>NC_055994.1:87192802-87809945 GCF_018446385.1 Zingiber officinale
CCGAGCGGAGGAACTCTATGATGGGTGTTCTCCAGTCGCTTGGAATCGTGAGGCCTGCCATCCGGTCGACATGCGCCACCAACAATACTTTTTCAATTGGCTGCTGAATGGCGATCGACGTTATTGAGCTCGCGAGCTTAGCTAACTCATCGGCCGCTTGATTTTCTGCTCTGGGTATCTTTTGAACAATAACTTCTCTAAAATCGGCTTTGAGCTTTTCGAAGGCTTCAGCGTAGAGTTTGAGTCGGGCATTATTAATTTCGAAGGTACCCGAGAGCTGCTGAGCGGCCAACTGCGAATCCGAATGAAGCGTTACTCGACCGGCTCCTACATGCCGGGCAGCCTGCAAACCAGCTATGAGGGCCTCATATTCTGCTTCATTGTTGGTAGCTTTATAATCCAGCCGGACGGATAAGTGCATCTTTTCTTCTTGAGGGGAGAGCAACAATATTCCAATCCCGCTTCCGAGCCGAGTGGACGACCCATCCACATATATTCTCCACATAGCTTCCGGCTCCGGCCTTTGCACCTCAGTCACGAAATCAGCCAAGGATTGCGCTTTGATCACTGAGCGGGGCTGGTATTGGATGTCGAACTCACTTAATTCCGTCGTCCATTTGATGAGCCGTTCGGATGCTTCTGGATTTAGTAGGACACGTCCGAGCGGGCTATTGGTTTTAACAATGATCGTATGCGCCAGGAAGTATGGACGAAGGCGCCGAGCGGCCAAAACCAGAGCGAAAGCCAGCTTCTCGAGCCCAGTGTAGCGAGATTCAGCATCTTTTAAAATGTGACTAAGGAAATATACAGGCTCTTCTCCGCTCGACCTCACTAAAGCTGAGCCGATTGCATGCTCGGTTGAAGACAAGTACATATGAAGTGGCTCACCCGCAGTCGGCTTGGCTAATACCGGGAGAGAGTTCAGAAATGCCTTCAAATCTTCGAACGCCCGGTCGCATTCTTCGTCCCAGTAAAATTTTGTAGCTTTGCGTAAGATCTTGAAAAAAGGAAGGCTCCGGTCGGCGTTTTTGAACACAGTCAACGCGGTGATCCGGCCGGTCAAAGCGCACTTCCCTTGTATTTCTTGGAGGTGGCATATCTTGTAGAGCTTTCACCTTCCTGGAATTTGCTCGATTCCCCGGTCACTATGTACCCTGAACTCCTTTTGCTCCGAGCAGGCACTTCGGGATTTAGCTTGACTCCGTATTTGCAGCGTTCGGAAGGTTTCCTCCATGTCTTTGAAGATATCGGCCGCTCGGTAGGACTTAATGAGAATGTCGTCCACATAAACTTCTAGATTCCGATCTGCTCTCTGAATACTTTATTCATCAAGCTGATATGTGGCCCCGCATTCTTCAATCCGAACGGCATTACATTATAGCAATAATTGCCGTCGGCCGTCAAAGCTAACCTTTTCTTGATCTTCACGGCGGCGGCACTTGGTGATAGCCACAGTAGGCGTCGAGCATCTGATTAATTCGTGGCCGTAGTAGAGTCCACCGGTGATCTATCAAGGCGGAGGATAAAAATCTTTCGCAAGCTTTGTTGAGATCCGAAAATCAATGCACACTCTCCACTTGTTGTCGGCTTGGAGACTAATACTACGTTAATGACCGGCTCGGGGGCACCTCGCGTATATGGCGGCTTTCAAAGCTTTTCCACCTCACTTGGGATGATGGCATTACGCTCGTTGAAGTCCCTTTTCTTTGCTTCAGCGTCCGGTCGGACATGCAACTCGTCTTTGCGCTATGCTTGGCGAAATTCGGGCAGCTCATGTGTCGACCGGATGAAGACATCATGATTTCTTGAGGCATTGGATCGGCTCCTCTTCTGTTTCTCCTCCGGATCGGGCGCAATAAAAGTCGTGGCATCCGATCGGGTTGGGTGAATCTGCACTTCCTCTTTTCTTCATAAATTAAAGAGGGTGGCTTTTCGGTGATGGCGTTTACCTCAATCCGGGCGCCTTCCGAGTTGGCTCTGCTCGGACCATCTCGATGTAGCATCGCCGCGCTGATCTCTCGTACTTCTCCCACTTTGTCCTCCTCAGGGAACTTGATCTTCTGATGGAAGGTTGAGGCGACCGCTCGAAATGAGCGCCGGTTGTCCCAAAATGACATTGTAGGAAGAGGGAGAGTCGACTACGAAGTTTGTTGTTCTTGTCCTCTGGCGGCTCTTCTCCCGGTGGTGGCTGATCTGTCGGACCGGTGAACCGTTACAGTGAACCCATAGGCGGAGTTGTCATGGGTAGCAGCTCGGCTCGATCAATTTGCAACTGATCGAACGCCTTCTTGAATATGATGTTGACTGAGCTCCCTGTGTCAACAAATACGCGGTGAATAGTGTAATTGACTATCACCGCTTTGATGAGCAGAGCATCGTCATGGGGTACTTCAACTCCTTCCAAGTCCCCGGGCCCGAAACTAATTTCGGGTCCTTCCGCTCGTTCTTGGCTACAGCCGACCGCATGAATCTGGAGCTGCCGGACGCTCGCCTTTCTAGCTCGGTTGGAGTCTCCTCCGGTCGGCTCGCCAGCAATAACGTTGATCTCGCCTCGGGAAGTATTGCTTCTATTTTCCTCTTCCCGAGCGGATGCTCGAGATCGTTCTCTGGACGCTCGGCGATTCTCCTTCCTTGGGGAACGATGCCGATCGGGAGTCTGTTGCTGTGGCCTATCAGCTCACGTCCGATCGGCGTCATGAGTCCTCCGTTGCCTGTCGACTGAGGAGACCGTCGTCCGGCATTCCGGGGCGCAAGATGAGCCACGAAGGGAAGACTTCGACAATCCCTTGTGTTGTGCGTATCCGTCCGGTGGAAGGAGCAAAACATCGGGGTCCATTTCTTTTTTGGCTTGGGCCGGGCGGCGGCTACCTCTTGCACGTGGGACCTGGCATGGGGGGATTGAATTACTTCGGCCCTTGGTCCTCTGGGCGGCTGATGAACGGCGTGTTGTTTCCGCTCGGCTAGAGGAGCCCGCTCGGTTGGAGTTTCTTTTTTCCTAGCCGCTTGTGCCTCTTCCACGTTGATGTATTCGTTCGCCCGATGTAGCATGTGATCATAGTCTCGGGGCGACTTTCGGATGAGCGATCGGAAGAAATCCCCATCCACCAGGCCTTGTGTGAAGGCATTCATCATCGTTTCCGAGGTGGCCGTTGGAATGTCCATCGCCACTTGGTTGAACCGCTGGATGTAAGCTCGAAGCGATTCACGAGCTTCTTGCTTGATGGCGAACAGGCTCACGCTCGTTTTCTGGTAGCGTCGACTGCTCGCAAAATGGTGGAGGAAGGCCGTTCGGAAATCTTTGAAGTTCGTGATGGATCCGTCGGCAATCTCTCGAACCACCGCTGAGCCGATCCAGAGAGAGTGGTGAAGAAAACTCGGCACTTGACTCCATCGGTGTATTGGTGGAGAGAGGCTATGTTATCGAACTTCCGTAGATGATCATCCGGGTCGGTTGTCCCATTGTACTTTCGGATCGTTAAAGGTTTGAAGTGAGGTGGCAATTGATCGTCGAGGATCTCTTGCGAAAATTGGCGATTGATCCACTCGGGAGAGTCATTGCGTCGGGTTGCTTTGCCCTTTTGCGTCATCTGGACTAGTGCATTCTCGAAGAAGATCCTTGTGTCCTATGAGCTCGGCTATGCTCTGAGGGTGTGCGAAATAACAGCCGGTGGTATGGGATCAACGCATCGGTACTTGTTGGTGCTTTGGTTTGCGGTCAATAGGGTCTTTTGCTCGAGCTCTTTGGTTAGCTCGCTGACCTGTCACCAATCTCGCTAGGTCGTTGGACGCTCGGCAGTCGGCTGCCATCGGATGTTGCGTTGCACCAGCGTAATTGATCCTGTCCGAATCGCAGAACCAAGGGCCGGGCACGTGGCGCACTCCTGAGTCGATGGTGTAGGCCTCAGTGCAGTCGCACGAATCTCGTGAACTGCAGTCGGGCGGGAAGGGGTTCCGCGGCGACCCTCCGACGTTCAAGTCGTGGGCAGCAAAAGGTGACTCCGAATATCCAAGAAAGCGTACCTCCGGCGAAGGAAGAGGCTCTTTATATAGGCGGTGAAAAAATTAATGCACGTCCAAAGGCGCATACGTGTCCATGACCCATACCTTGGCATGTACTGTCGGAGAGCTTACGACACCATCTTTCTGATTCAATCACGTCTTGATGGGACAACAGAACACCTTGTTGTCGAGACTTAGAGTATGGCCTAGCCATAGGACTTGGTGTCGGAAGATGTTCCTATCCTTCACCCACCGTCCGGCCGGCCGGCGCGAAGAGCATCGTCCGGACGGCCTTAATTCCCGGTGCCAGCCGGACGACGCGCCCATTATGTCCTGCCTTCTCTTAGGCCTTCCGCTCGGTCATTTACTACTTCATTGAGCGTCGGAACCCCGACCCCTGTCAGGGCGTCTTTCACTATCAGACGTGTACGGGCAGGCCGATCGGCCTGCCCTTTTGTCATACGTCCGGTCGGCTCACCCTTCTTCGACGGACCACCCGGCTCTCTGACCTCCACGTGGCATTGACCCCTCGTTAGGGGGTCCCGGGCTCTTACCACCGGATCAATTAGAATTTCAAGGACATTTACGATTTCTGATTTTCACATTATCAGCAAAATAATCAGAACAGAAGGAATTTGCTTCTTTAATCAAATATGCATTACATATTGATTCTTCAACTCTTGTTTTATTACGAATATTATTTTTTTATTTTTCTTCAAGTTCTTTCAAATTGGTACATCCATCTGTATTGTACATGACCACATAGTTGTGCTTCATAGGGTAAATGAATAGGTAAATGTTCTATTGAATAAAGAACATATGTGATAATATGCGCTTAAGCTTATAGAGTATTATTGAATATCTGTTTGAAGCTGAAGCATATTGGATGTCATAATTGTAAGTACCCCATGTTAATTTCTTTTGTGGTCAACCAAGTAAGTTAGGCTCTACATAGTTGACGCCTTACGTCTGAGTGTGTAGGGACTTAGGAATGTAAGAAGTCGAGAGGAAGATGCGGTGAACGAGAAGGTTGACACGAGAATCGAGTCGATGGGTTCAGTGCATCCGAGGGACGAGAAGCTACGAAAGAGTACATCGGTGGAGTAAGAAGGACATGCACAGCGCTTTCAAGTTACGAGGAGTCGGAGCCGAAGACTGCTCAAGGAGAAAGCCAGAGTTGGGTTCAGGTGAGCTCAACTCTGGATTGCTGAAGGATCACTTGTTCGACTGGAGGAGATGCTGGATGAGTAAGCCTGAAGCTGACTCGTCCGAGCACCTGGACCACCTATGTGCCTAACAGGCGCCTCGTCATTGGGGATCACCTTTGGGGCCACGTTAGCAGCACTCCGAGCGCCCGGACTTGGTCTAGGCACCCGGACGGTGATAAAGTTTTATCATTGCACCGTTGCATAGCCATTGCAGTCAGATAAGGTGCACAACTAGGGGCACTCAAACGGGTTCAAGTGCCCAGAGTTGCCACATCAACAAACGATTATTTTCGACTAATGGATTATAAATAGAGCTCTGATCCTTTTCATTCAAACAACACTTGAATTATACTCGAATACTTTCCTGTTTTTTATTGTTCGTGAGCTTGAATTGTATGAGGTTTCTCCACCTCCGATTTGTGTTGAAGAAGAAGTCAATTTAAAGAGCTTCATTTACCTTGGATTAGCAATCTTCTCGATTGCAAACTAAGTAACATTTTTGCCTCGTATTTCTTTCAGTTATTGTATTTATTTTTTATTGGCATAGTTAACGTCGAAAGAAAGTGAAATGTAAATTTGTCTTAATTGCACGGCTATTCACTCCCTTTAGTCGGCCGCCAAGGGGCCAATAATTGATATCAGAGCAAGGGAGCTCTAGAAAGACTAACAGCTAACCGAAGCAAAAAAAAAAAAGATGGCCGGAGCTAGCATTCACCCGCTTAAGTTCGAGGGGGACTTCACTTACTGGAAGAAAAAATGGAGGTGTTTTTTAAAACTTACTTTGATATATTGTTAACAATAAAGTACGGTTTTGTGAAACCTCGTGATAACAATGGCAACGTAAAAGAAGAAGATCACTGGACCAAAAAGGGACAACCAGAATTTATAGCCAACGGAAAAGTAGAGTTCTTTCTGCTCAGTATTTTGCTTGCTCAGTGTTCTGCTACCTCAAGAGGTCAACCGTATCGGAAGTTACACCTCAGCCAAAAAACACTGGAAGAAATTTTTGGAACTCCATGAAGGCGCATCCGAAGCGAAGCTTACCTGACGGGACATCCTTCGGAGTCAGCTAACAAACCTCTGTTTCGAGAAATGTGAGACAGTGGCTCAACTACATACGAAAATCAAGGAGTTAATCACCGGACTGATCAATCTCGGCAAAGCGGTAATAACTAAGACTTAGTCCGCTACACACTCAATGCATTTCCTAGAACTCTAGAGTGAACCTCGATAATAGACGCATATTATATATCAAAGGATCTAGAGGTAAGTATGTTAGAAGGTCTCTTTTCAACATTAGAATTATATAAATCTAGATGTGCAGGTACAAGAAAAGAATGAAGTCAGAATCAAACACTAAGAGCTAAAAAGAAGGACGAACTCGAGTCCGACTCAGAATTTGATGCAGACCAAGAAGCATATATGGTAAGGAAATTCAAAAAGTTTTTTAGATCTAACAAATTTAATGAAATACAGACTAAGAAAAATCCAAGAAACAGAAGAAAGGTTTGATGCTACAATTGTCATGAAGAATGACACATCAAGGATGATTGCCCAAAGCTCAAGAAGGAAAAATGCAAAGGGCCAAGGCGATCCAAGCACAAGAATCTTAAGGCCACCTGGGATGAAAGTTCTTTATTCGAATTCGAGATAGAAGTGTATGCTGGACTGACACTGATGGCTAGTCACGAAGAACCAAGTAACTTGGAAGCTAACATCAATGAAGAGGGAGGCACATCAAAAGAATGCAACGATACAGGGGAAGAATCTAGTTTCAGATCCGATATGGTAAGTGAGGTATGTCTCTTACCTCCCAATTAATTATATTTAGGAATAAAATCTATGTCTAAATCGCTCTGTAAATTGAAAATGAAAAATATGCAATTAAAAAAGAAAAACCAAAATAATCTTGGTAAAATCCTATTTATTAGAAGATTTGACAAATTGAAAATTGAAAATTGAAAATTGAAAATTAAAAATTGGAAATTGGAAATTGGAAATTGAAAATTAAAAATTGGAAATTAAAAATTGAAAATGTTAAGTTAAAAGAAAAATTAGAACAATTGAAAAATGGTGATGCATGTTCACATATTCATAAACTTAGAAATTTTTAGGGACTAAATTGGTATTTCAGATATGACAAGGGTCAAATTGTAAAAGTATCACAAAAATACATTTCTAGAAATATCTTATTAATACAGTAGGTAAGAACTTTGATCCTGTCCGAGTGTGAGTAGACGAATGCTGTGAAGATGACGCTTATGTTGGCTGGATGTCGACTGAAGGTGATGTGGATCTCCAACGAACTAGGCCTGCAACCACATAGTCGTTAGTGTCGAGCCGAGGAGGGGTTCCCCGGCGATAGTCCTCCGACGCTCAAGCCAGCTACCGGCAGCAAGCAAATGAAGTAGAGAAGAAAGGAGCAACAGCGTGACTGTAGCTACAGTGATGAAAAACATACCTCCAATGAAGCTTTGAGACTTCTTATATAGAGCTCCCAGGAGGCGTGTGCACGCTTCCCGAAGCGTACCTGGAAAGGTCGTGTCAGAAAAACGTGTCTGACGTCATACCTTAACAACCCAAGCATATCCCTGACGTGACAGTGGAAGCTTCTACCGTACGATCCTCTGTCTGACCACGTCGGCGACCATGTCGCATGTCGATGACACTGATCCCTAGGATGATATTGCCAACTGCTCCTTTGTCTGTTATTGGGTCGAGCGGGAGAGTCACTTGTCCAGTCTATCGTCCGGGTGATGCAACAGTCGGGCCGAGCGTCCTGAGCGGGAGAGCCGCTCGGCCAGTCTATCGTCCGGGTGATGCAACAACCGTGCCGAGCGTCCGCTCGGCCAATGTTCTGCTGGTTAGCTCCCCCCATCGGGTGAGGGAGCCCTATCTACCAACTCGAGGCTGCATCCACTGTTTGGCCGCGCGGGATGGTCGCTCAGCCTTTGTGCCTGCCTGGTTGAGCTTTATGAGCGTCGGAAGCTCGGTGTCTGACCGAGCTGTCGAAGTGTCGGACCGTCTACTCTTCCTACTGACCACAGAGGTAATTCGCCCGATCGGGCGCCCGCCTAATGTTGACCACTTTGATCTCCTGTCGGTCGGGCCCTACCTTACTACCGGATCACGTCCCTGCGCCTAACGTTCACATGTGCACTCTGAGTCCCGTGCCCTAGATCGGACATCTTCGGTCGACCGCGCCCATCTTTATAAAGTCTCAGCGTCGCCATTTCTTCCTCTACGTTTTCTTCGTTCTCTCCGATGATTTTGCCCCGGCGAGTCTTCTGTGTCTAGTGCTCCGGCCATCCTCGACTCTTTGCTGCGGCGATTCCTTGCTCCCTGCGGTGGTCTTCTCCCTCTCGTAAGCTTTCCCTTTCCCTTGTTGCTTCCCCGCTGCTTCTTTTCTGCCACCGTATTTTCTAGCTTTCTATGTTTTCGGCCATCTTTCCCTTCGAGCCTTCTGCCTTTTCGTTTCCCGGCCATGGCGAGTTCCTCGCAGCCGTCCGACCCTGCTCCAGGTCTCTGGTATGCTACCATGGAGACTCGGTTCGACGCGGGCAACGCCGCGAGTCTGATAAACGCCTATGACCTCCTGTCCGACCATGAAATAGTTTTAGCCTCCCCGTCCGACCAGCCCAATGACCCGTCGATCGGCACAGTCTATTTCTTCCGAGACCAATTTGTGGCCGGTCTTCGATTTTCCATCCACCCCTTCATAACCGAGGTTTGTAACTACTTTCGTGTCCCGCTCGCCCAGCTCGTCCCTAACTCTTTCCGCCTGCTGTGCGGCGTGGTAGTGTTGTTCCGAGTGCACAACATTCGATTGACCCCTCAGGTCTTCCACTACTTTTACTACCCCAAACAGTCTGAGCTAGGCACTTAGTTGTTCCAATCTCGCATCGGCTTGGTCTTCTTTGACAAAATGCCCTCCTCCAACAAACACTGGAAGGAGTACTTCTTCTTCTTGAGACTCCCCGAGCGGCCATGCTTCCGGACCAAATGGCAGGTCGAGCTTCCCATTCAACCTAATCTGAAGAGGTATAAGACCCGACCGGACTACCTCCATGTTGCTAATATGCTGGCCGACTTGAAGTTCGACATTCATAAGTTGCTGCCAGAGGGTGTGATGTATGTGTTCGGACTAAGTCCGATCCGAACGAATCTCTCGAGCAGCCTAGGTACGAAATTTCTCAACCTTCTTCCTTTGAGTCTAACTTATTCTGTTTTTCTTTTGCAGTCGACATCATGATGTGCGCCTGGGTAGCCGAAATAATGAAGGCTAAGCAAGCCGAGATTGAAGCAGTTGTCGCCAAGGAGATGGAGCGGCTCGACTTGACCCATGTCGGCTCACAAGAGGGCACGATTGGGGAGACCGCAACTATGGGTGATGGGACCGCTGAGCCAACGCCCAGCGCAGGAGGGGCGACCGACCCAGGATCGGTCCGAGAAGCGTCACCCGTCATCCCTATTGAGGGTTCGGGGTTCTCGGGCGATGAAGTACCGCTCTCCCGCAAGAGACGCCGAACGGGCGCGCCTTCCCGTTTCGCAACCTTGGTCGTCCAAGCCTCTGCATGGGGAGGCACACTGTCTCCAGCCGCTCCCGTAATAGTAGAGGCCACTTCCTCCGAGCGGACTTCATCTTTAGCTGAGCTATCGGAGCCGCTCGCTGTTCAGCCGATCACTTCTTTGCCGCTAGCTAGGCGGAAGGTGACACGGTCCGCTATCTTGCCAGTCCCGCCTGCTCAAGCTTCTGGCCCGTCGGCCTCCACTCAATCGGCGCCGAGCGGGAGACGATCCATCACTACCACGCTTCGCCTTCCGACGGAGGACCTTTTTGGGCCGGGCGACCAGCCCAGCTCTCCTTAGCATCAAGTCTACATTCGTGATCGTCTCACCCGCGTCTGGGAAGAGGCAAGGGCACGAGCGACGATGAAACCCCTTAACGCGCTTGCCGATAGTCCCCTGGAGATGTCCACTAGGGTTAGTATTCTCAACTATCAACTCATGATTTACCTCCGATCGGCACTAATGCTTGCTTGCAGTTCTGGGTGGAGAACATCGCCATGTGCCAGTGGTTGGCTCAGGTGGAGGACGAGCTAAAGAAGCTCAAGATTTCCGGAGCTTCCTCCTCCTAGGGGCCACCGACCGCACGCCTGCAGGCCGACCTGAAAAAGGGCCAACAACTTCTTGCGGAGGAGCAGCATAAGTCAGCCGAGCAAGCCAACAGGCTGGGCCAGATCGAGGCACAATTGAAGACCTACGATCATAAACTCGAGCTGGCTTCCAAAAGGAAACAACGAGCCATCGCCGATCTGGAGTAGAAAAACTAGGATGCTCGGCAGTTGGCCGAGAAGCTGAAGAAGGTAGAGGACTCCCTGGTTGCTGAGCGGGAAAGTCGCTCAGCTAAGAAGGGGGAGCTTTAGGATCAAGTGAAGCGCCTTGAAGAGGATCTGGGGGCCTCTCGGGCGGCGCTAACAACCTACCAGAAGTCAACTAGTCGCCCTCATATTTGGAAATCTTCGCTTGGACCAATTTCTGGAGAAGGTGACCAACCGGATTGTCCGTTCGTTCGAGCTGACCATCGACGCTACGCTCATCCAGCTGAAGATGAACGACCATATTTCTGAAGCTCTGTCCGATAAGGATGTCGACCGCGTCTAGCTCCTCGAGTCCATTCTCGACGAAGCCTTTGATTATATTGAGTGAGCGAGGGACTTGTAGAGAGCATATTTTTGTAAGCTTTGAATGTACTCTTGCCGTTCGGCAGTGTTTAACCTATTATCAATGAAACCTTTTTGTGCCCTTTCTTCGTGTGCTATCTTTCTGTCGATATTCGGCTATGTAGTTCTGATCGGCTATTACGACCGTACTTTCAGTATTGAAAGATTCGCTAGGATCATACCTTTGGGGTTTATAGTCGCCACTCGACTCTGGGTTTTAACGTCTCCGCTAGACGATCTTCTAAGGCAGGAGTTTATGGTCATCGCTCAACCGTCGATAGAGACATGGGTTTAACGTCGCCACTCGACGATTTGGTGAAGACCAGGGTTTAAGGTCGCTGCTTGACGGTTTGGTGAAGACCGGGGTTTAAGGTCGCCGCTCGACGATTTGGTGAAGACCGGGATTTAAGGTCGCCGCTCGACCGTCGATTGAGACATGAGTTTAACGTCATCGCTCAAGGATTTGGTGAAGATCGGGGTTTAAGGTTGCCACTCGACCATCGATGGAGACATGGGTTTAACGTCGCCGCTCGACGAGAATTCTGATAACCTTTTTTTTTCATTCCAATCCTGCGCTCAAAGGAAACAGACAAAATGGAGAGTACACATCAATTACATTGGCGCACCTTTCATCCAGCTCGGTACGGTTGGAGATGGTTCGCGCTCCAAGGACGTTCTAGTTGTCGTCCGTCTTCATCCTCTAGGTAGTAGGCGCCAGAGTGGAGCTTCTCCACGACTTTGAATGGTCCGGCCCACGGAGCTTCTAGTTTAGTGACGTCGCCGACCGACTTCACCATCTTCCACACGAGGCCGCCGACCTGGAACAAACTCGGGATCACTCGTTGATTGTAGTTCTGCCTCATCCTTTGCCTATAAGCCATCAGCCGAACGGTTGCTTTGTCGCGCGTCTCATCCACGAAGTCTAGCTCTAGAAGCCTCCGCTCGGCGTTATCTTCGCTGCAGTGCTGTACTCGATCAGATTCGATCCCGACTTTGACCGGGACGACCGCTTCACCGTCGTATACAAGGTGGAACGGGGTTACACCCGTGCCTTCCTTAGGGGTCGTGCGGATTACCCATAACATGCCAGGGAGCTCGTCCACCCAGCTTCCTCCGATATGGTCAAGGTGAACTCTCAAAATCCACAAGATCTCCCGATTGGCGACTTCAGCCTGTCCGTTGCTCTGAGGGTACGCCACGGAGGTGAAGGCCTATTGGATGCCATACTCCTCGCACCACTCCTTGAGTTTCCGTCCGGCGAACTGTCTTCCATTGTCTGAGACGAGTCGACGCGGATTGTCGAACCGATAGATGATATACTGCCAGATGAACTTTTGGACCATCTGCTCGGTTATTTTTGCCAGCGGTTCGGCTTCAATCCACTTGGAGTAGTCTACCGTGACGAGAAAAAATTTTCACTGCCCGGCCGCCATGGGGAAGGGTCCCACAATATCCATGCCCCATTGGTCGAACGGGCACGACACAGTGGAAGCCGTCATCTCTTCGGTTGGCCGATGGGAGACATGGTGGTACTTCTGGCAGGACAAGCAATTAGCTACTGTCCGAGCGGTATCCTCCTGTAGAGTCGGCCAGAAGTACCCTGCCAACAGAATCTTCCTTACTAGCGTCCGACCGCCTGGATGCCCCCCACAGGAGCCTTGGTGTACCTCCCGTAGTATATAGTCGGCATCCTATGATCCGACGCATTTAAGCAATGGCCTGGAGAAGACCTTCTTATAGAGCTGGTCCCCGATGAGGGTGAAACGATCGACTCTTCTTCTCAATAAGCGGGCTTCTTCCCGATCGGACGATGTAGCTCCAGATCTTAGAAACTCTGCTATGGTCGTTCTTCAATCGCCAGGGAAAGTAAGCCCCTCCATCCGATCGACATGCGCTACCAAGGCTCGTCCGTCGCTTGGTTCTCCGCTCGGGGGATCTTCTGGATGATTACCTCCTGAAAGTTTGCCTTCAGCTTTTCGAAGGCTTCGACGTACAACTTGAGCCGCGTATTACTGATCTCGAATGCTCCCACCAGCTGTTGAGCGGCTAATTGAGAATCAGAATGGATAAGCACCCTACCAGCGCCGACGTGCCAAGCGGCTTGTAGGCCGGCTATAAGAGCCTCGTACTCGGCTTCGTTGTTAGTCGCCTGGTACTCTAGTCGAACGGACAACTGCACCCGCTCTTCTTGTCGGGAGATAAGCAGTTTGCCAATCTTACTACCCTGCCGGCTGGACGACCCATCCACATATATTTTCCAGACCGAGTCGAGTTCAGGGTTTTGTACTTTCGTGACAAAGTTGGCTAAGGACTGCCCTTTGATGGCCGTTCGGGGCTGATATTTGACATCGAACTCGTTGAGCTCCATTGTCCATTTGATCAGCCGGTCGGATGCCTCTGGGTTAAGCAGGGCTCTTCCTAGAGGGCTGTTGGTTATTACCACGATACTGTGAGCGAGAAATAAAGACGAAGCCTCCGAGCTGTAACGACCCAATTTTCCTTATTTTGAGTTCTGAATATCTTCAAAAATATTTGAAAATGCTTTTAAAATATTCTAGAGATTTTTAGGAATTTTTAGAGTATTTTTATGCAATTTTTGGAGTCCGTTTGGTATTTTTACCGAGTGGAGAAAGTTTAAAAAAAAAAATAAAAAAATAAAATAAAAAAACCAAAGTGCAAGAGCTGGGATTCGAACCCAGCTTCTCGGGCCCAAGCAGTAAGCGGCCCAACCAACCGAGCTGAGCTTGTTTTGTTAACTAAGTATGTGAACGAATATATTTGAGTTATAGGTAGATTCGGATCACTCAAGTTATTAAAGGAGGTTAATTTCTTCCCAAACCCTAAAAACCGCAAATCACTTTCCCCTCCTCATCACGCGACGCCGCCTTCTCCTCTCGGGCGAAACCGCAGCCAAGGCTAGGGTTCCTCCCCTCCGGCGTCGGCGACGTGTTTTTCCGACCGGTCTCCACTCGTGGGTGACTATTCCGGCAAGGAGAGCTCGAGAAATACAAGGAAAAAGGTGGAATCGAAGCTCCACCGAAACCCTAGGGCGCTCCTCGTGTTGTAAGTCCAAGAACCACCGCGGTAAGTGCTTCTCACCTGCGGTAGGAGTAGCTTTCGAGGTTTTTCGTTTGTGTTTTGTTGTTGTGAAATGAACAACAGTAGCCTTTTTCCTCAGTGTATGAAGTTTCGGATCTTGTTCCTTGATCTGGCAAATAGGTTTAAGTTTTGGTTTCAGTCCTTGATGTTTTATTTAGTGCACGAACAGAAGGTTTGAGGGTTTCCCTTGATACCACAGCATGCTAGTTAGGTGTGTTTACCTTACACATCAAGCATGTTTAAGTAGATATATTCTAGTTTAAGCCTGTTGTGTTACCACTGGAATTATACTATCTGGCATTACCTGGAATATTATTGTCGATAGAATTGGCTAACCTCATGTATTAGTACTGAATTAGAAATGCTAGTGCTGATGTATTAGTGCTTTGTTTGGATGCCATCATCCTCAGATGTTTTCTATTGGAAGCAAATTTTAGTTCAATAGAAACTAGTTTTAGTGATGAATGCAGTAGATTCGAACTTTAGTCTTCCTATCAATTCAATCATGATAAAGCATGCAAATTGATCATAATTGGTTATGGATAGTTTCGCAGTAGAAAACTGATTACTTGTGATGTGATATATATTGAGTTGATTCAGCTATGTCTCATGAGGCTATATTTTTGGGTTATTTCTAGAGTTCTTACCTTTACATCTGTTAGGTATGAAAAGTTGGTATTGGAGTTAGTTTTGTAGCTTAATGTGAAAGAGGGATATGCTTAAATTGCTTAAACCCTTAATGTGAACGTGGCATGTGTTTGAGCTGCTAAATGAGTTGCTTAAATTGCCTCTAATAAATGCCAAGGCATTTTATTAGAAGAAGTAATTAAAGAAAGATATAAAGAAAAGTATTTTACTTTCAAGGGCATGTACCGGACATAAGGTCCAAGGGATGGGCTCCAAGTTGCCCCTAGACATAAGGTCTAGAAGTGTCTTAATGGTTTTGGGATTAGCTACCTCAATTCTCATTAAGAAAGGCGCGCAAAGTGGTACAATGCCGGGCCCAAGTTAAGTTGAATATTATTTTTAAAGTATACAAGTATTAATTTGGAAACCAACAGAACAAGTTCTTTTATCAAAGTTGCCAATTTTAGCAAATTAAATTGTTGTTTCCTTTAGAGATGCATGATGTAGTTCCATTTGCTATTTTCATGTTGAGCATGTATTTCCCTGCTTTCTTTTATGTTTATGCATTCCTTATCGGATATTGTGAGTAGAAAGCACTTACTAAGCTTTTAGCTTATAGATACTACTTTCCTCCTACTGCAGATATAGATAAAAATAAAGGAAAAGCTAAAGTGGCATAGAAGAAGGCGACAAGGAGACGTTGATGGTGTGTGTGTGGTGGCTGTTTATGGAAGTATGGGATCTTGCTAGAAGAGTTTGGAGATGTTACTTGCTAGTGCTCGTTTGATTTTCGCCATAGTAGAACTATATTGCCATGTTAAAAATTGTTAGATGCTAGTATGCTATATAAGTTTGCTTTAATGGAACTGTCACATGATTTACTTCTGCTGTAGTGAAATTTGTTTTCAATTGCAATGAGTAGGATATATGACTAGCTAGCGAATTCCTATGCTTAGTTTTTCTTTTGTTATTGCTGGAAATTTTAATCTGCTGTGAAATGCTAGAAATATTCTTATGCTCAGTACCTCCTTATAAATCTGCTGGAATGTTATGTTGCTGGATTTATTCGGATGTTAAATGCTTAAGTCCATTACTTCATTATACTCTGATGGAAGGTTAAAATTTCTGGAAGGTTAAATCTGCTGGGAAGTTCGGATTTGATTGCACAGTAGTCTCTCATGTATACTGGTATCACTATTGTTGTTAGTTTTCTGCCGTGGGAATTACATTGCTCGGTATTTAAGTGCTAAAGCTGGAGTCTTATTTCTGCCGTGGGAATCATATCTGCAGGAGTTCTTTTGTCTATAAAAGTGCACTGTTTCGGCTTGTTAGGAAAGCATGAGCAGTAGAGTTTTGGTGTATGAAAGAAAAGCATGTGTATGAAAGAAATGCATAGATTTCGGCTTATTAGGACATGAATAAGTAGTAGTCTATTTCACTTCCTCTAAATTACTGTTTTGGTTGTAGAATGAATAACTAAAATTTTGTGACAAGGAAATGTTAGGTAGGATTTCATGAATGCAAGTTAATAAAGGAAGTAGCAAACAGTAGAGATACTTAAGCTTCATTGCCTATATAATACACTTGCTTGTGTTACACTTGTTTGCATGTTTAAACAAGTAAGAAAAATAAGAAAATATAAGCATCAGAGCAGTTTAAAGCATTTCTAGTGTTAAAAGTAAGTAGTGTCAGTTATGTGGAGATAGTAGTTTCAGTAGCGGTCACCCTCAGAGGAGTAGTAAGGAGGGTGGTCGTTACAGTTGGTATCAGAGCAGGTCCATTTTCCAGCAACACACACACATCAGCATCATCCTTGCCGTCTTCAAGTAAGAAAGTATTTAAGTTCTTTCTTTATTGCTTTCCTTTATTATTATTATTTGCAGTATGGATGGATTGTTTATAAGTGATTAAGTAAGATAAGAGTTTTTTTTAGCTATTTCCTTTCTTAATATATAAATGTGTATGTTTAGAAAGGGTAGAGAAATTATCAAATTTGCTTATTTGTTTAACTAGATGTCGAGAAGAGGACGTCCCCGTACCGCTCGTACTGAGGACCAAGTTCAGGAGGAAGAGAGGCCAGGCTCAACTGAGCCCAATCTTTCTGAAGTTGTTGCCCAACTTCAGAAACAAGTAGTGGCGAGCAGTAATTGCCAATCGATGGCAAATCAACAACCATCCCTCCTACTCCTCAAGCAGTAGCGTGGAGACTCCGGTGGTAGCGAGGTTCCTGACTACCAGTCGTCCACAGACCCTGAGACAAGAAGCTTACCTTATCTGATGGTGGCGAAACCAGAGCTTCTCGAGCACGTGAGCCACAGGATGCCCGAGCTTGGTTCTCTTGGAGAGCACCATGGAGCTTCTTGGCTGGAAGTCGAGAAGGTCAAGTGTGCCTCCTTTTGCTTGCAGCAGACGCACGCATGTGGTGGGAGAGAGTCAAGAGCAAGAGGGCGGTCAATCGGATGAGATGGATTGATTTTGAGACAGAGTTCTACGACGAGTTCTTCCGCCAAAGGATCACCAATAAGCACTACGAGGAGTTTATGGAGTTCAGACAGATCGAGCAGTGGAGGAAGCGGTTAAAGATTCAAATGGCTTGTGTTGGAGGAACCGTTGAAGCTCCAGCAGACAACGAAGGAAAGCACCTCCGGCCTCGGTATTGGATCGAGGAGTAAAGAGAGCAATCGGAGGTGGACAAGGAGGTAACAGAATTTTGATTAATTATTACCCTTAATGGCATAAATGCAGGTGAATACAAGAACGCAAGCGGCCTGGAAAATGGCAAGCGCTTCATGACTGTCCTAAACAAGGCCAAGAAGTAGAGGTTCATGAAGTAACCGAAGGGGGGACCGAAACCAAGCAGACTAAGCTCCTTCCCTGCCCTAAATGTGGGAGAACACATCCAGGAGCCTGCCTCTTGGGTAAGACTAGATGTTATTCTTATGGTCAAGAAGGACACATGGCCAAACAGTGTCCTAACAAGTTCAAAACACCCCAGCCACAGCCAATACAATATGGAGCCAAGCCTCAACTACATTATATGCCCGCAACTCGAAGGACCTCGATCGTCAAGGAAGGTTGGAAGCTCCACGGCCCACCTTTGACAATGCGAGTATTCTCCTTACCAAAGAGGAAGCGCTAGTGCCTCCTGGTTGTAACAGTCAAGTAGTTATTTTTCGACATGTAGCTACTGCTATTTGATACTTGGGCGACCCATTCTTTTGTATCCATACCTTTTGCCAAAGAATTACAGGTACAGAAAGCATGAATTCCAAGTTCCGACAACTTTCTGGGGAAGTCATGGAATCTAGTCGATGGCTTGATGCATGGGTCGAATTTCGCATCGAGAGCTATATGTTAACCTGGTAGTCTTAGCTATGCAGGATTTCGATATCATTTTGGTATGGATTTCCTCAGCAAGTTGGACTGCCGCAGAAGGAAGGTGATCTTTAGCCCAGAAGGTGAACCTTCCTTTGAATTTACAGGAGTACCAAGGAGGAAGACCCAGAAATTCCTCTCTTCTCTCACAGCTCACCAGATGTTAGCTAAAGGGTGTGTTGGTTTTCTTGCATTCATTGTGAGTACAGAGGAAGAAGAAAGACCTAAGCAGGAGGAAGTTCGGGTAGTCTGTGAGTATCCAGAGGTGTTCCCAGAAGAGCTACCTGGACTACCTCCGAATAGAGAGGTGGAGTTTGAGATTGAACTGGTTCCTGGTACCGGTCCAATTTCAAAAGCTCCATATCGCATGTCCCCAGCAGAGTTGAAAGAGCTACAAGAACAACTTCAGGAGCTGCTTGACAAAGGCTTCATCCGCCCTAGTCACTCACCATGGGGAGCTCCTGTGTTGTTTGTCAAGAATAAGGATGGATCTATGCGGATGTGCATAGATTATAGAGCTCTGAATCAAGTGACCATCAAGAACAGGTATCCACTGCCCAGGATCGATGATTTATTTGATCAATTGAAAGGGGCAACAGTGTTCTCTAAGATAGATCTGCGCTCTGGGTACCATCAGTTAAAAGTAAAGGAGAGTGATATACCCAGAACTGCTTTCAGGACCAGATATGGACACTATGAATTCGTGGTTATGCCTTTTGGTGTGACTAATGCACCTGCAGTCTTCATGGACTTGATGAATAGAGTGTTCAGTGAATACCTTGACAAGTTTGTCATTGTGTTCATCGACGACATTCTAATCTATTCCAGAACTTCAGAGGAGCATGACACGCACTTGAGAATAGTTCTGCAGACCCTTCAACAAAAGCAACTCTATGCTAAATTCTCAAAGTGCGAGTTCTGGTTGGAACAGGTGGCATTTCTAGGTCACATTGTTTCAAAAGAAGGTATTCAGGTAGATCCAGCCAAAGTAGAAGCGGTCAAGAATCGGAAGAGACCCAAGAATGCCAGGAGATCAAGCTTCCTTGGTTTAGCTGGGTACTACAGAAATTTGTGGAGGACTTTTCCAGATAGCCTCCACTTACAGACCTCACCGGGAAGGACAAGAAGTTTGAATGGTCGATAAATGTGAGCGAGTTTTCAAGAACTCAAGAGGAGACTGACCAATGACTGTTCCAGAGGATGACAAGAGTTTTGACATCTACGATGCTTCCAAGATGGGCTTAGGAGCTGTACTCATGCAGGAAGGAAAAGTTGTAGCTTATGCTTCCAGACAACTCAAAGACTACGAGAAGAACTACCCCACTCATGATCTTGAGCTGGCAGCTGTGGTCTTTGCACTGAAACTCTGGCGACACTATTTGTATGGAGTCCGGTGTAGAATCTTCACAGATCATCAGAGTCTTAAGTACTTCTTCACTCAAAAGGACTTAAACATGAGACAGCGCAGGTGGCTAGAGTTGGTCAAAGATTATGACTGTGAAATCCTCTACCACCCAGGTAAAGCTAATAAAGTGGCAGATGCACTAAGCAGAAAGTCCAGTGCATCCTTGATGTCCTTATCATCATTAGCCCTGCCACTACAGAAGGAGTTGTCAGATTTCGGACTTGAAATTATTTATGGGCAACTTTCTGCATTGACCCTAGAGTCAACCCTGCTTGAGGATATACAGAAAAAGCAAAGTGAAGATCCAGATATCCAAAAGATCAAGCAAGGAATACAAGAAGAAGGAAATTCAGAATTTCGAGTATCAGACAGTGGAATTCTTTATCAGGGAAATCGCCTTTGTGTTCCCAATGATGAAGAGCTGAGAAAGAGAATTTTAGAAGAGGCCCATAGTACGCCATACTCTATGCATCCTGGTTCTACCAAGATGTACCAAGACGTGAAACAGAAGTTCTGGTGGTCTGGACTCAAAAGAGATGTAGTTAAATATGTCAGTACCTGCCTGACATGTCAGAGAGTCAAAGCAGAACACCAGAGACCAGGAGGAGTTTTACAACCTCTTCCAATACCAGAGTGGAAGTGGGAAGACATATCCATGGACTTCATAACAGGTCTCCCAAGAACCACAAATGGATATGATGCGATATGGGTGATAGTGGACAGATTGACCAAGTCTGCTCATTTTCTAGCCATCAAAGTGTCTCACTCTATAGAGCAGTTAGCACAGCTGTATGTTAAAGAGGTGATCGGACTTCACGGAGTTCCCAAATCTTAACTTTTGGGAGTGTGTTCAGAATGCACTAGGCACCAAACTCAAGTTCAGCACCGCCTTCCATCCTCAAACTGATGGACAGACAGAGCGAGTAAATCAGATCTTAGAAGATATGCTCAGGGCTTGTGCACTAGATTTTAAGGGTAGTTGGTGCAAGTATCTGTGCTTAGCTGAGTTTGCCTACAACAACAGCTACCAAGCCACCATCAGGATGGCACCATATGAGGCGTTGTATGGCAGAAAGTGCAGATCACCTATATGCTGGCAAGAAGCAGGTGAAAGAAAGGAAATGGAAGTAGAGCTGGGCATTCAGACAGAGCTGATAGAAGAAACCACTCAGGCTATTCAGAAAATCAGACAGAGGATTGAGACTGCCCAGAGTAGACAGAAAAGCTATGCTGACACACGTCGTAGGCCACTGGAATTTCAAGTAGGAGATTCAGTTTTTCTCAAAGTTGCTCCTATGAAGGGAGTGATGAGATTTGGCAAGAAGGGCAAATTAAGTCCTCGCTATATAGGACCTTATCTGATTTCAGAAAGGATTGGTAAGGTAGCTTATAAACTGGAATTACCGCAAGACATGTCAGCAATACACAATGTGTTTCATGTCTCCATGTTAAAGAAGTGCCTCCATGACCCTAGCCAAGTGATTGAGCCTCAGTCAGTGCAGATCCAAGAGGATCTTAGTTTTGAGAGTAGACCTACACGGATAGTGGACAGAGCAGTCAAGAGACTAAGAAGCAAAGAAGTACCACTAGTGAAGGTCGTCTGGCAGAACCAGGAACACGAGGAAGTCACTTGGGAGCGGGAGGATAGTATGAGACAGAAATATCCAGAACTATTCTAAGTTCGAGGACGAACTTTTTATAAGGTATGGGGAATTGTAACGACCCAATTTTCCTTATTTTGAGTTCTAAATATCTTCAAAAATATTTGAAAATGCTTTTAAAATATTCTAGAGATTTTTAGGAATTTTTAGAGTATTTTTATGCAATTTTTGGAGTCCGTTTGGTATTTTTACCGAGTGGAGAAAGTTTAAAAAAAAAAAAAATAAAATAAAATAAAAAAACCAAAGTGCAAGAGCTGGGATTCGAACCCAGCTTCTCGGGCCCAAGCAGTAAGCGGCCCAACCAACCGAGCTGAGCTTGTTTTGTTAACTAAGTATGTGAACGAATATATTTGAGTTATAGGTAGATTCGGATCATTCAAGTTATTAAAGGAGGTTAATTTCTTCCCGAATCCTAAAAACCGCAAATCACTTTCCCCTCCTCATCACGCGACGCCGCCTTCTCCTCTCGAGCGAAACCGCAGCCAAGGCTAGGGTTCCTCCCCTCCGGCGTCGGCGACGTGTTTTTCCGACCGGTCTCCACTCGTGGGTGACTATTCCGGCAAGGAGAGCTCGAGAAATACAAGGAAAAAGGTGGAATCGAAGCTCCACCGAAACCCTAGGGCGCTCCTCGTGTTGTAAGTCCAAGAACCACCGCGGTAAGTGCTTCTCACCTGCGGTAGGAGTAGCTTTCGGGGTTTTTCGTTTGTGTTTTGTTGTTGTGAAATGAACAACAGTAGCCTTTTTCCTCAGTGTATGAAGTTTCGGATCTTGTTCCTTGATCTGGCAAATAGGTTTAAGTTTTGGTTTCAGTCCTTGATGTTTTATTTAGTGCACGAACAGAAGGTTTGAGGGTTTCCCTTGATACCACAGCATGCTAGTTAGGTGTGTTTACCTTACACATCAAGCATGTTTAAGTAGATATATTCTAGTTTAAGCCTGTTGTGTTACCACTGGAATTATACTATCTGGCATTACCTGGAATATTATTGTCGATAGAATTGGCTAACCTCATGTATTAGTACTGAATTAGAAATGCTAGTGCCGATGTATTAGTGCTTTGTTTGGATGCCATCATCCTCAGATGTTTTCTATTGGAAGCAAATTTTAGTTCAATAGAAACTAGTTTTAGTGATGAATGCAGTAGATTCGAACTTTAGTCTTCCTATCAATTCAATCATGATAAAGCATGCAAATTGATCATAATTGGTTATGGATAGTTTCGCAGTAGAAAACTGATTACTTGTGATGTGATATATATTGAGTTGATTCAGCTATGTCTCATGAGGCTATATTTTTTGGGTTATTTCTAGAATTCTTACCTTTACATCTGTTAGGTATGAAAAGTTGGTATTGGAGTTAGTTTTGTAGCTTAATGTGAAAGAGGGATATGCTTAAATTGCTTAAACCCTTAATGTGAACGTGGCATGTGTTTGAGCTGCTAAATGAGTTGCTTAAATTGCCTCTAATAAATGCCAAGGCATTTTATTAGAAGAAGTAATTAAAGAAAGATATAAAGAAAAGTATTTTACTTTCAAGGGCATGTACCGGACATAAGGTCCAAGGGATGGGCTCCAAGTTGCCCCTAGACATAAGGTCTAGAAGTGTCTTAATGGTTTTGGGATTAGCTACCTCAATTCTCATTAAGAAAGGCGCGCAAAGTGGTACAATGCCGGGCCCAAGTTAAGTTGAATATTATTTTTAAAGTATACAAGTATTAATTTGGAAACCAACAGAACAAGTTCTTTTATCAAAGTTGCCAATTTTAGCAAATTAAATTGTTGTTTCCTTTAGAGATGCATGATGTAGTTCCATTTGCTATTTTCATGTTGAGCATGTATTTCCCTGCTTTCTTTTATGTTTATGCATTCCTTATCGGATATTGTGAGTAGAAAGCACTTACTAAGCTTTTAGCTTATAGATACTACTTTTTCCTCCTACTGCAGATATAGATAAAAATAAAGGAAAAGCTAAAGTGGCATAGAAGAAGGCGACAAGGAGACGTTGATGGTGTGTGTGTGGTGGCTGTTTATGGAAGTATGGGATCTTGCTAGAAGAGTTTGGAGATGTTACTTGCTAGTGCTCGTTTGATTTCTGCCATAGTAGAACTATATTGCCATGTTAAAAAAATTGTTAGATGCTAGTATGCTATATAAGTTTGCTTTAATGGAACTGTCACATGATTTACTTCTGCTGTAGTGAAATTTGTTTTCAATTGCAATGAGTAGGATATATGACTAGCTAGCGAATTCCTATGCTTAGTTTTTCTTTTGTTATTGCTGGAAATTTTAATCTGCTGTGAAATGCTAGAAATATTCTTATGCTCAGTACCTCCTTATAAATCTGCTGGAATGTTATGTTGCTGGATTTATTCGGATGTTAAATGCTTAAGTCCATTACTTCATTATACTCTGATGGAAGGTTAAAATTTCTGGAAGGTTAAATCTGCTGGGAAGTTCGGATTTGATTGCACAGTAGTCTCTCATGTATACTGGTATCACTATTGTTGTTAGTTTTCTGCCGTGGGAATTACATTGCTCGGTATTTAAGTGCTAAAGCTGGAGTCTTATTTCTGCCGTGGGAATCATATCTGCAGGAGTTCTTTTGTCTATAAAAGTGCACTGTTTCGGCTTGTTAGGAAAGCATGAGCAGTAGAGTTTTGGTGTATGAAAGAAAAGCATGTGTATGAAAGAAATGCATAGATTTCGGCTTATTAGGACATGAATAAGTAGTAGTCTATTTCACTTCCTCTAAATTACTGTTTTGGTTGTAGAATGAATAACTAAAATTTTGTGACAAGGAAATGTTAGGTAGGATTTCATGAATGCAAGTTAATAAAGGAAGTAGCAAACAGTAGAGATACTTAAGCTTCATTGCCTATATAATACACTTACTTGTGTTACACTTGTTTGCATGTTTAAACAAGTAAGAAAAATAAGAAAATATAAGCATCAGAGCAGTTTAAAGCATTTCTAGTGTTAAAAGTAAGTAGTATCAGTTATGTGGAGATAGTAGTTTCAGTAGCGGTCACCCTCAGAGGAGTAGTAAGGAGGGTGGTCGTTACACGAGCGGTGAGTACCAATGCAAATGCGAGCTTCTCAAGACCAGTGTAGTAAGATTTAGCATCCTTTAATATATAACTCAAGAAGTACACTGGTTGTTCCTCGTCGTTCTGTCGAACCAACGCCGAGCTGACAGTATGCTCGGTCGTGGACAAATAGATCCGGAGCGGTTAACCGGCAGTAGGCTTAGCTAGTACAGGTAGTGAGTTCAGATATGCTTTAAGTTCCTCGAAGGCCTGGTCACACTCCTCGTCCCACTAAAACTTGGTGGCTCGACGCAGAATCTTGAAGAAAGGAAGGCTCCGGTCGGACGACTTGGAGATGAATCGTGATAATGCTGTTATCCGGCCGGTGATGCGCTGAGCTTCCCTCAAGTTTCTTGCTGGTGGCATATCTTGGAGTGCTTTTACCTTGCTGGGATTTACCTCAAT
Organism: Zingiber officinale; assembly: GCF_018446385.1. NCBI lineage: Eukaryota > Viridiplantae > Streptophyta > Magnoliopsida > Zingiberales > Zingiberaceae > Zingiber > Zingiber officinale. Next base: position 87,217,390 of record NC_055994.1, read on the forward strand.
GCCCCGCTCGGTGACGATATACCCTAAGAAGCGCCAACTTTTAGCGTCGAACAGACACTTCTGAGGATTTAACTTTATTTCGTATGTCCGGAGGGTCTAGCAGGTCTCCTTGATATCTGCACAGAGATTGGTAGCTTGGAGGGATTTAATTAATAAATCATCGACATATACCTCCATGTTGCGGTCGACCTGCCGTCGGAAGACTTTGTTCATTAGCCTCTGGTAGGTGGCTCCTGTATTCTTCAAGCCGAATGACATTACGTTGTAGCAGTAGGTACCGTCGGTGGTAATGAAGTTGACTTTCTCTTAGTCTTCGCGGGTGAGTGGCACTTGATGATACCCCTGATATACGTCCAGCATGCATATCAGCTCGCACCCGACCGTGGAGTCTACCATCATCGATCCTCGCCAAGGGATAGAAGTCCTTCGGACACACCTTGTTAAGATCCCGGAAGTCGATGCAGACCCTCCATTTATTGCCCGACTTGGAGACCAACACCACATTGACGAGCCAGCTTGGAAACTGAACTTCGCGTATGTGGCCGGCCTCCAGTAGCTTCTCAATCTCCGTCCGGATAATCAGGTTCTGTTTAACACTGAAGTCTCTCTTTCTCTGCTTCACCGGCAGAGCGTTTGGTCGGACGTGGAGCTCATGCTGCGCGACGCTCGGGGAAATGTCGGGTAGCTCATGTGTTGACCATGTGAAGACATCATGGTTATTCTAAAGACATCTGATCAGTTCCGCCTTCTGCTCGGCCTCCAAGTCTGACGCTATGAAGGTCGTCGCCTCTGCTCGGCCCGAGTGTATCTGTACTTCTTCTTTCTCCACATAAACCAAAGTAGGGGGCTTTTCGGTTATGGTGCTTACCTCTATCCGAGGTGTTTTTTGAGCGGACATTGCCTTGGTCTTGACCATCTCGACATAGCATCTCTGAGCGGCCAGCTGATCCCCCTTTATTTCTCTCACTCGATCTTCTACCGGGAACTTACTCTTCTGGCAGAAGGTTGAGACGATCACTCGGAATTCATTGAGGGACGGTCGGCCCAAAATGACATTGTAGGTTGAGGGGACATCTACTACGATGAAGTTGGTGGCTTTTGTCCTCCGAAGTGGTTCCTCCCCGAGCGAGATGGCCATCTTGATCTGGCCGATCGGCAAGACTTCATTGCCGGTGAACCTGTATAGAGGGGTAGTCATTGGCAACAGCTCGCCTCAGTCAATTTGGAGCTGGTCGAATGCCTTCTTGAAAATGATGTTGACCGAGCTGCCTGTGTCAACGAATAGTGTAATTGACGATTACCGCTCGAATAATGAGTGCGTCGTCGTGCGACACTTCAACTCCTTCGAGGTCACGAGGATCGAAGCTGATCTCGGGTCCACTGGCCTACTCCCGACTGCAGCCCACCGCATAGATTTCTAACCGCCGAGCGTGTGGCTTCCTAGCTCGATTGGAATCTCCGCCGGTCGGCCCGCCAGGTATGATGTTGATCTCCCCTCGAGCAGCATTGCTCCTGTTCTCCTCCTCCCGAGCGGATGACCTGTTTCGCTCTCGCCCGGCTCTCGCCGGCTCTGCGCTCTTCCGATGAGGTGACCTCGGGGATCACCTTGCTTCTTCTCTTCGCTTGGAACGATGATACTCGTGTCGTCGGTCAGGAGAGAGGGATCGGCGACAATAACTCCTAGGCGTCGGTTGGGCGACTGGGTTGAACCCACGACGGTCGCGGGTGTTATGAGTTGCGAACTGATGGAACGAGCAGAACAAAGAGGTCCATACCTTCCCCTTGGGTCTCGGCCGCTCTGCGGCAATATGCTGGACGGCGTGCGACCTTGCTTCCTGGTGTGGCCACACTCCTTCGGCTCGTGGCCCTCTCAGTGGCTGATGGCTGGACGGCGACCGTCGCTCGATTGGCGTCGATGGTTCGAAACCGACGGTTCGGAACCGCCGGTTCGACGATTCGGAACCACCGGTTTGACGGTTCCAGACAGGTCGACCCTTAACCTTAACCGCCCAAGACGGTTACGGTTCACGGTTCGGAACCGCCGGTTCACGGTTCGTCACGGTTCAAGATTATTATGTTAAAAAAAATTAAAAATTAAAAATTAAAAATTAAAAATTAAAATTTATTGGAAAAAGGGCTTGCACTTATTTAAGTTGCCTACGTATCTCTTTAGGGGAATCAAAACCCACGTAGTTCTTTTACATTTTTATCCTTTTACATTTTCACCTACTACCATTTCCTGTTCCTGTTGTATTTGTTCCTTCAGTATCAAAATCTTCAACTTCGTCATCTGAAAGTTGCATTCCTTGGATTCTTTTCTCCGCTCTAGTCCAATCGTCCAGTAATGCTTGGGCTTCCAATGAGTTGGGAGACAAAGTTGATCGTTGTTCATCTAATATGTTGCCGCCGGCACTGAACGTCTGTTCCACAACAACAGTTGACACTGGACAAGTTAAATTTCTTTTGTGATCACGGAGAGAACGGGAAAGCTTTGAGCCTTCTGTGACCACCACTTTAAGATATCGAAGTTTTCGCTATCTGCTTTATTAAAATCAAAAGAAGTCGTAAAAACATTCTCAAGTTCCTGTGTGGAACTTGAGGATCCTCGTGGACATTTTGTCCATTCTTTTAATAAGAGTTGTGTTTTTGTAAGTTTTAAATTACTACGGGTAGTTTGTTGTATTTCAGAAATATTAATTTGTGTTTCATATTTTGCATAATATTGATTATAAATATCATATAAATAAATTCTAACATTATATATAATATTAAATGGATTAGGGGAAGAAGAATCTTTAATTGGAATTAAAGCGTCATAATATAAAGTTAACATTTCTTGTAAAACTTCTAATTTAAATCTAGGATCTAAAGCAAATGCAATTAAATAAATTTCAGGAATTAAATAAAAATATTTTTTTCATTTAATTTTCATAGCTAAGATGCAAGGAGATAAAGATTCATTATTAATATGTTCATTTAAATCTAATACTATATTAGAAAAAAATTTTAAAACTAATTGAGCAGTGGGATAATAAACACCGGAAAGTTATTCGGTTGCATCATTAAATACTTTTAAAATTTCACAAATACTACTACACATATTCCATTGTCGTGAAAATAAATATATATTAGTTTTAGTGTTTTATGCAAAAAATGAACATAATAATTCTTTATATTGAAATGAATCTTGTAATAATTAGTATATTGAATTCCAATGTGTTGGTACATCACGTGGAAATTTTTTAGGTCTTATCCCATTAATTTTATAAAACATACCCTATTGTTTCATTATAGATGGATGAGACCATAAATAAGAAATTACAATTCTAATTGGTTTAATATAACTTTCTAAAATTTTTAAACCATCTTGAACACATAAATTTAAAACATGGCATACACAACGAATATGAAAAAATAAACCTCCAATAATAGGTTGACAAACAAATTTTAGATCATCTATACAAGCGGTATTGGAACTAGCATTATCTAATGATATTGAAAATATTTTATGAGTTAAACCATATTCATCTAAAATTAAACATAATAATTGTGCGATATTATGAGCATTACGTGATTCATCAAAAACTCTATAAGCTAATAATCTTTTTTGGAAGTTCCAAGAGTTATCGATCCAATGGCAAGTCAACCCATATACGAATGTGTTTGCCAATTATCACTCCAAATATCGGAACATAAAGAAACTTTATTATCTAATTTACTAAATTCATCAATTAAATTCTTTTTTCTTGTTTTCTAATTTTTTAATTGTACGAGTAAGTGTAGTCCTAGGAACACGTTTAGCACATGGATTAAGAGATTCTTTACAAAAATCTTCACATGTGCATTTAGATCCAAAACTAAAAGAAAGATGTTCTATGAAAACAAATTTAGCTAATAATTCTCTTAATTTATTATCCGAATATAAAAATAAACCGAAATCGGTACTACCGCTAGTTGAAGAAAATCTTGATAATTGTGTTTGAGAACGGTCGAGTCCATATTCCGTCGGGGGTTTCGTTTTTACATGTCGTTTTGACGACCCATGGCTGTCGCTGGCTTGTAATTTGTAGGAAGCATTGCAGTGCTTACATTTTGCACGCATTTCTCCCGACAGAAGAGTGACATTCTCAAAATGTTTAGTGAAATAGAAGACTTTAGAGGAGGAAGCTCCCGAACCTTAGAAGTAATTGCATCGGTACTTCCTTGTGTTTCGGGTGTCGGATTCGGAAGATGCTCGATCTCATCATCGGTGGATTGAATGTTGGGGTCCTCCTCTCGCGGATTCATTATTTGCTTTCCCTTTCGAGTTTGAGATGATGTACCTCCGCGGCCTCCTTCCATTGTAATTGAAAATTGGAAACGAAAGCGTGTAGAATCTAGAGATTAGAGAATACGAAAATGAGATTAAGAGTAGAGAAGATGTGTGTGAAAAATGATGAAATGAGCTCTCTATTTATAGAGTTTTGATAGTAACGGACACTAAATCATAGCCATTAATCAAAAAACGGTCAAATGATCCTAACCGTTGAAAAAAAAATACCCAAAAAATCCTCCCAATGGCTACGAACTGCCGGTTAACCGACGGTTCCAACGGCTATGAACCGTCGGTTAACCGGCGGTTCAAGCCGTTTAAGAAAAACAAAATTATCGGCTGAACCGACGGTTCAACCCGCCGGTTAACCTGCGGTTCGCCGATTTTACAGTGGGTGAACCGAAATCGGCCCGGCAAATTGCCGAGCCGGTTCCGGTTCGACCCGGCGAACCGGGTCAACGGGCAACTGGCCCGGTTACGGGCCCGGGCCGGGTCCGGGCTAGACCCGGCCCGGGGTCGGGTCTACGCCTGGGCTTCCTCCACGTTTATGTACTCATTGACCTTCTTCAACATGTGGTCGTAGTCGCGGGGCAGCTTCCGGACGAGCGATTGGAAGAAGTCCCCGTCCATGAGCCCTTGTGTGAGCGCGTTCATCATGGTCTCGGACGAGATCGAGGGGATATCCATTGCCACCTAGTTGAAGCGCTGGATGTAGGCTCGGAGAGTTTCCCTCTGGCCTTGCTTCATGGAGAACAAGCTGACGCTTGTTTTCTGATAACGTCTGCTGCACGCGAAGTGGTGAAGGAAAGCCATTCGGAAATCCTTAAAGCTTCTGATTGACCCATCCGGCAACCTCCGAAACCACCACTGTGCCAAGCCGGAGAGCGTAATAAGGAAGACTTGGCACTTGACTCCATCTATGTACTGATGCAGAGTGGCGACGTTATCAAACTTACCGAGATGGTCGTCTGGGTCGATCGACCCGTTATATTCGTCGATCGCCAAGGGAGCATAGTGCCTCGACAACGAATTTTGTAGAATGGCCTCGGAGAATTATCGGTTGACCCGCTCGGGCGATGAATCAGCTCGAGGTGCTTTGCCTTTTCTTGCGTCCCGCACGGGAGCCTCGTCCGAGGAAGAACCCCAGTCCTAGTTGGCTTGAGCGATTTCTGAGGGTGTCTGAAATAACGCTCGGTGAAACGGAATGGGCGCTGGTGGAACCTCTCCTGGAGTGTCGGTCGGCGTCTTGTTTTATCCCCAGATAGAAAGTTGCTCCGGCCGATCCTCGTGCGCCGCTCGGCCCCCTGAGGCCGACGGCGCTTGCTGCGCCAGACGATCGACTAATGCTGTTTGCTGTTGCTGTTCGGCTATCTTTGTCGCCCGCACTTGAATGAGCGCATCGAGCTCCTCTGGAGTGAGCGTCACGGTGTGGAGACATCCAGCTTCTTCCATCTCCTCAGCTCGGATTCAGGTGTGTTCTCACAGACGACGCCAAATTTGATCTTGTCCGAGTATGAGTAGACGAACGCTGGGAAGATGACGCTTACGTTGACTGGATGTCGATTGAAGGTCATGCGGACCTCCAATGAGCTAAGCCTGCAATCACAGAGTCGTTAGTGCTGAGCCGAGGAGGAGTTTTCCGACGATGGCCCTCCGACGCTCAAGTCAGCTACCGGCGGCAAGCAAATGAAGTACAGAAGAAAGGAGCAGCAGCGTGACTGTAGCTACAGTGATGAAAAACATACCTCCGATGAAGCTTTGGGGCTTCTTATATAGAGCTCCCAGGAGGCGCACACACGCTTCCTAAAGCATACTTGGAAATGCCGTGTCAGAAAAGCATGTCTGACGTCATACCTTAACAGCCCGAGCATATCCCTGACGTGACAGTGGAAGCTTCTACCGTACGATCCTCTGTCTAACCACGTCGCCGACCATGTCGCATGTCGATGACACTGATCCCTAGGAAGATATTGCCAACTGCTTCTTTGTCTATTATTGGGCCGAGCGGGAGAGCCGCTCAGCCAGTCTGTTGTCTAGGTGATGCAACAGTCGGGCCGAGCGTCCCGAGCGGGAGAACCGCTCGGCCAGTCTGTCGTCCGGGTGATGCAACAGCCGGGTTGAGCGTCTGCTCGGCCAATGTTCTGATGGTTGGCTCCCCCCATCGGGTGAGGGAGCCCTGTCTACCAGGTCGAGGCTGCATCCACTGTTTGGTCGCGTGGGATGGTGGCTCAGTCTTTGTGCCTCCCTGGTTGAGCTTTATGAGCGTCGGAAGCTCGGTGTCTAACTGAGTCGTCGAAGTGTCGGACCGTCTACTCTTCCTGCTGGCCACAGAGGTAATTCACCCGATCGGATGCCCGCCTAATGTTGACCACTTTGACCTCTTACCGGCCGGGCCCTACCTTATCACCGGATCAAACTTATTTTGGGTTCTAAAATCATATCTAGTTTAAATTTTTCTTTAAATTTAATTGATTTGCTAGACTAAAATTGTTTTACCTAGAAAAATATTTTTCGTGCAAACTTTCTATTAGCATTTCTTGTTCAAAATTTTTACAATGATAACAAGATAAAATCCCTATTTGAATAATTTTTTAAAAAAAAATTTTGATCCTAGTGAATTTTCTACTAATATTTTGCAAAAATATTAATTTTTAATATTATTTTTTTTAAAAATCAATCTTTAAAAATTTATTTTTTTTAGATAAATTTTCTATTTTACATACTCAGAAAAATTTATAAAATTTTTCGAGCTCAAAATCTATTTTTAAATATTTTTTAAATAAATATATCTCTATATAAAATAATTTATTATTGTTTATATTAATTTTGTTTATTCTTGAAAAATTTAACACTATTCAGGATTATTGTGTTTAACATTAAATTTTTTTCATAATTTTTCATAGATTAAAAATAATTTTTATTTTTTAAAAAAATTAGTTTTTAAATCGTAAAAATTCATATTTTTGAAAAATAATTTCCATAAATTTTCTAAAAATTGATCAATATTTTAGTAGCCCTTAGAATTTTTTTCAGATTTTTTTTCAATGATTACACTATTTTTTAATATGATCAAAGAGGGAGAAATTAGATTAAATCTAGGGGGAGGTATAATTTTTTTGTATCAATTATTTTAATTTACAAATTAAATGTACTAAATTGCATATTCATTTAATTAACTGTATTAGTTTAACCCTAACTTGAGTTGATTCACATCATGAAGGGGGAGATTGGAAGTACCCCATGTTAATTTTGATGTAGTTAATCAAGTTAAGTTAGGCTCTGCGTAGTTGATTTCATACGTCTAAGTGTGTAGGGACTTAGGAACACAAGATGTTAAATGGAAGACGCGGCGGACGAGAATGATAGCATAAGAATTAAGTCGATGAGCTCGGTGCATCCGAGAGATGAGAAACTACAAAAGAGTACATCGGTGGAGCGCGAAGGACGTGCACGGGGCTTTCGATGGACGAGAAGCTAGAGTAGAAGATTCCTTGTGGAGAAGGCCGGAGTTGGGTTCGGATGAGTTCAACTCTGGATGGTTAGAGGATCGCCCGTTCGACTGAAGAAGAAGTCGGACGAGTCAGCATGAAGCTGACTCATCCAGGCCCCCGAACCACCTAGGTGCCGAACAGACATATCGTTGTTGTGGATCACCTTCGAGGCCACGTCAGCAGCACTCCAGGTGCTCAGACGTGGTCTATGCGCCCGGACGGTGATAAAATTTTATCATTGCACCGTTGCGTAGACGTTGTGAGCAAATACGTTGCACAGCTGGGGGCGTCCGGAGTGGGTCCAGGTGCCTGGAGTCGCCACATCAGCATACGCCTATTTTTGACTAGTGGACTATAAATAGAGCCCTGATTCTCTTCATTCAAACAACACTTGAATTGTACTCGAATAATTTCCTGTTTTTTATTGTTCGTGAGCTATCAACGTCTTGTATGAGGTTTCTCCATCTCCAACTTGTGTCGAAGAAAGAGTCAACTTAAAGAGCTTCATTTGCCTTAGATTAGTAACTTCCCCGGTTGCAAACTAAGTAACCTTTTGCGTCGTATTTCTTTTAGTTATTGTATTTATTTTTTATTGTCGTAGCTAATATCGAAAGAAAGAGAAAGGTAGATTTGTCTTAATTGAAGGGTTACTCACCCCATCTAGCCAGCCGTTAAGGGACCAACAATAATAACCCTTGAAGTTAAATATTTAAAAAACAAACTCAATTCTGTAAGTATTTGTTAAACATTATTAGGAAGTAGGTCATGGAAAGCTATTGAAATTAGTCTTTGCATAAATATGTGACAATCGTGACTCTTCATTCCAAATATTTTTAATATATCAATCAGGAAATTTGATTGATTTCAACCAAGAACATAATGCTTGCTTACCTTTTTGTCTAATTTATAATAAGCCTTCGGATATTTGCCTTCATTCTGATGTAACTTAGGTTTGCTTACTATTTTTTTAATTTTTCATGTGATTTTGTTGTATTTTTAGTTTTTCCATGAACATTCATCACAATATTGAAGATTTTATTGAAGAATTTTTTTTCTCAACGTGCATCACATTTAAATTATGTTGAATGAGTAAATATTTCCAATAGAATGGTTTCTAAAATATGGTTCTTTTCTTTCAATCACACTTGCTCACTCTAACGAGGTACTTATTTTTGTCATCAGAACCATCCTAATATACTGGTAGAAATACATAGTTGTCAATTTTATCAATAACTCTTTCACCTGACTTCCATACTAAAGGAAGTTTTCTTGACTATTTCATTCCTTTTAAAAGTTTTTTATTTTGCCTGAATGAGTGATCAACTGATAAAAATTTATGATGATTATTAAATCAGAATATCTTTTCACTGCTAAGCAATAAACAATGCATCAAACTCCCTCATGCAATGTGGACATGTTAACTTGTCAATCGTGCTCCATCCTGATAACATTTAGTATGCTGAAAAATCATTAATCATTCATAGCAAAGCAGCATGCATTGTAAAATTTGATTTACTTAGAATATCATAAGTCTCTGGCCCTATATTCTATAAATGATTCAACTCTACAATTAAATGTTGTAAAAATAAAACATCTATTTGTCCTTTTGGATTTTGAGGACGTGAAATAAGCATAGTAAGAAACATAAATTTATCTTTCATGCAGATCTATAGAGGTAAGTTATATGGTGTTAATATAACTGGCCAAGATTAATATTGATGTCAATAATTTCCAAATGGCTGAAATTCATTTGTAGAAAATCCAAGTCTTACATTACCTAATTTCATTGCAAAGGAAGAAAATATTGTATTAAGATGTTTTCATGCAGGGAGTCACAAGAATGACACATTATATCTTCTTCGTGTACATAGTTTAGATGCCACCTCATGTGACTTGTTATTGCGGCAGATGCATACATTCGTTGGAGCCTAAGAGTTAACGGGAAATAATACATGATTTTTAAGGGAATGATTTTTTTCTTCCTCCCATGTATGCGACTACTATGCTTATAACAAAGGTGATTACACATTTGATAGTTATCAGTTCGCTATCTTCATACAAAAGATTATGCAGTTATTGATACAACAATAAATCTTCTCTACCGGCAAACCTAACTTTCTAATCAATTTCTTTGTATTGCGTCTTCCCATAAATCTCTTTCATCAGTTTTTAACATGTCATACAATTTTTGAAGGGCGTAGGTGCTTCCTCTATATTCTATTGATCATATGCATTCATTGCATTGTAAACCATTAATTGCATTGAATTTACAGATCTTGATGATTCCTCTAGAGCAATCGGGCATGATAATGAAGCAACAAAAGGTTCAATTTGGTCAAATATATATGACTCTCAATGACAATACTAATTGTAATAATTTAGAACAAACTTATATATATATATATATATATATATATATATATATATATATATATATATATATATATACTCATCATGGAAAGTTATATTTCAATATTTGTACTGCTTACATGGACATTTTAACTCAACACCATTCAAGCATTCTGAATGAGATTTAGCGAAGTTCGCAAACTCTTCAACCTGGTAAAAAATTTGACTGATAAATCCATTATGTAACCTATTGTACATTCAAGTTTTGTTTATACATATTATATTTTAATGGAAATAGAATTTCCAATATGATTAATCATGTCAAACTAAGCATGTTTATATTTAAATTATTTTGATCATCTTTGATTAAGTTAATGCTATATCTTTGTCTTAGTTAATGATATTCTCATACATATGAATCCAAAAACTTGTTATGAATATATGATAAGAAAACATGTATTCACTAGCTATGGTTGATATTCTTATCACTTTTGTACTTCAATTTTTTTTTTTTTTTTGCTTACCGAGCTTACTCCTACCTTGATTTAATATTAAAATTATTGGTTTTCTAATTCTTGGTTTTGATACTAAATCGGCTTTGCAGTAGAAATTAACTAGACAATTGGGAAAAGAAAGTAAAAAAAAACATAACTTTCATAATAATAGTATGCACTCATATTACTCAAGTATTTTATAAGTGATAAATTTTTTTTAGATAATTATTTTTCTAAGGTAAATGTTGGAAACCTTAGTATCTTGTAAGAGGTTCTCCTATAATTAGATTATCCTATAATTAGATTAAAAGAACGATTTCCTTTATATATATAAAGGAACGAGTTCTTTTTATATATATATATATATATAGCCTAGCCTCGGCAGCACAACGTAAGGTTGTAGGTAGCCTCACAAGCATAAATTGTTGGATCGTGAGTTTCGCTAAAAACTTTCGTAAAGAGTTAAGCAGCCGAAAAATAATAAGCAAGAGAAGAGCAAGGCTAACACAAGTTCTTTTTACTTGATTCAGAACCTTTGGCGACTCCTACTCCAAGGCCCGCACACAAGAGTGCTTTCGATGTGCAATCACTAATAATTCAAAACTTATTACAAACTACGTACAGGAATTATGTAGTGAAAGAAAATCGACAATTAAGAAAATAAGACAGGAAAGAAAACAAAACTTCGTCGGAGATCTTTTCGCAGCGTCGCAGGAGCACACGAGAGTAGATTCTGAGTTGTTTTTCTGACTCCAGCCTTGACCCTCCTTATATATAAGGTTCGGGGCGCCTGGAACCTTCAGGGTGCCCTGGTTGTGACGTAACCAAGCCAATCAATGAACTCCACGCGATGAAATGACGTTGGGGATAAATTTTTACCTCAAGGCGCCCGGGTACCTCTCGGGTGCCCGGACCCTAGTTTTCCAGCATCTTCATTCCTGCAAGAAAACGTTAGTCCGGAGGTAAATATATAATACATACGTCCTGCAAAACAAAGTGTTAGCACAATTTAAGTTCAACAAGTAGAGTATGACTTAGATTCCGTCTTTCTGAGACCAGAATCTAGTCAAGATCTCGACTTAGAGTTCCAAAATAGTTCTAAGTCGGATCGGCGCCTAAGTTCCCTTTCCGGGAATGTGTCCTCACAGTCACTCCCCTCTAGTGACTTATCTTCACTTATCTATCAGACGTTCGGTCAACCCTTCGACCCGTTTAGGCTTCGTGCCAAACGCCTGGTCAGCCCGTCGACCCGTTTGGACTTCGTACCAGCTATCCGGTCGGCCCGTCGACCTAGCTGGGCTTCGTGCCAGACATCAGGTCAGCCCGTCGACCTGTCTGGACTTCTCCTGCACACTCGATCAGAGTGTTAGTTAACAACGAAACTAACTTAACCTATTTGTCATTTATCAAAACTTGAGTTAGACCGTTAGTGCTAACTGCACCAATAATCTCCCCCTTTTTGATGCAATGACAACCTGATTAAGTTAGTTATAAATATGTAAGTAAGAAACAAGCATAAGGTACTTTAACCTTAAGGTTGTTAAGTTAGCTTTTAAGTTTTATTTAACTAACTTAATCACCTAACCCTCCCCCTTTGGCATTCATAAAAAAAAATAGTATAGAATAGCAAGGTAACTTTATAAAGAATGCAAGGTAAAAGAAATTTAGAAATGTAAGTCAGATTAGCTTGGGGGAGTTTAAAAATAGACAATTTTCATTTTAAAATTAGCTGATTTAGCAAAATAACTTAGTAATAAGTTTGCATATTAATTTTCAAAGGATAATTTTAAAAAACATAAATTTATAAGAGCTAATTTCAAGTATAATTTTATTAAAGCTAACTTTATAAAAGGCAAGTTTAGAAATTCAAAATTTCAAAGATAGGTGTAAATTAATTTAATTTTTCAAATTAAGTTTGAAAAAAATCCAATTTTTAAAACTAAGTAACATCGAATTTTCAAAATCAATTTCCAAAACTAGGTAAGTTTTCAAGACTAAGTAAGATCGAATGTTTTAAAAACAATACTCAAAACTGAGTTTGGCAAGTTTAAATCAGAAACCAAGTCTAGAAGGTGTTATTTTCAAGATTAAATTTGAAAAGTTTAAAATTTAGAGGATAACAGCTTTCACTTGGTTAGTCAAGTTAAGTCTAAGCATCAGTTAGTGTTTGGCTAAACTGAATGACTTAACTTGATTACTATTTGTTTGGTATTTAACGCCCAGACTTATATCGATGTACTGATATAAGCATCTTAAGTTCAGACAATTTGCCTATGCATCTCACCCCTTTCTATGTTTGGCAATCACAAACAAGGGAATCCTAAGGTGATGGTGAAATGCTCAAATACTAGTCCTAGGGGAACATGCTTTCTAGGGGATTATTCTAGTCTAAGGCTAAAACTATTTTGAAATTCTAAAAATAGGAAATTTTGAAATTATAAAATCATTTTACCTTAGAATTTGAAAATTATCATTTTTGAAAGCAATTTTTAAAATTCCTAATATATGAAACAAGTCAAAATCAATTATTTTCAAAGTTGAGATATACCTAAGTAGGGGTCACCCATAATATCATAAGTCAATGTCAAAGTCAAGGTACAATGATCATAATAAAATATACATAGTGATCAGGAAGTCTATCAAGATGAGGATGGGGTGGTCCGAAACCCAAGGAACGGAACATCTCGATCAGCTCAATGTGGCGGGTCCGGGCATCCTCTCGGGAACTTGACAGATCGCGTCGAAGGTCAGAAATATCCTGTCTCACATCTCGTCTCAAATCGGAGACCTCCTGACGAAGGCTCGCCATGGATAGCTTGAGTCTAACAACTTGATTGCCTAAAGTACGAGGAGCGGGGCGAGATGCTTGGCCTGTATGTGGAGGTGGTACAGGGGTCGGAGCGCCCTTGTTGAATAACAAGACCTTTTTTTTTTTTTAAGAATTTTTTTAAAGTTTAAAAGAATTTTCAAAGTTTTTAGAAGAAGTTTTTAAAAGGATTTTTAAAGTTTTTTTTAAAAGAATTTTAAAATTTTTAAAAGTATTTTTAAAAAAAAAAATTAAAAGATTTTTTTTAAAAAAAATTTAAAAGAATTTTTAAAAAGATTTTTAAAGTCTTTACAAGAGTTTTTAAAAGAATTTTTAAAAGAATTTTTAAACTTTTTAAAAGAGGTTCTAAAATAATTTTTTTTTAAAAAAATTAAAGTTTTTTAAAAGATTTTAAAAGTCTTTAAAAGAGTTTTTAAAAATAAATTAAAAAAAATAAAGTCTTTAAAAGAGTTTTTTTTTAATTTTTTAAAAGATTTTTAAAGTTTTTTTAAAATAATTTTTTAAAAAGATTTTTAAAGTTTTTAAAAGAGTTTTTAAAATATATATTTTTAAAGTTTTTAAAAGAGTTTTTTGAAAATAATTTTTAAAATGATTTTTAAAAGTTTTTTAAAAGAGTTTTTAAGATAATTTTTAAGGTTAATTTAATTTAATATTATTTAATTTAATTTATTTTAATTTAATTTATTTTTAATTTAATTTAATTTAATTTAATTATAATTTTAATTGAGTCCGTAGTCATCTCATCCGATCTACGTTTTCAATTAGGGAATCTTATAATTTTATAAGATGAATTAGGTTCAATTTTAGGCTTTGGTTTAACTTTGTATTAGATTCAGATTTAGTTTTGGGTACAACAAATAGACATTCTCTGAATAAACTTCTGGGTTATGGTGAGTCACTTGGATATCATTAGAGTAACCATGCTTTCGAGGTTTTACAAATAGTCCTATCCACTAGACTTAGTACAAAACTTTGGTCTAACTGGTTATAATTCATAAAGGGTAGCTTCGGTCAGTTCCACTTAGCCAAATGTACCAGGTCAAAGCCATATCTTCCTAGACATGCATAGACTAAGCTTCCCTAACGTACTATCATCCAAAACTTCACCAGTACCATAGGTCAAGTTAAACTTGAACCTTTTCTAATTAGTCCTAATTACCCTGTCAGGTAGATTAGTTTGGGTTACCATGCCGGGTAGGTTAGTTTTAGATGTGCCAGCTATTCTGGAGTCTCCCCCTGAATTATTGGCCTTTATTTAATTTTTAGTTCTTGGTTTATGTCTGTTCTTTTTGTAATTATATTTAACTTCATGATATTCTAAGTTTTGGTGAGTTTTAAAATGTTTAGTTTTTGAATTTGTTGATTTAGATTTGTATTTAGGTTTTTGATTTGAATTATCTGATTTTATATAGTATATTTTTTTCTTTAGGTATGTAGTATTGGTTAAGTCCTACTTGTGTGGTTAAGCACACTTTCGGAACCCAAGCTTTACTTGTTGGTTTATGTTGGGTTATTAATGATTTAAATGTTTTATTTGAACTTGACTTATAGCCAAGTCCGGTTTTGTTGTAAATTATTTTTTGATTATTTAAGATTAAATTTAGATCTTGTTGTAAATTTTTCTAACATTTCTTTTAATTTATTAACTTCTATTTTTGTGATAAATTCTCTTCCTCAAGTGTTAGATCTCGAGTTGAGTTATTTTTTGTAATTTGTTCCTTGAGGTTTTGGTTTTCCTCAAGGAGTAATTTGTTTTCATCTTCTAATTTAACTAATTTCCTATTTAAACAAGAAATAATTTTAAAGAGCTCTTGATTTAAATTTTGGTATACCTCTTCAGAACCTTTGGAAACGAGTACGGACTCATGGCTCGATTTGAGTTCGGACCCGTCTTCCGATTCGTCCTCCGACTCTGCTTCACAGGCCATTAGCGCGAGGTGACTCTGGTGCTTCTGATCTTCGGTCTCCGATTCGTTCGAGGAAGAGTCATCCCACGTCGCTTTGAGGGCCTTCTTTTTGGTCATCTTCGGTTTGTCGTTCTTCAATCTCGGGCACTCGTTCTTGTTGTGACCCTTCTTGTTGCACCCGAAGCATGTCACATTCCTTGGTTCAGTTGAAGAGTTGATCTTCTGCAGGTCCTTCTTGTTGAAACTTTTCTTCCTTCTGGTGAACATTTTTCTTACCAGGTTCACCAGGTGCTCTTCATCTTCAGAATCGTGGTCAGAATCTTCATCGAGTTCAGACTTGTTTTTTGTCTTTTCCTTGGAGGAACCTACAAACAGGACAATACCTTTCTCGGCTTCGACGTTAGTCTGTTCGTGTAGTTCTAATTCACAAAATAGTTCGTCTAATTTTAACTTAGATAGATTTTTAGAAATTTTGTAGGCATCCACGATAGATGCCCACAAATTATTATGCGGAAAAGCATTTAACGCGTACCTTATCAGATCTCGGTTTTCCATCTGGTGGCCTATCGCGTGGAGTCCGTTAAGGACATCCTTGATCCTCGCGTGCAGCTGACTCATCATTTCTCCTTCCTGCATTTTTATATTAAACATTCTATTTAATAACAAATCTCGTTTCGTTACCTTAGCGTCGCTACTTCCTTCATGCAGTTTGATCAATTTGTCCCAAAGTTCTTTCGCGTTCTGGTGCGGTCCTACCCAGTTCAGCTCTTCCCTTGTAAGTCTGCATTGTAGCGTGTTGATTGTCTTGTTCTCCGTTGATGCTTTCTTCTTCATGCCCCGAGTCCACTGTTCCGGATCAAGTGGATTTCCAGAGTTATCAACTGGTGCTCTGTAGGTTTTTGTGACGCTGAACCATTAGTCGAAGTTCGTCCTCAGGTAGACTTCCATTCTTTTTTTCCAGTACGAAAAATCGTCCCCATTGAATAGGGGAGGACGTACCGTGATGAAGCCTTCAATCTGAGACATCCTACACACAAGAAAGCAACTAGACAAGCAAGGTCCCAAGACTTGGTCTTGGATTAGTAGTGCGGGAAGAAATAGAAGTAATAGAAATAACTAAATTGGTGTTGCACCAATTTAGATTAATTGAAACGAGAAAATATTTCCAAAAAGGTAATAGTACCAGTTTGGAATTATGCGAAAAACTGAAAAGCTGAAAAAAATAGAGAAAAAAAATTTCCCCCCCTTCTCTGACTGGTGGTTGCACCAAATCAGAGCGGTACCTGCTCTGATACCACTTGTTGGATCGTGAATTTCGCTAAAAGGGGGGTGAATAGCAATTTTAAAAACTTTCGTAAAGAGTTAAGCAGCGGAAAAGAATAAGCAAGAGAAGAGCAAGGCTAACACAAGTTCTTTTTACTTGGTTCGGATCCTTTGGCGACTCCTACTCCAAGGCCCGCACACAAGGGTGCTTTCGATGGGCAATCACTAATAATTCGAAACTTATTACAAACTACGTACAGGAATTATGTAGTGAAAGAAAACGACAATTAAGAAAATAAGAAAGGAAAGAAAACAAAACTTCGTCGGAGATCTTTTCGCAGCGTCGCAGGAGCACACGAGAGTAGATTCTGAGTTGTTTTTCTGATTCCAGCCTTGACCCTCCTTATATATGAGGTTCGGGGCGCCTGGAACCTTCAAGGCGCCCTGGTTGTGACGTAGGCGAGCCAATAATTGAACTCCACACGGCAAAATGACGCTGGGGATAAATTTTTACCTCAGGGCGCCCGGGTACCTCCCGGGCGCCCGGAACCATCCCGGGTGCCCGAAACCATCCCGGGCACCCGGACCCTAGTTTTCCAGCATCTTCCTTCCTGCAAGAAAACGTTAGTCCGGAGGCAAATATATAATACATATGTCCTGCAAAACAAAGTGTTAGCACAATTTAAGTTCAACAAGTAGAGTATGACTTAGATTCCGTCTTTCCGAGACTAGAATCTAGTCAAGATCTTGACTTAGAGTTCCGAAATGGTTTTAAGTCGGATCGGCACCTAAGTTCCCTTCCCGGGAACGCACTCTCACAGTCACTCCCCTCTAGTGACTTACCTTCACTTACCTACCAGACGTCCGGTCAGCCCTTCGACCTGTCTGGGCTTCGTGCCAAACGTCTGGTCAGCCCGTCGACCCGTTTGGACTTCGTGCCAGCTATCCAGTCGACCTAACTGGGCTTCGTGCCAGACATCATGTCAGCCCGCCGACCTGTCTGAACTTCTCCTGCATGTTGGTGTTGCAAGGTTGCAAACATAGTCTCACATTGAAAACACATGAGAAAAATCATGGGTTTATAAAGAGAAAAATATCTCCATTGGTATGAGACCTTTTGGGTAGAGCCCAAGAGTAAAACAATGAAGGCGTAGGCCCAAACTGGACAATATCATATTATTGTGGAGATATCTAAATTCTTTTCGATCCTACAATTGGTATCAGAGCCTGGACTGCCAGAAGGTTTAACCACCGACTGTGCATAAGAGCTATGATTTGATTGAGTCATGTGGGTACAATATTGACCTCAAACAAAGAAAGTGAGGGCTTCTATATTCGGATCAAGAGGATCAGACACCAGGCAGGAAGTCCTAGTTGCGGCTAGGTAAGGAAGTCCTAGTAGGTCGGGTGGACCGAGGGGCAGAAAGACCTGGTGGGTCGAAAATCGGACATGGGAAGTCTGTGGTTCTTTGTTTGAGGGGGGGATTGTTGGTGTTGCAAGGTTGCAAACATAGTCCCACATTGAAAACACATGGGAAAGATCATGAGTTTATAAAGAGAAAAATATCTCCATTGGTATGAGACCTTTTGGGTAGAGCCCAAGAGCAAAACCATGAGGGCTTAGACCCAAAGTGGACAATATCATATCATTGTGGAGATATCTAAATTCTTTTCGATCCTACAGTGCACACTCGATCAAAGTGTTAGATAACAACGAAACTAATTTAACCTATTTTGTCATTCATCAAAACTTGAGTTAGACCGTTAGTGCTAACCGCACCAACATACATAACTTCGAAGGAGAAAGTTTTACCTTGCGACAAAGAGGAGCAGACAAATAGCACTTGAAGGAGTGCTCGTGAATGGTGGAGAGCTAGGGCTTAGTGACGATGCCAGAGAGAAGCTAGATTCCAGAGAGGAGGAGCTCGGGCACACTGACTCGCGAATGCCGAAGAGCACCAAGGACTAGCCGGAGAGAGTGTTGAGGCGAGTGAAGACGAGGTTGAGGCCGCTAGACACGAGGTTGAGACGTCGCCACCGAGGGCACACGAAGGAGCACCGGAGAACTCGTGAAGGACTAGTCAGAGAGGACACACTGAAGAGGATAGGCCGGAGAGGAAGGGCGTCAGAGATGTCGCGGATAGTCGTCAGATAGGATTGTCGGAGGGTGAACAAGAGATGGGAGATCGATCGCATGAATGTGAGATGGAGTCGGAAACCCTAAAAATTAGTCGATTTTAGCGACGGTCGCTATTAGCGACGGAATATTAATTTCGTTGTTAAATAGTAGTGATTAGTGATGGCTAATAGTTACTCCATTACTATAATCAATTGATTTTTAAAATTTTATTATATAATTAGTGATGAAGTATTTGCGTTGTTGCTATTAGTGACAGATTATTTACTCCGTCAATAGTGATGATGAATAAGTTATATTAGCGACAAATTATTTACTCCGTCGGTAAAATCTATCACTAATGCTTGATTTTCTTGTTGTGGTTGATGCATTAGACTTACCTAAAAGCTGAAAAACTGTAAAATACCGGAAAATAGGCGAATATTAATAAGGGAATTTTCCGGAATTTTTGAAAATTTTCCGGAAATTTTTCGGAGCTCATATGGACGAGTTAACAGGGACAAAATGGGGCCCGGAAAAGCCTGTTTTGACTACCCTATTTAAAAGAGGAAAAGTTGAATTTCTTAATTCCTTTTTCTTTATTTATTTTCTTTTTCTTTGTTTTTGGTTGTCGCCGTTCACTCCTTCTCCCTGCCGAACTCACGCCGAGTCTTCTTCCTCAGAGCCCTAACCGCTCGCGGCGATTCTTCATCTCTTCTCTCCCGAGCCGCACTCGACCCTTTTTCCTTCCCTTGTGCCCTAATCTCTCCTCTACTGCCGCACACCTACTTGAGCCTTTTCCACTCCGCCGGGCAACGACGATGCCATTCGAGCCTTAGCGCCGGCCCCTTTTCCTTGTGCCCTAGCCGAAAAACCAGGTCACCCGACAGATGCCGTCGCCATAGCCGACACCAGTTGCCACTGCCGTCATCGTTCATCCACGCGAGCAGCCGATGCCGAGGGAGTTGATTACAGCCACGGACGTCGTCGCCGTGCCTTAGTACCGCCGCCGACACATCTCCTCACCTCTTGCCTCCGGCCACAGACTGAGCAGTGCCGACCATCACTGGAGACTGCTTGCTTCCGTGCCCTAACATTGCCTTGCTGCCCTCTTTGTGCCCTGGTACTGTACTGCCGAGCCAACAAGGTGAGTGGGTCGTATTTGGAACATTTGGTTGCATGTTTGATTTCCTTCTGATCTGGTCTGCAGGTGTGGGGTTTCGTGGATCTGGCAGTCGTTGATTTCAACAAATTCCAGTAGTTTCTTGTTCTTGAACAAGGCTGTGATTTGAGGTACGACATAGGGAGTTGATGCATGATGTAGAGGATCGTTAGATTTGGTAAATACATTGAATTAGGTTGGAATTGGATTATTATGATGATGAATATGAAATAGTTTGATTAGGATCTTATCCTATTGGTTGTTGAGATTTTATTTAGCTATTCGTTGAGTTCTAGCTAAATAAATGTATGTATATTGGTGACACAGGATTTTGACGCGAGACGAGTATCTCGGAGTCGGAATTGGACCTTTCTTTTGTCGGAGGCGGGTACTTTTGACTTATGTCATTTGATATGCTTAGTAATTAAATTAACATGTTGCATTAATTGTGTTTCTTATCTGTTTCGGTTAATCACTACCCAAATCTTACATGCTTGATTGATTGATTGGTTTTGCATCTCAGGTATATTTTACCTGTTTGTACATTCTTATAGGGGTAGTGATATGCCATGCTTGACCATGTTCAGGACCTAGGTTTTTATACCTTCTGTGTACCTTTGATTCGATATGATTCGTTGACCTAGGGTGCACTTTTCTATATATATGGATTAGGTCAGGATGTTTATATGGTTATTGCCATGCATCATTTGCATGATTGCATGCTGTGCGATAGTCCGCTCCATTATTGTTGAGCACATCGCCAGTTACATGGATCTGCACACACCACCACTCATGGGTTAGTGGTCGATTCAGGTTGAGTGTGTTGCAGCAGGGACTCTGTTAGGCACCGTTGGTCCGCTCATGGGTAGTGTGACACAACGTGTTATCCGCAGGATTCCTCCCGTCTTTGTGTACGGGAGTTGAGAGCATTGCGCCCCCATCTATGATTTGGGGTAGGAGGATAGGTGTACTCGACAACATTCGTCCACTCGGTCACTCATCGGGAGTAGTGACGACAGAGTGCACGGTTGTCTACCCACTCGGCCTCACTTTTGTATGAGATGATCGACCGGGGGTGACCAGGACGCATCATTGGCATTATATGCATGATGCATTTATTGCTTGTGTTTGTGTTTTGCATTTATATGTCTGCATATTGTTTGGATACCTATGTTTGACATGCATCAGGATTCCTTATCCCTCGGACTGCTTGACCTTATACTCAGACCTGGTTAGTACAGTATTCTCCTGTTTATTTCAGATGCATTCTTATCTTTCTTATCGTGAGACTGTACGCATGATTAGTGCTAGGTGTTGTTTCTTTACTTTGCATATCAACTGTACCTGCCGAGTGTTGGACTCACCCCGCCTCCATTGTTGTTATTTTCGGGTTGATGTTGTCGAGGGAGTTCCATCGCTAGTCCCCACCGCACGTGGTGCTACTCTTCTGGTTTTTGAGTTGTTTCATTTTAGCTTTTCGCTATCGGACTTTATTTTAGTTTTGTTTGGACTTACATATGGATATTGTATGGAATCTTCCGTTGGATGAACTTTTCGTATGATTTGGATTTACTCTACTACATGCCTGCCTGAACGGCGTAAGAGGTAAGAAAAATCAGATTTGGGCTTTACGAGTGTAGTTGAGTAGGGTTGATTTTGAGTCATAGTATTATCGTGGTTGTGACAGCCGAGGTGAATATATATATATAAACTGCGTGGTGATTGATTTTATTATCGTTATTATTCCAGCCGAGTATTTAGTGCTTGTAGAAATTTTGATTGTCCGCCGTACAGGGGAGTTATTTTTTCGGACAAGGACTCTTCCGGGGCGTGACAATTTTGTGGTATCAGAGCGGTATTCGATACTTGCTATGTGTTTTGGATTTAGATTTATTCGATACCAATTTATTTGGTATCGGAGGGTTTACGATCTTTTGTTTTCGTATTTTGGATGTTTGAGATACCTGATACCAATTTATTTACTTGGTATCGGAGCGCAAGTTTGGCGGTACTTGTTGGATTTTGTATTTTGGATTTTGGAATTATCGATACCAATTTATTTGGTATCGAGCTATATACTGCTTATGGTGTTCGAGATTTATCGACACCATTGTTGGTATTCGGATATTTGGGTTAGCCTCATGAGTCAAACCGACATTTTCGGATTTTGATATGGTTATGTTTCGATTTTCGTTTTGGATTTATTTGGATTTCCGATGTTTCTCGTTCGGAGTTTGAGGTCAAAAGTTGGGGACTGAACATCTCCAGACAGCAAATAGGTATGATGTTTATTTTATGATAGTTATGACATGTATTAGCACTTTATCTTTAGTACCTGTCTGGTTGTTGTAGCCATATTACATGTGATGGGTTAGCCACTGATCTGGGTCGACCCTCATAGAGATCAAGGATTATAGTCTCTGGTGATTTCTCATATCATACCATCAGTAGTTTTAGCTTCAGTTACTACTACTAGGAGATGGAGGCACATATCAGCCTCTGCTATTGTTAGCTGGGTAATGGATGATACCTATATATTCCTGTGGACTTAGCAGGTAGAGTTTTTATACTCGTATCTTTTGGATAATAGGGTATCCGATACGATGAAAATTGGGCATTGGAGAGTTATCATGTCTGATCATTGTTGAGAATGATTTGAGGTTGAGGGATATTGGAAGATCAGATATTGTGATGTGTTGATTTCTAATGATTTATGAGAGTAAATGTTATGTGGTTGTTTGATGATCCATTATTAGATATTTGTTTTGATGATCTATTAGTGGATAACTATTAGGATGATCTATTATTTGGATTGTCATTGATGGTGACATAGTGAGTGTCATGAATGGTATTCACAGGTTTGATGTTTATAGTTGGTGGTCAGATTATAAATCGGGTGCTAGAGAGTTTATGGTTTAGAGTGCCTATGAGATTTTTAATAAATCTGGTTAGTTTTGGTTAGTTCAGAATGATAAAATTGATGTTTACTTCCTCTGATATTGGACTATGTGGATAAATAATGATTTGATGTTGAGAATGCTAACTTGCTCTCAGGGGGAGTAGAGATTTATTCATCTGATATTATGTGGGCTGATATTTTTTTAGGATAAAAATGAGAGTGTCTTGATGTTCTTGAAATCTGACTTTATCTTTTGGATCGTACACCTTTATACATATGATTATTGTGGGTTTCTAGTCGATTATACCCGAGTGGTTAGACATACATGTCTGATTGTTTATTGGAGGTATTTGTCAATTAAAAACTATGTTGTGGAATGTGCACATATGTTTGAGTGTTTTATTGGATGTATCTTATCGATCTAATCTGAGTTATGATATGTGCGGATGTGTTGGGTGCAATATTTGAGGTATCTTGTTTATTATATGATTGTTTTGAGAGTATACTTGTGCCGATTATGATTTGTTGGAAGTATTACGTTGATTATACTCTTGGCATAGGTGTACATATGTCATGTGAGTGTTGTTGAAGTGTATTGTTGATTATACCTATGTCGATATATGCACACGGGTTTGGTAGGTATTGTTGGAGGTATTACACTGATTTATACCTGTGCTATGAGTGTGTTTGGTGTGTACTAATTGGATGATTATGTCGATCATACATATGTTGTGTGTGCATCTGTGACAGATGTATAGTGGGTAACATCATGATGATTCTACCTATGTTGAATGTAGAATGCTGTGAGTCTACATTATGTTATTGATTGTATAACCCTGTCAACTAATTCTCCTATCAGTGGATGACTCACTAGGATGCTGATAGAGTTGATGATGGATTTGATTAGTTTACTAGGTTGTTATAGCCTAGGCTAACCACAGTGATTTGTGGTAGAGAGATCTTGTACAATCTCTAGCTGGATAGTTAGGTGCCTTGGGGTACTTATGTATTATTTTGTGGTGAAGCGTTGCTCCCACATATTACGGATTACTGGTAGCGGAGCATTGCTCATATATTTATTGCAGATACATATTTCAGATTATTTGTGGTGGAGTGTTGCTCCCACATATTGAGGATTTCTTGTGGTAGAGCGTTGCTCCCACATATGTGGTGTTCCTGTAATGGAGCGTTGCTCTCACCATGGAGGATTTATTCGTTGGTGATCATATTTCAGATTTATTGTCGAGGATCTTATGGATTGGGAAGGTCTGTGATATGGACATTATGGGTCATGATTTTTCCATTAGGGTTTGGGAAGCCTTAAGTGTTTTCAGAGACTTGATGATTTTGGTATTTCCAGGATGTTTGGATCGGTTTCCATTGTCTTTGTTGACGATGTTGTGATCTATTCCTGATCTGAGGTGTATCACGTACACTATCTTTGCATAGTTCTAGAGATGTTTCGATGGAAACGTCTATATGTGAAGTTCAGTAGTGTGTATTTTGATTGTCTCCTGTGAGATGTTTGAGACACACGGTCATCAGTAGGAGTATATCATGGTTCCACAGGAGATCGAGGTTGTTACCTTGGGAGTAGACGGGGTCTATAAAAGAGGCTCACAACTTCCTTTGTTTGGCTTGATATTTCCGGAGATACGTTGAGGGTTTCTCTCGGATAGCTATGTCATTGACACGTCTAACCTGGAAAGGCGTGAAGTTCACTTGGATTAAGGATGACAAGACCAACTTCTAGGAGTTGAAGCGGAGACTAGTGTCGGCTCCGATTTTGGTGTTACCTTCTGGAGAGGACGGATATGTCCTCTACACCGACGCATCTATTCAGGGTTGAGCGCTGTTCTGATGCAGCACGATATGGTAGTCTTCTATGCTTCTCGTCGATTGAAGGAACATGAGAAGAACTACCTTGTACATGATCTGAAGCAAGTCGTCATTATTTTTGTCATGAAGATTTGGCGATATTAGTTATATGGCATTACATTTGAGATTCTCACTGACCATAAGAGTCTCAAATATCTGTTTACTTGGAAGGAACTTAATTCCGACAGAGGAGATGGATGGAGTCCTGAAGGATTATGATTGTACCATTAGCTATCACCCGGGGAGAGCTAATGTGGTTGCCGATGCGCTTAGCAGGAAGTCCGGAGGGACTTTAGGTTGCCACCGAGTTGTAGTCACAGACTTGATTTAAGGTTCCTCCGATTTGGTCCTTGATGGGGTAAGGACAGACAGAGTAGGGTACTTTGGTACCATGGGTGCTCAGTCGTTGATCAGGACAAGGATACGAGAGCCATAGGCTGCTGATCAGTATTTGCAGTTTAATTTACAGCCAGATAGCTTCCGGGCAGCAGACCGAGTTCACACGAGACGAGGAGAGTGTTATACACTACCGAGGCAGATTTTGCGTGCTTCAGTCTCATCCGGTCTTATAGGAGTTACTTCCGGAGGCTCATCACTCATGATTTGATGTCCACCCAGGCGGTACCCGTATGTACCAAGATTTGAGATGTTTCTATTGGTGGAACGACATGAAGGACGACATGAAAGAAGACATCGCGGATTTTGTAGCTAGATGTCTTGTCTGTCAGCGAATGAAGGCCGAGCACCAGAGACCTGCCGGCTTACTTCGGCAGATTCCTATTCCTGAGTGGAAATGGGAACATATTACTATGGACTTTGTGGTGGGATTGCCGAGGACACGACGAGGCCATGACGCGATTTGGGTAATCGTTGATCGATTAACCAAATCCACGCACTCGTTAGCGATTCGGAAGACTGATTTCCTGGATCGATTAGTAGATTTGTTTTGTCAAGAGATCATCAGATCACGTGGTGTCCCGTTGACTATTATTTCGGATAAAGACCTCCTGTTCACGTCTCGTTTTTGACAGAGCTTGCAGCAGGTCTTGGGCACGCAGCTCTGTTTCAGTACAGCTTTCCATCCTCAGATAGATGGATAGTCAAAGCGAATCATTTAGACTCTAGAGGACTTGCTGAGGTCTTGTGTATGGATTTCGGAGGCAGTTGGGAGGACCACTTGTCGTTGGTAGAGTTTGCTTACAACAACAGCTTCCATTTCGGCTATCCAGATGTCACCGTTGAAGCGTTGTATGGTAGGCCTTGTCGGACACCCACCTTCTAGATGAGGTTGGAGAGACCCAGGTGTTGGGACCTCATAGAGCTTAGCATGAGGCAGAGTTGGTCCGTACTATTAGACGGAGAGTGTCAGAGACACAGGACTGCCAGAAGAGTTATGCTGACCGGAGTTGGAGACTCTTAGAGTTCTCCATTTGCGACCATGTATTTCTGCAAGTTTCACCCACGAAAGGGGTGAAGAAGTTGGCCTCAGAGGGAAGCTAGCTCCATGGTACATTGGCCCTTTCGAGATCTTGGAGAGGATCGGAGCGGTAGCTTACCGACTGACACTACCACCGTCCCTGGTAGGCGTTCACGATGTGTTCCACGTATCGATGTTGAGGAGATACGTACATGACCCGATGTTGGAGTGTATACTGAAAGCCTAAGCTTTGTAAACATTCATTATGAATAAAGAATCACATTTGGTCTAATTATCTACATTTGTTTGTAGTTGTTCATTTAATTTATATTGTAGATAACATAGTATGTGGTGTCACATACAGAAGATGATGTTATCAGTACCTTATAAATTATAAACAGTAGCTCACGACCAGAATGGAAAGGAACAAACCATTAGAAGGTCGTAGTGTAATTAGGTATTAGTTTATCTTGACTATATAATTACACTAGTGCACTCAGAGTGTATTGAGTAGGACCATTTGAGGTCGTTCCTTTTATACTGACTTTATAAAGGAACAAAGACCTCAGTTATTATGGAAGTGTGTGCTCTTAATCCTAATATAATAACAAGCACATATGTTTGATATTTATTTCTTTAATTTATCAATGGGTGAGATTTAGTTCGATGAATCAATAAACCCGATAAATTGGGAAATGGTATCACTCATAGTGTGTGTTGTTGATTATAGAAGGAAACCGTGTCCTAGTGATACTAGGTTGATAATGTCCTCAAGAGGAGCTCATAAAGATTGTCATGTTAAACCTGCAGGACTTAGTCCGACATGATAATAAGGTTGAGTGGTACTACTCTTGGACTTAGATATTAATTAAATGAGTTGTCAGTAACTCACTTAATTAGTGGACATTCGATATCTTAAACACAGGGAGACTAACACACTCATAATAAGAAGGAGCCCAAAAATGTAATTTGGGATTGGTGCGGTAGTTCAATGATAGTTCTCTAGTGGAATGAATTATCATTGATAAAATTAAGTTGTGTGTTCGGGGCGAACATGGGATGCTTAATTTTATCGGGAGACCAAAACCAATTCCTCCTCTCGGTCCCTATCGTAGCCTCTTATTTATAGAGTACTATACCCACCTTCTATACCCACCTAAAGGGGCCGGCCAAGCTAGCTTGGGAACCAAGCTAGGGCCGGCCTAAGCTGGTTTAAGGTGGCCGGCCTAGCTTGAACCCAAGCTAGTAGGGCCGGACATAATTAATTAAAACGAAAATTTAATTTTAATGTTTATTATTATCTGGAAGATTTAATTTAACAGAGAATTAAAATTAAAATATCTCTCTTGTAAAAGATTTACAAAAGATTAAAGAAAGAGATTAGATCTCTTTCCTTATTTGTAGATTGGAGAGATGTTTTATTTTCTCTTTAAAATTATTCACATGTTAATAAAATTAAAATTATAGATATTTCCTTTTATTAACCATGAAGAGATTTTAAAGAGAAATTTTATTTTTTAAAATTTCCGGAAACAAATAAGGAAAGTTTTAATTGTTGATTGAAACTTGTCCAATTTGCTTCCTATTGATTTGGCCGCCATCATTGTTTAATTGAGGAAATATTATTTTATTTTTCTCAATTAAATCATGTCAAGGAAATTAAGGAAAATTTATTGTAATTAAATTTCCTAATTTACCTAGGCCAAGGAATATAAAAGAAGGGGTGAGGGTGCCTTCACAAGACACAACATCTATTATTCCTCTCCCTCTTTTGTTCCGTGGTCGGCCATCATCTCCTTCTCTTCCTCTTGTGGTGGCCGAACCTCTCCCTCTCCCTTGGAGTTCTTGTGGTGGCCGGATACTACTCGGAGAAGAAGAAGAAGAAGAGAGAAAGCTAGCATCTCTTGGAGCTTGGTTAGTATTTTGGTTTTCTCCTTGGTAAAGTTTTTTTGTGGCCGAACCTTGCTTGGAGGAGAAGAAGGTGGTTGGTGGTTTCTCATCTTGGAAGATCGTTGCCCACACAACGTCCGAGGTTAGAAGAGGAATACGGTAGAAGATCAAGAGGTTTTTCTACAAGGTATAACTAGTAATTTCTATTTCCGCATCATGCTAGTTATTTATGGAAATAATACCAAATACAAGAGGCTTACGTTCTACTATTTCCAATATGTTTTTTCCAAGTCATGTTCTTTTGTTTCTTTCTTTTCCTTGTGATTTGATTGTTCTCTTTGGTTAACCTAAAGTTATTTTAGGAAATTAAATATTAGCTTTCTATTAAAGGTTTTGTCTAGTCGGTGGTGGTTGCTCCCATATCCAAGAAGGCCATGTGCCTCGCCACGTCAGATCTGGGAACCTTTATGGAAATTAATATTTAATGGAATTAATAACTTAAGGAGACTTGGGTCGAACGTGTTAAGTTCCGCAGGAGATCCAAGTCAAAACCTAAAAGAACAAATAGATTAAGTTTTGGATCAAACGTGTTAAGTTCCGCAGGCGATCCAAAATTTAATTTAAAAGAACACATGGTAGCTAGGAAAAGGTTCAGACCTTTGTACAAAATTTTGTACAATGGAACCTATAGGTTTTCCGAGTAGCAACCAACAGGTTCGGCATTTTGCGGCGGCTCGTGTGATATTGGTATTTAGTTCGTCATAAATAATTCGGATAATAGTAGGTTGTGCTAACTTTGTGGATGCAGGATCCAACTATTATGGGTTTTAGTTAATTATGTGTGTGATTGGACCCTTGGACATGTCAAGGGCAATTTATATGTGTGTGCATGATTGTATTAAAATACAGCAGGAGCTGTATTTAGTTTTATTAGGATTTTATTTTTGATCTAGATACATGTACATTCCTTTTATGGAATATAGGATCAAAATGTAAAATTCTATTTATGTCGCGGATCGAATCTTGCAAAGCGTGGAACCTTCTAAGGACCAGAGGCGCAGCGGAACTCGGAGCAAGATGGATGCGACAGTTAGACCCGGTGGCGGTGGCCAAATATGGCAGCAGCTTCGGATGACAACACACGGAGGACAATTAAAGATAAAAGCCATAATAGTTGAAAATTAGATTTTCTATTTATTGCTTTTATATTATGCTGTGTGTGTGCATGTTAGTTTACAAGTTTAGTAGGCTAGCATAGTTAAAATTCCTCATTTATAAATAACTAAGTGGGAGAGAGATTTTTAAATAAATCCCATGGTCTCCATTACTGGTTTGTAAGTGATGCAAACAAGCTTGCGCGTTGGCTCTGAGTGCCTTCCTCCATAACGGATGAGCTTGTTTGCGGATCACTAGAACAGACTTCCATTTTTGGATGACTATAGGAAGTTAATTAAGAGCGTGTGATCTTCCCCAACGGAAGGGGCATAATCTTATTAATGGACTTAGTGTCAAGTAATGGTATACACTTAGACACATCTAATAGTATCCTCCCCAACGGAGTCACTATTATTATTTGTGTGACCAAATAATACCAACTATTAATTTTATTTGTCAAAAGTTAGGTTGACAAGATAATAAAATTAATGGGTTAAAACCCTCCTTTCCAAATGTTGAATTTGTATCGTCCACACTAACGTGGCATACAAAATTCACGTGTGATGAGGTGTTGGTTAATTTAAAATAGTATTGTTTGAGGAATCAATATTATTCTAAATTTAGAGTTCGACCAAAAGTTATTTGTGATTCTTAGGATGTCTTTCAACCCACTGTCCATCATACAATAGAATAGACTTACTGGACCAAACTACATAGATTGGAAAAGAAACCTGGACATTGTTCTTACTGCTGAAAGCTATAAATATGTACTGACTGAGCAGTGCCCTGATGCACCTACTGGTGAATCTACCCAAGAGGAGATTGAATATCATAGGAAATGGGTAAAAGCAGATGAGATGGCACTGTGTTACATTTTGGCTTCAATGTCAAATGTATTGCAACATCAGCATCAAGATTTACCAACAGCCTATGATATTATGAACAATCTCAAGGAACTCTTTGGTCATCAAGATAGAGCTTCTAGGCAAGAAGCCATGAGAAAGATAATGACAGCCACCATGCAAGAGGGTACTCCTGTAAGGGATCATATCCTAAAGATGATGGCTTATCTGAACGAGATACAGATCCTTGGAGGAGAAATTGATGGGGAAACCCAGATCGATATGATCCTCCAAACGCTACCTAGAAGTTTTGAGCAGTTTCGCCTGAACTATAATATGAATAAGAGGGTTTATTCATTAGCGGAACTACTGACAGAACTTCAAGCGGCAGAAGGATTATTTCGTCACAATGCTCAAATTCACTATGCTGAAAATGGTTCTACTTCTAAACCGAAAGGAAAGAAGAAGAAGAAACAAGTTAGAAAGAAAGTGAATAAATCTCGTAGTACGGGATTTAAAGCTGGAATGAAGAAGCCAAGGGCAAGTGCTTCATCTCAAGCAGTCAGGAAGGCGGACTGTCCTCGTAAGAACCAAAACAAAGGTATATCTCATGCTCTAGTTGTTGAAACATGCTTAGCGGTGTTATCTACCAGCACCTGGTGTGTAGATACGGGAGCCACTGATCATGTCTGCAATTCCCTGCAGGGGTTCTAGGAAACCCGACGACTATCTGAAGGGGAGATTACCGTCTACATGGGCAATGCTACTAAGGTGGCAGCTGTTGCAGTGGGAGACGTCTACTTATCTTTTAGTAGAAATAAAAATTTGGTTTTAAGAAATTGTCTTTATGTACCCAGTTTTAGAAAGAATTTAATTTCAGTTTCTAAACTGTTTTTAGATGGATATTCAGTTTCTTTCAGTAACGATGTAGTTATTAAAAGAAATAAAGTGATTATCTGTTCTGGTACATTAGTTGGCAATTTGTATACTTTAAATCCAATTTCTTCCACAAAGCAAAACATGGAAATTTATAACTCATCTTCTAATTCTAATAAGAGAAAAGAACCTTGAATGAACCAAGCATATCTTTGGCATCTAAGGCTTGGACATATTAACTTAAGTAGGATTCAGAGGCTTATAGCCGATGGACTTTTGAGTTCATTTGAGTTGGAAAATTTTTCAACTTGTGAATCTTGCTTGGAAGGTAAAATGACCAAGAGGCCGTTCAAGGCCAAGGGGTATAGAGCCAAAGAAGTGTTAGAGTTGGTTCACTCTGATTTGTGTGTCCTATGTCCGTCCAGCAAGAGGAGGTTTTGAATATTTCGCCTCTTTCATAGACGATTATTCAAGATATGGATACATTTACCTAATGCGCCGCGAAGTCCGAGTGCTTTGATAAGTTCAAAGAATACAAGGCGATGTGGAGAAACGACTAGGTAAAGTATCAAGACACTACGACGATCGTGGTGGCGAATACCTCTTAGGAGAGTTTAGGAATTACTTATCGAGGCCGGATTCAATCCCAATTGTCTGCACCGAACACCCCAAATGGTGTGGCGAACGAAGGAATAGGACTCTTATGGAGATGGTTAGATCAATGATGAGTTATTCAATTACCAAATTGTTTTGGGGATATGCTGAAACAAGAAGATATCGCTCGAACTTAGTACCTTCTAAATCGGTTTCTTCTACTCCCATAGAATTGTGGAATGGGCGAAAACCCCTAAGACATATTCGGATTTAGTAGTCCAACACATGTGCTGAAACCAGATCTTGATAAGTTAGAATCTCGTCAGAAGTTCGTGTTTGTAGGATATCCCAAAGGAACAAAAGGTGGTTTATTTTATAGTCCTAAAGACCGAAGGTCATTGTTAGCACCAATGCTCGCTTTTTAGAAGAAGACTATATAATGGATCACAAGCCCAGAGTAAAGTTGTTTTAGAAGAACTTAGAGAGGATATGTCTACTTCAGCATCAGTACAAGATGAAGTACCACAAGAGACTGCAACACGTGTCACACATAATACACAACCACAGATGGCGTCGTAGTGGGAGGGTTGTGAGGCACTGAAGATTCATGTTTTGGGAGAGTCTTCGACTTGATCCCTGTAAACATGAACCCGATCCCCATATATAAGCACTCCAAGATATAGATGCAAGATCTTGGCAAAAGGCAATGAATTCAAATAGAGTCCATGTACTCTAATAAGGTTTGGGAGCTTGTAGAACCACGATGGTGTAAAGCCGTTGGATGCAAGTGGATCTACAAAAGGAAAAGAGGGATGACGGGAAGGTAGAAACCTTCAAAGCTAGGCTTGTTGCGAAAGGGTACACTCGAAAGAGGGAATCGATTATGAGGAAACCTTTTCACCGTAGCCATGCTTAAGTCTATCCGGATACTCTTATCCATTCGCTCATATGGATTATGAGATTTGGCAATGGATGTCAAGACTTTCCTTAATGGAAGTCTTGAAGAGAACATCCATATGAAGCAACCGAAGGATTTATTGAAAAGGCAAAGAGCATCTAGTATGCAAGCTCAATCGGTCCATTTATGGATCAAGCAAGCTTCAGTCTTGGAACATCCGGTTTAATGAAGTAATCCATCATATGGATTTATTCAAAGTCCGGATGAGTCT
The DNA here is from genome assembly GCF_018446385.1 of Zingiber officinale. Lineage (NCBI taxonomy): Eukaryota > Viridiplantae > Streptophyta > Magnoliopsida > Zingiberales > Zingiberaceae > Zingiber > Zingiber officinale. Next base: position 87,250,031 of record NC_055994.1, read on the forward strand.
TGTGTATATAAGAAGTGTAACGAAACGTGGTGGTATTTCTTGTACTATACGAGATGATATTTTGTTAATTGGCAACAATGTCAAGGTATTATCGACGTAAGGGTATGGTTGTCCAAACAATTTGATATGAAGGACTTAGGAGAATGTGACACATTCTTGGGATCAAAGTTATAAGGGATCGCAAGAAAAGAATGTTGTGTCTATCCCAAGCTTCATATATAGATACAATCCTTGCTCGTTTTAGCATGCAAGACTCCAAGAAAGGTTTCTTACCTTTAGACATGGAGTAGCTCTATCTAAAGAGATGTCTCCAAAGACATCAAAAGAGATAGAGGACATGAAAGCGTCCTTATGCTTCGGCTGTAGGAAGCCTAATGTATGCAATGTTATGTACGAGACCGATATCTGCTTGCCGTAGGCATGGTCAACAGATATCGAGTAACCTCGACAAGGACATTGACTGCAGTAAAGCATATATTAAAGTACACGAGAAGGACTAGGATTATATGCTAGTTTACCAAGATGATTTGCTCCACGTGGGTTACACTGATTCAGATTTTCAATCGATAGGGACAATAGTAAGTCTACATCAGGCTATGTGTTTACTTTAGGAGGTGGAGCCATTTCATGGAGGAGTGTTAAGCAGAAATGCGTTTCGGACTCAACCATGGAAGCTGAGTATGTAGCAGCCTCTGAGGCAGCTAAAGAAGCAGTATGGCTCAGGAACTTTCTAATGGACTTAGATGTGATTCCTGGTTTGCCCAAAATCATCACAATTTATTGTGATAATAGCGGTGCAGTTGCAAACTCGAAGGAACCACGAGCTCATAAGGCGAGTAAACATATAGAGCGCAAGTACCACCTGATACGAGATATTGTGAAGCGAGGAGAAGTTGTCATCGCCAAGATTGCATCAGCGGATAACCTGGCAGATCCTTTCACTAAGGCCCTTCCAGCGAAAGCTTTCGATCGGCATGTGGAGGGAATGGGAATCAGATGTATGGTAGAAGATATGGCAGCTTAGTCATTAGTATAAGTGGGAGATTGTTGGAGTGTATACTGAAAGCCTAAGCTTTGTAAACATTCATTATGAATAAAGAATCACATTTGGTCTAATTATCTACATTTGTTTGTAGTTGTTCATTTAATTTATATTGTAGATAACATAGTATGTGGTGTCACATACAGAAGATAATGTTATCGATATCTTATAAATTATAAACAGTAGCTCACGACCGGAATGGAAAGGAACAAACCATTAGAAGGTCGTAGTGTAATTAGGTATTAGTTTATCTTGACTATATAATTACACTAGTGCACTCAGAGTGTATTGAGTAGGACCATTTGAGGTCGCTTTTATACTGACTTTATAAAGGAACAAAGACCTCAGTTATTATGGAAGTGTGCTCTTAATCCTAATATAATAACAAGTACATATGTTTGATATTTATTTCTTTAATTTATCAATGGGTGAGATTTAGTTCGATGAATCAATAAACCCGATAAATTGGGAAATGGTATCACTCATAGTGTGTGTTGTTGATTATAGAAGGAAACTGTGTCCTAGTGATACTAGGTTGATAATGTCCTCAAGAGGAGCTCATAAAGATTGTCATGTTAAACCTTGCAGGTGGACTTAGTCCGACATGATAATAAGGTTGAGTGGTACTACTCTTGGACTTAGATATTAATTAAATGAGTTGTCAGTAACTCACTTAATTAGTGGACATTCGATATCTTAAACACAGGGAGACTAACACACTCATAATAAGAAGGAGCCCAAAAATGTAATTTGGGATTGGTGCGGTAGTTCAATGATAGTTCTCTAGTGGAATGAATTATCATTGATAAAATTAAGTTGTGTGTTCGGGGCGAACATGGGATGCTTAATTTTATCGGGAGACCAAAACCAATTCCTCCTCTCGGTCCCTATCGTAGCCTCTTATTTATAGAGTACTATACCCTTCTATACCCACCTAAAGGGGGCCGGCCAAGCTAGCTTGGGAACCAAGCTAGGGCCGGCCTAAGCTTGGGTTTAAGGTGGCCGGCCCTAGCTTGAACCCAAGCTAGTAGGGCCGGCCATAATTAATTAAAAAGAAAATTTAATTTTAATGTTTATTATTATGTGGAAGATTTAATTTAAAAGAGAATTAAAATTAAAATATCTCTCTTGTAAAAGATTTACAAAAGATTAAAGAAAGAGATTAGATCTCTTTCCTTATTTGTAGATTGGAGAGATGTTTTATTTTCTCTTTAAAATTATTCACATGTTAATAAAATTAAAATTATAGATATTTCCTTTTATTAACCATGAAGAGATTTTAAAGAGAAATTTTATTTTTAAAATTTCCGGAAACAAATCAGGAAAGTTTTAATTGTTGATTGCAACTTGTCCAATTTGCTTCCTATTGATTTGGCCCGCCATCATTGTTTAATTGGGGAAATATTATTTTATTTTTCTCAATTAAATCATGTCAAGGAAATTAAGGAAAATTTATTGTAATTAAATTTCCTAATTTACCTAGGCCAAGGAATATAAAAGAAGGGGTGAGGGTGCCTTCACAAGACACAACATCTATTATTCCTCTCCTTTTGTTCCTTGGTGTGGCCGGCCATCATCTCCTTCTCTTCCTCTTGTGGTGGCCGAACCCTCTCTCCCTTGGAGTTCTTGTGGTGGGCGGATACTACTCGGAGAAGAAGAAGAAGAAGGAGAGAAAGCTAGCATCTCTTGGAGCTTGGTTAGTATTTTGGTTTTCTCCTTGGTAAAGCTTTTCCTTTGTGGCCGAACCTTGCTTGGAGGAGAAGAAGGTGGTTGGTGGTTTCTCATCTTGGAAGATCGTTGCCCACACAACGTCCGAGGTTAGAAGAGGAATACGGTAGAAGATCAAGAGGTTTTTCTACAAGGTATAACTAGTAATTTCTATTTCCGCATCATGCTAGTTATTTATGGAAATAATACCAAATACAAGAGGCTTACGTTCTAGTATTTCGAATATGTTTTTTCGAAGTTGTGTTCTTTTGTTTCTTTCTTTTCCTTGTGATTTGATTGTTCTCTTTGGTTAACCTAAAGTTATTTTAGGAAATTAAATATTAGCTTTCTATTAAAGGTTTTGTCTAGTCGGTGGTGGTTGCTCCCATATCCAAGAAGGCCATGTGCCTCGCCACGTCAGTACTGGGAACCTTTTATGGAAATTAATATTTAATGGAATTAATAACTTAAGGAGACTTGGGTTGAACGTGTTAAGTTCCGCAGGAGATCCAAGTCAAAACCTAAAAGAACAAATAGATTAAGTTTTGGATCAAACGTGTTAAGTTCCGCAGGCGATCCAAAATTTAATTTAAAAGAACACATGGTAGCTAGGAAAAGGTTCGACCTTTGTACAAAATTTTTGTACAATGGAACCTATAGGTTTTCCGAGTAGCAACCAACAATTGGTATCGAGCTAGGGTTTTGCCTCTGTATTTGGTATTTAGTTTAATTATGCACATGTCATACATAATTTAGGGGATAATAGTAGGATGTGCTAACTTTGTGGATGCAGGATCCAACTATTATGGTTTTAGTTAATTATGTGTGTGATTGGACCCTGGACATGTCAAGGGCAATTTATATGTGTGTGCATGATTGTATTAAAATACGCAGGAGTCGTATTTAGTTTTATTAGGATTTTATTTTTGATCTAGATACATGTACATTCCTTTTATGGAATATAGGATCAAAATGTAAAATTCTATTTATGTCGCGGATCGAATCTTGCAAAGCGTGGAACCTTCTAAGGACCAGAGGCGCAGCGGAACACGGAGCAAGATGGATGCGGTGGCCAAATATGGTAGGTGATGACAACACCCCGAGGACAATTAAAGATAAAAGCCATAATAGTTGAAAATTAGATTTTCTATTTATTGCTTTTATATTATGCTGTGTGTGCATGTTAGTTTACAAGTTTAGTAGGCTAGCATAGTTAAAATTCCTCATTTATAAATAACTAAGTGGGAGAGAGATTTTTAAATAAATCCCATGGTCTCCATTACTGGTTTGTAAGTGATGCAAACAAGCTTGCGCGTTGGCTCTGAGTGCCTTCCTCCATAACGGATGAGCTTGTTTGTGGATCACTAGAACAGACTTCCATTTTGGATGACTATAGGAAATTAATTAAGAGCGTGTGATCTTCTCCAACGGAAGGGGCATAATCTTATTAATGGACTTAGTGTCAAGTAATGGTATACACTTAGACACATCTAATAGTATCCTCCCCAACGGAGTCACTATTATTATTTGTGTGACCAAATAATACCAACTATTAATTTTATTTGTCAAAAAGTTAGGTTGACAAGATAATAAAATTAATGGGTTAAAACCCTCCTTTTACAAATGTTGAATTTGTATACGTCCACACTAACGTGGCATACAAAATTCACGGTGTGATGAGGTGTTGGTTAATTTAAAATAGTATTGTTTGAGGAATCAATATTATTCTAAATTTAGAGTTCGACCAAAAGTTATTTGTGATTCTTAGGATGTCTTTCAACCCATTGTCCATCATACTTCAAATGAATAGACTTACTGGACCAAACTACATAGATTGGAAAAGAAACCTGGACATTGTTCTTACAGCTATAAATATGTACTGACTGAGCAATGCCCTGATGCACCTATTGGTGAATCTACCCAAGAGGAGATTGAATATCATAGGAAATGGGTAAAAGCAGATGAGATGGCACGTGTTACATTTTGGCTTCAATGTCAAATGTATTGCAACATCAACATCAAGATTTACCAACGACCTATGATATTATGAACAATCTCAAGGAACTCTTTGGTCATCAAGATAGAGCTTCTAGGCAAGAAGCCATGAGAAAGATAATGACCACCATGCAAGAGGGTACTCTGTAAGGATCATATCCTAAAGATGATGGCTTATCCGAACGAGATACGCATCCTTGGAGGAGAAATTGATGGGAAACCCGGATCGATATGATCCTCCAAACGCTACCTAGAAGTTTTGAGCAGTTCCGCCGAACTATAATATGAATAAGAGGGTTTATTCATTAGCGGAACTACTGATGAACTTAAGCGGCAGAAGGATTATTTCGTCACAATGCTCAAATTCACTATGTTGAAAATGGTTCTACTTCTAAACCGAAGGAAAGAAGAAGAAGAAACAAGTGGTTCAGAAAGAAAGTGAATAAATCTCGAGTACGGGATTTAAACTGGAATGAAGAAGCCAAGGGCAAGTGCTTCATCTGCAAAGTAGACATTGGAAGGCGGACTGTCCTCGTAAGAACCAAAACAAAGGTATATCTCATGCTCTAGTTGTTGAAACATGCTTAGCGGTGTTATCTACCAAAGACCGGTGTGTAGATACGGAGCCACCGATCATGTCTGCAATTCTGCAGGGTTCTAGGAAACCCACGACTATCTGAAGGGGAGATTACCGTCTACATGGGCAATGCTACTAAGGTGGCATTGTTGGGAGACGTCTACTTATCTTTTAGTAGAAATAAAAATTTGGTTTTAAGAAATTGTCTTTATGTACCCAGTTTTAGAAAGAATTTAATTTCAGTTTCTAAACTGTTTTTAGATGGATATTCAGTTTCTTTCAGTAACGATGTAGTTATTAAAAGAAATAAAGTGATTATCTGTTCTGGTACATTAGTTGGCAATTTGTATACTTTAAATCCAATTTCTTCCACAAAGCAAAACATGGAAATTTATAACTCATCTTCTAATTCTAATAAGAGAAAAGAACCTTCGCAAATGAACCAAGCATATCTTTGGCATCTAAGGCTTGGACATATTAACTTAAGTAGGATTCAGAGGCTTATAGCCGATGGACTTTTGAGTTCATTTGAGTTGGAAAATTTTTCAACTTGTGAATCTTGCTTGGAAGGTAAAATGACAAAGAGGCCATTCAAGGCCAAGGGGTATAGAGCCAAAGAAGTGTTAGAGTTGGTTCACTCTGATTTGTGTGGTCCTATGTCTGTCCAGGCAAGAGGAGGTTTTGAATATTTCGTCTCTTTCATAGACGATTATTCAAGATATGGATACATTTACCTAATGCGCCGCAAGTCCGAGTGCTTTGATAAGTTCAAAGAATACAAGGCTGATGTGGAGAAACGACTAGGTAAAAGTATCAAGACACTACTACGATCGTGGTGGCGAATACCTCTTAGGAGAGTTTAGGAATTACTTATCGAGGTCGGATTCAATCCCAATTGTATGCACCTGGAACACCCCAATGGAATGGTGTGGCGTAACGAAGGAATAGGACTCTTATGGAGATGGTTAGATCAATGATGAGTTATTGAATTACTAAATTCGTTTTGGGGATATGCTCTGAAAAAAGCAGATATCGTTCCGAACTTAGTACCTTCTAAATCGTTTCTTCTACTCCCATAGAATTGTGGAATGGCGAAAACCCGCCTAAGACATATTCGGATTTGGGGTAGTCCAACACATGTGCTGAAACCAGATGGATAAGTTAGAATCTCGCATGAAGTTCGCGTGTTTGTAGGATATCCCAAAGGAACAAAAGGTGGTTTATTTTATAGTCCTAAAGACCGAAGGTCATTGTTAGCACCAATGCTCGCTTTTAGAAGAAGACTATATAATGGATCACAAGCCCAGAGTAAAGTTGTTTTAAAAGAACTTGGAGAGGATATGTCTACTTCAGTACCAAACGTACAAGATGAAGTACCACAAGAGACTGCAACACGTGTCAAACATAATACGCAACCCCAGATAGTGCCTCGTCGTAGTGGGAGGGGTGTGAGGCAGCCTGAGAGATTCATGTTTTGGGAGAGTCTTCGGACTTGATCCCGGGTAAACATGAACCTGATCCCCGGATTGAAGCACTCCAAGATATAGATGCAGTATCTTGGCAAAAGGCAATGAATTCTCAAATAGAGTCCATGTACTCTAATAAGGTTTGGGAGCTTGTAGAACCACCTGATGGTGTAAAAGCCGTTGGATGCAAGTGGATCTACAAAAGGAAAAGAGGGACAGACGGGAAGGTAGAAACCTTCAAAGCTAGGCTTGTTGCGAAAGGGTACACTCAGAAAGAAGGAATCGATTATGAGGAAACCTTTTCACCGGTAGTCATGCTTAAGTCTATCCGGATACTCTTATCCATTGCTGCTCATATGGATTATGAGATTTGGCAAATGGATGTCAAGACAGCTTTCCTTAATGGAAGTCTTGAAGAGAACATCCATATGAAGCAACCAGAAGGGTTTATTGAAAAAGGCAAAGAGCATCTAGTGTGCAAGCTCAATCGGTCCATTTATGGACTGAAGCAAACTTCAAGATCTTGGAACATTCGGTTTAATGAAGTAATCCAGTCATATGGATTTATTCAGTGTCCGGATGAGTCTTGTGTATATAAGAAGTGTAACGGAAACGTGGTGGTATTTCTTGTACTATACGTAGATGATATTTTGTTAATTGGCAACAATGTCAAGGTATTATCAGACGTAAGGGTATGGTTGTCCAAACAATTTGATATGAAGGACTTAGGAGAATGTGCACACATTCTTGGGATCAAAGTTATAAGGGATCGCAAGAAAAGAATGTTGTGTCTATCCCAAGCTTCATATATAGATACAATCCTTGCTCGTTTTAGCATGCAAGACTCCAAGAAAGGTTTCTTACCTTTTAGACATGGAGTAGCTCTATCTAAAGAGATGTCTCCAAAGACATCAAAAGAGATAGAGGACTTGAAAGCGATTCCTTATGCTTCGGTGTAGGAAGCCTAATGTATGCAATGCTATATACGAGACCCGATATCTGTTTTGGTAGGCATGGTCAGCAGATATCGAGTAACCCTGGACAAGGACATTGGACTGCGGTAAAGCATATATTAAAGTACCGAGAAGGACTAGGATTATATGCTAGTTTACCAAGCGGATGATTTGCTCCATGTGGGTTACATTGATTTTCAATCGATAGGGACAATAGTAAGTCTACATCAGCTATGTGTTTACTTTAGGAGGTGGAGCCATTTCATGGAGGAGTGTTAGCGAAATGCGTTTCGGACTCAACCATGGAAGTCGAGTATGTAGCCTCCGAGGAGGCTAAAGAAGCAGTATGGCTCGGGAACTTTCTAATGGACTTAGATGTGATTCTGGTTTGCCCAAGATCATCACAATTTATTGTGATAATAGCGTGCAATTACAAACTCGAAGGAACCACGAGCTCATAAGGCGAGTAAACATATAGAGCGCAAGTACCACCTGATACGAGATATCGTGAAGCGAGGAGAAGTTGTCATCGCCAAGATTGCATCAGCGGATAACCTGGCAGATCCTTTCACTAAGGCCCTTCCGGCGAAAGCTTTCGATCGGCATGTGGAGGGAATGAGAATCAGATGTATGGTAGAAGATATGGCAGCTTAGTCATTAGTATAAGTGGGAGATTGTTGGAGTGTATACTGAAAGCCTAAGCTTTGTAAACATTCATTATGAATAAAGAATCACATTTGATCTAATTATCTACATTTGTTTTGTAGTTGTTCATTTAATTTATATTGTAGATAACATAGTATGTGGTGTCACATACAGAAGATGATGTTATCAGTACCTTATAAATTATAAACAGTAGCTCACGACCAGAATGGAAAGGAACAAACCATTAGAAGGTCGTAGTGTAATTAGGTATTAGTTTATCTTGACTATATAATTACACTAGTGCACTCAGAGTGTATTGAGTAGGACCATTTGAGGTCGTTCCTTTTATACTGACTTTATAAAGGAACAAAGACCTCAGTTATTATGGAAGTGTGTGCTCTTAATCCTAATATAATAACAAGCACATATGTTTGATATTTATTTCTTTAATTTATCAATGGGTGAGATTTAGTTCGATGAATCAATAAACCCGATAAATTGGGAAATGGTATCACTCATAGTGTGTGTTGTTGATTATAGAAGGAAACTGTGTCCTAGTGATACTAGGTTGATAATGTCCTCAAGAGGAGCTCATAAAGATTGTCATGTTAAACCTGGTGGACTTAGTCCGACATGATAATAAGGTTGAGTGGTACTACTCTTGGACTTAGATATTAATTAAATGAGTTGTCAGTAACTCACTTAATTAGTGGACATTCGATATCTTAAACACATGGAGACTAACACACTCATAATAAGAAGGAGCCCAAAATGTAATTTGGGATTGGTGCGGTAGTTCAATGATAGTTCTCTAGTGGAATGAATTATCATTGATAAAATTAAGTTGTGTGTTGGGGCAAACATGGGATGCTTAATTTTATCGGAGACCAAAACCAATTCCTCCTCTCGGTCCCTATCGTAGCCTCTTATTTATAGAGTACTATACCCACATATACCCACCTTCTATACCCACCTAAAGGGGCCGGCCAAGCTAGCTTGGGAACCAAGCTAGGGCCTACCTAAGCTTGAAGGTGGCCGGCCCTAGCTTGAACCCAAGCTAGTAGGGCCGGCCATAATTAATTAAAAGAAAATTTAATTTTAATGTTTATTATTATGTGGAAGATTTAATTTAAAGAGAATTAAAATTAAAATATCTCTCTTGTAAAAGATTTACAAAGATTAAAGAAAGAGATTAGATCTCTTTCCTTATTTGTAGATTGAGAGATGTTTTATTTTCTCTTTAAAATTATTCACATGTTAATAAAATTAAAATTATAGATATTTCCTTTATTAACCATGAAGAGATTTTAAAGAGAAATTTTATTTTTAAAATTTCCGGAAACAAATAAGGAAAGTTTTAATTGTTGATTGAAACTTGTCCAATTTGCTTCCTATTGATTTGGCCGCCATCATTGTTTAATTGGGAAATATTATTTTATTTTTCTCAATTAAATCATGTCAAGGAAATTAAGGAAAATTTATTGTAATTAAATTTCCTAATTTACCTAGGCCAAGGAATATAAAAGAAGGGGTGAGGGTGCCTTCACAAGACACAACATCTATTATTCCTCTCCCTCTTTTGTTCCTTGGTGTGGCCGGCCATCATCTCCTTCTCTTCCTCTTGTGGTGGCCGAACCTCTCCTTCTCCCTTGGAGTTCTTGTGGTGGCCGGATACTACTCGGAGAAGAAGAAGAAGAAGGAGAGAAAGCTAGCATCTCTTGGAGCTTGGTTAGTATTTTGGTTTTTCTCCTTGGTAAAGCTTTTCTTTTGTGGCCGAACCTTGCTTGGAGGAGAAGAAGGTGGTTGGTGGTTTCTCATCTTGGAAGATCGTTGCCCACACAACGTCCGAGGTTAGAAGAGGAATACGGTAGAAGATCAAGAGGTTTTTCTACAAGGTATAACTAGTAATTTCTATTTCCGCATCATGCTAGTTATTTATGGAAATAATACCAAATACAAGAGGCTTACGTTCTAGTATTTCGAATATGTTTTTTCGAAGTTGTGTTCTTTTGTTTCTTTCTTTTCCTTGTGATTTGATTGTTCTCTTTGGTTAACCTAAAGTTATTTTAGGAAATTAAATATTAGCTTTCTATTAAAGGTTTTGTCTAGTCGGTGGTGGTTGCTCCCATATCCAAGAAGGTCATGTGCCTCGCCACGTCAGTACTGGGAACCTTTTATGGAAATTAATATTTAATGGAATTAATAACTTAAGGAGACTTGGGTCGAACGTGTTAAGTTCCGCAGGAGATCCAAGTCAAAACCTAAAAGAACAAATAGATTAAGTTTTGGATCAAACGTGTTAAGTTCCGCAGGCGATCCAAAATTTAATTTAAAAGAACACATGGTAGCTAGGAAAAGGTTCAGACCTTTGTACAAAATTTTTGTACAGTGGAACCTATAGGTTTTCCGAGTAGCAACCAACGCCCGACACATGTGCTGGCAGATATTCCAGTTCCAGTTCAGCCTGGCATTACATATGAGGAGGTTCCGGTACGGATTCTCGACCGGAAAGAGCGTCAGTTGCGGAACAAGACTATCCGGCTAGTTAAAGTCGGATGGCAGCATCATTCGGACGAGGAGGCTACTTGGGAGCTTGAGGATACGATCCGAGCTCGATATCCCCATCTTTTTAAGTGAGGTATGTGATTCAGTTTACCGTTCAACATTTATACTTTCTATATCTGTTGTTAGTACTTGCTGATGGTAGATAACGAAATTTGGGGACCAAATTTTTTATTAGTGGGGGAGAATGTAAAATACCGGAAAATAGGCGAATATTAATAAGGGAATTTTCTGAAATTTTTGAAAATTTTTCGGAAATTTTTCGGAGCTCGTATGGACGAGTTAACAGGGACAAAATGGGGCCCGGAAAAGCCTGTTTTGACTACCCTATTTAAAAGAGGAAAAGTTGAATTTCTTAATTCCTTTTTCTTTATTTATTTTCTTTTTCTTTGTTTTTGGTTGTCGCCGTTCACTCCTTCTCCCTGCCGAACTCACGCCGAGTCTTCTTCCTCAGAGCCCTAACCGCTCGCGGCGATTCTTCATCTCTTCTCTCCCGAGCCGCACTCGACCCTTTTTCCTTCCCTTGTGCCCTAATCTCTCCTCTACTGCCGCACACCTACTTGAGCCTTTTCCACTCCGCCGGGCAATGACGATGCCATTCGAGCCTTAGCGTCAGCCCCTTTTCCTTGTGCCCTAGCCGAAAAACCAGGTCACCCGACAGATGCCGTCGCCATAGCCGACACCAGTTGCCACTGCCGTCATCGTTCATCCACGCGAGCAGCCGATGCCGAGGGAGTTGATTACAGCCACAGACGTCGTCGCCGTGCCCTAGCACCGCCGCCGACACATCTCCTCACCTCTTGCCTCCGGCCACAGACTGAGCAGTGTCGACCATCACTGGAGACTGCTTGCTTCCGTGCCCTAACATTGCCTTGCTGCCCTCTTTGTGCCCTGGTACTGTACTGCCGAGCCAACAAGGTGAGTGGGTCGTATTTGGAACATTTGGTTGCATGTTTGATTTCCTTCTGATCTGGTCCGCAGGTGTGGGGTTTCGTGGATCTGGCAGTCGTTGATTTCAACAAATTCCAGTAGTTTCTTGTTCTTGAACAAGGCTGTGATTTGAGGTACGACATAGGGAGTTGATGCATGATGTAGAGGATCGTTAGATTTGGTAAATACATTGAATTAGGTTGGAATTGGATTATTATGATGATGAATATGAAATAGTTTGATTAGGATCTTATCCTATTGGTTGTTGAGATTTTATTTAGCTATTCGTTGAGTTCTAGCTAAATAAATGTACGTATATTGGTGACACAGGATTTTGACGCGAGACGAGTATCTCGGAGTCGGAATTGGACCTTTCTTTTGTCGGAGGCGGGTACTTTTGACTTATGTCATTTGATATGCTTAGTAATTAAATTAACATGTTGCATTAATTGTGTTTCTTATCTGTTTCGGTTAATCACTACCCAAATCTTACATGCTTGATTGATTGATTGGTTTTGCATCTCAGGTATATTTTACCTGTTTGTACATGCTTATAGGGGTAGTGATATGCCATGCTTGACCATGTTCAGGACCTAGGTTTTTATACCTTCTGTGTACCTTTGATTCGATATGATTCGTTGACCTAGGGTGCACTTTTCTATATATATGGATTAGGTCAGGATGTTTATATGGTTATTGCCATGCATCATTTGCATGATTGCATGCTGTGCGATAGTCCGCTCCATTATTGTTGAGCACATCGCCAGTTACATGGATCTGCACACACCACCACTCATGGGTTAGTGGTCGATTCAGGATGAGTGTGTTGCAGCAGGGACTCTGTTAGGCACCGTTGGTCCGCTCATGGGTAGTGTGACACAACGTGTTATCCGGCAGGGATTCCTCCCCGTCTTTGAGTACCGGGAGATGAGAGCATTGCGCTCCCCCATTTATGATTTGGGGTAGGAGGATAGGTGTACTCCGACAGCATCCCGTCCACTCGGTCACTCATCAGGAGTAGTGACGACAGAGTGCACGGTTGTCACAGCCCTACCCACTCGGCCTCACTTTTGTATGAGATGATCGACTGGCGTCAGGGGTGACCAGGACGCATCATTGGCATCATATGCATGATGCATTTATTGCTTGTGTTTGTGTTTGCTGCATTTATATGTTGCATATTGTTTGGATACCTATGTTTGACATGCATACAGGATTTCCTTATCCCTCGGACTGTTTGACCTTATACTCAGGACCTGGTTAGTACAGTATTCTCCTGTTTATTTCAGATGCATTCTTATCTTTCTTATCAGGAGACTGTACGCATGATTAGTGCTAGGTGTTGTTTCTTTACTTTGCATATCAACTGTACCTGCTGAGTGTTGGACTCACCCCGCCTCCATTGTTGTTATTTTCAGGTTGATGCTGTCAGGAGGGAGTTCCAGTCGCTAGTCCCCACTGCACGTGGTGCTACTCCGCTGCTGGTTTTTGAGTTGTTTCATTTTAGCTTTTCGCTATCAGACTTTATTTTAGTTTTGTTTTGGACTTACATATGGATATTGTATGGAATCTTTCCGTTGGATGAACTTTTCGTATGATTTGGATTTACTCTACTACATGCCTGCCTGAACGGCAGAAGAGGTAAGAAAAATCGGATTTGGGCTTTACGAGTGTAGTTGAGTAGGGTTGATTTCGAGTCAGAGTATTATTACTGCGTGGTTGTGTCAGCCAGAGGCTGAATATATATATATAAACTGCGTGGTGATTGATTTTTATTACTGTTATTATTCCAGCCGCCTGTGGCTGAGTATTTAGTGCTTGTAGAAAATTTTGATTGTCCGCCGTACAGGAGAGATGCTGCCGAAATTTTCTCGGACAGGGACTCTTCTGGGGGCATGACAAAAACATCTCTTCTTAGTTGATCTCCTCTACTCCATTGTGACTCACGCCACTCAATTCCACTAAGAAAAAAAAACCTAAGAAAACTGGAATGTTAGGGTACTTTTGGAGTAATGACATGGAGAAGTGTGGTTTATGGTGTGGTATGAGTCAGATGGGGGGATTTGGGCAGGCGCCATGGGAGTAGAAAGATTCCTGAGATGTTCCTCCACTTAGATAATTGTCGGAAAGAAAGGGTAAAGGGTTCTTTAGGCGCACTCGAGTCTCATCTATCGAGGTACGAAGGAGAATGTTTTCGACTCACTTTAATTCGCAGCCCTCGCTTTTTGTACGTTTAGATTGATAAGATCAAAATGTTCTCTATTTTAACTACCTTAGGCATAGAGTGCCAAAATTTTTTATTGATTTGACTTAATACCTAAATGCATTTTATCTAGAAGAAATGTTTTTATTAAAAAACTAATTTAATTATATTTATTTTAAAATTTATTGAAGGTGGACGTTTCAAATTTAATATCATTTTCAAATATAAAAATATAACTAATGCATATTAAGGAGGTGCTTGGTTAAATGATTAGAATGAACTCATAGATTTAATAGTAAGATAGAATAAGAATGAAAATTAAAGTGAAACATGTTGTTTCCGGTAAATTCCGGAGTATACAAACTGATCGTCGAGGCTAGTGTTCGACACTATCTCCGTAAACGATATTGCTCCGCTACGGTGCTTAACGGATTGTTGCAATTCGTTCCCAAGATACAACGATGACAATCGTCTCGGAATCGTAGCACTCCGACTTCCGAGACCAGCGAACCTTCTCGTAGGCTTCTTGGACTCTTGAATGCACAAGATGAGTGAGTGAATACTTGAGGAAGAGAAGATTAAGTTGAGTGATTTGATTCCAATCTGGAGGGTTCTATTTATACAGAAGGAAGAGGCTTTAGGGAGGGGTGTGACCTTTGGGTGGATTAATCTGGGTCGTCCGGACTGAAGAGTTATAACCCTTCACATAGCCCCTTTAATCTCATCCATCAGATCTAAGAGTTGTGACCCTCAGATCTATCAGCCATCGGATCTGGATCCATTGATCCGATGCTTCAGATCATGTCTCATCCCAAGCCGTCAGATCGTGACTCATTGTGATCCAACGCTCTAGATCGCATCACAAGCGATCCACCATACTTCTTTGATCAACGTTGATCAACGGCTGCCATCCGTTCGCCCAACCAACTGTCCAGTCATCTCCCTTTGCCCACAAGGATGCCACATAGGCACTGCCATGTCAGGTACTAGCCTGACACGTCACCCGAGTGCCATGTAGGCACTGCAATGTCACCTGGAGCATAAATTTGTCTAGTGCTACAAACTCAGATTCCATAGTTGACCGAGCAATGCACGTCTGCTTAGTGGATTTCCAAGATACTGCTCTCCCACCGATCGTGAATACATATCCACTAGTGGATTTGGAGTCTTTTGTATCTGATATCCAATTAGCATCACAATATCCCTCCAACACAGCGGGATATTTTCCATAATGTAATCCATAGTTCATAGTATATTTCAAATATCTAAGAACTCGCATCAATGCCTTCCAATGGGCGTCGTTTGGATTACTGGTGAAACGACTCAGCTTGTTGACCGTACAGGCAATATCCGGACGTGTGCAGTTTGTAAGATACATCAAACTGCCTATTATCCGAGAGTATTCCAACTGCGATATGGTTTCACCATGGTTTTTCGCTAAGTGTTGACTTAGATCCATAGGTGTTTTTACAGTAGAAAGATCGTACGCATTGAATCTTTTCAATACTGATTCTACATAATGGGATTGTGTTAGAACTATCCCCTCTGATGTCCTAAGAATTTTAATTCCCAATATAACATCTGCTTGACCCATATCTTTCATATCGAAATTTTTGGTCAACATTTTCTTTGTAGTCATGATTACATCATGATTACTGCCCATTATTAGCATGTCGTCTACGTATGACAGACGATTATATAGCCTTTGGTGTGTCTTTGACATAAATGCATTTGTCACATTCATTTATTCTGAATTCGTTTGACAGATTACTTTGTCAAATTTTTCGTGCCATTGTTTAGGCGCTGCTTAAGTCCGTATAACGACTTAACAAGTCGACACACCTTTTTCTCATTTCTTGGAGCTATGAACCCTTCGGGTTGCTCCATATAAATTTCTTCTTCCAACTCCCCATTTAAGAACGCAGTCTTAACATCCATTTGATGTATTTCAAGGTCATACAGGCTGCAATGGCTATTAGCACTCGTATGGACGTAATCCTTGTCACCGGTGAGTAGGTGTTCAAGTAATTAAGGCCTTCCTCTTGCTTGTACCCTTTGGCTACAAGTCTGGCCTTATACTTGTCAATTGATCCATCGCCTTTATACTTGCGTTTTAGTATCCACTTACAACCTAATGGTTTATTACCAGAAGGAAGGTCTACTAATTCCCAAGTATGATTATTCATGATAGACTCAATCTCACTATTGACAGCTTCTTTCCACATTGGAGCATCGGGACTAGAGAGAGCCTCACTTAATGTTCTTGGTTCCATTTCTGACATGAAAGTCATGTAATCTGGCCCGAACGATTTCTCAACTCTAGCCCGTTTGCTACGACGTGGCTCTTTGTTTTGATCGTCAATAGTTCTTTGATAACAGCTAAGTTCGGTAACGACATTCTCGTTTGAACTTCCGTTGTTATCATTTTCAACATTTCCCTTCTTATTTGGGAATACGTTTTCAAAGAATATTGCATTCCGAGATTCTATGGTTGTTCCCACATGAATATCAGGAATGTCTGATTTGTGAACTAGGAAACGATATGCACTACTATTATGGGCATATCCGACAAATACCGCATCGAACGTTTTAGGTCCGATCTTTACTTGCTTTGGTTTAGGTACTTCGACCTTTGCCAAGCACCCCCACACTTTCAGGTATTTGTACGATGGCTCGCGGCCTTTCCATAGTTCATAAGGAGTTTTATCACTTTTCTTATGAGGAATTTTGTTGAGAATGTGATTTGCCGATAATATTGCTTCCCTACAAGTTTTGAGGTAAGCCTGAATTTATCAACAAGGCATTCATCATCTCTTTTAGTGTCCGATTTTTACGTTCGGCAACACCGTTCGATTGAGGTGAGTAAGGTGCCGTTGTTTGATGAATAATGCCAGATTCTGAACAAAATTCATTAAACGGTGCACCATATTCTCCACCTCTATCGCTACGAATTATTTTAATTCGTTTGTCAAGTTGATTTTCAACTTCTGTTTTATAAGTTCTAAATGCCTCTAGGGCTTCGTCTTTACTTCTTAAAAGAAAGACATAACAGAACTTTGTGCAGTCATCGATAAAAGTAATAAAATACTTTTTACCTCCTCTAGTTTGCACAAATTTCAAGTCGCATAGATCACTATGTATTAACTCTAGAGGAGTCGTTGACCTTTCCACCGAATGAAAAGGTAGTTTCGTCATTTTTGCTTCCACGCACACTTCACATTTGTGTGTTCCGTCAACATTGACGTTTGGTAATAAATTTAATTTGACGAGACGTTTAAGAGTATTATTATGCATATGTCCGAGTCGATCATGCCACAAATTAAAACACTCAACAACATAGCTAGAAGCATTAATTTTATTACCATCAATATTTCGGAGTACAGGCATTACAACCATTTTGAATAGACCCTTTTCTAGGTACCCCTTTCCTACGAAGATATTATTCTTCGTAAGTACAAAGTTGTCTGACTGGAACACTAGCCTAAATCCGGCCTTAACTAGTGCCGCTCCAGAAACTAGGTTCTTACAGATGTCGGGAACATGGAGTACATCAATGAGTGTTAGCTCCTTTCCGGACGTCATCTTCAGAACAACTTTTCCGAGTCCGACAATTGGCGACGTCGTGGAATTACCCATATAGAGCTTCCTGCCATTTATCGGAGTATACTTGGAGAACATCGCCTTATCGGAACAGATATGACGAGTTGCTCCAGTATCAATGAACCACTGCTTCGGGTTGGTATCCACCAAGTTGGCTTCAAATACAACCGCAGTGAGATCCAAGTCCTCAAGAGAGGTTGCGACGTGGTTCGCAGCATCCTTTGGCCCCTTGGTTGGCTTCTTCGGGCGTCTGCAGTCCTTGGACAGGTGTCCTGCCTTTCCACAGTTGTAGCAGGATCCCTTGAACTTCTTCGCTTGTGCCTTCTTCTTGAACTGTTTCGGCTTTTTAGCGTTCGGCTCGACCAGGTTGGACATATCGTCTATAGTCCGCTTGGTTCCTCTGCAGTCGGATAACTTTCGATTATCCTCCTCTATTCGTAGCCTCAGGATCAGGTCTTGCAGCCCTATCTCCTTTTGCTTATGCTTTAGGTAATTCTTGAAATCCTTCCATGACGGAGGGAGCTTCTCAATTACCGCAGCAACTGCGAATGACTCGTTCAGCTTCATTCCTTCGGCGTCCAGATCATGCAGTATTAATTGCATATCTTGGACTTGAGATGAGACGCTCTTTGAGTCCACCATCTTGAAATCCAGAAACCGGCCGACGATGAATTTCTTCAGTCCGGCATTTTCGGTCTTGTATTTCTTCTCAAGCGATTCCCACAAAGATTTCGCTGTCTCCAATGAACAATACACGTTATACAACGTGTTGTCCAAGGCGTTGAGAATGTAGTTGCGACACAGAAAATCTCCGTGCGTCCACGTATCGCAAGCAGCCTTGCTACCGTCCGTAGCGACTGGCGGGTCTTCACGCAAAAATCGTACAAGGTTTAGCGTTGTTAAGTAGAACAGCATCTTCTGCTGCCATCTTTTGAAGTCGGCTCCGGTGAATTTCTCCGGCTTTTCTCCGTGCGGAATGGATGTCGGAACGGCCGTCGGAACGACCATCGGAACAGCGGTCGGAATGGCGGTTGGAACGTCGTTGGTAGCCATATCAGTTTGTATGGAATATCGTTTACGACTGTTGTTTCCGGTAAATTCCGGAGTATGCAAACTGATCGTCGAGGCTAGTGTTCGACACTATCTCCGTAAACGATATTGCTCCGCTACGGTGCTTAACGGATTGTTGCAATTCGTTCCCAAGATACAACGACGACAATCGTCTCGGAATCGTAGCACTCCGACTTCCGAGACCAGCGAACCTTCTCGTAGGCTTCTTGGACTCTTGAATGCACAAGATGAGTGAGTGAATACTTGAGGAAGAGAAGATTAAGTTGAGTGATTTGATTCCAATCTGGAGGGTTCTATTTATACAGAAGGAAGAGGCTTTAGGGAGGGGTGTGACCTTTGGGTGGATTAATCTGGGCCGTCCGGACTGAAGAGTTATAACCCTTCACATAGCCCCTTTAATCTCATCCATCAGATCTAAGAGTTGTGACCCTCAGATCTATCAGCCATCGGATCTGGATCCATTGATCCGATGCTTCAGATCATGTCTCATCCCAAGCCGTCAGATCGTGACTCATTGTGATCCAACGCTCTAGATCGCATCACAAGCGATCCACCATACTTCTTTGATCAACGTTGATCAACGGCTGCCATCCGTTCGCCCAACCAACTGTCCAGTCATCTCCCTTTGCCCACGAGGATGCCACATAGGCACTGCCATGTCAGGTACTAGCCTGACACGTCACCCGAGTGCCATGTATGCACTGCAATGTCACCTGGAGCATAAATTTAAGCTCCTCGCGAAGTGCGAAGTGCAAAGTGCGCCTACAAAGCGCCCATTGCGCACGTGGCGGGTGGCGGGCTCACAGGTGCGAGCACCTGCTCGCCCTTGAGCAAAGAGTACCTGGTACTTTTCTGAGTTAACTCCAATAACTCAACATCATTAATAAGTAAGGAATGCACATCGGAAATTTCCGATGTGGGACTATTCTCCCTTGCATTTCCTTAATAAATAACCAACGTTATTTTGGGCCGACTTTGAACATTAATTTCTCATTCACCCTTAATCGGTTTTGAGCAAATTAATAGTCTAAATCTATCTACGCGAAACATAGATTTCAATTTTGAAGTCAATTACGACTTTCAACAATTGATGGCTTCCGATTTTTCCTCCTCAAAATCGTATTGGTCCATTTAGGCCCCAATATCCAACAAAACACACATAGTTAGATGTGTTTGATTTATTTCTATAAATTTAAAAATTATTTTTAAATTATCATTTTCAAATTCACAATTCAAATACTATGTTTTTCTATCATTCTCAAATTCATCAACCAAACACCCTCTAAAACTTAAATAAAAAGTTTGATTTGGTCCAAACTTAAACATCTCTTAGTTCATTTTTAAAATATATTTCTTTTGTCTCTCTGTTTATTCTTGACTGGATTTCCGATTCTATATGTTTATGCCTACTCTGATTATTCTATATTTCACAAAAGTTTAAA
Source organism: Zingiber officinale (assembly GCF_018446385.1). Taxonomy (NCBI): domain Eukaryota; kingdom Viridiplantae; phylum Streptophyta; class Magnoliopsida; order Zingiberales; family Zingiberaceae; genus Zingiber; species Zingiber officinale. The sequence goes on from NC_055994.1 coordinate 87,270,224, forward strand.
GTGAAATAATACATGAATCATCAAATACAACTACCATCGAATTATATTTGACATTTTACTTAATCACATAAGTTTCAATATTACTACTCAAATTACAATCTCCACGTTTGGTACAGTAAGTATCTATATAGATAGTTGTTCTATATTACTCAAATTACATATCCAACTTTTATAATATCAAAATCATGTATCATATTCTCGAAAGACCCCTCCTAGTTCTCCATAGGTTTAGCAAGTTTTGTTCCACTTCAAATCAAAATTTATATACAAAACCTCTTATGCCCTCCAATCTAAGCTTGATAGTGTAAATAGAGAACAATGAATTAAATTGAGAGCACGTCTTGAATTTTTTTACCCTATCAACTTAAAAATTCACTATTTTTAATTTATATAATTCATTATTTTTAATTTATATTATCGAATTTAAATATGAGAGCATATATATTAAGGAGATTTTTAACCGTATATTTCTGAGTTTTCTATGTCAATGAATTGACTAATTGATGGATAGCCGTTCAAAATTTTGAAAGTTTGATATTTTCAAAAAAGGAATCCTAAACTCTATTAATAATGTTGGTTAGTGAGTATTATTATTTTAGATCTTATAATGAATTTGTAGAAATTTTTAATAATGTTGGTTAGTGAGTATTATTATTTTAGATCTTATAATGAATTTGTAGAAATTTTATCGAGTCTTTATAAGTTTACAAATTCATTATTCTCAATTTATACTATTAAATTCAAATTTGATAGCATAAATATATTAAGAAGGTTTTAATGAGTACATTAATTTTGATTTAAAGTAATTTAGAATTTTTTAAATCAATTTAAGAAGAAATTGATAAATAAATCTAAAGAGAAAGAAGAGAGATATTTCAACAATATGATACATTTAAATATTATAAAAATTGAGCATGTGATTTGATAACATCTTTAGTAAAATGCTGAATTATATTGATAGACATTGTTAAATTGTATTAAAAATACTACTAAATTCTATTAAATATACTAAATTACCTTAGAAAATGATCTGAAATGTTTTGTTCACTAATATAGAATTATATTTTAAATATTAAATAAAGTTTTAAAAAAATAATACTATATTTTGTTGTAATTTTAATTTCAGAGCATTGAATTAGTATAGTTGGTAATATTTATAATGCGAAGGGGGTAAATGCCATACCCTGTTATATAAATCTCCAGCCAGAGACCATGACGACAACGCATTGATTGCCGGAGGTGAAACACAGAGCACAGTGAGCGAGGAAGAAGCCATAATGATCCGATGGGGCGACGTCTACAAGGTGGTGGAAGCGATGGCACCGCTCTACGTGGCGCTGGGGCTGGGCTACGCCTCCGTCCGACGGTGGCGGTTCTTCACGGCGGATCAGTGCGAGGCGGTCCACCGTCTCGTCGTCTACTTCGTCGTCCCCTTCTTCTCCTTCCGGTTCACCGCCGGCATCGATCCTTTCGCCCTCAGAGTAAGCGTCCTGGCGGCTGACGCGCTCACCAAGCTGCTGATGGCGGCTCTGCTCGCCGCATGGCACCGGTGGGGCTCCTGCAGCGCCGGCTGGGTGCTCACCGTGTTCTCGCTGGCGCAGCTGACGAACACGCTCGTGGTGGGGGCGCCGATGCTGGAGGCGATGTACGGGCGGTGGGCGCAGGACGTGGTGGTGCAGATCTCGGTGGCGCAGGGGGTGGTGTATTTTCCCGCGGTTCTGTTCATGCTGGAGATGATCAAGGTCAGGCCCGGAGGCGGCGAAGGTAAAGGCTGCGAGGCGGAGGGAGGCGGAGGCAGTGAAGAAGGGAATGAAGACGGCGGAAGATGCCGGTGGTCGCCGGTGTTGGTTGTGCTGAGGAAGCTGGCGGTGAACCCCAACGTCTACGCCAGTGTTCTCGGCCTCGCTTGGTCTTTCCTTGCGAAGCGGTAATAATACTAAATTTAGTGGTCAATCTCATATTTTTTTTATTTTTTATTCTTTAAAAAAAAGTTTATATATATATATATATATATATATTAATTATTTTATTTTATTTTACAATTAGGTGGAATTTGGTAATGCCAGGGATCATACAAGGTTCAGTGTTGGTGATGGCCAACGCAGGAACAGGAATGTCCATGTTTAGCTTAGGTACTAAACACATAATTAAGACATCTTAATAACATACTAATTAGTTCATTAACTGGCTCTAATCTTCTCAGGCTTGTTCACGGCACTGCAAGAGAAGGTGATTATGTGTGGCTTAAAACAGGCTACTCTGGGAATGTTTCTCAAGTTCATCGCTGGGCCGGCGGCTGGAGCTGTAGGAGCCCTTGTTCTTCAGCTCAGAGGGGATCTCCTCAGGGTGGCCATCATACAGGTAACTTAACTTTAGGGTTTCTGGAACTGAAAAATAAATGAGTTTTTTGTTTCAAAATGAATAATTTGTGCCTGCCTTTGTAGAATGCACTGCCTCAAGCTATCTCCTCCTTTGTTTATGCAAGAGAATATGGAGTGCATCCAGATGTACTTTGCACAGGGTAAGTGAAACAGAAGATTAAATCCTACTAATAATAATAATTAGAAGAGATTTAATTGTAGAAAAAAAAACCTAATTTGATGTTTTTTCTTTTTGCAGAGTGATATTTGGAACAGTAATGTCATTACCAGTGTTGGTGGCATATTATGTTGTATTAGGTTTATTATGATAAATTCAACTTGCAAACCTCTGTTTAACTTCCTCTTCTCTTCTCACCATAGTGATTAACAACACATTAAGGCTTATAAAATAACAAGTTTTATTTGATCAACAGTTTATGAATGCTGATCGTTTTCATAGAGGTGAAATAACTATGGATAATGAAACCAACTACAGACTGATGGATTCTGAAAACCCTACTTTTAATCTGGTAAACAAGAAAATTCTTAGAAAGATGAAAGTATGGTGAGGCCAACTTCGGTTGTTTCTGATGTGCAATCATGCATGTCAATTGGATGATCTTGCGGGAAGGTAAATAAGATGAACATCGGTCACTTTCAGTTTCTTTGTGCACGTTGGGCATTTCTTCCGATCCTGAATGAAGGCTTTTATGCATCTTAGGCAGAAGATATGGCCGCAGGTCGTTGTTGAAGGCTGAAACAATGGGTTCGTGCAAATCGGGCAGTACACAGCCGTTTGCGTTGTGTTTGTGGATGCGGTGGCACTTGTGCTTGGGGCTCCAGACTGCCTTCCAGATGCCATCTGATTCTTCCTCTGCATTTTACAAGAAGACGAATTTGAATCTTAAGAAAAAAAAAAATAGAAAGTGAGTGAAAAACAACTACTAAAACAAGACCAGTACAAAAGAATGATGAAGAGTATCTCAAGAATTAAAGAACAAGAGAAGATATATAACCTGGAAATCAGCAGTCAAACTTACGAGAAACTATCACACTAAATCAAAAAGAATTCTGGAATTACTTATCAACTATTAGAGAAGAAGCTGTAATATTAGAGTTCTATGGAGCATTTCAAGATTAAGAACATGAAGAATGCATAACCTGGAAATCAGACTATCACACAATCAAAAAGAGTTCTGAATTCACTATATGGTTGGCCACCCTAACACAATTCTTTATATAGGCACTACCTTCTCATCCAAACTTTTTAGGGACCAGGACCTTTGACCCTTGGACTCTAAACAAACAAAATATGATCTCAACTTGTATTATTTACTTAAACAAGTAATCTTGGTGCTGTAAGCAATATACCTATTGTGCTTCAGAACAAACTAAACATAAACCAACTGCCAATTATGTGTTACTTAACCATGTGACATTGGGAATCAAACAAGCAAAAACACCAAATGGAATAGCTACCACTTGGAGTATTCAGTTTGAACATACAAAACTAGTAACTCTTATACATGAAAGCAATGTACCGATTCAGCTTCCAAACAAACTAAATACAAACCAACTGCTAATTATGTTAACAAGGTATAATATTGGGGACCAAGCTAAATACAAACCAACTGCTAATTATCTTAACAAGGTATAAGGACCAAGCGGTCAAAACCTTTTGGAATCTTTGCACTTATACTAATCCCTTCAGCTTTTAGACATCAGATTAGTAACTTTGACAAATATAGTTCTAACCACAAAAATTACAATGTGGGGGGCATCTGCAACATATGTCCTTGAAAACAAACTGATAAGAGAATGAACTCAATCGATTTCCTCTGTAAAGAATTCTCTGAATATTTTGTTTGACATCATAGAATGTCCCTGAAAATTGTATTGACCTTAGGATCTCAAACCACTTGATAATTGATAAGGCTAGAATCTGACGATTATTTCATGTGAGTTATCCTTTCCTCAAATAGTAAATAAATGGTGACTGACATGGGCCCATGACAATGACAAAAATCCCTAAATCATTGATAAAAGTAGCAAGATTATGAAACCATCGTCATGGGCAAAGCTTATCGTTGTGTGTCAACCTGCGTAAGAAATAAGTTCAAGATGTGATACAAGGGAAGGACAAAGCTTAGTATCCTTTGGAAATTAAGCACCTCCTCCAACAGAAATATAAAAATGTCGAGAAACTAAGCACCTTTGGAAATTCACATGGAGAATTGAGTACTGTAACACCATCATCCACTGATTTACATAGTTGTGTTGTTGATCTTGCCACTTGATCAACAACACAACTATGTAAGCAGTCACTTGCCAATGTGGAATTCTTTTCCTGCCATCCAGTAGCATAATTCTGCTGAGAACCACTGGAAAAAGATGTTTTTGAAGGAAACGGGTGTTTGCAATCAGGGGTCTCCTCATGCAGCAGGTTCTCTACTTTTGTAGAATACTTGAGATCTAAATTAAGATCCCGTTTATCATCAGAAGCATTCTTCTTGCGTCTCTTTGTTATTTGCATTGACAGACCAATAGTGTTCATCTATGCAACAACAAGCTGCTTCATCAACAAGAAAAACCTATTTCACTAAGGGAAATAGACCAAAGAAATGACTCCACAATATATTTTTAAAACATAAAAAACTAAAAAAGTAAAAGGGGAAAAAATCATTTTTTTTTAATGTTTTTTCATTTGAAGCTAGAAAATGATATGTTTGTGACTACAACGATTTTGTATGTGTCACTATAAATGTTTAAATTTTTTCATACAAAGATTTTGTATTTTCGCTATCAATGTTCAAAATATTTTCACATGATAACTAACAGCATTTATCTGATAAAATATTGTTAATTATCGTTTATGATTTATAATATATCTTAAAATTTTGCAATACCTACAATACACTTTAAATTTGTGAGATTAAAGTTTCTTCGGATTATTTTAAAGGGAAATTTCAATTTTCTGTCACAGTTAACCCCAAAAAATATCTCCTAAAATTTCATTGTTGCCCGAAAACCCCCCTCAAAGAAAGCAAACTCATGGGTGCATTTGTGGCAACACTAAAGATCTTAAAGGTGTTTTTGTAAAGAAATGGTAAGTTTCATAGGCAATCTGACAATAAGTGCAAAGAAAAATTCTCCCTTTTTATCTTGATGTCAGTTGGAGTTATATACAAAAGAATGTTACTCTAATGACACTTATTTCTATATATTTCTATGTTGTAATTTTTTCATCTATGAAACTCCCGATAATAATTGTTAATTATGATTACTGAAAAAATATATAAAATTAAGTTTCTACTACCAAAAGAAGGTCCAATGCATACACGTTTATGCTTATTTCAAATACACAATTGGTGGCTAGGGTTCGTGCTAGTAGTTAACTAGTAAATAGAATCACATACTTGCGGGAATTTGTAGGAAATAAATGCTAAAATGACTTTGAAGGGGCACATATGAAAAATTCCATACATTGTTAACGAGATAACTCACTGTCACCAAGAACGATAAGCCAGATCTAGGGAGATTAATGGAAACTTCAAACCTGAAAGAAAACAAGACCAATGTACAAATTTCAAACCTTGAACGGCGAGAACAGCGACGATTTCAAGAAAGAAGAGAGAAGACAAACATTGAGATCGAACCTGGTAGCCAAGCCTCTTGGTTTTACTCGAAACAATGTCCTTGCGTCCTGGGCAGCTAGGGTTTTAGAGAAGGATCTGGATCTTTAGAGTCGTCGGCCGCGAAGTACATGAACGTGAGAAAGGGAAGACGGGAAAGCGGATCGACAACTTTTTCCTCTCGATCGCCTGCGACATCGCCAGCTATAGTGATGGAGCGAGCGGGCGGGAGGCGGCCGTATCGCTTTCGCCTGAGGCGGTCTGCGGAGCGAATAGATCAACGATCCAGCATCGGCTTGTTTGGCGGCGGCATTCGGGACGCGGGACCAGCAGCTCGAGTTATACGCTCGTATAATGAGCGGTGGATGGAGTCGAAAACGCCTATATCCAGAGGTCGTGACATGGTTTTATTTTCTTAATTTGAAAACCATTTTGCATGAAATCCAAAATCCAAGATAAGAACAGCTGTTTTCCTGGACCAATTTAATAGAAAATCTAATTTTCAACTGTACCAATAGATTAAAAATGAAAAAAAATATATAATTATTCCTCACGCACAATCAGACTTGATTAAAATATACCAAAAGAATATGTCATTTCAGATGTGGTAATTGGTCGGGTTCGGATCGAATTTTATATCCTTCGTTTTTATATCTATCGGATATAAAATTTTCGATGGATATACTCGTACCCATTAAATGATCGAATATCTTCATAATTTTTTTTTTCCTATACAACTATTATCATTCAACAAAAATATATTAAAATTAACAATATATATATATAATTAAAAAATAGATTAAACATATATATAGTCTCCTCCTAATATCAACAAAAATAGTAAGTTGATTTTGGAAAAAGAAAATTTTCTTTAATATATGTATATATATTATTTAATCGAGTATTCGGATCGGGTATCGGATATTGATAGTCTTTTCATATCCTCTTCCATTTGGATCGGATGTCGAATTCTTCATCAAATTCAGATGAAATTGTCATCCCTAGGTGTGACAAAGTTGTACCTGAATGATATTTGATCAAAATTTTCAAGTAGGTATCCATATGAATTTATGAGCTTCTCTGCACACAACGATATTTGTGGTTTACCAACTGATCTTGACCGTGAGTAAATCATCAGTTGACTTTGTTGTCAATTGGGATCATGAGGATAATAATATGATTTTAGAAGTCTAGATGAGAGCAAATAGATGACAGCAAATAAGAAGAAAGAGGTTAAATGATAGTTAGGGATTCTTCGATGATCCTGTCTGAGCGTTAAGTTGATAGATATTAGGGATATGGTATTCTCCATTGTCTCTGACTGGTGGTGTGGATCTCCAGCGGACCTGCAAAGAAGTCGAGCCGGGAGGGATTTTCCGGCGACGACCCTCCGACGCTCAAGTCAGGCAGCGAAAAAGAAGAAGAACAAGATAACGTTACTATGGCTACAGTGATGAGAAATCGCATATCTCCGTCGAAGTCTGAGGGTCTTTATATAGGACGCCGGGGAGGCACGGGCACGTTTCTCGATGCATACACGCTTTCCCAAACATACCTCTGTAGGGTTGTGTCAGAAAAGCATATCTGACGTCATTCCGTAATCGTCCGAGCATATCTCTGACGTGACAGTGGAAACTTCTACCGTACGATACTCTGTCCGCTCCGGCCGCCGACCGTGCTGCTTGTCGGCGGCAGGTGTCTCGAGGATAATGTTACCAGCTGTCCCTTTGCGCCACTTGCCTGCTCCCGGGCCGAGCGGGAAAACCGCTCGGGGCTCATGGCCTCCGGGAGTGCTCCTGTACCGGGCGGGGTAGCCCTGCCCCTGTGCTCGGATGGGATTGCGCCTTATCGTCCTGTGGCTCGGCCGAGCGGCATGTCCGCTCGGCCTAGAGACTCTTTTACCTTGAGCATCGGAAACCCGTCCTATGGTCGGGTTGTCTTTCGTCCGGCCCGCCTGGGAGACCCGGGTCGGGTGCCCGGTCAGCCGAATGTCCGGCGATGGCATGCCAATCCGCTCGGCACGACCTTGGTGTTGGCCCTTTTGACCATTGACCTCCACATGTCGTTGATCCCCCGTTATCGATGGTCCCTCATCCTTATTACCGAATCATTCGGTATAGTCATTCCGATACTCAAGTTAAAAAATGAAAAAAAAAAATGAGTATTATGATTTTGATGTACATATGTGTGTATGTATCTTAGATGCTAGAAATAATTACCTTCTATAGGGAGATAAGAAACTTTTTCCTTCTGTTCTGATTTTCACGTTATTATTATTTAACTTCTTAAATAATTAAGACTTATTCATATCGCTATCTTTTTCTTGAAATAATTTAAGATTTGTACGATGATTTTTTTTCCTGAAATAATCTGAGATTTACACGACAGTTATCCTTTTCATGAAATAGTCATGTATTCCGAGTTGAGTCTGTTGGGTCACTTTAGAGCTAGAGGGGAGGGTGAATAGCTTGTCTCGCTCGTTCGCTTGCTTCGTATATGTTGGTTTACAATGGATAGAATAGAAGTCAAGCTCTCCAATGCTAACACATATATTTACTTGGTATCCACCTTAAGAAGAGGTGACTAATCTAAGGATCCACACACTGAGCACACCCTCCAATAAGAAAATAACTTCTTCTCGGAACAACCGGAAGCGGAGAAATCTCGTACAACACTCACATAACAAGATACAACTCAAAGCAAGAAATAAATACAGAAATACAAAAGAAAATCTTTTCTTGCTTGATCTTGTGTAGCTTGAGGATGCCTCTTGACTCTTGGCAGTGCAGCAACACTTGCCCCAAGAATGCTTCAAGAACTGACGATGATGAGTGTGAAGAAGCGAAGAAGAACTCGTGTAAGCGCTGTCTCATTTGAACATGTTGTCGCCTTTATTTTCCATAACTTAGGGCTCCCAATCGATTGTGTCTTCTCCCAATCAATTGCCACGTCAGATCCCAGCCGTCCAAAACCTGCATCCTGTGCAACGGTCATATCTCAATCGATTAACCAATCAATTGGGAAGACTTGAATCGATCGACTGATCGATTCAGAGCACCTCTATGCTCTCGCTGGAAAAGTCCTGAATTGATTGACCGATCGATTCAGGTTTCCTCGTATTCTTGCTATAAATCCAGCCCCAATCGATCGACTGATCGATTGGCATGACACAATCAATCGATTGGGAACCTCTCTATGCTCCTGAGAAGGTCTCCCCAATCGATCGGTTGATCGATTGGGTTGCTTTCACTCGCAGCACACTCCCAATCGATCGCTTGATCGATTGAGCTCTGATTCAATCGATCACCTGATCAATTGACCAATCCTAAGTTGCCTGACTCAAGTTTGGGTTCCCAAACCCAACATCGAATCAATCTTGACCTATTGGGACTCCTCATTGCCTAGCATCCGGTTAACCTTGACCTACTAGGACTTCTTCACCAAGTGTCTGATTAATCCCTTGACCCACTTGAACTTTTCTCCTTGTGCCAAGTATCTGGTCGATCCTTTGATCTACTTGGACTTCCAATCACTAGATGTCCAATCATCCTTGAGTCACCTGGATTTCCATTACCTGGCTTCACTCACCAGGGCATTCTTACTACCTAGTTGCACTCGCGAGGGATTTCACCTAGCTTCACTCACCAAAATCTTCATCTGCCTAGCTCCACTCACTAGGTCTTTCACCTGGCTTCACTCACAAGGATTTTCTCACTACCTGGCTTCACTCATCAGGACTTTCCTTCTGCCTAGCTTCACTCACCAAGGCTTTTACCTAACTTCACTCACTAGGATTTTCCTTCTGTCTGGCTTCACTCACCAAAACTTTCAATACCAAGTGTCCGGTCAACAATGATCCACTTGGATTTCCCTCTTCTTCCAACCTTCCTGTTGGACTTATCCTTGCCTAACCTCCAGTTAGGACTTTCCCAATTAAGTATCAAATCAACCTTAACTTACTTGACTCTTCTTCTTATCAACCTGGTCAACCTTGACAAATCTTGTCAAACGGATAATTGTTCTTATAAGCTTCATAGATTGTCAAAACAATCTTCATATATTGTCAAACATTGAAACTCACACATTTCGACCCAAGCTTGAGCCAATTCAAGATTAGTCAACCTGGTCAACCTTGACCTAGGGGAATTGCACCAACAGAGTCATCAAGCAGACGGGAGATCAAGGAGTAGGGGTGTCGAGGAGCCAGGGTGCACCTAAAGAGTCGAGGGTTAACTTGTGGTACGCTTAGGAGTCGGGGGTCAACTCTGTAGGATCGAAAAGAATTTAGATATCTCCATAATTGCATGATATTGTCTACTTTGGGCCTAAGCCCTCATGGTTTTGCTCTTGGGCTCTCCCCAAAAGGCCTCATGCCAATGGAGATATCTTTTCTCTTATAAACCCATGATCTTTTCCATGTGTTTCCAATATGGGACTATATTTGCAACCTTGCAACCCCAACAATCCCCCCTCAAACAAAGGACCATAGGCTTCCCACGTCCGATCCTCGACCCACCAGGTCTTCCTGCCCCTCAGTCCACCCGACCTACTAGGACTTCCTTGCCTAGTCGCAACTAGGACTTCCTGCCTGGTGTCTGGTCCTCTTGATCCGAACATAGGAGCCCCCACTTTCTTTGTTCGAGGTCAATATTGTACCCACATGGCTTAATCAGACCATAGCTCTTGTGCACAGTCGGCGGTTAAACCTTCTGGCAGTCCGAGCTCTGATACCAATTGTAGAATCGAAAAGAATTTAGATATCTCCATAATTGCATAATATTGTCCACTTTGGGCCTAAGCCCTCATGGTTTTGCTCTTGGGCTCTCCCCAAAAGGCCTCATGCCAATGGAGATATCTTTTCTCTTATAAACTCATGATCTTTTCCATGTGTTTCCAATATGGGACTATGTTTGTAATCTTGCAACCCCAACAAACTCGTGGTACGCCTGAGAGACAGGGTGCACCCAAGAAGCCAAGCTGCACCCAAGGAGTTGGGGGTTGACTCGTGGTACGCCTAAGAAGTATGGGTGCACCCAAGAAGCAGGAGTACACCCAAGGAGTTAGGGGTCGACTTGTGATACACCTAAAAAGTCGGAGTGCTCCCATGAAGCCGAAGTGCACCCAAGAAGTTGGGGGTCAGCTCGATTTTCCCTTTCCTAGAACTAGCATCTCAGCAGGGTGACCACCTTCTCGGGTCACTCCTGCTCCACATGGGGGTCAGCCGAAGTGCTCCACATGGCGCTAAGAAGTTGGGATGCACCCAAGAAATCGGCGGTCCACTCGGTTTTCCCTTTGCTATAACCACCATCTCAGTAGAGTCACCATCTTTTCTTATCCACGTGGTGCCCACTAATTACTCTCTGGATCACAAGTCTCCCTTTTAGTCTAATCAAAGGAGGTGTTAGTCTGACTGGCTGGACTATTGTGTGATCAGGATAATTCTAGCTACCTCAACTGCTTAAAACCATGTGGTGGATCTATTGCATATTTCTGAAGAGATTACGCATTAAATGTCGGCATGCCTCAGTCATTATGTCTTTAAATGCCACTCCTTGTAAACACTCCACCTGCATCATCCACCTCGATTCCAAAGCCTAGAATGCACCATTATGTCTTCAAGATGCACCATTAATGTGATGTAACCCACTGCAGAGAAGACTAGGTGTCTTTTACCAGCTAATGATTACTTGGATTTCATTTGTTCAATGTGCTTGATCTTACGATGAGAAACTTGTCAGGCTCATGTAACAACAGAGATTGGGTCCCTATTAAGAGAGTCAGGCTTTATTAGGTCAGATAAGATTATCTTTGTACACTAATGCGGATAATATTTCTTGGCTTAATAGGTAATAATGGAGAAGATGAAGGGTATTTTGGTCTTTACACTTGGTAAGGGTTTGGGGGTTATAAGGGAAGCATTGTTCATCTTCGAAAGAGGGGGTTTTTTAGTGCTTTGAGCCGCCGCCAGGAACAGGGTTGGCTTCCTCTCACATGCCTTACCGGCGCCGACACCGGCGGCCGGCCGCTCCCCTCCTCCTCTCCTCTGCCCCTTTCCTCCGATCTCTTAGCGTCGACGCCGCCGTCGTGAGGAGGAGGGGCTTCTTCGTGCCTTGGTTTTTCGCCGCCGCCGAGCAGAAGGGCAAGCTAGGAGGGCTTCGTGTTCAGGAAGCTGCCACCACCCCTCTCCTCTCTTCCCCTCTCCCTCTCTCCATAGACGTCGGTTCACCGGAGGAGAGTCGTCTCCTCCTTCGGTCTCCGGGCGCACCACCACCGCTGCCACTAGCGTGCGTCGCCGCCCCCAGCGGGCACCGCCACCGCCTCTTGCGACCATCGCCGCCAGCAACCACCGCTGCCTCTTCCCACGGCCACAGTCGCCGCCTCCAGCGGGTGTCGCCACCGGCAGCCACCACTGCCTCCTCCCGCGGCCACAGCCGCCGCCTCCAGCGGGTGTCGCCGCTGGCAGCCACCGCTACCTCCTCCCATAGCCACAATCGCTGCCTCCAGCAGGTGTCGCCTCCGGCAATCGCCGTCGCCTCCTCCTGCGGTCACAGCCGCCGTCTCCAGTGGACGACGTCACCCTCCGGGCAGTCACCGCCTTCATACTGTTTGTTTTCTCCGACCTTCGAGTCCATATGGGGTTCCGGCCATCGAGCCGTGTTGTGTTTCGCTATTCATATTATTATTATACTTGTGAGTTACTTGTTTCATCCGGCCTGCGAGCCGCTATCATATCCGGCCTGCGTATCAGTAATTATCTGTTCTGGTACGTTGACTGGCGATTTGTATACTCTAAATCAATAACTCCCACGACACAATAAAATTCGTTTTAGGGATATTCTCTGAAAACGACAGTGTACATTCTGAACTTAGTCAGTACCCTTTACTTCCACAGAATTGTGGAATGAGCGTAAGCCTAGTCTGAAACATATTCGAATCTGGGATAGTCTATCACATGTGCTAAGGAAGACATTGATAAGTTGGAATCACGTACAGAAGTTCGTCTGTTTGTGGGTTATCCTAAAGGAACGAAAGAAGGATTATTTTATAGTTCTAAAAAAATTAGAAGGTTATTGTTAGCACTAATGACTGATTTTTAGAAGAGGACTATGTAATAAACCACAAGCCCATGAGTAAAATTGTTCTTGATGAAATTATAGAAGACATGTCTACTTTAGTACCAAAGGTACAAGATGGGATACCATAAGAAACTACAACACATGTCACAAATGATGCACAATTACAAGTAATGCCTCATCGTAGTGGGAGGGTTATTTTTGGGAAAGTCTTTGGACTTGATCCTTGGTGAACATAAACTTAATCCCTGGACATATGATGAAGCAAGAGATCTTGGAACATCTGATTTAATGAAGTGATCCAGTCTTATGGATTTATTCAGTGACCGGATGAGTCTTGTGTATACAAGAAGAGTGAGAGAAACGTGGTGGTATTTCTTGTACTATACGTAGATGACATTTTGCTCATTGGCAATAATTTTAAAGTGATTGTCAGACGTAAGGGTATGGTTGTCCAAGTGTTTTGATATGAAGGACTTAGAAGAATGTAAATATATTCTTGGGATCAAAGTAAAAAAGGATCATAAGAAAAGGATATTATCCTTATCCCAAGCTTCAAACATCAATACTATCCTTGCTCGTTTTAGCGTGCAAAACTCCAAGAAAGATTTCTTATCTTTTCGGCATGGAGTACCCTTATCTAAAGAGATGCCTCCTCAGACATCAAAGGAGATAGAGGAGATGAAGGTGGTTCCTTATGCTTCAGTTGTAGGAAGCCTAATGTATACAATGCTATGTACGAAACTGGATATCTATTTTACCGTGGGCATGGTTAGCAGATATCAAAGTCACCCAGGACCGGGACATTGGACTGCCGTAAAAGCGTATAAGGACTAGAGATTATATGCTAGTTTACAAAGCAGATAATTTGCTCCCTGTATGTTACACGAATTCAGACTGAATGAGACAATAGTAAGTCGACCTCGGAGTTTTGTGTTTACTTTAGGAGGTGAAGCCATAACAATAGAGGAGTGTTAAGCAGAAATGCATTTCAGACTCCACCATGGAAGCTGAGTATGTGGCAGCCTCTGAGGCAGCTATAGAAGCTGTATGGCTCAGAAACTTCATAATGGACTTAGATGTGATTCTTAGTTTGCCCAAAATTATTATAATTTATTGTGATAATAGTGGTACAGTAGCAAACTCGAAGGAACCATGAGTCCATAAGACAAGTAAACACATAGAGCGAGGAGAGATTGTTATCGCCAAGATTACATCAGTAGATAACCTGAGAGATCCTTTCACTAAGGCCTTTCCAGCGAGAGCCTTTGATGGGCATGTTGAGAGGATGGATATCTGATGTATGACAACATAGTCTTTTAGTATAAGTGAGAGATTGTTGGGATGTATACTAAAAGTCTAGCTTTTTGTTTAATATAAGAATCACACTGGTCAAATGTCTGCATTTATGTTAAATGCAGTTATCCATTTAATTTATATTGTAGATAACATGGTGTGTGGTGCCACACAGAAGATCATGTTATCAGTTTCTTATAAATTATAAATAGTAGCTCACAACCAAGAGGGAATGAGACAAACCATTACAGTGGTTATAGTGTAAATTGGTATTAGTTTATCTTGACTATAAAATTACACTAGTACACTATGTATGTATTGAGCAGGACCATTTGAGATAGTTTCTTTTTATACTAACTATTCTTTTTATACTAATTACATAAAAGAACAAAACCTCCGTTATTATGGATGTGCGTATTTTTAATCCCAAGATAATAACAAAAACGTATACTTAGTATGTATTTCTTTAATTTATCAATGGGTGAGATTTAGTTTGTTAAATCAATAGACCCGATAAGTTAGGAAATAATATTATTTATATGGTGTGTTGTTGATTATAAAAGGAAAATGTGTCCTAGTAAATCTAGGTTGATGATGTCCCCTTGAGGAGCTCATAAAGATTGTCATGTAAACCCTGCAGGTGGACTTAGTCCGGCATGACAATGAAGTTGAGTGGTACTACTCTTGGAGCTAGATATTAATTAAATGAGTTGTCAGTAACTCATTTAATTAATGGGCATTCGATATCTTAAACATAGGGAGATTAATGCACTCATGATAAGAAGGAGCCCATAATATAATTTGAGATTGGTGCGGTAGTTCAATAATAACTCTTTAGTGGTATGAGTTATTATTGATAAACTTGAGTTGAGTATTCGGGGTGAACACAGGAAACTCAAGCTCATCGAGACACCAAAACCAATTTCTTCTCTCGGTCCCTGTTGTAGCCTCTATAAAGCATTGTATCCACAAAGTCCACTTCTTACCCAAGTAATGGGTTGGACGCATCCTTGCTTGGAGCAAGGGAGGCCGGCCAAGCATTTTTTGGAGCCCAAAAGGTGGCCGGCCCCAAGCACATCTTGGTGTCCAAGATGTGGCCGGCTACATAAGTTAAAAGGAAGTTTTATTTTTTGTTTAAAACTTTCTTTTTTAGCGGCCACATGAAGAATAAAAGGAGTTTTTAATTTTGTGTTAAAAATTTTCTTTTATAGTCATCCTCATGGTTTTAAAAGAGAGTTTTAAAATTTAAAAATCTTTCCTTTTATAGCTATCTACAAAGGATTAAAGAGAGATTTTAATTTTTGATAAAACTTTCCTTTTTTGTAACCATGATTTGAAAAGAGAAGTTTTAATTAATCTTTCCTTTTTTGTAGTTGTCTACATGTTTTAAAAGAGAGAGATTAATTTTAAAACTTTCCTTTTGTTGCCATGTACAATAGGAAATTTAAAAGAGAGAGATTTTAATTGTTGATGAAATTTTCTTTTTTAAAGGGAGACTATAAATAAGGAAGTTTTAATTATGTTTAAAACTTTCCTTTTTTGCCATGACCAAGGATTATAAAAGAGAAGGAGAGGGTGCCTCATGAGAGACACAACCTAAGCCTTGCCTCCTCTCTTCTCTTCCTTGTGGCCGACCCTCTCTCTTCCTCTTCTCACTTTGTTTCTTCTCTTAGGCCGGCGACACCATCTTCTTCTCTTCCCTTTCTTCTTTCTAAGGTTGGCACCTATCTCATATTGGTGGTCAAAACTTGCAAAGGAAAAAAGAGATCCTTGGTGGCCGGTTGTTTAGAGGGGAAGAAGAAGAAGAAGGAAATTTCCTATTTTGACATCCCTTGGTGGCTCGAGTTTCTTGGAGGCAAAGAAATGGTTCGGGTGGATTTATCTTGGTAGATTGTCACCCATACGATGTCCAAGAGGAGGAGAGGAATACAATAGAAGATCAAGAGGTCATTAACTACAAAGAAAGATATAACTAATTAATGATTTTCGCTTCGAATTAATCAGTTAGTTTTCTTTGCATGGATTCTGAAACACCAACACAAGAGGTTAGTGATTTTATGTTTCGATTTCGTTAAATATCCAATTTCTTTGAAAGGCTTTGTCTAGGAAGTGGTGGATGATCCCATAACCAAGAAGGCCTAATGTATCGCCATGTTTAACCTGGAAGACAATTTTTGAAATAGATATTTAATCAATTTCAGTCATGTGGTTTAACTTAGAAAGATCACATCGGTTAAACTTGAAGTAAAAATGTTAAGTATCGTTTCCAATCCAAGTTTAACTTCTGAAGAGCAACTTGGATTAATAATTTTAAGCATAATTTGCAATACAAGTTTAACTTCAGTAGAGCACATGAGTAGCTAGGTTAAGTTCTGTGCTTGTATAAATTTTTGTACAGGGGAAACAGAATGATGTTCCGAATAGCAACCAACACAAACAAATAAAATATAAGCGATTTTACTTGGTTCGGAGCCTTTGATGACTCATACTCCAAAACCCAGGTCCTTTAAACATTTTCGATGGGTAATCCACTAAATCGAATCAAATATAAAGTATGAGGAATGTGTAACACCCTATACTTCCTTTAAGCAATAATGTAAATGACTTAAAATAAATATTACCAACACAAGGATGAAGAAGTTGTGATCTCAAGTGTTGGAGTTGATCTATCTACAACAATCAATTGAAGCAGCGTTGTAGGACAGTAGTAGAATGAAATTGGAGCAACTGAATGATCGGAAATAAGCATAGAATTGTTGTACCCTGAAGGCTGACAAACTGCGCTTATCATATCCGAAAACTTTGATTTTTATCCATACGAGGGCGCCTCCAATATGCTCCGAGGTGTCTCCAATGCTTTTCGAGGTGCCTCCCAATAGTGAAACCTTATCTTTGAAACTTATCTACGTGAGGGTGCCTCCATTCAGTTCTGAAGTGCCTCCCTACAGCTCCAAGACGACTTGAACACTGTTCATTCTAAGCTAACTTTTACATTTTAGCTCCTAAAAAATATGTTAATTCAAATAACAAAGATATCATGCAAAATAAAGTTAGCTCATGAATAAAATAATAAATTTATAACTTTGATCCCATCTTACCAAGACCAGGATCTTGTCATGGTTTCAACTTAGACTTTCAAAATGAATCTAAGATGAACCAGCGCCTACAACCCCATTGAGCTTGTCCTTACTGGATCACTCTCCTCTAATGCTTACCTCACTTACCATTTCCTGACTTAGTCGACTATTGAACCACCATGTCTTCCTACTAGATGTCCCATCTGAACTTCAGTCAATTGTCAGGTCTCGCGGATCCAACTAGACTTCCTGCTATATATCAACCTATTCGACATTTCTATCAGTTTCCAACTGGATTTCAGTCTGGTATCAGGCCACATCAAGTCTTTTAGTCTTGCACGCTTAGTAAACAGATTAGAATGCACAACATCTAACTTTAACCTTTTGTCATACATCAAAAATCTGAGTTTGATCGTCAGTGCTAACTACACCAACAATTAGTTCTTGTTTGAGCCCTAAAGGGAGGTTGACAACTACTCGAGTGAGCCCATCTAGATGGTTGGGATGAACTCATATGCTATCATGATTCTCCTCCGATCAGGATACTGGTGCCTTTTGGACTACTTGGATATTATTATCTTGAGTTTGACGGAGCTTGCGCAAGTCGGACCAGGTTATATCTACATAGCACTTCCTCGCCACCAACTGGTCACCTTTTACCTCTCGACTCAACTTCTCACATGAAATTTAATTTTATGATGAAAAGTAGAGAAGACTACTTGGAAGGTACTCAATGCCAGCCTCCCCAGTATGTCATTATAGGTTGAGACAATGTTTACGATAATAAAGGATGTTTGTTGAGTTCGCATTAGTGACTCTTCCCTCAAGGAAAGAGAGAGGTTAATTTGACCAATGGATTGTACTTCGTGCCCCATGAAACCATCAGGGGGTATATATAAGATGAAGTTCCTCCTTGTCCAACTACATATGATCAAAAGTTATCTTAAAAATGATGTTAACAGAATTGTCGATATTAATAAATACTCCGTTTATCCAATAATTGATGATGAAAGTCTCAATTACTAAAGCATCATCATAAGAGACCTCAATTCCTACCAAATCTTCAGGTCCAAAATTTATGCAAGGACCTTGTCCTCTTCCCTGACTTGTGCTGACAGGGTAACTTTCCAGCCTTCTACCATGAGATTTTCGGGCTCGAGTAGAGTCCTCATCTGTAGGACCACCTGAGATCATGTTCATAGTCCCTCGAGCATCAATCTTCTTACTTCTATTTTTTTCTTTTTACCTTTTGACGAGACTGAGAGGAGCCTCTGAGTTCCTTTGAGGGAGAATGAGATTGCTGATTCGTGGGTCAATCGATATCAGCATCATGATGATGATGACAGTTATAAGGTTCAGGAAACTTTCTTTTGTTGGGCCTACTCTGATTGGCATTTCGTTGATCAGATACTCATTTCAATTCCCTCACATACAGCTAACAATCCCGAATGGAATGAGTACTTGATTAATGGTAGGTACAATATTGAGTCACCTCGAGGGGACCTTTGACCAGATTTGGGAACAGGAGTTGAGGCTACTTCCATTGTTTGTACCACCTTTTACCCCCTCCCATTCGTGAACTCCCAATTTCGTAAGGGCAAAGGAGGGGCTCTATAATCTAGATGAATGGGGATGGGAGCAAGAGTAAGATCTTCTTTTCTCTTTGTGGACTGAGCTTCCTCGACTTGAATATATTTAAATGTCCGGACTTGTAATCCTTCAAAACTGGTTGGGGGCTTTTTCACCAAAGACTTGAAAAATCTTCATCGATCAAGCCTTGCAAGAAAGCGCTAACTTGCACTTCTGGGATAACTAGAGGAGTGTTTATGGTCACTCAATTAAACCGTTGCAAATATTCCAAGGGTTCTTTGAATTTCTACATGAGGGCCAACGAATCATACGACATTTTTTTGGTATCTTCGGCTGGTTGCAAAGTGTTGCATGAAGACAACTTTAAACTCCTCAAAAGTTTGAATAGAAGAGATAGAGAGTAAACTAAACCATCTCTGCGTCGAGTTCGAAAGTGTGGTTAAGAAAACTCGACACTTGACGCTATACGTAAACTAATGTAACAAAGAAGTATTCTCAAATTTGTAGATGTGATCTTTAGGATATGTAGTATCATTTTATTCTTTGATCTGCAATGCCTAAAAGTGTCTTGGTAACTTATATTAGAGGATGTCCCTCGAAAACGGAGGGTCTCGAAGAGCTTTAGTTCTACCAAATTCGGAACCCTTTTCCCTTAGAAAATCCTTCCAAGAAGTTTTACTAGAGGATTCTACATAATGTTCTCTCACGACGAACTTACCGATTGGTATGGAAAAACAATCTATGGCGTTCCCGTAGACTAAGGTATCTTTTGGCGTGTTTGTGTCGATTCAACCGACCGGGGTGGCGGTTCGATTGAGGCATTGATCATTGGTGGAGGATGCAAGGGTTGCCCCTTTAATATTGTTTGCACTTTCACAACTACTAATTTGTTGAAATCCTCTGTTGCCATGGCAATGATGTTAAGTCTTCCGAAATCATCCATCTTAATGTCCCAGTTCAAGTCTTTAACTCAGTTTTCCCACATACAATACTAATTTGATCCTACCCCGCGAATGTTAGCGAGTTAATCACCGATGAGTTGGCTTTCTTACCAACTTAATCATCAATCGCTGGATGACAATGAGGATGATGATGTGATTTCAGATGGCCTGGATGGGAGCAAACAAAAAGAAAGAGGTTAGAATGATGACTAAAGAGTTCCTCGACGTAGCCACTTCGACGCTTAAGTTAGAGAACAAGTAAGATGAGTATTAAAATTTTGATGTACATTTGGACAGATACCAGAAAGGATTGTCTTTATAGGGAGACAATATACTTTTTCTTTCTATTTTGATCTTTATGTTATTATTATTTAATTTTTTAAAAATAATCCAAGACTTTTTCATGTTACTATCTTTTTCCTAAAATAATCTAAGATTTCCATAATAATTATTCTTTTCTTGAAATAGTTTGAGATTTACATGATGATTATTCTTTTCTTAAAATGATTTTACATTCTGAGTCGAGTCGTTAAGAAGACGGGAGATCAAGAAATAGGAGTGCTAAGGAGTCATGGTGCACCCAAGGAGTCGAGGGTCGACTCATGGTACGCGTAAAAAGTTGGAGTGCATCCAAGAAGTTGGGGGTGCCCCCAAGAAGTCGAGGTGCACCCAAGAAGTCGGGATGTAGCTAAGGAGTTAGGGCCTCAACTCGTGGTACGCCTAAGAAACCGAGATGCACCCAAGAAGTCAAGGTACACCCAAGAAGCCAAGTTGCACCCAAGGAGTCAGGGGTCAACTCGTGATACGCCTAAGAAGTCAGGGTGCACCCAAAAAGTTTGAGATCGACTTTGTTTTCCCTTTGTTAGAACCACCATTTCAACTGAGCCACCACCTCTTATCCATGTGGCGTTAAGAAGCTGAGGTGTACCTAAGAAATCAGAAGTCGACTCAGTTTTCCCTTTGCTGAAACTACCATATCAACAAGGTCACCACCTTCTTTTATCCATGTGGCACCCACCCATTACTCTCCTAATCACCAACCAAGACACAAATCATCGAAAACTGAGATGTATGAGTGTCGATACAAACAACGGTACAAAACTTCAATAGTTTCAAAAAGGAGTAACAGCTTCCGTGATATCTGCAAGATCGGGTTCGTGCAATTTTAAAGATGCCATAGTCACTTCTTGCACCAGCCGAAGCACCAATAACCCTTCTGTAAACAAGATGGAGAAGTTTGAGTAAAAATATTTTATCTCAATAAGCACAAAATATATGATACGCCACCTACCGAGGATTTAGGTGTGTTTCCATGATAATCGACAAATGTTTTATCACTAGACGACTTGCCAACTGTAGTAGATTGAGCTTGTCTTTCTTTCCTCACATTGTTAAATATATCAGTAAAACCGTCAGCTGAAGAAGGATTTTTCTCATCCCAATCGCCAAACTTGGGAACAGCTGAGCCTTTCTTGATCTGTTGGCAAACAATCTAGCAAGTTAATTGTATTCACAGATTGTCTGAAGGAAATAAGTCAAAGAACTTGCCTTTGCATCATCTTCAATGCTAGTCATCCTCAATCTTCCTGCAGATTTTGAAGTGAAAGGATTGCTACTGCTTGACCAACCCTCTGAAAATGATAATTCACGATTGTTCATCTTATAGCTAGGACGAACCGGTGAGCGGTTAACCCTGTAGTTAGACGAATCACTCCCTCTACTAGGGGTCCTACGGTGATTGCCTGAAGTTTTTTGATCCCCATGATAGTGATTAGCGGAAATGATGGCGTGCAATACAAGACTGATTGAAATTTAACATGAGCCAGGAAGTTGATAAATCTTTACCTTCTCTCCTTATGTTTGCGGCATCCTTAAGCTTTGTGGCCTCTGAGTAACTTGCAGGTGCAGGCGATTGTGCTGGTGACATATTGGCAGAAAATGCTTCAGGGTTGTCAAAGGGATCATTTGGATTGATTATTTTCCCACTTCTACCCTTGCGAGCATCCTCAAAATATTGCGTATAAGGAATACTTCCATCCCAATTCCCAAATTTAGGAACATGAGTGTTTTGCTGCAGCAAAAAAAGAATTAGAAAGCAATTGATTCACTGTTTTTTCTCAAGAATATCAGAATGAACTATGCCAGTTTCATTTATTTATTAAATTGTTGAGAAGAAAAAGTGAGCAAGCCAAACCAGTTTTAGTGTTGGTAGGCACAAGATGCAAATATCTATACTTACCTTGCCAAAATTCAATAAGAAAATATTATATATATATATATAGAGAGAGAGAGAGAGAGAGCCCTGATGTGCTGCCGGACTCTCCAAGTGCGACACACTCAGAATTCTGGACGCCTAGCACAATCATCGGGCATGGGAGTCAGGCATGGGGATCAAAACTGTATATATATGCCCGTGCATTTTGAAGAGAAGGAGAAAATGCTGGATTTTTGTCCGCGTCAGCTCGCCACATTAGCTGTCGCCCACAATCGGCCATATTAAACTTGTTACCCTGCACACCCTTTATATATATATATATATATATATATATATATATATATATATATATATATACTTGTTACACTGCACACCCTTATATGGCCAATTGTGGACAATAATGGTGATACCTGCCCACCCAGGCGTGTGCGCCATGTGCATGCCTGAGGGGGGTCTGCCCACGTGGGTTAACTGTCACATGAGTAGCTTACCTCAGGTGCGCACTGTTATAATTTTCTGACTGGAATGTGACAATTACATAACTGTGACCTTAATGGTTCTTATTCAAAGAAGTTCTCACGTTAATGGTGGGTTTCTTATCAGCACTAAATCAAACATCATTTCATGGGAAGGTGAACTTCTCTATTTATCTTCAGCAAAGTCGTAATAAATTGTAGAGATAGGCTCAAGTTAAATCCTTGTCACGATGGAGAGAGCATGGGACTAATGCATCATTTGTTGTGCATCTCAATGGCAAATTTAAATATCCCTTTAGTAAACATTGATAGGACTTGAAGCCTTAAATCTCAAACTTTCCTAATGATTAGATTCTTTAACTCCAGTAGCATAAGAGCCATTGCATATATTGAATTGCAAGTACTGCAAAGAAGCACATTTTATGTAGCTCATAATATCAACGATAATCATTACTCCTAAGAAATTAATTAGAGATAGAGTTAAAGTATACATTCTAAAAATTACTTAACGAAAAGGATTCTTCGATAAGTCAATGTACGTAAACAAATTTGCAGTATTATCAAATCATTGTTGCACAAAACGACTAACTGAATGAAGAGATATTCAACTCAGCGTATGATCCTGTCCGAATGCGCGAACAAAACAAAATCAAAACCAGGGAAGGATTCTAGAAATAGAAAAGGAAAAAAGTGTGTACCAAAGATAAAGATTTTTCTTCCCTTCTCCATACCTGGCGTGCCCCTTTTATACCTTTTCTGGTGACCCTCCATCTTCCCCTGTTTAATGATATTGATTACCGGCAGAGGATGTCTTTGTCTTGACTTCTT
The DNA here is from genome assembly GCF_018446385.1 of Zingiber officinale. NCBI lineage: Eukaryota > Viridiplantae > Streptophyta > Magnoliopsida > Zingiberales > Zingiberaceae > Zingiber > Zingiber officinale. Next base: position 87,293,712 of record NC_055994.1, read on the forward strand.
CTCATTTAATGATAGATGGAGTGTTCTATTTGGTTTTCTCTTTATTAATTATCCGTCTTTTCCTCTTTTATCATTTTATTGCTTCATTAAGTGTGTAATGTCAACGTCATTCTTCATGCTATACGGGTGATCCGCTCGACTCGGGCTCCCAGCCCGCGTAGCTTGTTCTCCTGCCGACCGGACTAACTATAATTATTTACTCAGGTGGCCGATCGGATAAGGGCCTCTCCGATCGGCCAATGATCCGCTTCTCTGGTGTTGACCGCCTTGACTTTGACCTACACCGTGACAATTGACTCGTGCTAGGTAGGCTCTTCCTTACCGCCGCATCACAAGTCTCCCCTTCAAGTCTAGTCAAAGGAAACTGCAAGTTCGACTGATTGGACAAGATATCGTTGGCGACTCTAAAGCCAGTTCAGCCTGAATGCTATAGTGTCCGATCGGACTGTGCTCGATCTGTAATCGTCGGTTGGTCAACAAACCGGCGTCGCTCGGCTTCATTTCGCCATCGTCGGGTTCAGTCCTGTGGCTCGTTCCTTGCGCCGATCAGGAAGATGAGCAGCAACACTTGACAAATTGTCTTCCGCTGTGTGTCCTAAGGTGAGTCCGATCGTGGTTGACGTCATCCATAAATCTTGAAGATCGTGCAAATCCCAGCTAATTATGGCCGAGCACGTGGCTATGCCTTTTTAATTAAGTGCATTAAATGCTATCTGGTGATCGCAGGACACGTGTCCCTTATTGCCACCACATGCTCGATGTGACAGGTGGACATTCGTTTGTGACGGACGTGCGCTTTTTCAAAATCAACGGTTGGATCTACTTCTAGGTTTACGTAACCTTGGATCGGACGGTTGAGGTCGATCGGCCACGAGGTTTATAAGCCTTGCATGCTTCACTGTCTTCCTCACTTTTGCGTCTTCGTCTTCGTCGGTGAGCATCTCAGCGACACTACGTCCTCCGCCGTTTCCATCAATCTCAGCGATCTCTCTAGTAAGCTCTCTTCCCCTTTCAATTGAATCTGTCAATTGTTCTTTCTTAGTGTCCTCTCTTTCAGTCGAGTTTCTTCATTGTTTCCCGTCGACTTTTATTTCTAATGGCAAGCTCCTCTCAACTTCCTGTTTCCGTCCCTGGGCTCTAGTATACGTCCATTGAGTCCAAGTTCGACGGAGGCGATGCTGAGAGTTTGAGAGTTGCCTTTGAAATTCCATCCGATTATCAAATTGGTCTTCCTTCGGCTTCTAACTGCTCGAACGAGCCGCCTCCATGTTTTGTATGCTTCTTTATGGACCAATTGGTCGCCAGTCTGCAGTTCCCGACCCACCTTTTCTGCTCTGCCGTTTATAAATATTTTCGTATTCCTCTCCATCAACTAGTGTCGAACTCCTTTCGGCTGCTGTGCAAGGTAGTCGTTCTGTTTCGCTTGCACGACATTCCCCTCACTCCTCGATTCTTTCATTATTTCTATTATCCCAGATTGTCTGAACCGGGGACTTTTCTCTTCCAAGCCCGAGTGGGCCTAGTCTTATTTGACAAGATGTCGTCCTCTAACAAGCATTGGAGGGACTACTACTTTTTTGTTCGCCTTCCCGATCGGCCGGACTTTCCGACCAAGTGGAAATTAGAGATGCTGAACCCTCTAGAGTTCAAGAAATACAAGAGTCGCTCAGACTATCTTTATGCAGCTTCCAGCTTGGCCGGTCAAAAATACCATATACACAAGTTGTTGCTGAAGGATGTCCTCTACGTGTTCGGCCTGAGTCCGATCAGCATAAGGCTTCCGTCCAGCCTAGGTACGCTCCTTCTTGGTCTAACTTTTGAATCTAACTGATTTCTCCTTTTCTTTTGCAGCCCAAGTTATGTTGCGTGTACGCCTGGCTGACAAAGTCAAACTCGTGGATGCGGAGATCAATGTAGCGGCCGTGGCCGAATTGGAGAACCATGGTTTGTCGTCGGTCGGTTCACACGAGGATCCTCTCGGCGAAGAGGTAGGAACTCTAAGTGTTGGGAAGCAGTGCTGGAGGAAGCCAGACAGCCACGAGTGATGCGGCGGTTGCCACAGCGGACCTTCTGCCTGAACGGTCATCCATGGTCCCGATAGCTGTAACTTCGGAGTCGGCAACTTCCGACGAGCCCCTACAACACCGCAAAAGGCGCCGAGCGAAAGGTACCTCCCAAACTGCTACCTTAGCCCTACAAACTCCCACCGCGACCAGCTCTCGACCCCCATCCGAGCGGAGTAAGACTCCTCTTCCACCCCCGTCCAAGCGGGGTGAGACTTCTCTTCCATCTCCTGAGCAGAGCCTTGGGGAATTCCTTACGTCTCTATCCTCCGATCGGACACCTTCACTTTTCGGGCTGCCTCCAGGGACGATCTGCGCGCCGCCAACCGACTTCATGCCTCCATCTCTACCGGTGACGCAGGTGTCCCGCATTCGGTCAGTCTCCTCACAGCCCACTGGCCAGACGACTTCTGCACCTTCTGGCCCGAGCGGCCAAAGATCGATAACGGCGATTATCCACTTGCCTACTGACGAGTACCACCATTCGGACGACCCAGCGTCCCTCACCCCCGAACATCAAATAAGAATACAAGGGTCACTCGCACAGATATGAGCTAACGCACAAGCCCGTGCGACGGTAGTAGCTCCGGGGGAACTTGCGAATAGCCACACCAAGATGTCTACTGGGGTATGTATATCTTTCCTCTTTCTTTCGTCTGCTCAATTTGTATAATGCTTAACGTTCTTTACAGTATTGGGTGGAAAGCCTCGCCATGTGCCATAGGCTTACTTACCTGGAGCGTGAAGTCCAACAGCTCCATGCTTCGAGCGGCCAGTCATCTGCTTCTCAAGCACAATTGGAGCAGATGAACGCTGAGATGATTCAGTTAAAGGTCGATTTGAATAAAAACTCCGAGTAGCTCGAAGCGGAGAAAGGCAAGAGCGCCAAGCAGGCGGTACAGTTGACCCGACTTAATAAACAGGCCACCTCCTTTGAGTCCAAAGTCCACTCGGCCAACACCAGGAAATTCCGAGTCATTGAAGATCTAGAGATAAAAAAACAAAGAGTTTCGTGTGTTGGCTCAGAACCTGAAGGAGGCTGAGGACACCCTGAAGGTCAAGCGGGATGGGCGATCGGCAGACCAGACCGTAGCGAAAACCCAGCTCGCTGCAAAAGATGGAGAGCTAGCCAAGTTGAAGGAAGAGCTGAAGGCTTCCCGCACGGCCTTAGAGACTTACCAGGGAGCCGAGTTGAGCAGGTTTGATCTTATGAAATAAGCCTACATCCGCTCAGATGCTTTTAACGATAAGGTCGCCGATCGGGCACTCCGTCTATTCGACCTGGCTATCGACGGGACGCTTGATCAACTAAAGGAAGGCGGCTACCTCCCCTCCACCTTGACAAGCAAGGTCATCAGTCGGGACAAGCCTACTAAGTCGCTGTCCGATGATGTTTTGCATTATTTGGAGTGAGCCTGTTGAGAGTTTCACCTTTGTAAAAAAAATTTTGAAGTATCAATGAAGACTTGTCCGTCCGGCTAACCCTTATATGTCTTCTCGTTGTTGGGCATTTTAATTTTTCGACTTTTAGTTCAAGCGTTGTCATGCAAACTCAAGTGTAGCCTAGATGGTCAGCAACTAGTCATCTGTGTAGCCGACCGATCATTTCTGGATTTAAGGTCGTCGCTCGACCGTTGGTGAAAACATGGGTTTAAGATCACCTCTCGACCGTCAGTGAAGACATGAGTTTAAGGCCACCGCTCGACCGTTGATGAAGACATGGGTTTAAGGTCGCCGCTCGACCGTCGATGAAGACATGAGTTTAAGGCCACCGCTCGACCGCTGATGAAGACATGGGTTTAAGGTCACCACTCGACCGTCGATGAAGACATGGGTTTAAGGCCGCCGCTCGACCACTGATGAAGACATGGGTTTAAGGTCGCCGCTCGACCGCTGATGAAGACATGGTTTTAAGGTCGCCACTCGACCATTGATGAAGACAAGGCTTTAGGGTCGTTGCTCGACCGCTGATGAAGATAAGGGTTTAAGGTCATCACTCGACCGCTGATGAAGACATGGGTTTAAGGTCGAGACAAGGGTTTAAGATCGCTGCTCGATCGCTGATGAAGACAAGGGTTTAAGGTTGCCGCTCAACCGTTGATGAAGACATGGGTTTAAGGTCGTCGCTCGACTGTCGGTGAAGACATGGGTTTAAGGTCGCCACTCGATCGCAGAAAAAGACATGACTTTAAGGTCATCGCTCGACCGTTGATGAAGATAAGGGTTTAAGGTCGTCGCTCGACCACTGATGAAGACATGTGTTTAAGGTCGTTGCTCGGCCGTTGGTGAAGACATGGGTTTAAGGTCGCCGCTCGACTTCTGATGAAGACAAGGGTTTAAGGTCGTCGCTCGACCGCTGATGAAGACAAGGGTTTAAGGTCGTCACTCGACCGATTTTATCCAACCGACTATGAGTCTAGAATGCTTACGATTTTATTCATATTTGTCCTGCATTTAGAAGACATGTACACACATACAGGTAAAGATAATCATTTACACCTCTTATCCGACTCTATAGGGTTGGAGGTGGTTCGCATTCCACAGTCTCTTGAGCCGTCTTCCATCTTCGTCTTCTAAACAATATGCTCCCAAGCGGAGTTTTTACATGCCCTTATAGGGTCCCATCCATGGAACTTCGAGTTTGGTGACGTTGCCGACCGACTTTATCTTCTTCCACACTAGATCACCGACCTGGAAGGACCGCGGGACAACCCTTCGATTGTAGCTCTGCTTTATCCGATGTCGGTACGCCATCAGCCAAACAGCTGCCTTGTCCCGTGCTTCGTCGACCATGTCTATCTCCATCAGTCTCCGTTCGTCGTTATCCTCGTCATATTGCTACACTCGATTGGAATCTACTCCGACTTCCAACAGGACTAGTGCTTCGCCACCGTACACCAGATGGAATGACGTTACACTGGTCGTCTCCTTCGGAGTCATGCTCAGGGCCCACAGGATGCTAGGGAGTTCGTCGACCCAGCTGCCTCCTGCATGGTCGAGCCGAGCTCGCAATCATATGAGAATCTCTCAATTGGCCATTTCCGCACTGTCCATTGCTTTGGGGGTAAGCCACTGAAGTGAAAACCTGCTAGATACCATAACCTTCGCACCACTCTTTGAGCCTCCGACTGGCGAATTACCTCCTGTTGTCTGAGACAAGCCGTCGGGGGATGCCGAACCGGCACAAGATATTTTGCCAGACTAACTTAATGACCATCTGTTCACTTATCTTTGCTGGCCTCCACCCATTTTGACAAGTAGTCCACCGTGACAAGCAGGAACAATCGTTGAGCTGTCGCCATCGAAAATGACCCAATGATATCTATGCCCCATTGGTCAAACAGACATGACCCACTTGAGCAGGGCCCTGGAAAAGGCTCGCTTGTAGAGTTGATCCTCGATCAACGTAAATCGTCCAGCCCTTTTCTTCAGTAGATGATTGGCCTCCTGATCAGACGATGTTACACCCGATTGGAGAAATTTGATGAATGACGTCTTCCAGTCGTTTGGGAAGGTGAGACCTATCCGATCAATGTGTGCCACCAGTAAAACCTGCTCGATTGGGCATTCAATCACGACCGGCATTAACGAGCTAGCCAATTTGGCTAAGTCGTCTACCGAATAATTGTCTGATCGAGGGATCTTCTGTATAGTGACTTCTTGAAAACTTACTTTTAGTTTTTCGAAGGCTTCTGTGTAGAGCTTGAGTCAGGAGCTATTTATTTCAAATGTCCCTGACAACTGCTAAGCGGCTAGCTGAGCATCCGAGTGAAGGAGGACCTTTGTGGCCCTGACGTACCGCGCTGCCTACAAGCCGATGATTAACGCTTCATACTCGGCTTCATTATTGGTAGCCCGGTATTCCAACCGAACGAAAAGTTGTATTCGATCTTCTCTTGGCGAGATCAGCAATATACTGATCCCGCTCCCTTGCCGAGTGGAAGAACCATCCACATATACTTTCCAGGTTGCTTCTGGCTCCGCATTCTGGACTTCTGTGACGAAATCAGCTAAGGCTTGTGCTTTAATCGTCCTTCGGGTTTGATATTGAATATCGAACTCGCTTAATTCAGTTGTCCATTTGATCAGTCACCCAGACGTCTCTAGGTTGAGGACTTTTCCCAGTGTACTATTGGTCATGAGGATGATTGGGTGAGCAAGAAAGTAAGGGCATAGTCTCCAAGCGGCAAGTACCATTGCATAAGTTAACTTTTCCAGTGTAGCGAGATTCAGCATCTTTCAATATATGGCTTAAAAAATACACAAGCTGTTGTTCATGGTCGTTCTGCTTAACTAATGTCGAGCCGACCGCATGCTCGGTGGATGACAAATCCAGAGAGGCTCTCTGACACTCAGCTTAGCTAGCACAAGCAAAGAGTTAAAGATACTCCTTGAGCTCTTCCAAAGTCCGGTCGCACTCTGCGTCCCATTGGAATCTCGTAGCTTGGCGCAGTACTTTGAAAAATGGTAGACTTCGATCGGACGTCTTAAAGATGAACCTTGAAAGCGTAGTGATCCGTTTGGTCAACCGTTGAGCCTCCTTCAAATTGCGAGGCGGAGGCGTGTCTTGCAGGGCCTTCACCTTACTTGGATTTGCCTCGATTCCCCGCTCGGTCACGATATACCTGAGAAAGCAACCGCTCCTCGCGCCGAACAGACACTTGCTGGGGTTCAGCTTCATTCCATAGGTTCTTAAAGTTTGGCATGTTTTCTCAATGTCCATACAAAGGTCGGCTGCTCAGAGGGATTTTATTAGTATGTCATCGACATAGACCTCTATGTTTCGGTCGATTTGCCTACAGAACACTTTATTCATCAGCCTTTGGTAGGTTGCTCCGGCATTCTTCAGTCCGAACGGCATGACGTTGTAGCAATAGATTCCGTCGGTCGTGATGAAACTGACCTTCTCTTGATCTTCTCGGACGAGCGGCACTTGGTGGTAGCCCTGATATGCATTGAGCATGCAAATTAATTCGCAACCCACTGTGGAATTAGACCATTTAGTCTATCCGAGGTAGCGGATAGAAGTCCTTCAGGCATGCCTTATTTAAGTCGCGGAAGTCGATGCACACCCGCCATTTATTGCCTGGCTTGGAGACCAGTACCATGTTAGTGAGTCAACTTGGGAATTGGACTTCCTATATATGGCCTGCCTCCAGTAATTTCTCTATTTATGCTAGGATGATTAAATTTTACTCCGAGCTGAAGTCTCTCTTCTTCTGTTTAACTGACCGGGAGTCCGGTCGGATATGTAGCTCGTGCTGAGCCATGTTTGGAGAAATGCAAGACAATTTGTGCGTCAGCCAGGCGAACACGTCATAGTTTCGTCTGAGACAGGCGGCCAACTCTATTTTCTTCTCGCTTTCTAGATCGGTGGCGATAAAAGTCATCGCCTCCGATTGGTTTGGATGGATCTGGACCTCCTCTTTTTTATCGTAGACCAGAGTAGGAGGCTTCTCCGTGATAGCGCTCTCCTCCAAGCGAGGTGTCTTGCGAGCGATTCGTGCTTCCGTTCTGACCATCTCGACGTAACAACACCGAGCAGCCAACTGATCGCCTCTGACCTCACCCACCTTGTCCCCCACCGGGAATTTGATTTTCTGGCAGAAAGTGGATACCACCGCTTGGAACTCATTCAGCGTCGATCGGCCTAGAATGACGTTGTAGGCTGACGGCGCATCCACCACGATAAAATTGGTCGTCCGTGTCCTCTTCCATGGCTCTTCCCAGCAAGACGGCCAGACATAGTTGTCCGATCAGCAATACTTTATTGCCGGTGAACCCTTAGAGTGGAGTCGTCATCAGCAGTAAATCGCTTTAGTGGATTTACAACTGATCAAATGCTTTCTTAAAAATGATGTTCACCGAGCTTCCTGTGTCGACAAAGGTACGGTGAATAACATAATTAGCTATTACTGCTCAGATAATCAGAGTGTTGTCACGGAGGATCTCTACCCCCTCCAAATCCTTCGGACCGAAGCTGATCTCAGGTCCCTCGGCCTTCTCCTTGCTGCAGCCAACTACGTGAGTTTCAAGCCACCGCGCGTACAACTTTCTCGCTCGATTGGAATCACCGTTGGTCGACCCCCCGGTGATCATTCCTATTTCACCTCGGACGGCGTTGCTCATATTTTCTTCCTCTCGAGCTAAGTGTTGTCTCCGTTCGGCTTGCTCTCGAACAGGCCTTGGACTATTCCGTCATTGAGATTGATGACAGCGTGGTTCGACTGTTGTCTTTTCGTCTTCCCTTCACTCAGTTGATCAGCGCCTATATCTCCGGTCGGGCGACGGTGATTGACGATACCACCTTCTTGGGGTCGGGCTACTAGCCAGGTAGCAGTCCCGTGTATTATGAGTCGCCGACTGATGGAAGGAGCAAAATATCGGCGTCCATATTTTGCCCCTAGAGGCTTTTGGACGTTCGGAACCCACATTCTGCACGACATGCGTCCTAGGCTCGTGTTGTGATTGGGTTCCTCCCGATCGAGGCCCTTTAGGAGGCTAATGGCTGCTCGATGGATGCCACTCGGATGTCGCCGTTGGTTCAGCGGGTGCCTCCTTTTTCATGGCTGGGCTTCTTCTACTTTGATGTATTCATTGGCCCTTTTTTTTTTTGTAGATAGCCAAAGTCCTTTGGCAGCTTCCGAATGAGTGACCGGAAGAATTCTCCTTCAGTGAGCCCCTAGGTGAAAGCGTTTACCAATACATCCGAGGAGACCGCCGGGATGTCCATTGTCACCTGATTGAAGCGTTGGATATATCCCCTTAAGGCCTCTTGCGGCCCTTGCTTCAGTGAGAATAGATTCATGCTCGTCTTCTGATGGCGGCGGCAGCTAGCAAAGTGATGCAGGAAGGTCACTCAGAAGTCTTTGAAGCTGTGGATCGACCCGCTCGGTAAACGTTTAAACCAGCGTTGTGACGATCCAGATAACGTGATAAGGAAGACTCGACATTTTACCCCGTCCGTGTATTGGTGCAGTGTGGTTGCGTTGTCAAACTTGGCCAGGTGGTCGTCAGGGTCGGTAGTCCCATTATATTCCCCAATCGTCAATGGGGTGTAGTGCTTCGGTAGAGAGTCATTTAGAATTCCCTCTGAAAACTGTTGGTTGACCTGTTCGGGCGAGTCGTCCTCCCTGGGTTTCCTTTTTCTTATGTTTCAAATAGGTGCCTCATCAGAGGATGATCCCAGATCTTTGTCAGTCCGGCCCCTCTTTTCTGCCGGGGTCTAAAATGGTGCTCACCGTGGGGTCTTCCCCATAGATGTCGATCGACATCTTTCCATTCAGGTGTCGAATGGAAAGATGTTCCGTTGGGTCCCCTCGCTCAGCCCGACGACCTTCCGCGGAAGCTGCAAGCTCCTGTACTTGTCGTTTGGCCAGCACTTGTTGTTGTTGTTGCTCCAATATCTTCGTCACTTGAGCCTGTATTAATGCGTCGAGATCCTCTCGCGTCAGCGTCATTGTTGTGAGTCGTCCAGCGTCTTCCATCGTCTTATAGACGACGCCAAAATGATCTTGTCCAAAGGCGCGAAGTTGGAAAGCCGGGGAGGTGGCAGTTCCGCTAACTAAATGAAGACCTCGCTCTCTGCAAAACAAAACCAAAATCAGGGAAGGGATCTCTGGCATTGGTCTTCCGATGCTCAAGTCAGAAACAGGAGAGGAAAAAAGTGTGTACCAAAGATAAAGATTTTTTTCCCTTCTCCATACCTGGCATGCCTCTTTTATAGCTTTTCTGGTGATTGTCCATCTTCCCCTATTTAACGATATTGATTACCAACAGAGGATGTCTTTGTCTTGACTTCTTCTCATTTAATGATAGATGGAGTGTTTTATTTGGTTTTCTCTTTATTAATTATCCGTCTTTTCCTCCTTTATCATTTTATTGCTTTATTAAGTGTGTAATGCCAACGCTATTTTTCGAGCCATACGGGTGGTCTGCTTAGCTCGGGCTCCCAGCCCGCGTAGCTTGTTCTTCTGCCGACCGGACTAACTATAATTGTTTACTCAGGTGGCCGATAGGACAAGGGCGTCTCCGATCAGCCAATGATCCGCTTCCCTGGTGTTGACGACCTTGACTTTGATCTACACCGTGACAATTGACTCCTGCCAGGTAGACTGTAGTTGAATGGTATTCATGACATATTTTGTCACTGTCTTCAAGTATGCTACTGCCATCACGACAGACAAAAGTTATCTAGGGAAGAGTTTATTGGATTTTTGGAATGGTTTAAATCTTGTCTCGTTTTGCTCAGTCAACATGAGCAAAAATTATAAGTTTAAATACCAATCATGCATTGCGTGTATTGGTGATAAAAACCATTGTTTTATCTTTGTATCAACCGACAAAATTCAGCAACATTCAGTAGAGGAGAGTTATTCAGTTTGGCTTGCTCTTGCTCTCGTTCTATCTATCAACCTCATGCGGCAGAAGAAAACCAGGGGGGAGAAATTGATAACATAATCCAATTGGCTTAAGTTTCACTATAGCTATTCCAACAAAGAAATGGAGCCACCTGAACCACTTCAAACAAATTGCTCCCAGTTCATAAAACTGCATCTGATTCATCTCCAGGTTGAAATTAAGTGAGTTAGCCTTACCAAGAATGCATAGTCCAAACTCCATCCTCCACATCACATTTCCTTCACCCAAAGTACGATATTCAAGCATATGCTCAAGCTAAATCTACTAAACTTCATTATCTGACTGCAATTTCAGTATATCAGGCAAAGTCCAAAATCGGCATTGAGGAAATATCATTCCAAGCTGATACCTAAATCTATACTGATAAAGAAATTTTAAACCTTAGATCTGGGGGCATGGGATTAAAACAATGCATGACGTATATCGGAAACTTGACCCAATTCATTGTCAATATTATAACTAAGAGCATGCTACCTTATTTATTGCTAAATCATGCGAGTAAAACATTCTACTATCCAGAAATGCTAACCTACGTACAGAAGTACATGCTAAGAAGATTATCACTGATCATATACAACATATCTTTCTCTCCAAAACAAAAGGAAAAAAAAAAAGCATAGAAAAAAAATTGACCTAAAATTGAGCAAAAAAATAATAGTATGTTGGAAATACATACAGATGGCGATAAAAAAGAGAACACCATCTTCTACCAAAGGAAATTAAACTAGATAACCACAGAACCCTCAAAAACTCAACAATCCACCACCATACAATGACTCACCGACATTGGGACGCCGCTCGGCTCGGGAAGGAAAGTTTCCTCGACAACCTAAAAGGAGCTACCTTTCTGCTTACGATCGCCTCCTCCTCTTCCTCTCTTGGAGGAATGCAAGGGGAGACTCCTTCCTCTTTCAATCCGCTAATGGCGGGCCGGCAAGCAGGAGAGAAGAGTGGGGAAGAGAAGGCGAGTTGACTCGGCGACCACCGAGTGCGACTCTGGGTGGCTTATTTTATACCATCGCATCAAAATGAAGCGGATTTAATATGCAGAAAATACAAGAAATTGGAAAAATAAAAAAGAAATCATATTTTTACAAAATCTAAAATATAATATTTTGTTTTATTTAAATATTATTCCAAAGCATTTGGAAATAGGACAAAATTTAAATCATTTTATTGAATTAGCTTTGGAAAGAACGACCATATAACGACATGTTATAAATAATTATGGACGGATCGACCAAAGTATTTGAGATTAAAAAAAAAAGTCAATGAGGCTTGACTTGGACCAACAAATAAATTTATAATTTTTGCAATGTAAATTAATTTAAATTATAAAAATGACATAAGAAATATCGCAAGTTGATAATAAGATTGAAGACAAAAATATGTTTTTAAGATTTAAAATTTCAATGTATGGATTTAATTTTGTTGTTTTTATAGTCAAACTCATTTGTAAATCAATTTATAATATTTTGAAGGAAAAACAAAATCAAATCTAAGAATTAGCGTGATAAAAAAAATAAACATACGAATCTATTCTAGTAAATATCAAATTGAGATAAGTTTTATTTTTAATTTTTATTTTAATAAAGAATAATCTCACATATAATTAATGTTTAATAACATAAGACATAAGACATGGTTGAAAGGATTACAATATAATTAGATTTTATATAGAGACAAATTAGAAGAGAAGACAAGTGTTCGTTCACTCTATATATTATCAACTCCAATGTTAAATTACAAATAATTGGCCGGAAATCTTAATGACATATGTCTTGATTAGATAAAATATTGACAAATGTCATTTAAGCATAAGATTAAGAGAATAGGTCATGATGACCTAATTAATCAGAAATCTAAACTTACTGATATCAGATCTAATTACTTAATTATGCTTAATATACTTGCTTGTGACAAGGATAATCACAAGTATCTACTTGTGTATCCAATTCTATTAGTGAAAGAGATAATACAAGATGATCCATATTAAAACCTACACTTCCTACACTTCTCAAGATACCAACTGGAAGAGATCAGATTCTGAGTTGACTCAAATAGTTTCTTTTGGTATTCTAATCAGAAATCAAATAGTTCATCTTTTTGTCAGGCACAGATCAATATTCTGCATGGTTTCAGCATCGTGATAGATTTTGTTTCAGAAACATGAAACATTATAATGTTTTCTGATAATAATCTATATGATAAATAAGAGTGCAAACAATGGTTAACAGAGCAATTTTTTCAACAATGCAGTAACCTTTGCAGCAAGAAAAAAAGACTATCATTGCTCTTCAAATTCTACTACGCTTGAACTTGATCTTGCAAAAAAGAAATAAAAGTTTGTTTAACTTTTATGATTTACAGGTCTGAATGAATTCACTGCCAAGAAACTAAATGAAATGGAAGATTAACACAACAAGAGAGGAATCCACACAAACAATAAAAAACGCGAGAGATTTATGTGATTTGGTTCTGGATCTACAAATGTTACAAGAGTACAATTGGAGAATACAACTCTTGAGAATCAACAAACCCTAACATGGTAACAAGTACTCCAAACAAAAGCTCAACATCACTAAGACAAGCACAAACATGAATCCTTTACATGTTTAACAAATTGTTCATCAGAAGGGGATCAAATTGATCATATAATCATAACTAATTTAGCTAATCACCATTATCACAAATAAATTGTAAAGTTGCATGACAAGAATACAGCTCCAATGGCATTAAATAGGAATCAAGTAGAACATTAAAATCATTAGCTTGGATATCAATTTCCAGTTTGGTATCCCTGATCAAAAACTATGTATTAGATTACCGCAAGAGGAGCAATGACCATAGATTTGGCAGTGACGGTGGCCGGAAATGGAGAATGGAAGGAGGCATTAGAAGATGTCGAGGATCTCAAGAATTTCACGGTTGCAGAGAGGGCAGCTGCCACGGATGATCCAGAGCTCGCGCGAACAGATGCGGCAGAAGGTGTGGCCGCAGGGGATAAAGGCTGCTCCTTTGTGCCTCACCATACATACACAACACATAAACGACGTAGCTCCTCCGCCGCTCTCCGCCTCGTCCTCCACCGCCGCATCGGCCGCCGCTGTCACCAGGGATAGCCCCTCCATCCCGCTTCCGCTCCATTGACGGTCGGTCTGCTCCAGTAGCGCCATCAAGGACACTCTAGCCGGCTCCTCTTCCTCCTCCTCCTCGGGCTCAGAAGCTGGGGCGGTCAATACCGTGCCGCCGCTCGGATCAGAGTCTTCACCGGCATTGATGACTTCGTTTCCCTCTTCGCTGGTCAAGGGTAGTTGTGGTTGTGGTGGGGTCTCTCCCGCAGCTGCCACGGCATTGACCGCAAGCTCTGAGTTAAGATTGGAGTCTGAGGGGGACGGGGAGACGAGGACACTGGGGTGGCCGGAGTCAACTGCCTCAGGGTTCGAGATTGGAAAAAGCTGGCCAAGGGAGGCGGAGCCGTCACTTTGGAGACGAAAATGGTCCCTTAAGGTCCTCCACGCGGCGGAGTTGCTGGAGTCCCTGTCCGCCGCCGCCACGCCGTTAGCCTCTTGCTCTTGTAGGATGATATCAAGAAGCGTCCTTCCGCCGACGCCGTCTCCACCAGAGGTGGCGGAATCATCTTTCTCTTCGCACCCGATAGCCGATTCCAGCGTCAATGAATCGCGCCAGGAGAGGCGCGTCACCTCCTCTTCCCGTTGCTTGAGGAGGTCCCGGAGACTGGAGGAGTCGTTGACAGATAATTGCTCCGACAGCGTTACACTTCGCCGAATCTCTCTACCTTCGATTCGTAGATCCATCTTTTATCACAGAACTCCAGAAATCCCCTCCCACCGGCCTGGCACCGAAGAATCTACAACAAGCACACCAGCGATCGAACTCCAACACCAGGATTTATATGTCCTTAAACTACAAAGATCGATTCCTCGCCCATTCAGTCGCGGACGAGCATTTCTAGCATCAATACTACTCCGATTCTTCCGGCCGAAATCGAGAAGAACCTTAAAAAGAAATCACCATTTTGCTATCATCAACTACAGAAACAGACAAAAGCAGACATCAGCGACGAGCGTAGGCATCAAAATACGAGACAAGATCGAGCCTCACCGACAAAGGCGACAAAAAAGAGAGTGAAGAATGATTAAAAAAAAAAGACCTTTCGGAATCGGCGTCGACCAATCCAAACCCTTCTCCTAGCACGTTCCACGCTCGCTGATCACGGCGTCGTCGTCGTCAAACTAAAAGGCGCGGCGAGAAGCAGGACCCAGACGCATGCCCCATCCTTCTTTCTTCCCCTTCGCTATGCGCTACGTCTTCTTGGCGGAGACGCCGTACAAGTGTCGGAGTCGTCGACCATTGACTCCCTCCTCCGCCTGTGCCGATATATCAACTCTCTCTCTCCTCCAATCCGACCCCTCGCTCGCGGAGGTCCACCACGAATTACCCTTATTGCACTCGCTTGTAACACCGACGCACGACCGTTACGCTACGCGTGTCGTTCGACAGTGACGGCTCAAATCATTGTGCCTGCATGCCGTTACGCAACGCCCGATCTCTCCCGTAACGGGCCGCTACCTCTGAACACCAAATCATGGGTCGTCACGTGCTTTTGTCCTCCAATTTCAAAAGTTTTGAAGTTTGATGGAAAAAAATATAGATATTATAAATTTAGATAATTATGAGCAAAGAATCAGTCCCATGTCACCACAAGTATTCAAATATTTGTATTTATTTCATAAAGTTGGTGGCAATTAGCATCAATGTCTTGTTTAATTAAGTTAGCACATAATCATCAACTAAATTTTAACTAAGTTGGAATAATCTCCCTAAGAATGTATGTTGGGCAAGTATTTAGATGCTTCCTAAGTTTTTTAATCATAATTTGAAAAATTAAATTGAGGAAGTTAATTAGAAGATTCCACATAATTATATATGAAATGGCCATGCCAGAACCACGTGTATTTGATGGGACCCATTACGGTGTTACACTACACTTTTTTTTTCCTTAAAAATAAAAAATAGCCGTTAGATTTTAAAAATATTAATTTGTGATAATTTTTTTTT
The DNA here is from genome assembly GCF_018446385.1 of Zingiber officinale. Taxonomy (NCBI): domain Eukaryota; kingdom Viridiplantae; phylum Streptophyta; class Magnoliopsida; order Zingiberales; family Zingiberaceae; genus Zingiber; species Zingiber officinale. Next base: position 87,309,278 of record NC_055994.1, read on the forward strand.
TTCAAAAAGAGTGCCAGGTCACTGATCCACGGAGACCAGTCAATTCATGTTTCGACCGTCAGATCAGTTTCATCCAGACCGTTAAATTTATTTGGCCCTTTAAGATAAAGAGTCGATAAAAAGACGAAAATAGTCAAAACTAGTATGATGTGAGAACCGAAAGCTTGACAGCTCAACCTCGTCTGCTAACTGATCCGTTCGATGGTGGTGGCCTCCGCCACTCCGCCGGCCGCGGCCGCGGCCGCGGCCGCCACCGCCAGCCATAGCCTCCAACATCCTCCTTACAAGGGGGTAATTCCTCCTCGGTCTCCTTGATTTCTGCCTCTTATCTAATGGCGAATCGGATCTGATCTGACGCATTTTGTTTTGCTTTCGTCGTGTCGGGCAGATGATAGTGGCCGCTGTGAAGGCGCTCAAGGATAAGCGAGGGTCCAGCGCCCAAGCCATCAGCAAGTTCATCCGTAGCACCTACTCCGATCTTCCCTTGAAGCACGGCGCCATTCTGAAGCGCCAGCTCGGCCGCCTCAAGAAGCGCGGCGTTCTTCTCATGGTCCGGCACTCCTACAAGCTAGCCTCCGCCGTGGACGGCGGTATTCCGGTGAAAGGGGAGAAGAGGAGGCCGGGTCGCCCTCGCAAGGTCGCGCCTGCTGCGGAGGGAGAAAGGCGGAAGCCTGGTCGGCCGAGAAAGAACAATGCGGAAGATAGTAAGTCGGATTCCGGTGCCTACGTCCCGAAACGGAAGCCCGGGCGGCCCCGGAAATCTGCAGACGTGGGGAATGCGTCGGATTCTCTTGCTTCAGTGCCAACCCCCAAACGGAAGCCTGGACGGCCCAGGAAGGGTACGATAGCAGCTCCAGTGCTTTTGGTAAAGCGGAAGAGGGGCCGACCGCCAAAGTCGTCACTTGCCGCAGCTAATCCCGACGAGAGAAACTGGAGTCAGCCACCTGCCGAAGCAGCTCAGTCCGGTGAAAACCAGATACTTGGTGGACCGCCATTAGCATCAGCGGCTTCAGCTTCACCGAAGGACAAGAGGAAGCCTGGTCGGCCGCCGAAATCGTCGTCAGACCCATCGCAATCCGCTGCAAAGCTGAAGCTTTTCCCGGCGCCAAATGAACCCGTAGCCGGAGCTGAGTCCAGTGGTAAGAGGAAGCGGGGCCGGCCACGAAAATTTTCCTATCACGCAATTCTATCCGGTGAATCCCCAGCTGAGCCACCCAAAGAAGCAGCAACAAGTGGTGGTTCGCCGTCTGACAAGCGGAAGCCTGGTCGTCCACCGGGAAGTGCCTCAAAGAAACTAAATGAAACCGGGAGTAAGAAACGCGGCCGCCCCAAGAAGCACGACATTCCCATGCCCACAGTAGAGGGACCAGACACGGCGGCGCTGAGTATCAAGCGGCGAGGGAGGCCTCCCAAGAAGAAGGATTTAGAACCAACAGCATGAAGGTGTGAATCAATCTTCTCTGAACTAATGCATAGAATTAGCGTGACTCAATTTTCTGCTCTAGGTTTGCAAAGACAGACGCGAGGTAGATAATCGTGCTTCGCCATTTTGTTCTTGTGTATCTTTGCCAAGTTCTTAGTTTGGTAGGTGTCGAGTAGAATTGCTTGCTTGTTTGCTCAAACTAATTTACAATTTAGAAAGTAGAGCTTGACTTCTTTAAGATTCCAATTGTTATGAAATTTATAGCTATTGCATTGGATCTTCTCTGTCAATTCCTCTTTTGTTTGGTTACACTATCTATGCGAGAAGAAGGGAATCCAACAATTTGCTCCAGATCTTGCTATAAATCGTAATCAGTATCATGCTGTAACTTATACAAAGTATTTAACAGGTTACAGTAAAGAACCATTCATTGCTGCAATCTATCTAAATAAATCAAGATTCACTTTTTGGCTCCACTGAATAAACATTTATTACAGATCAGCTACAAGATCTTTAAAGAAGCATGACCATAAACAAGATCAGATACAAACTCATGCTAATTAGCATCTACATCATAAACATTGCCTTTAATGCAAAGTGAATGATATCCTATGTACTTTCAGCTTGTGCAATCAAATATATGCACATATCGGTGACCATGATATCTACTGCAAAACATGCCACCCAATTATGGTGCCTCTTTGGCTTTTTCTCTTCTCTTCTATTTTACATGTCATGTTATGTTAGGAATCGATCTACTTGAATAAAAAAGGTGTGATAGAATAGCAGGTTAACCTACAACAAGAACAATCCTCTTAAGCCAATTCAAGTGTTGTAAGAGAGTGATATCTCCATTGTATATTCTGCACTTGAAGCATTGCGGTGTACAGTTCAGATATAACTAAACATGTGCTGTGACTTATCCTGGTAGAGCGAATTGAGAGCCACAGAGCAAGAGAAACGGGTGGGTGATGCATCTTGCTCCTTTGGCAAATCCAGTTTGAAGTTGAAATTTTGGGGATGATAAAATTATCTGATCTCAGTATGGAATAACATATGGCATCACAATCACATCAGCTGACTCAATTCTTATCGGCTTATCCCACACTAAGGGTATCTCCTCAGCCTTAGGCTTTGGCTTCGAACAATCACAAGATGTGTTGAATAGCCATGATAAATCCTCTTCTTGTGGCAAATATTCTACCTTTGGAACAGTGTATATTAGATCAAGATACTTGGAATCAGGGTGAGGAGGCCTTGAAGAAACTTGGTTTTCTGTGTCATCGTCAAGTGTGGGTATCTTCAAGTCAAACGAAGATCGCTCAGTAACTTTTGATCCATTCACACTCTGTTCCTTGTTGCACACAGGAAGCTTTCCTGATTTGATGTTATTTATGGTCTCAGGCTTCATTGAGGAACAAGCAGATTGGGATGAGTTTTCAATTTTTCCACTCTCTTCAAGATGGGAAGAAGATTTTCGGAGTTTGTTAGACTGAGACTTGAACTCTGTCAAGAATAAAGCAAAAATGTTGAAACAAATCTAAGAAAAAGCAATTTAATGTAAATTTGGGAAGATTAAGTGAGGCTTGCAGATCAAAAAAGAAAAGAAAATGAAAAAAAAAAAGAAAAAGAAGTACTTACCTGGTACAAAACCATTCAACCCAAGTTCCTTTCTCTTCCTATTTTCATGAGTCGTATTACTGCCTTTTTTGTCCATTTGGGAAGCTAACAATTCTAGATTTCCGCCATTATTTTTTCCTAGTTCTCTTGTGTCGACATCTTTAATATGTTCATATTTTTCTTCCTCCCTAACTAATGTCAGTTTTTTCTCTTCCTCAATAAGTTTGTCAATCTCATTTTTGTTCTTGTCTTGAACTCTATCAGCGCCTCTATTTTCTTGTTCATTGTAAGCATACCCCACTTTCTTCTTCTCCTTCGCTTCAATCCTTTTTTCTGATGAATCCTTGTCCACTAATGGGTTAACACCGACCGCTTTTTTCTTGTCTATGATCATGTCGTTTGGAGCAAACTTCTTTGCATCTACCCTATCACCAATTGCTTTCATAGAGCAAGCAACATCAATTGTTCTTTGAGGCAGACTGGGAAAGTTACTCACTGATGGATCAACAAAGTTGAAGGATTGTTGTACCTTAATACTGGATTTCACAGGAACATCGTTGCGTTCCAATTTTTGAATTGCCATGTCTATTGGACAATCAGATGTTTGTTGAATAACCATAGCCTCCCTCACTAGTGGTTCCTTAACATCATTTCCAAATGAATTTTGTACCTTGTTTCTACCATTTACAGCAACTTTGCTATTTTCAGTAGTTTTCTTCATCAAAAAGTGATCCGATTGTTGTTCCTTACCATCATATCCAAATAACTTTGGCACTTGACTATCAGGATTCACAGTTACATTGCTATGTTCAAGAATTTTCTTTTCAGCAAAAGTTTTTCTGCATGGATCATCAGATCTTTGTTGAACAACCATAGACTGATCCCTCAGCGGCTCCTTAATACCATTTCCAGGTTTTTGTAATTTATTACTGGGAATTGCAGTGCTTGTACTATGTTCAATTTTCTTGCTTTTCACAGTAGTTGCTGTATAAAGTCCATCCGGTCTTTGTTGAACCATAGAGGGAACTACTGGCTGGTCTTTGATAGCATTTCCGAGCAACTCGCTATATGAACTTTGGTCCTCATGTGCCACATTTGCAGATCCAATGACCTCACTGAATCTTTGAATTGAAATAGGGAATTTTCCTGCTCTCCTTGATTGAGAATTCACACGAGTAGGAATTTCCATAGTAGGAGAGTTGTCAATCATTCTTGTCGCAACAATCTCCTGTTCATCTTTGATCCGGCGATCCAACTCATCAGAATGTTTACGATATTCAATCTCTCTAGCTTTGTATTTGCCATCATACACGCCTTCATTGCGGAAAAGGATTTGGTTTACATCCCTCTCTTTGGAAGTCCTGTTTCCAACCTTTTCCTCGTGCTTGTCGTTGTTCTTATGCTTTCCTTTTCGGTCTTTTTTCTCTTTGTGTCTATCTTTCCTTCGATGTTTATCTCTTCTTTTTTCTTTATCCTTCTTTTTATGCCTTTTCAGTTTGTGCTTCTCCTGGAATGATAGTGTTAACAATTGTGATTCTTCGTAAAGAAAATATGTTATAAGAGCAACTTAAAACTCTTTTTGATGTACCATGCTCACTAGTTGTAGTTATAACGTAACAAAAGGGCTAAAGAACAAACATGGTTGAACAAGAAAAAATAACAATCAAGCTATAAGAATGCTCCAAATCAATTATTGTATGAAAGAAATCAAACATTTATAACAGTAAAAGATGGACTGGAACTAAATAAGTAAATGACAAAATATGAATATGACTTTGATTTATTGAGCAATATCTGAAGCATTTAGCTTATGAATTCAGGTTCCTGAACTGAAATGTCTGAAGTGACAAGAACCAAAAACTGATTATGAAAAACAATTCAATGAGATAAAACACGATATGTTATTTAAGTGGCTAAAAAAATGGTTTAATCTTATGAATGATAGATACACAAATATTTGTTAAAGAACAATATTTTTTCAATAATTTTATCTGAAACAGATTCAACAATGTGTTATATATATTACACATACTGTAATAGTGAAAGACAAGTGCATTCTTTAAATGCAATTAAAGGATTACTATGACAATAAAGACCTACTGCATTACTCAATAGTCACTACCAAACACCAGTGTAAATCTGCATGAAGTTGGCAGAAAGGAAAGACGGTAAAAACTAATAATGGTAAACATGCTTGAAAATGGAGAAGCTTATCAGATAGGCACCTTAGCCAGTAAATTGACATGGCCGCTGCTTGCAAGAACACTTTCCTTCTTCTCATGACCTGGTGGTGGATAAGGGAAGCAGCGAGACATTGAGCCTAATTTCAAATTCAGCTGTTCAAGTAAGGATCAAACCAGGAAGTCATTGCCACACTCTTTTTGAGTCCCGAAGCAATTTTTCCACTCTACTCAGCACCCCAAAACAAAGCCCTAATGCTGTGCCAAAGGACTCGTCACCAAATTTCGTTTGCCTCGTCTGCAACCTCACATTTTTATGGCGCCTCGAGAATGCGCAGTGGCACAAAAGCAGTGATCGCCAACAGTTTCGACTACACGAGACATGGATGAAGCGAATCCCAGGACAATTCCCAGGTGGAGCACTCTTCCATGTCTCAGAACGTCGTTAATTCCAGAACACCAAAACCACACTCGAACATCGACGACAGACGCTTCGTTTTTTTCTCCAGGGAGCGGATCTCGGTAGCAAGAAAGATCCAAATCATGAGATGCCACCAGCCAATCTGTTGATCCCGGAGCCAAAGCCCTCGTCCTTATCGATCCGGAAGTCGATCCCGGCGGAGGCGGATGCAGAGGCGGAGAGGAGGGAGAAGAAGAGGAAGCCGCCCAATATCACTCGAAAATAGCTTGAAAAAGAAGCAAATACGATCAAATTTCACAGCAAAAAGACCAACAGATTCAAAGATTCGGAGGATTTTTGTTAGTTTGAGAAGGGGAATGGAAGGAGGAACAAGAAAAAGGAAAAAAAAAATCGATTTTTTCTCGATTTCTCACAACCAGCAACCTACTTCACTTAAATTTCGCCTTTGTCAAGCGCCGCTCTCTTCTACCTTGCCGTTTCTTTGGCATGGAACCAAACGGCAAGCAGAGAGGAAGAACCTGTCAACGGCGTTCAGGGATGGCTATTTATAGAAAAGACCGAGGATAATGAATGGAACATTTGTTTCACTTGGTACATGGAATTATTGGTGTGTTTATCCACACAAAAATTAATTTGGATTAAAAAAATTAAATTCAACTGTAGATTTGGATTTGCAAATCTTAAATATGAAATCTTGATAAGATAATTCACTCTTGGGCTGACTCTAATTAAATTTTAGAGAAACAATGAAATTTTTAAAGAAAATAAATTTTAGGCAGGTTAGGTAATGTTGAACGATAGTTAACGTAAATCAGTCCCACTGATTGATCACTTTAAATAATGAGTTAGAAGTATAAAATAGGTCACGGGTAATAGTGTAATTGTCATGTCATTCACATAATTAAAGAATTTAAAATTGAATCTAGCTGTGGTGCAGAAATATTTTTTGAGAAATGAACTTAAAAAAATATTAACCGTCTGAATGAGTTTTAATTAATGCTTTCTGATTTATTTAATGATCGATTAAAAATTTTAGTACGATCATTCACTCCAGAATTAATAGTTTCGAAAAACTAGATATACCCATAAAAAACTAAAGTATAAAATATATATTATTTTTATTTTAAATGACAGTATTTTTAATAGCAAAATAAATATTTTAAAGGATTTTTGAAAGAGCTACTGAATCTCCTAGTTTTCCGTTTTTGTTTCCTCCTTCGAGCGACTGAGGGGGCGAGTAGGAGACGTCGCTTGTAGGGAAAAGAGGGATGCCGACTGCGATTTGGATGGACAGGTTGCTTTTCTCTGTTCTCGGCCTCCCAAAATACTCTTTTTTTTCTTGCTCCAGAATCGGCTCGAGGCTCAGCAATCAGGCGGGCGAAGAAATTCTCTTTCTTTGGCGATTCATACTTGTGCGTCGATTTTGGGAGCTTAATCTCAAACGATAAGGCATTCTGATTCTTTAGAAAAGTGGAACCCTATAAAGATTTGATGTGGTGATGATGAAGGGTCCTATCCTACTATTACAATAGAGGTCAAAGTCAAGACAGTCAACACTTAGAAGTCATTTGCCAATCAGACGAGCATATTCTGATCGAGAAGAGAAAGACCCCGATTTGATATCACCTTTGACTTGCCCATGAGCCGAGCACTCGACGCTCAAAATGAGGATGACAAAGGGAACAATATGCAGGAATGGACCCGAGCAGCTCTTCCGCTCGGCCTAGCAGCAGACTCGACATCAGCCGAACATGCGGATAGTGGACTTTCGGCCGAGCGACTATCCCGCTCAGTCCAACAACAGAATAGGTGGAGTGAAATTCTGGCCGAGCGGCTATCCCGCTCGGCCGAGTAACAGATAACACTCAGACGACGAAATTGTGGCCGAGCGACTATTCCGCTTGGCTAAGCAACAGACGTAGCAGACTATCTTTCAACCTCCTTTTGGGAGCTAGTGCCGCTGATAGACGGCATGGTCAAATAGAGGATTGTTGGCAGAAGCTTCCACTATCACTTCAGAAATATGTTCGGTCCGTTAAGATACTGTGTTAGGGACACTTTACTGACAAGTCTTTTCAGAGAAAACTTTGAATTGCGTGCTCATCTTGGGAAGCGTGCACGTGCGCTATCGAAGCTCTATATAAAGGAATGTCCAAGCATCGGTGAAGGTATGCGATATTACTGTTGTGCTATAGTTTCTTGTTGCTCAACTTACTGCTTCTTCTTCTTCGTCGTCGGAGACTGACTTGAGCGTTGGAGGGTTATTGTCGGGGACCCCTTCCTTGGCTCAGCACTGGCGTCAGTTGTGTTGCAGGTCGGAGCGAAGTCCACAGGAGGTCAGTATGAGCGTCACATCCCAGCATTCCGTCTCTTTGACTTTTGAACAGGATCATATTTGGCGCCATCTGTGGGAATGTAGCCTGCATCTGAGCCGAGAAGATGGAGGATGTTGGACGACTAACCACCGTGGCACTCACCCAAGAAGAGCTCGACATGCTCGTGCAAGCTCGAGCGGCAAAAATGATCGAGCAACAACAACAACAAGTGTTAGCCAATCGGCTAGTGCCGCAACCCGCAACATTGGTAGCAGGACGAGCGGGCCATGAAGACCGAGCGAAATAGCTCTCTATATGGGGATAGAATAGAAGGTCGACCGACACGCCAGGGGAAGCATCGCCTGCGTCAATCCCCTTCCATCGCGCCCTATTCCAAACCCCCTCAGAGATAACTCAGGCGAACCAAGAAAGTGGATCATCCTCGAAGGACGCTCTCATTCGGGATAGATGCACGGAAAGGCAAGGCACCCTGAGGCACCGCATCGCCCGAATGGATCAACCAACAGTTCTCTGAGGAAATGTAACGACCCAGCCCTCTTGGCCCATTTGGCGGCCCATTTGGCGACCTCTCATGTCGTCGACCGTCGACCCTTAAGGACTTTCCACCCCTGGCAGTGGATTTTTGCCTCCCCCAGGATTCGAACTCTAAACCTCCAAGCTTAAGTATTAGAGTTTATGAATCCTGGTAACCAAGTGAGATCATATCACTTGGTTATCAGGATTCATAAACTCTAGTACTTAAGCCTGGAGGTTTAGAGTTCGAATCCTGGGGGAGGCAAAAATCCACTGGCCAGGGGTGGAAAGTCCTAGTGAGTAACGGCACGGCCAAGGGTCGTCGGTCGACGACATTAGAGGTCGCCAAATGGGCCGACGACATAAGGGCCGACGGTCGACGACATGAGAGGTCGCCAAATGGGCCGCCAAATGGGCCAAGAGGGCCGGGTCGTTACAGGAAATCTTACAAAGCCCCCTGCCGAGGCATAATACTCCATTGGTGATCGGAGAGTACAACGGGTCAACTGATCTAGACGATCATCTGGATAAGTTTGACAATGCGGCAACGCTTCACCAATACACAGATGGAGTGAAGTATCTAGTCTTCCTCACGACCCTCTCCGGGTGAGCGCAAAGATGGTTCCGAAGATTATCAGACGGATATATACGCAGCTTCAAAGACTTCCGGGATGCCTTCTTACATCAGTTCGCTAGCAACTGGTGCTATCAGAAGACGAGCGTCAACCTCTTCTCCATGAAGCAATGATCGAAGGAAACTCTCCGAACCTACATCTAATGCTTCAATAAGGTGGCCATGGACATCCCATCGGCTTCATCCGAGACCATGATGAACGCCTTCACCCAAGGGCTCGTCGAGGGAGAATTCTTCCGATCGGTTATCAGGAAGCCGCTCAGGGACTTCGACCACCTACTTAGAAAGGTCAACGAGTACATAAATGTGGAAGAAACCCAAGAGGCAAGGAAGAAGGAAGCGTCAGCCGAGCTACACTAGCACCTGAGCGGCGTCCGACGAGCAGCCATGAACCGCCCAGGGGGCCAAAAGCGAAGGTAGCACGGCCACACCAGGAGGCACGGACGCATGTTGTGCAACATGTATCCGCCGCCCGGCAGAAGGCGTCAAGAGACAAGGTATGGACGCCAATGTTTTGTTCTTTTCATTAGTCAGTGATGCACAACACGCGTGATTACCGCGGTCTGACGCCGATTGTGAGCCAACCGACCCCCAGAGGATATCGTCGCCACTCCCCATCTCCTAATCGGCGAGATCGGCACTGATCCACCGGACGGAGAGAGGATGAAAGAACATCGGCCGAGCGACGCCATCAACAACAGTGGAGCGATAACGATGATCCCTCTAGGATCCTGGTAGAGCGAAGTAAGTCTTCCGCCCCGGGAGGAAGAAAACAAAAGTAATGACGTTCGAGGAGAGATTGGCATGATCGTCAGTGGGATGACCGACGGTGATTCTAATCAAGCTAGAAAAGCAAATTCTCGACGACTCGAGATCCATGTTGTTGGGTGCAACAGGGAAAGGGTCGAGGGACCGAAGATCAGCTTCGGTCCTAGAGACTTGGAGGGAGTAGAGATCCCTCATGATGATGCTCTGATCATCTGAGCGGTGATCGCCAACTATACTATTCATCGAACTTTTGTCGACACGGGAAGTTCGGTGAACATCATCTTCAAGAAGGCGTTTGATCAGCTGCAGATTGATCGAAGCGAGTTGCTGCCCATGGCGACCCCACTTTACGGATTCACAGGCAATGAAGTTTTGTCGATCAGCCAAGCAAGGTTGGCCATCTCACTGGGAGAAGAGCCGTTGAAGAGGACCCGGACCACCAACTTTATAGTGGTGGATGCATCGTCGGCCTACATTGTCATCCTGGGCCAACTGACCCTTAACGAGCTCCGGGCGGTGGTATCAACTTACTGTCAGAAGATGAAGTTCCTAGTGGACGATCAAGTGGGAGAGGTCAAAGGCGATCAACTAGCCGATCGGCGCTGCTATATGAAGATGGTCAAGACGGAGGCAAAAGTCGCTCGAAAGACTCCATGGCTAGAGGTAAATGCTATCACTGAAAATCCTCCCACCCTGGTATACGAAGAAAAGGAGGAGGTTCAGATACATCCCAGTCGGACGGAGGCAACCACCTTCATCGCCACCGACCTGGAAGAGGAGAAGAAGGCAGAGCTGGTCGCTTGCCTTAAACAAAATCACGACGTATTCTCCTGGTCGACCCATGAGCTCTCCGGCATTTCCCCGAGCGTGGCTCAGCACGAGCTTCATGTCCAACCGAACGCTCGACCGGTGAAGCCAAGAAAAAGGGATTTTAGCGCAGAACAGAATGTGATCATTCAGGCGGAGATAGAGAAGCTATTGAAGGCTGGCCATATCAGGGAATTTCAATTCCTGAGTTGGCTAGCCAATGTTGTGCTAGTCTCCAAGCCGGGCAATAAATGGCGGGTCTGCATCAACTTTCGCAATTTAAACAAGGCATGTCCGAAGGACTTCTATCCGCTGCCCAGGATAGATCAAATGGTGGACTCGACAGCGGGCTGCGAGCTGATCTGCATGATCGACGCATATCAAGGATACCACCAAGTGTTGCTCGCACGCGAGGACCAGGAGAAGGTCAGCTTCATTATGGCCGACGGGACATACTGCTACAACATCATGCCAGTCGGACTCAAGAATGCTAGAGCCACCTACTAGAGGCTGATGAACAAGGTGTTCCGACGGCAGATCAGCCGTAATATGGAGGTATACGTCGATGACATACTGATTAAATCTCTTTGAGCTGTTGACCTATGCGCAGATATCAACGAGACTTGCCGGACGCTGAGGACAAATGGAATAAAGCTGAACCCAAGTAAGTGTCTGTTCGACGCGAAGAGTTGCCGCTTCCTGGGCTACATCGTCACCGAGTGGGGCATTGAAGTCAACCCAAGTAAGGTCAAAGCTTTGCAAGATATGTTGCCGCCCCGGAACTTAAAGGAAGCTCAAAGGCTAACCGGTCAGATCACGGCGTTGTCTAGATTCATATCCAAGTCATGCGATCGAAGCCTGCCATTCTTCAAAATATTTCACCGAGCCACGAAGTTCCATTGGGATGCCAAGTGTGATCGAGCCTTGGAAGAACTGAAGCAATATTTGAACTCCTTGCTTGTATTAGCCAAGTCGGTTGTGAGTGAGCCACTGTGGATTTATCTGTCATCCAACGAACATGTCGTTGGATCGGCTCTAGTTTGGTAGAACGGTCAGGAGCAGCAGCCTGTATATTTTTTGAGTCATATATTGAAGGATGCTGAATCTCGTTATACTGATCTCGAAAAATTGGCATACACTTTGATTCTAGCTGCTCGGAGGCTTCGTCCGTACTTCCTAGCGCACACAATCATCATTCTAACTAACAGTGCCCTGGGACAAGTCCTTCTCAACCCGGAAGCATCAGAGAGGCTGATCAAATGGACGACCAAGCTGAGCGAGTTCGACATTCAGTATCAACCCCAAGCAGCGACCAAGGCTCAAGCCTTGGCTGATTTTATCATAGAAGTCTAGAGTGACGAGCCGACAACAACATGGAAGATATATGTAGACGACTCTCCACTCGGCAGGGCAGCAAAATCGACATATTACTTATCCCACCGCGGGAGGACCGGATGCAGCTGCCCATTCTGCCGGACTACCGAGCCACTAATATCGAAGTAGAGTATGAGGCGCTGATAGCCAGCCGTTCGGGAGCTTCGACGTTCGGGAGCTACACCCGTTGATTCGGAGGAAGCCCGCTTATTGAAAAAGAGGGTTGGGTAGTTCACCTTGATCGGCGACTAGCTTTACAAGAGAACCTTCTCCAGGCCCCTCCTCAAGTGCGTCGGATCAGAGGATATATAGTATATTTTGAAGGAGGTGCACCAAAGCTCCTGTGGAGGGCATCTGGGCGCCCGTGCATTAGCCCGTAAGATACTCTTGGCCGTATATTTTTGGCCGACCCTCCAGGAGGACGCCGCTTGAACGGTGGGCGTCTGTTGTGTTGGATCGAGAAGCGCTAGAGGGGGGTGAATAGCGCTCGTGGCTATTTCGTTCGATTCGTAAAACTATCAGAGTTAAAAGATGCAGCGAAATAAAGAAAAACAAACAGAAAGAACACAAGGATTTACTTCGTTCGGAGCCTAGATCGTCTTCTACTCGAAGGTGTTGGTTGCTACTCGGAAAATCTAATGGTTCCACTGTACAAAAAATTTTGTACAAAAATCTGAACCTTTTCCTAGCTACCATGTGTTCTTTTAAATTAAACTTGGATTTCCTGCGGAACTTAACACATTTGATCCAAAGTTTAGTTTATTTGTTCTTTTAGGTTTAGACTTGGATCTCCTGCGGAACTTAACACGTTCGATCCAAATCACCTAGGTTATTAATTCCATTAAATATTAATTTCCAAAATTGACTTTCAGGACTGCATGGCGAGGCACATGGCCTTCTTGGATATGGGAACAACCACCACTGCCTAGACAAAGCCTTTTAAGGAAAACTAATATTTAATTTCCTTAAATAACTTTAGGTCAACCGAAAAGAACAATCAAATCACAAGGAAAAGAAAAATAAAAGAACACAACATTGAAAACAAATTCGAAATACTAGAATCACATGCCTCTTGTATTTGGTATTTTTACAAAGAAGTAAAACTAGTATGATGCGGAAATTAAATACTAGTATACCTTTTCTTTTGCAAACAAAAACCTCTAGGTCTTCTACCGTATTCCTCTTCTAACCTCGGACGTTGTTTGGGCAACGATCTTCCGAGATGAGAAACTACCAAAGCACCTTCTTCTCCTTTATTCAAGTTTCGACCAAGCACAATGCTTCCAAAAGATGAAGATTTTTTCCCACCAACCAAGCTCTAAGGGATGTAAGCTTTCTCTCCTTCTTCTCCAAGCTAAAATCCGGCCACTGCAAGATCTCCAAGGAAGAAGAAAGGTTCGGCCACAAGGATAAAGAGAAGAGAAAGAGAAGTGCCGGCCACACCAAGGAAGAAAAGAGGGAGAAAATAATAGAGGTTGTTCACCTTGAAGGCTCCCCAAACCCCATCTTTTATAATCCTTAACATGAATTAATTAAGAACAATTAAACAAAATTTCCTAATCCCTCATGTCATGGCCGGCCACCTCATGAAGAGCAAACAAGACAATTTTCAATCAACAATTAAAAATTCCTTATTTGTCTTCGGAAATTTTAAAAAATAAAATTTTCCTTTAAAATCCCTTCATGGTTGATAAAAAGAAATTTCTATAATTTTAATTTTTCAACATGTGAATAATTTATAAAGAATAAAAATAAAATATCTTTCCAATCTACAAATAAGGAAAGAGATTTAATCTCTTTATTTAATCTTTTGTAGAACCTTATAAAAGAGATATTTTAATTTTTAATCTCTCCAATAAATTATATCTTTCACATAAGAAAATTTTAAAATTAAAATTCTTTTTTAATTAAATAGGGTCGGCCACCTAAGCTTGGGTTCAAGCTAGGGTCGGCTACCCATGAACCAATGGTTTGGCCGGCCCTAGCTTGATCCACAAGCTAGCTTGGCCGGCCCCTACACCATGGGTATGAAGGTGGGTATAGTACTCTATAAATAAGAGGCTACGATAGGGACCGAGAGGAGGAATTGATTTGAGTCTCCCGATAAAATTAAGCATCCCGTGTTCGCCCCGAACACACAACTTAATTTTATTAATAATAATTCATTCCACTAGAGAACTATTATTGAACTACCGCACCAATCCCAAATTATATTTTTGGGCTCCTTCTTATTATGAGTGTGTTAGTCTCCCTGTGTTTAAGATGTTGAATGTCCACTAATTAAGTGAGTTACTGACAACTCATTTAATTAATATCTTAGTCCTAGAATAGTACCACTCAACCTTATCGTCATGTCGGACTAAGTCCACCTGCAGGGTTTAACATGACAATCCTTATGAGCTCTTCTTGGGGACATTATCAACCTAGATCACTAGGACACAGTTTCCTTCTATAATCAACAACACACACTATAAGTGATATCATTTCCTAACTTATCGGGCTTATTGATTTATCGAACTAAATCTCACCCATTGATAAATTAAAGAAATAAATATCAAATATATGTGCTTGTCATTATATTAGGATTAAGAGCACACACTTCCATAATAACTGAGGTCTTTGTTCCTTTATAAAGTCAGTATAAAAGAAACGACCTCTAATGGTCCTACTCAATACACTCTAAGTGTACTAGTGTAATTATATAGTTAAGATAAACTAATTCCTAATTACACTATGACCTTCTAATGGTTTGTTCCTTTCCATCTTGGTCGTGAGCTACTGTTTATAATTTATAAGGTACTGATAACATGATCCTCTGTGTGTGACACCACACACCATGTTATCTATAATATAAATTAATTGAAAAACTACATTTATCATAAATGTAGATATTTGACCAATGTGATTCTTATTTCTAGATAAATGTTTATACCAAAAGCTAGGCTTTTAGTATACATCCTAACAATCTCCCACTTATACTAAAAGACTAAGCTGTCATATCTGCTGCCATACATCTGATGCTCAACCCTTCAACATGCCCATCAAAAGCTCTTGCCTTAAGGGCCTTAGTGAAAAGATCTATAGGTTATCATCTGATGCAATCTAGGTGGCAACAACTTCTCCTCGTTTATACAATTTCTCGTACCTCTATTGTGTTTACTTGCCTTATAAACTCATGGTTTCTTCGAGTTTGCTACTGCACCACTATTATTATAATAAATTGTAATAATCTTTAGGACAAACCAGAAATCATATCTAAGTCCATCTTGAGGTTATTGAGTCATTCAGCTTTTATGACTACCTCAGAGGCTTGCCATATACTCAACTTCTATGGTGGAGTCCAGAAAAACACCTATGCTTATCACTCTTCCATAGTTATGACTTTACCTCCTAAAGTAAACAAAAAAACCCCGAGGTTGACTTATTATTGTCCCTATCCGATTGGAAGTCAAAATCCGTGCAACCTACATGGACCAAATTAACTGCCTTGTAAGCTAGTATATAATCTCTAGTGTCTCTTGTTGGTGCGGTTAGCACTAACGATTTAACTCAGGTTTTGATGAAGGTTAAGTTAGTCTGTTGTTGTCTAACACTCTGACCGAGTGTGCAGGAGAAGTCCAGACAGGTCGACGGGCTGACCGGATGTCTGGCACGAAGCCCAGCTAGGTCGACGGGCTGACCGGATAGCTGGCAAGAAGTCCAAGCGGGTCGACGGGCTGACCGGATGCTTGGCGAGAAGTCCAGCTAGGTCGACGGGCTGACAAAATAGCTGGCGAGAAGTCCAGACGGGTCGAAGGGCTGACCGGACGTCTGGCAGGTAAGTGAGGTAAGTCACTGGAGGGGAGTGTGTAACGACCCACCTTCTGGGTACTGGCTGTAAGGCCGGTCGCTACAATTATGCTAAACTATACTGTGCGAAAAACTGGCTAATCCAAAATTTTGCTAAACTATTATCTTTAAAATCTGATTTTAATATTCTAGGTGTACCTAGGAGTTGTACACATGCTAGGGGAGGTGTTTACAACTAATAATAAACTTCGGATCGATCCACAGACCGATCTACTGATACTGGTACGGTAGGAACCTCCGGATCGTTCAACCGACCAATCCATAACTAGGCTGCAATTCTGTACGGTGCTGGATCGGTCTGCCGACCGATCCAGCTGGTCCCTGATCGGTCAGTGAGACCGATCAGTGGCTTACTGATCGGTCTACTGACCGATCAGTGAGCCGCGATCCAGATCCTAATCGGTCCATCGACCGATCGGAGGCTTCCCGATCGATCCACGATCGATCGATCAGCTGATCGATCCAGGTCGAATCGCAGTCACTGATCGGTCTCACCGACCGATCAGTCCCGATCGGTCTGCTGACCGATCAAGGGTTCCTGATTTCGAGCTAAAACTCTGATTTCAGCAGATTTCGTGCCAAAATCAGTGAAACAGCTCTACAAATGCTACTAACTATTCTATCATGCATTGGGCAACATTCAAGACATAATATAATGCATGTTCACTAGTTCATACCATTAACCATACTAGAATGCGAAGCATAAGGGAAAAGAGAACAAGACTTTAATAACTAGACTTGTTTCAAGTTCTAATGCGTAGTAAAATAAAACTAGATCCCTAGGATCTTTATTCCAGTTCCTGCCACACACATCCTCAACTGCACTGACCTCCAGCCTCCACTGCTAGTCCATTTTCCTTTTACCTGTATCTGCAGTATAAGGAAAATAGTATCTGTAAGCTAAAAAGCTTAGTAAGAAACCATCTACCTCACTAAATCATGCATACGATGCAAATATGCTTTTAAATCATGCTGTTTGAAAAACATACTGAATATGCAAGCATGGCATGGCATGGTATCATACAAAGCATGACATAACATAAGCTGAACATAAAATAAAACTGATCATAACATGTCTAGAACTGTATATGAAGCTATCATATTTAACAACTGAAATAAACTGAGTTGATACAAAAGTGAGCTAAGCTGAAACTGAGCTAATACTGAATTTCATTATGTTTTAAAACTGATTTGGAAAACTATTATGTATAATAGATAAAAATACTAAACATGCTGCTGTAGGGCCCTGGCAACTGTACGTGCTATGCGCGGATTGCAAGTTCCGAATCTAGTAGGGTTTACTAGGTTAGCTGAACCTAGGGACGACTATGGGAGTCCAACCCAGTGGATATCTAATCCAGTACAGTACCACTGCTGAAAGTAAAATACTGAAATACTAATTAGTTGAATCTAGGTTATCTGAACCTAGAACTAAGTTGTCTGAACCTAGAGGCGACTGTGGGAGCCCACCCATTGGACATATAGTCCCATAAAGCTGAAATAAAACTGATATGCTGGTTTAAATGCTTCTATGCATCCAACTATGCTGTTAAAACTGTCTAATGTTGCGCTAAACATTTTATCGAACACCTAGTGTGCTCCAACTCTCCTCCCTAATAGGGGGACTACCTCTAGGCACCCGACGACGTCTAGAACCTCTATCTGAAGAGGGAAAACGCGCCTGACCCATCCAGAGATACTCAACTAACCCCTAAATCTGCGAAGAGAATTAAATACACTCTAGATATCGATAAAAATCTACATATAATTAAATTATAAGCATGCAATCAAACGAGAGCTACTTATACTGCAGGTGAGGGGTTTCTTACCTTGTGTGCTAGATTTCTTACAAATCTAATCGCTAGAAATTCCGGTGGAGACGACCTCTCGACGATTCGTTCGCGTCCACGCGTTCTTCTCGCGGAGGGGAACGCCCTCGTATCGAAGATCTCGCCGGAAAGTGCTCCTAGAGCCCTTGGGGCTTGGTGTGCCGAGAGAGGAAGAAGAGGGAAGAGGCGGCGGTGAGGTCTCGGTGGTGAGGGTTGAGAAGTTGCCGAATCCAAAATAAACCAAAACCTACTTAAATTCTTAATTTATATTAAGCAGATTATTGAACCCAACTCTAATATAAATATAATTTGTTCCTCTTCCTTTCAGCACTGCCCTGCTGGGTTCACCGGTTACTAAGGCTAACTAAAGGTTTAGCGGACCCGAGAGGTCCCGGGTTCGATTCCCGCTTAAACCATTTTGCTTATCTAATTACTTTTGCTACTTCCACTACTCGGAAAATTCCGGAAAAATATCTAAAAATTCTAGAAAAATCATAGAATAATTCTAATGCAAGTTTGAGAATTTTCGGGCGTTACAGAGTGACTGCGAGGACGCGTTCCCGGGAAGGGAACATTAGGCGTCGATCCGGCTTAGATCCATTTCGGATATCTAAGTCGAGATCATGACTAGATTCCGGTCTCGGAAAGAAGGAATCTAAGTCATACTCTTTGCTATTACTTTGTTGAACTTTAATTATGCTAACACTTTGTTTTGCAGAATATATTTTGTCTCGGACTAACCTTGTTTTGCAGGAAAGTTGTTCGCTGGAAAAAGGTGGTCCGGGTGCCCTGGAGGCAAAAATTATCCTGATCGCGCGTCACCACTTGGAGCTCGCTGGTTGGACTTGCCACGTCTCACCAGGGCGCCTGGAAGGGATCCAGGGCGCCCCGAGCTTCTATAAAAGATGGGGCGGAGGCAGAGATCAGAATAAACTCAGAACTCTTAGACTGCTTGCTCTGATGCTCTGTGCTCCAACGACGCCAACGAAGCTCCGACAACATTCTCTTGTCCTTGTGGTTTTCTTTCTGTTGGTATAGCTTTGTTTCAATTTTCATTAGCATTCCTTGTTCTGTCTTTGTAATCATTATTTCGAATTGCTAGTGAATTGCCCAACGAAAGTGCTCACGGAGTACGAGCCTTCGAGTAGGAGTCGTCACAGGCTCCGAACGAAGTAAAAAAACATTGTGTTCATCTGTCTAAGCTGTTTCATTTCCGCTGCGCTTAACTCTTTTATACTCGCTATTTTTCGAATAGATATTCACCCCCCCGGCTCTATCGATGTTTCACGATCCAACAAGTGGTATCAGAGCAGGTACCGCTCTGATTTGGTGCAACCACCAATAAGACAGGGGGTGAAAATATTTTTTTTGTTTTTTTTTCTCGCTTAATTCTAAATTGATATTACTATTAATTTAGGAATTTCTTTTCTTTCTTCTCGTTGCAATTAAATCTAAATTGGTGCAACACCAATTTAGATACAGCTATTATTTTTTCCGCACTACTAATCCAAGACCAAGTCTTGGAATATTTTTTCGTTATTTACTTGTGTGCAGCATGTCTCAACTAGAAGGATTTAGCACAGTACAACCTCCCTTATTCAACGGGGATGACTTCTCGTACTGGAAGAAAAGAATGGAGGTGTACCTAAAGACAACTACGATCAATGGTTCAGCGTTATAAAGGCGTACCGAACTCCAGTCGACAACTCCGGAAATCCACTAGACCCGGAACAGTGGACTCCGGACATGAGGAAAAAGGCATCAACAGAAAACAAGGCAATCAACACGCTACATTGCGGCCTAACACGAGAAGAACTGAATCGCGTCGGACCACATCAGAATGCTAAAGAATTGTGGGACAAACTGATTGAGTTGCACGAAGGAACAAGCGACGCGAAGGTAACAAAAAGAGACCTACTTTTAAATAAAATATTTAATATAAAAATACAGGAAGGGGAAACGGCAAGTCAACTGCATGCAAGAATCAAGGACGTCCTCAACGGACTCCACGCAATAGGCCACCAGATGGAAAACAGAGATTTAATAAGGTACGCACTAAATACTTTTCCTCGTAATAGCTTGTGGGCATTAATCGTAGATGCCTACAAAATTCCGAAAAATTTATCTAAGTTAAAATTAGACGAGCTTTTTTGTGAGTTAGAATTACATGAACAAACTAATGCTGGAGTCGAGAAAGGTATTGCGTTATTTGCAGGCTCATCCAAAGAAAAGAAGAACAAGCCTGAATCTGAAGAAGATTCTGATCAAGATACCGAAGACGAAGAACACCTGGTGAACCTGGTAAGAAAAATGTTCACCAGGAGAAAAAGAAGCTTCAGCAAGAAGGACCTTCAAAAGATCAGTTCTCCCTCGGAACAAAAGGACGTGATGCAATAAAAAGGGGCACTACAAGAACGAATGCCCAAGACTGAAGTTCGACAAATCGAAGCCAACCAAAAAGAAGGCCCTCAAAGCAACGTGGGACGACTCCTCGGACGAATCGGAGGGAGAAGAGCAGAAACACCAGAGTCATCTTGCGCTGATGGCCCGCGAAGCTGAAACGGAAGACGAGTCGGAAGATGAAGACGGGCCTGAACCCGAATCAAGCCACGAGTCCGTACTCGTTTCCGAAGGCCCGGATGAGGTATTTTTTAATTTAAACAAAAAATTCTTTAAAATTATTTCTTTCTTAAATAGTAAGTTAATTAAAATAGAAAATGAAAACAAATCACTCCTTGAGGAAAATCAAGACCTCAAGGAACAAATAAAAAATTTAAATCTAACTCAAGATCTAATACTTGAAGAGAACTCATCATTAAAATCAGAAATTAATAACTTAAAAGAAATACTAGAAAAATTCACTACAAGATCAAAAAATCTAGACTTAATCCTGAACAATCAAAAAGCATGTTATAATAAAATCGGACTTGGATACAAGTCGAACCCAAATAAAACCTTTAAGTCATTAATAACCCAATACAAATCAACTAGTCAAGCTTGGGTTCCGAAAGCGTGTTTGACCACGCAAGTAGGAGTTAATCAATATTACATACCTAAAGAAAAAATATACTATATTAACTCGAATAAACTAAATCAAAAACCAAAACACAAATCAAAGAAATCAAAATTTAAAAATATTAAAACTCAACAAAATTATCACCAAGTTAATTATAACTATAAAAGGAATCGACACAAACCTAAAACGAAAATTTAAATTAACGGCCAGTAATTCAGAGGGAGGCTCCAGAATAGCTGGCACCTCCAAAACTAACTTACTCGACAGGGTAACCTAAACAAACTTACCCGGCAGGGTAATTAGGATTAGTTAAAAAGAGACCAAGTTTAACTTGAATCATGGTACTGGTGAAGTTTTTAGATGATAGTACGTTAGGGAAGCTTGGGCATCGCATGTCTAGAAAGATATGATTTCGATCTGGTGCATTTGGCCAAGTGGAACTGACCGAAGCTACCCTTAAATGGATCCTAACTAGTGAGACCAAGGTTTAGTACTAATCTCCGTGGATAGGACTATTCGGAAAACCTCGAAAGGTTGGTCACTTCTAATGACGTCCATGTGACTCACCAAGCTTAGAAGTTTATCCGAAGAATGCCTGTTTGTAGAGACCGAAGCTAAACCTTAAATGGAACTGACCGAAGCTACCCTTAAATGGATCCTAACTAGTGAGACCAAGGTTTAGTACTAATCTCCGTGGATAGGACTATTCGGAAAACCTCGAAAGGTTGGTCACTTCTAATGACGTCCATGTGACTCACCAAGCTTAGAAGTTTATCCGAAGAATGCCTGTTTGTAGAGACCGAAGCTAAACCTGAATCTAACACAAGTTAAACCAAAACTCCATAATTAAAAATCCAATTCATCTCACAAAGTTATAGGATTCCCTGATTGAAAACTTAGATCGGGTGAGATGACTAAGGAGCAAAATCAAATTCAAATCAAATCAATTAAAATTCAAATTCAAATTAAATTAAACTTCAAATTAAAATTCAAATTAAATTTTGAATTAAATAAATTAATTAAATTTCAAATTAAATTAATCAAATTAAATTTCGAATTGAATTAGATAAATTTTGAACTAATCAAATTTCAATAACTAAAATGAATTACAATTAATTTACTTTTAATTTTAAAACCAAATTAACCTCAAAAACTATCTTAAATCAACTTTAAAAAATTATTTAAAAAAAAAAAAAACGGGGCGGGCACCCCTGGTATACCCTTCCGGGGCGCCCCGCCCAAAATAAACCCCGGGCGCCCGGAAAGGCTCCGGGCGCCCGGAGTTCCCTATAAATAGGGGGCAGCAGGCGCCCCCAACACTTGCCACAAATCTCTTCACTGTTACCATGGTTCTATCTGAACCTCAGTGTGAGAGTGTTCTAAAATTAAATTTTCTTGCGGTGAAGACGCTGTCGTGACTCAACCGAGGTCATCAGTTCTATATTTTACAATGGCTCCTCGGTAAATCCTTTTTCCTTGTCTAATTTTTTTTTTTAATTTGTCTTGATATTTTTATATCTCGTTGATATAACAGTAGGAAACGAACAAATACTGGTGTTGGGCCCTCTAATGCTAGTACTGACCCTAGGTTTCCCATAGATGAACTTAGAGTTAGGTTTGAGTCAACCATTTATATGGCCATTAGGACTAAATGCATATATAGATCGTTCTTTTTTTCTTGTGCTCCTGTTATGGAGGTTATAAACCACTATAACCTACGAAACCTTGTTGAATGTACTAGTCCGGTAAACATAAGTCTGTGTGCTGAATTTTGTAACAACCTAGTGAAAGTAGACGACCTTACCTATACTACTAGAGCAGCAGGTACTGATATCACGCTATCACCTACGACTATCCGGGAGTTTTTAGGGTTACGTCCATCCACTTGTCCCTTTTTGTGCTATCCTCCCGGGGATCTACCATTCGGAGATCCCTACTCACATATCACTCTTGATACGATTTATTCATATTTTTTTGGGGGAGAGCGAGATCCCACTGTGACCCAATTTAGGTCTGTAGAACTTCGAGTCCAGGACTACGCTCTTTATAGGGTCTTAGCCTTTTGCATCTTACCACTGACTACTCGGGACATCGCTGTGATGCGCTCATTCCACTCATTTTTACTCTATGCCCTGAGTCATAGATTAGATATTGACATCAGCCTACATATCTTCTCCACCATTATCTACTCTGCTGGATATGTGACTAATAGTCGAGTTCACATGCCTTTTTGTCACATTCTGACAGCATATATGTCCTCGTTGCACATTGATGTCACTAGAGGAGACATTCGCTGTATGACTGAATTTGACGTCATAACAGCTAGGAACTTCTCTCTAGCTAGTATCCACATAGATGAGGGCGACAGTACTATGTCTTGGCGGAGGGGGGCACGGCACCAGCACGACCCAGGCGCGTAGGGGGAAGCCGAGCAAGATGAGTTCATGCTTGCACTGTTTCCGGAGGAGGCCCCTCCACCTCCACCACCAGCTCGAGCACCACGTCACGCACCACGCACTCTAGCCGACCGCATGACTTGACTAGAGAGGGCCATGGCGAGTCTCCAGCAGGAGAACTCTGACTTTCAGCGTGACATGCGGCGAGAGGTCTCCGAGTTACGAGCTGACGGGCAGACTCGACACACTAAGCTGATGACATTACTCCGCTCCTTGGGATCTGGACCACCCCCTTCCTCATCTCAGTAGCTCTAGTTGTGACACTTCAGTTATCCTCATAACTTGTAGAATACTTATTGATCTATCTAGTGTTTTTTCTGATATGGATTGATTATGTTCGATCTTAATAGACTAGGAGTTTCAAACTTCAAAAATATTTTCAAAAATGGTTATTCTCAGATTATAGGTTAAAACACATTTTGTTTTCAAAACTTTCCTATTTTTAGATTTTTAAATAAATTTTTAGTCTTAGACTAGTTTAAAAATCCTTAGAGAACATGTATCCATAGGATTAGTTTTAAGCATCTCACCAAAACCCTAGGCTTACCTTGCTTGTGTTTGACGAACATAGAAAGGGGTGAGATGCATAGGCCACTTGCCTAAGACTTAAGATGCTTATTCCAGTGCATCGACATAAGTCTGGGCATTAAATACAAAATATATATTAATCAAGTTAAGGTTGAATTTAACTTGACTAACCAAGTGAAAGCTGTTATCTTCTGATAAGTCAGTCAGTAACAAACTGGTTAGACATTTGATTTAATGTCAGGTTCAGGGGGAGAAATAAAACTACTTCAGTTTTTCAAATTAAACTTTAAAATTATTTTTGACTCAACTTGATTAAAAATGTGCAAATTTGTTTTGAAAAGTTGATTCTGAAAAAGAATTTTACAAAATTATTTTGAAAACTCCTTTATTGGTATCACTTTGAATATTTTAAAACTATGTTTGCAAACTAACTCTTATACAATCAAATTGTTTTGCGTTTCACTTTTTTGATTTTGAATATTAGATTTAACTTAGTTTTGAAAATTAAATTCAAAATCTAGTTCTCAAAATTTGATTTTACTTAAGTTTGACAATTTGAAAGTTAAATTTTACTTTTCAAAATTGCTTTGAAAATTGTGGAAATTAGAGTTTTTCAAACCTAAGTTTCTCAAAATCATTTTTCTTAATTGAATCTTTTACGAACTTAGTTTAGCATTTCAAATAAAGTTTACAAATTAAGTTTCAAAAACTTATTTGAAAAGCATTTCAAAATTGAAACTAGTTTGTAAAATTTAATTGTTGGTCTTGAAATTTAGAAATTATACACTTGTGTTTGAGATTTTTTTTGACTTAGCTATTTTCCTTAAATCTAAAAGTTAATGCTTTAAACAAGTTTTTCAAAAATTTAAACTCCCCCAGATTATCTTGACATTCTTTTTCTTTATCTGCTTATCTTGACATTTCAAAAAAAAAATCTATGCTTATTTAATCAATGCTTATTTTTGATGAATGCCAAAGGGGGAGGGTTAGGTGGTTAAGTTAGCTAAACCAGAGTTGAAAATACAAACTAACTTAAAACCCTTTAAATGCTTGTCTTTTCGTGCATATGTTTTCACTAACTTAACCAGGTTGTCATTCCATCAAAAAGGGGGAGATTGTTGGTGCGGTTAGCACTAACGATTTAACCCAGGTTTTGATGAATGAAAAATCAGGTTAAGTTAGTCTGTTGTTGTCTAACACTTTGACCGAGTGTGCAGGAGAAGTCCAGACAGGTCGACGGGCTGACCGGATGTCTGGCACGAAGCCCAGCTAAGTCGAAGGGCTAACCGGATAGCTGGCAAGAAGTCCAAGCGGGTCGACGGGCTGACCGGACGCTTGGCGAGAAGTCCAGCTAGGTCGAAGGGCTGACCTGATAGCTGGTGAGAAGTCCAGACGGGTCGAAGGGCTGACCGGACGTCTGGCAGGTAAGTGAGGTAAGTCACTGGAGGGGAGTGACTGCGAGGACGCGTTCCCGGGAAGGGAACATTAGGCGTCGATCCGGCTTAGATCCATTTCGATATCTAAGTCGAGATCGTGACTAGATTCCGGTCTCGGAAAGACGGAATCTAAGTCATACTCTTTGCTATTACTTTGTTGAACTTTAATTATGCTAACACTTTGTTTTGCAGGATCTATTTTGTCTCGGACTAACCTTGTTTTGCAGGAAAATTGTTCGCTGGAAAAAGGTGGTCCGGGCGCCCGGGAGGCAACAATTATCCTGATCGCGCTTCGCCACTTGGAGCTCTCTGGTTGGACTTGCCACGTCTCACCAGGGCGCCTGGAAGGGATCCAGGGTGCCCCGAGCTTCATATAAAAGATGGGGCGGAGGCAGAGATCAGAATAAACTCAGAACTCTTAGACCGCTTGCTCTGCTGCTCTGCGCTCCAACGACGCTAATGAAGCTCCGACAACATTCTCTTGTCCTTGTGGTTTTCTTTCTGTTGGTATAACTTTGTTTCAATTTTCATTAGCATTCCTTGTTCTGTCTTTGTAATCATTATTTCGAATTGCTAGTGAATTGCCCAACGAAAGTGCTCACGGAGTACGGGCCTTCGAGTAGGAGTCGTCACAGGTTCCGAACGAAGTAAAAAACATTGTGTTCATTTGTCTAAGATGTTTCATTTCCGCTACGCTTAACTCTTTTATACTCGCTATTTTTTGAATCGATATTCACCCCCCCCCCTCTATCGACGTTTCACGATCCAACACCTCTAAGGTACTTCAATATATGCTTTACTGTAGTCCATTGTCCTTGTCCAGGGTTACTTTGATATCTGCTAACTATGCCCTTGGCAAAACAGATTTCTGATCTCGTGCATAGCATACATTAGACTTCCGATAGTCGAAGCATAAAGATCTACCTTCATTTCCTCTATCTCCTTTGATGTCTTCGGAAACATCTCTTTAGATAAAACTACTCCAAGCCCAAAAGGTAAGAAACCTTTCTTGGAGTTCTACATGCTTAAAACGAGCAAGGATTTTTTTTCGATATATGAAGCTTGGGATAAGTAAAATATTCTTTTCTTGTGATCCCTTATTACTTTGATCCCAAGAATATATACATTCTCCCAAGTCCTTAATATCGAATTGTTTGGACAACCATACCCTTACTTCTGACAACACTTTGATATTGTTTCCAACTACCAAAAATGTTATCTACGTATAGTACAAGAAATACTACCACGTTTCCATCACACCTTTTGAATACACAAGACTTATCCGGTTACTAAATAAATCTATAGGTCTGAATTCCTTTGATAAATCGGATGTTCCAAGACCTTGAAGCTTTGCCTCAGTCCATAGACTGATTGAGCTTGCACACAAGATGCTCTTTGCCCTTTGCAATGAACCCTTCTGATTGCTTTATATGGATGCTTTCTTCAAGACTTCCATTAAGGAATGTTGTCTTGACATCTACTTGCCAAATAGATAAAAGAATCCGGATAGACTTAAGCATGACTACCAGTGAAAAAGTTTCCTTTTTCATCAAGCCTTGCTTTGAAAGTTTCCACCTTCCTGTCTATCCATCTTTTCCTATTGTACACCTATTTTCACCCAATGACTTTTACACCATCTGGTAGTTCTACAAGCTTCCAGATTTGATTATAATACATATATTCTAATTCTATATTCATTGCTCTTTGCCTAGATGCTGCATCTTTGTCTTGGAGTGCTTCATCATATGTCCAGGATCAGGCTCATGTTCATTTGGGATCAAGTTCAAAGATTTTTCCAAAACATGAATCTTTTAGGTTGTTTGACAACTCTCCCACTACGATGATGCACTGTCTATAATTGTGTATCAATTGTGATACGTGTTGTAGTTTCTTGTGATATTTCATCTTGTATAGTTGGTACTAGATTAGACGTGTCTTTTATTAAGAACAAATTTACTTATGGGCTTATGGTTCATTATATAGTCCTCTTCTAAAAATCAGTCATTGATGCTAACAATGACCTTCTTATTTTTTAAGACTATAAACCTACTTTCGTTTCTCTAGGATAACCCATAAACAAGTGAATTCCTATCCAATTTATCATTGTCTCTCTTCAGCATATGTGTTGGACTACCCGAATCCGAATATGCTTCAAAATAGGCTTACGCCTATTCAGCAATTCTATATGAGTAGAGAGTTCTAACTTTGGAAGGTACTATGTTCACTTTCTTTTTCAAAGTATATCCTTAAAACGAACTTGGTAATTTTCTGAATAACTCATCATCAATCTAATTATTTCCATAAGAGTCTTATACCTTCTTTCTACTACACCATTCTGTTGAAGTGTACCAGGTGCAGTTAGTTGGGATTGAATCCCTACTTTTGATAAGTGACTCCTAAATTGTCCCAAGAGGTACTTGACACTACAATCTTACCATAGCGACTTAATACTTTTACTTTAACGTTTCTCCGCATCAGCCTTGTACTCTTTGAACTAATCAAAACTCTTAGTCTTGCGGCACATCAAGTAAATGTATTTGTATCTTGAATAGTTGTCTATAAAATAGATGAAATATTCGATACTACCTCTTGTCTGGATAGTTATAGGATCACACAAATTAGAATGAACCAATTCCAACATATCTTTGGCTCCATTCCCCTTAGACTTAAAAGCTTCTTGGTTATTTTTCCTTCCAAGTAAGACTCGCAGGTTGGAAAGATTTCCACTACTAATGAACTCAAAAGTTCTCAGCTACCAATGAATCCTACTCAAGTTAATATAACCTAGCCTTAGATGCCAAAGATATAATTGGTTCATTTCTGAAGGTTGCTTTCTCTTAAAGTTAGAAGATGTGTTACTAATTTCCATTTGTTGTATCGTGGGAGTTATTGGATTTATAAATTGACAACCAATGTATCAGAACAGATAACTTCCCTCTTTTTCTTAATAACAACTTTGTTATTAAAAGAGGCAGAATATCAAGTTCTTTGAATAGTTTAGAAACTGAAAACTAGTTCTTTATAAACTTGGTACGTAAAGATAATTACTTAAAATCCATATTTTATTCTTACCAAAGGATAAACATCTCCCACTGCAACAGCTGCCACTTTTACAGCAGTGCCCATGTGGACGGTGTTTTTATTTTCATTTAGTTGTCGGGTTTCCTGGAACCCTGCAATGAATTGCGGACATGATTAATGACATCTGTATCTATATTCCAGGTTCTGGTAGATAACACCACTTAACATGTTTCAACTAATGAATTAAATACACCTATATTGTTCTTAGTTCTATGAAGACAGTCTACTTAATGTCCAAGTCCTATTTCTAATCATTACAATTGGGACTACTAAGTCTTTCTATAGTATAACAACTAGGGAATTGACAAACATTTTAAATCCTAAGAATCACAAAAATATTTGGTCAAGATCAACTCCTTAAAATCCCCATGAATTTTGTATGCCACGATAGTGTGGACGTATACAAAATCAAAGAGGAGATTTTATCCATTAATTTTATTATCTCGTCAACTTTACTTTATGACGAATACAATTAATAGTTGATCTGTCTTTGATCAAATATTTGGTCAAAACTTTTGAATTTAAAAAAACATTGATTCCTCAAACAATATTATTTAAATTCACCAACACCTCAAACACCGTGAATTTTGCATACCACGATAGTGTGGACGTATACAAAATTAAACATTTGTAAGAGGAAGGGTTTACCCATTAATTATCTTGTCAATAAATCTTTATGACAAATAAAATTACCTCAAACACCGTGAATTTTGTATGCCACGATAGTGTGGACATATACAAAATCAAACATTTGTAAGAGGGATTTTTAAATTTTATTATCTTGTCAACCTATTTATTTGACAAATTAATAGTTGGTTTTCTTCGGTCACACAAATAATAGCAGTGACTCCGATGGGGAGGATACTATTAGACGTGCCTAAGTGTATACCATTACTTGACACTAAGTCCATTAATAAGATTGTGCCCCTTCCGATGGGGAAGATCACACGCTCTTAATTAACTTCCTATAGTCATCCAAAATGGAAGTTTAATCTAGTGATCCACAAACAAGCTCATCCGATATGGAAGAAGGCACTCAGAGCCAACGCGCAAGCTTGTTGCATCACTTATAAACCAGTAATGGAGACCATGGAATTTATTTAAAATAAATCCCTCTCCCACTTAGTTATTTAAAGTGAGGAATTTTAACTATGCTAGTCTACTAAACATGTATACTAACATGCACACACAGCACACTATAAAAGCAATAAATAGAAAAACTAATTTTCAACTATTATGGCTTTTGTCTATTGTTGTCCTCCGTGTGTCGTCATCCCTAGCTGCTGCCATCTTTGGCCACTGCCACCGGGTCTAGTTGTCGCATCCATCTTGCTCCTTGTTCCGCTGCGCCTCTGGTCCTCAAAAGGTTCCACGCCTTGCAAGATTCGATCCGCGACATAAATAGAATTTTACATTTTCGATCCTATATTCCTCGAAGGAATGTACATGTAAACTAGATCGAACATAAAATAAAATTTACATCTATCGATCCTATATTCCATAAAAGGAATGTACATGTAACTAGATCAAAATAAAATCCTAATAAAACTAAATACAGCTCCTGCTGTATTTTATAATACAATCATGCACACACAATAAATGCCCTTGACATGTCCAAGGGTCCAATCACACACATAATAACTAAAAGTCATAATAGTTGGATCCTGCATCCACAAAGTTAGCACATCCTACTATTAACCTGCCTAAATTATGTATGACATGTGCATAATTAAACTAATACCAAATACATAGAGGCAAAACCCTAGTTCTGATACCAATTGTTGGTTGCTACTTGGAAAACCTAATGGTTCCACTGTACAAAAAATTTTGTACAAAAATCTGAACCTTTTCCTAGCTACCATGTGTTCTTTTAAATTAAACTTGGATCTCCTGTGGAACTTAACACGTTTGATCCAAAGTTTAGTTTATTTGTTCTTTTAGGTTTAGACTTGGATCTCCTGCGGAACTTAACACGTTCGATCCAAATCACCTAGGTTATTAATTTCATTAATATTAATTTCCAAAATTGACTTCCAGGACTGCATGGCGAGGCACATGGCCTTCTTGGATATGGGAACAACCACCACCGCCTAGACAAAGTCTTTTAAGGAAAGCTAATATTTAATTTCCTTAAATAACTTTAGGTCAACCGAAAAGAACAATCAAATCACAAGGAAAAGAAAAACAAAAGAACACAACATCGAAAACAAATTCGAAATACTAGAATTGCATGCCTCTTGTATTTGGTATTTTTACAAAGAAGTAAAACTGTTGGTGCAATCATGCCCTGGAAGTTTCAATGTGTTGACAATTATTTAAGTTTAGGTTAATACGGTTGAACTAACATGCATTGTGAGTTTGCAGGAGGAGTTTCTTGCAGGTCAGAAGACCAGATGCAAGAGAAGACCAAGAAGGTCGAGGACTGGATTCTTAGCAAAAAGAGTTCTTGCAGGTCAGAAGACCAGATGCAAGGCAAGAGAAGTCCAAGAAGGTCGGGGACCGGATTCTTGGCAAGAGAAGCTCCTGCAAGTCACAAGATTATGTGTGTGATAGGCTCACTGTCAGAGATCGACTGGAAAATCGATTCAGACATGGATGTGCGGAAAATTGCCTCTGAATCGATCAGCCGATCGATTGAAGGTAAGGCAATCGATTGGCTGATCGATTGGTAAAGTTCTGCGCAGCACAGAATGCATCTGGATCGATCAGCCGATCAATTCAAGTTACTGAATCGATCGGCCGATCGATCCGTGAACATTCTGTGGAAACACAGAATCGTTCTGAATCGATCATCCGATCGATTCAAGGGATTGAATCGATCGGCCGATCGATCCGTGAACATTCTGTGCGAAGCACAGAATCACACTGAATCGATCAGCCGATCGATTCAAGGTATTGAATCGATCGGCCGATCGATTCACGCAGCTGCTAATTTCATGAGCAAGCGCTTGAATCGATTCAAACGCTGCCTCAATCGATCCAAGTCAAATAAAAGAATCTGCACCGTCGATCTTGACGCGATGGTTTCCAACGGATAGTTGTGAATCGATTGGAATATGACCTCAATCGATCCACGGCGACGGCGGCGTGAGAAACGACTAGTTTTCTCAACGTATAAAACACGGAAAGAAGTTGGAAAACAAACACAACGAAAAACATACTGTTCCATTGCTCTCCAAGCCTTTTTGAAAGCTCTCAAGTGATCAAGATTCAAAGCAAAGGGTTCAAGCTCCTCTCCACTACGTACTGAAATCTCACCTGCAAAGAAGAAGCTGATTAAAGCTTGTAATCCTTCTCTACTTCTTCTTTGTAGCGTTTGTGATATTTATTTTGAAGAAAAGGAAGAGGTGTATTTCTGTTAAGGTTTCTCCACCTTCGGTGTGATTCCGAGAAGGAGGGTTTTTGATAGTGAAAGAGTGTGAGTGGTGTGGATCCTTGGATTAGTCACCTCCTTGAGGAGGTGGATACCAAGTAAATAACGGTGTTAGCATTGCCTTCAGATTTCCGCTGTGCAAAACAAAGTTAATCAGTCCCCCCCTCTAGCTCAACCGATCCTAACAAGTGGTATCAGAGCATTGGTTTACTTTTGAGGATTCATCGTCAAGAAAGCACAAGTCAAAGAGCTACAAGATGTCAATGAAGGAGGGACATAGTACTTCACGACCACCATTCTATGAAGGCAGCAATTTTGCTTATTGGAAGAGCCGCATGGAACACTATCTCATGACCGAAATTGATATGTGGTTCTCAATCACGGAGGGATTCATGGCGCCAACTGAAAATGAAAAAATGCTTGAGTCATCCAAGTGGACTGTTGAACAAAAAATGAAGGCTCAAGCAAATGCAAAGGCGATTGTGACTCTTCAATGTGGATTAAGCTCGGAACAACTCAACAAAGTTGGACCCTTTAAGAGTGCCAAGGATTTGTGGGATAAGCTTATTGAACTAAATGAAGGCACCAAGGATTCAAGAATTGCAAAGAGAGATTTGTTGATAAATCAACTTCAAAACTTCACCATGAAGGATGGAGAAACGGTAAGCTCACTACATGGGAGATTCAAGGAACTCCTAAATGGTCTTCATTCAGTTGGAGAGAGTGTGGAGAACCGATATCTCATAAGGTATGCTTTAAAATCTTTCCCAAGAAACTCTTTATGGTCATCCATGGTGGATGCTTATAAGGTTTCAAGGGATTTGTCAATAGTGAAATTGGATGAATTATTTTGTGAACTTGAATTGCATGAGCAAGCTAACACAAGCCATAAGGAGAAAGGTATAACATTGGTTGCAGGTGAAAAGAGCAAAAAGAAGCACAGGGAAAATAAAAAGGAGAAGAAGGAGTCATCTTCAGAATCCGAACAAGATAGTGATAGTGATAGTGATGAAGAGCTATCATCAAGTGAAATGGCAAACTTCGTTCGAAGAATGATGAGACATTCAAGGAAGTTTGACAAAAAGGATGTTAAGAAAATCTTCAATGATGAGAAAAGAAAAGGTAAATCTCTTGTGGATTCTAAGAATAAAACTGATGTAATTTGCTATGAATGTAAGAAAAAGGGGCACTACAAAATGGAGTGTCCAAAGTTGAAGAAGCAAGAGGAAAAGATCAAGAAAAAGAAGAAGGCATTGAAAGCCACATGGGATGACTCATCATCAAGCTCATCGGAAGAAGATGAAAGGAAGAGCTCAAAGCACATGACTCTCATGGCCTTAAGTCATGTAGAAGATAGTGAAGATGAAGATAGTCATGAAGAAGATGTGGAGTCTTCAAGTGAGTCATCTTCTAGTGATGATGAGGTAATTTCTCCCAAGCTTGATAAGATGTATGCCACCATTGCATGCTTAACCAATGCACTAGCTAAATCAAAAGGGAAGGTCAAAAGATTGCAAAATGAATTGAAATCACTCAAAAATGAAATTGTGCCATGTGAAAGTTGCATGCTTCATGAAAATGACAAAAATGATGTTGATGATCTTGAAAAAGAAAATGTATCATTGAAATCACAAGTTGATGATCTTAGATGTGCTCTAGTAAAATTTACTTCAAGCTCAAAATACTTAGACATGATTCTAGGAGCTCAAAGAGGCGTGTACAATAAAGCGGGACTAGGTTTCAAATCTCAAGATAAGGAAGTTAAATTCATGTCCCTAATTAGTAGAAACCATGCTTCAAGGGTTAAGGTTGTTCAAGCTTGGGTACCCAAGCAATTTGTTATTGATGCTACCGGACCCAAAGTGTGGGTACCAAAACATTTGGTTCATCGTGTTTAAACAGGCATGCGCAAAGGGGGAGCATCCAACAACATGGTTCGTAGATAGTGGATGCTCTAAGCATATGACGGGAGACTCATCAAAATTTTCATCATTTAGACACAAAAGTAAATGTACCGTTTCTTTTGGTAATAGTGGTGAGCTAAAAGTTATAGGAATTAGAGATATTAGAATTTCCGAGAAATTTGTAATAAAAAATGTGTTACTAGTAAAAGGCATGGCTTTTAATCTCTTGAGTGTTAGTCAACTATGTGACTCGGGGTATAGAGTTGAGTTCAACTCATCTCAATGCCTAGTCAAACATAGTGAACTAAACACCAATGTTCTCATAGGCCATAGAAAAGAAAATATTTATCAAGTTGAACTATTTGGTGCTACTAATGTGTTTGCTAAGTGTCTCATGTCCAAAGAAGAGGAGACGTGGCTTTGGCACCGGAGACTCGCTCACACCAACATGAAGAATATCAAAAATCTCTCAAGGAAGGAGTTGGTGCACGGATTGCCAAAGTTGAAGTTTCAAAAGGACAAAATATGTGATGCATGTCAAATGGGTAAGCAAACCAAAGCTACTCATAAAGGTAAAAATGTTGTAAGTACTTCAAATGCTTTAGAGCTCATTCACATGGATTTATTTGATAGTAGCAAATATATTTCTTTAAACGGTAGTAGATATTGCTTTGTGATTGTGGATGATTACACTAGATATACATGGGTGTTTTTCTTGAAACATAAGGATCAAACTCTAGATACCTTGATTGCTTTTTGTAATAGAGTAGAAAATGAAAAGGGTCATAAGATAAACAAAATAAGAAGTGATCATGGAGGTGAGTTTGAAAATGATAGATTCACAAGCTTTTGTATGGAAAAAGGCTACAAACATGAGTTTTCAACCCTAGAACACCTCAACAAAATGGAGTTGTTGAGAGGAAAAATAGGGTGTTACAAGAGGCCGCTAGGAGCATGTTAAATGAATATTCACTACATAGTTTCCTATGGGCCGAAGCAATCAATACGACTTGTTATGTCCAAAATCGAACTTTAATACATAGGTTTCTAGGAAAAACACCTCATGAATTGTGGTTTGGTAAACAACCTACAATTAAGCATCTTAGAGTATTTGGGTGTAAGGTCTATATTCTAAACACCAAGGATCACTTGGGAAAGTTTTCCGCTAAGGCGGATGAGGGGATTCTTGTAGGATACTCAAGTCATAGCAAGGCATACCGAATTTACAACAAAAGATCAAAACTAGTTGAAGAATCACTAAATGTTGTATTTGAAGAAAATCCTCTTTAAACGCTATAAGAACAAACAATGAAGAATTACAATTTGAGTTAGAGAAACTAACACTAAATGAGGAAAATCATCAAGGAGAAGAAAATCAAGAAAGTGATGGTGAGAAAAATGAACCTTTGCCACTTGAACCCGAAGTTATAACAAATCAAGACTCAAGACTTATTAGGACTCATGTAAATCATCCCTTAGATCAAGTAGTAGGAGACATTACTCAAGGAGTGAGAACTCGATCTTACTTTAGAAATGAAGGAAGTCAAGTTGCCCTAATATCTCAAATAGAACCAAAAACCATTGATGATGCCTTGTTTGATCCGGATTGGATTTTAGCAATGCAAGATGAATTATCTCAATTTGAGAGAAGTCAAGTTTGGGATTTAGTTCCTAGGCCTAACAACAAATCAATTATTGATACAAAATGGTTTTTAGGAACAAACTTGATGATAAAGGGATAGTGGTGAGAAACAAAGCTAGATTGGTCGCTAGGGTTTCAATCAAGTAGAAGGTTGGACTATGATGAAACTTATGCACCGTAGCAAGATTGGAGTCAATTAGAATGATGTTGGCCTTTGCTGCCCACAAGGGCTTCAAATTGTACCAAATGGATGTAAAATCAGCATTTTTAAATGGTGTAATAAAAGAAGAAGTATATGTTGAGCAACCACCGGGATTTGAAAATTTGGAGTGTCCAACCCATGTATATAAACTTAAAAAGGCCTTATATGGACTACAACAAGCTCCTCGGGCTTGGTATGAACGATTGTCAACATTTCTAGTATCAAAAGGGTTTCATAGAGGAAAAATTGATCCTACTCTATTCTTGAAAAATAATGGTAATGATTTGTTTGTGGCCCAAGTATATGTAGATGACATTATTTGTGGTTCCACAAATAAAGATTTTTTAAATGAATTCATTAATCACATGGAGAGTGAATTCGAAATGAGTTTGGTTGGTGAGTTGACATTTTTCCTAGGATCACAAATTAAGCAAACAAAAGAGGCCATTTACATTCATCAATCCAAATATGTCAAAGAGCTATTTAAGAAATTTGGAATGGAAAATGCAAAGGAAATATCTACCCCCATGGCCACAAATACTAAGTTGGATAAAGACATTGAGGGGAAAGAAGTTGACTCCAAAGTGTATCGTAGTGCTATAGGAAGTCTTCTCTATCTCACGGCTAGTAGACCGGATATACTGTTCGCCGTAGGTATATGTGCTAGGTATCAATCTTGTGCCAAGGAGTCACATTTGAGTGTCGTTAAGCGAATTCTTCGTTATCTCAAGGGGACTCAAAATGTTGGTCTTTGGTATCCTAGAACCGAAACTTTTGACCTAGTGGGCTATACCGATTCTGATTATGCCGGATGCAAGTTGGATCGCAAAAGCACTAGTGGTAGTTGTCAATTTCTAGGGTCCTCTTTAGTAAGTTGGTCAAGTAGAAAACAACATTGTGTAGCTCTCTCCACAACCGAAGCGGAATATATTGCCATGGGAGAGTGTGTATCGCAATTATTATGGATGACTCATACTCTAGAAGACTATAAACTTACCTATAACAATGTTCAAGTACTTTGTGATAATGTGAGTACAATCAATTTAACAAAAAATCCCGTTCATCATTCA
The DNA here is from genome assembly GCF_018446385.1 of Zingiber officinale. Taxonomy (NCBI): domain Eukaryota; kingdom Viridiplantae; phylum Streptophyta; class Magnoliopsida; order Zingiberales; family Zingiberaceae; genus Zingiber; species Zingiber officinale. Next base: position 87,345,740 of record NC_055994.1, read on the forward strand.
AGAACGAAACACATAGAGGTTAAACATCATTTTATCCGTGATCATGTAACTCGAGGTGATATCATTTTAAATTATGTTGGATCAAAATCTAACTTAGCCGATATCTTCACCAAACCTCTTCCCGAAGTTGAATTTAGCTTTCTTAGAAGAGAATTGGGAATGTGTTGTATTGATTAAATCAAATCCTCCATGGTCACTTTATAGGTAGAGTCTTTGGGTTCTTCACCTTAATTTTTGCCTCTCACAAACACATAGGATTATCTTCTTTGTGTGATTTAGATGGGGGTGAGAGGTTAGGAACATTTATCTTGGTCATAATGCTTGTTATGATGCATTAAGATTGGCCAAGAAAAATGATTGTCACATGAAACATTCATTTGTCCAATCATAGGGAAAGCAAGTGTACAACTCATGTGCCCGTTGCCCTACGATTATGATTGGAAATTTCCAATTGATCATGTAACAACTCACTTCTGAAACATTGGTTGTAGTGTGTTATTGGATGGGGATTATTATGAAAAAGATAGATACAAACTTCCTCATATCTTTGAAGTTTTCAATAATTTGTGGTTTTGTGTAAGTTTTCACTAAGACGAGTTTATTTTTATTAAACTTTATTTTTTCTTGATAATATGGGACATATATAGTGTCTATGCAAAATTTCATGATTTTTGGGGTAGTGTACAATTAGTTGTGCTTTTCCAAATCTTGGTTCTGAAAGTTTTTCAGACATGCAGAACTATCAGGCTTCCCAATCGATTGGTCAATCGATTGGGAGGCTCGCACTTGGCCACAGAAGGCATCTGAATCGATCAGTGGATCGATTCAGAGTACCTAGATCGATCAATGGATCGATTGAGAGGCTCGCACTTTTCCACAAAAGGCATCTGAATCGATCAGTGGATCGATTCAGAGAACCTCAATCGATCAATGGATCGATTGAGAGACCCTTTCGTTTTTCCACAGAAGGCGTCTGAATCGATCCATGGATCGATTCAGTCTTTTGTTCGACTTTCACAGAAGCATTGTGAATCGATCGACCGATCGATTCAATTACTCTCAATCGATCGGTCGATCGATCGAAGCCCTAAAACCCGTCTTAAACCCGTGGATCCGAATCGATCCCTTACTTTTTCCTTTTCTCTTTCTCTCTCTCGACGCGGCTTTTGCCCTAGGCGACTTCCCAGGCGACGGTTCTGCCTGTCTCGATCATCACTCCGGTGTGCTTCTCCGGCGAAGAGGCGCTATTCCACTTCTCTTCCAGTTCTCTCTCGACACACTGGGTAGCTCCTTTCCTCTTCTCCGCGTCCTCACACAAAATGCGGACTCAAAACCCTAAACCTAGGTAAAACTCATTGCTCTACTCCTTGTTGTTCCTTTTTGCTCCTATTCTTGACCTAATCTGTATTTTTGTGTGTCTTTGTGCATTGCATTATCCCTCATGCATTGCATTACTTGCATTACCCTTGAATCTTTGCATTACTGTCAAACCATTCACTGTCCCTTACTCACGCACTTTGTATTCCTTCCCGTTCACTGTCAACTCTGGGCATCTCGTGCATTTGTTTTCTATCCCACAGAAAGAAACAAAAGGTCCGTGAATCGAGCGAAGGGTCGTCTGTTCCTTCCTCACGTCCTCAACCTCCCACTGACCCTAGGTTTCCAAATGCTGCAATGCAACAAGCTTTCACCAAAAACACCTTCAAACTTATTCCCCCTAGATCAGTGAATTTGCAATATTATAGATCTTCTTGTTTTGATACCTATAATAGGTTCAAGCATTATAAACTTGACTCTTTGTTGACTTGTGAGAGGGACATCAATATAGGTCTTGTCTCCGAATTCTATAATAATTTACACACTTCAGATGGTGTAAATTATCGCACTCGTGTTGCAAAACGGAGCCTGGACTTCTCTTGTGAGATTCTTCAATCTTATCTCGAATGTCTACCCTCAAACAATGATTTTGTCTTTTATCCGAATCTTCCCGATGAGCTGCCTCCACCTTTTGAGCATATTAGCATTGCCTCCATGCATCAGTTCTTCTTTGGTCGTCCTCGTCCGGATGGGCCAGATGCTCATATCACTAAGTTTTCTTCTCTTGAGTTATCGGCTGAAAATGCCGCTTTGTTTAAAGTAATCATCAACTGTCTTTTCCCCATTGCCTCTCGTGCCCTGGCCATTCTACGACCGCCTCATATGTTTGCTCTCTACGCCATTCGTCATTCCCTTGACATCAACATCCCTCTAAATATCTTTCATTGCATCATCCATTTCACCCAGCCCGTGCAGCAGACGATACATATGCCTTTCGGGCATCTTATCACAGATTGGCTGGCGTCCCAGAAGGTTGATGTTTCCCGGGGACGGCTGGAGCACATGACAGTGGCTTATTCTCGGATCTCTTCCCGCTCTTTCAAGAAGTCGGGTCTGATTGGTGGTCCCGCTGGAGTTCGATGGATCGATGGCCGTGCTTTTGGGGAAGGACCCCGGGCTCGCCACAGGGGGGATGCACAGGCCTTGGCTCCTGCGGAGGATGAGGCTGAGGAGGAGTTCCACGGGCCAGCTTCTCCGGATCTTGAGGAGCCGGTTTCCACTCGCCTTGAGGAGCTGACCCTGGAGGTAGCCAGCCTGCGTACCACGTTGGATACCGTGGTCCAGCAGCAGACTTCGATGCAGGCAACTATGACTTCGATGCAGCGGACTCTGGACACACTAGTGGACTTAGTGGGCTCGTGGGTGACGGTCCACCCGTCTCAGTCTGGTCCATCCCCCGCCCCTGTTCCCCCTGCTGAGGATGCCCCTGATCCTGACTCTGCGGCGGTTCCTGCTCCGGCTACTACGTCCGCTCCAGCTGCTGATCCTGCTCCCACTCCTCCTGGAGACGAGCTTATCGAGTTTTATGTTCCTATATGATGTATTTTTATCTTGTTGTATGGATGGTTGTTCTGGAGTCCTTTTTGTGAACTCTCTTTTATTTTGAATGTATGATATTTTTTTTTTTGCTACACTCTCCTTTTGATTCTACATTTCAGTGTTGTTCTGTTCTGTTGATATATGTGTTTTAGGGGGAGCATTCATTGGATTTATCATATTTGCCTTGTGCACTTATTGAGGAGGAGTTATTTGCTTTTGATTTTTGACAAAGGGGGAGATCTATATTGAAGTTCATGCTTATTGCTTATGCCTATCTTAGTAAATTAAAATCAAGCTTACTGCAATTATTATTTCAGCAAGCTACAATCATTATTTATCATTGTATTGGAAATTAGCCTAAACTTAAATAGATTGTCAAACATCAAAAAAGGGGAGATTGTTGGTGCAATCATGCCCTGGAAGTTTCAATGTGTTGACAATTATTTAAGTTTAGGTTAATACGGTTGAACTAACATGCATTGTGAGTTTGCAGGAGGAGTTTCTTGCAGGTCAGAAGACCAGATGCAAGAGAAGACCAAGAAGGTCGAGGACTGGATTCTTGGCAAAAAGAGTTCTTGCAGGTCAGAAGACCAGATGCAAGGCAAGAGAAGTCCAAAAAGGTCGGGGACCGGATTCTTGGCAAGAGAAGCTCCTGCAAGTCACAAGATTATGTGTGTGATAGGCTCACTGTCAGAGATCGACTGAAAAATCGATTCAGACATGGTTGTGCGGAAAATTGCCTCTGAATCGATCAGCCGATCGATTGAAGGTAAGGCAATCGATTGGCTGATCGATTGGTAAAGTTCTGCGCAGCACAGAATGCATCTGGATCAATCAGCCGATCGATTCAAGTTACTGAATCGATCGGCCGATCGATTCAAGTTACTGAATCGATCGGTCGATCGATCCGTGAACATTCTGTGCGAAGCACAGAATCGTTCTGAATCGATCATCCGATCGATTCAAGGGATTGAATTGATCGGCCGATCGATCCGTGAACATTCTGTGCGAAGCACAGAATCACACTGAATCGATCAGCCGATCGATTCAAGGTATTGAATCGATCGGCCGATCGATTCACGCAGCTGCTAATTTCATGAGCAAGCGCTTGAATCGATTCAAACGCTGCCCCAATCGATCCAAATCAAATAAAAGAATCTGCACCGTCGATCTTGACGCGATGGTTTCCAACGGATAGTTGTGAATCGATTGGAATATGACCTCAATCGATCCACGACGACGGCGGCGTGAGAAACGGCTAGTTTTCTCAACGTATAAAACACGGAAAGAAGTTGGAAAACAAACACAACGAAAAACATACTATTCCATTGCTCTCCAAGCCTTTTTGAAAGCTCTCAAGTGATCAAGATTCAAAGCAAAGGGTTCAAGCTCCTCTCCACTACGTACTGAAATCTCACCTGCAAAGAAGAAGCTGATTAAAGCTTGTAATCCTTCTCTACTTCTTCTTTGTAGCGTTTGTGATATTTATTTTGAAGAAAAGGAAGAGGTGTATTTCTGTTAAGGTTTCTCCACCTTCGGTGTGATTCCGAGAAGGAGGGTTTTTGATAGTGAAAGAGTGTGAGTGGTGTGGATCCTTGGATTAGTCACCTCCTTGAGGAGGTGGATACCAAGTAAATAACGGTGTTAGCATTGCCTTCAGATTTCCGCTGTGCAAAACAAAATTGGTCAGCAAAAGAAGTGAGCCATTCACCCCCCCCCCCCCCTCTAGCTCAACCGATCCTAACAAAAACTAGTATGATGCGGAAATTAAATACTAGTATACCTTTTCTTTTGCAAGCAAAAACCTCTAGGTCTTCTACCGTATTCCTCTTCTAACCTCGGACGTTGTGTGGGCAACGATCTTCCGAGATGAGAAACCACCAAAGCACCTTCTTCTCCTTTCTTCAAGTTTCGGCCAAGCACAATGCTTCCAAAAGATGAAGATCTTTTTCCACCAACCAAGCTCCAAGGGATGTAAGCTTTCTCTCCTTCTTCTCCAAGCTAAAATCCGGCCACCGTAATATCTCCAAGGAAGAAGAAAGGTTCGGCCACAAGGATGGAGAGAAGAGAAAGAGAAGTGCCGGCCACACCAAGGAAGAAAAGAGGGAGAAAATAATAGAGGTTGTTCACCTTGAAGGCTCCCAAAACCCCCCTCTTTTATAATCCTTAGCTTTGGAAAATAAGGAAATTTAATTACAATAAAATTTCCTTAACTTTCCTTGACATGAATTAATTAAGAACAATTAAACAAAATTTCCTAATCCCTCATGTCATGGCCGGCCACCTCATGAAGAGCAAACAAGACAATTTTCAATCAACAATTAAAAATTCCTTATTTGTCTTCGAAAATTTTAAAAAATAAAATTTCCCTTTAAAATCCCTTCATGGTTGATAAAAAGAAATTTCTATAATTTTAATTTTTCAAAATGTGAATAATTTATAAAGAAGAAAAATAAAATATCTTTCCAATTTACAAATAAGGAAAGAGATTTAATCTCTTTCTTTAATCTTTTGTAGAACCTTATAAAAGAGATATTTTAATTTTTAATCTCTCCAATAAATTATATCTTTCACATAAGAAAATTTTAAAATTAAAATTCATTTTTAATTAAATAGGGCCGGCCACCTAAGCTTGGGTTCAAGCTAGGGCCGGCTACCCATGAACCAATGGTTTGGCCGGCCCTAGCTTGATCCACAAGCTAGCTTGGCCGGCTCCTACACCATGGGTATGAAGGTGAGTATAGGTGGGTATAGTACTCTATAAATAAGAGGCTACGATAGGGACCGAAATGAGGAATTGGTTTTAGTCTCCCGATAAAATTAAGCATCCCGTGTTCTCCCCGAACACACAACTTAATTTTATCAATAATAATTCATTCCACTAGAGAACTATTATTGAACTACCGCACCAATCCCAAATTACATTTTTGGGCTCCTTCTTATTATGAGTGTGTTAGTCTCCCTGTGTTTAAGATGTCGAATGTCCACTAATTAAGTGAGTTACTGACAACTCATTTAATTAATATCTTAGTCCAAGAATAGTACCACTCAACCTTATCGTCATGTCGGACTAAGTCCACCTGCAGGGTTTAACATGACAATCCTTATGAGCTCTTCTTGGGGACATTATCAACCTAGATCACTAGGACACAGTTTCCTTCTATAATCAACAACACACACTATAAGTGATATCATTTCCCAACTTATCGGGCTTATTGATTTATCGAACTAAATCTCACCTATTGATAAATTAAAGAAATAAATATCAAATATATGTGCTTGTTATTATATTAGGATTAAGAGCACACACTTCCATAATAACTGAAGTCTTTATTCTTTTATAAAGTCAGTATAAAAGAAACGACCTCTAATGGTCCTACTCAATACACTCTAAGTGTACTAGTGTAATTATATAGTTAAGATAAACTAATTCCTAATTACACTACGACCTTCCAATGGTTTGTTCCTTTCCATCTTGGTCGTGAGCTACTATTTATAATTTATAAGGTACTGATAACATGATCCTCTGTGTGTGACACCACACACCATGTTATCTACAATATAAATTAATTGAACAACTACATTTATCATAAATGTAGACATTTGACCAATATGATTCTTATTTCCAGATAAATGTTTATACCAAAAGTTAGGCTTTTAGTATACATCCTAACAGAAGGCCCGCGATTCTTGATCGCTTTCCGTGGGCAACAACTATAAGCTCGATAAGGTTTACAAGTATAACAATTTACAGCTTAATTTAAACCAGAAATCTTATACCGACAACAATGGATGAAAAAGCGAAGCTCCGGGTCGTCGGTGTCAAGTTGCAGCACTTCCGGGTCGTCGATTTAGCAGCACACAACAAGAGGATCACTTGGAATGAGTTATGTTGGCTGCTGCCTTGAGACCTTTATTTATACTGTGTTCAAGGCGCCTTCAAGCCCTCTCAAGGTGCCTCCAGCCCGGCGAGTCGCATGCGTGGATCAGCACAGACCTGGTCAAACTCTATCTAGTTCAAGGCGCCTTCAGCCTCTCCAAGGCGCCTTCAACCTTCGGTCCAAGGTGCCTTGGCTTCATTCAAGGCGCCTCTAGTCTGCTGCATTGGCTTTTCCTGGCTCGCACCCGAGGCGCCTCCAAGCTCCATGGAGGCGCCTCGGACACTGTTCATCCAAGGTTAACTTGTGCTCCTTTGGTCCTGCAAAAGTGTTAGTCCCAAACACTTACCTTTCAAAATAAAGTTAGCACAAAACTATAGTAAATATGATAATAGAATATAATGACAGTCTCCGGACTGTCCGGGTCTGATTTCGGATTTTCAACCGGAAACCCTAGGTCGACCCGACGCCTACTGTTCCCTCTGCGGGGAACGCGTCCTCACCTACTCCACTCAGGAGATTTACCTGTTGCCAGTACGATCCTCCAGATCGACTAAACTTTTGCTCGGTGTTCGATGCTTCCCGACTTTCTGCTGGACTTCCGCTTCCCGGCTGGTCCAGTCTTTCACCTGGTTCACGACACCAGGACTTTCCACCTAGGGTTACCCTCTAGGACTTTTGCCTGAAGCACTTGACCCACCAAGACTTTCCGCATAGGATTACCACCCCCTATGACCTAGGGTTACCACCCACTAGGGTTTTTACCTTGCCTAACCACAGTTAGGGCTTTTGCCTAAGTACACTTAGGATTTTCCTGCAATCTCATTCAGACCGTTAGATCACCACACATCTTAACTTTGAATCCTTTGCCATTATCAAAACTTAGGTTCGATCGTCGGATGCTTCCCGCACCAACAATCTCCCCCTTTTTGATTATGACAACCGAAATTCAAAGTTAAGTAAAACAAGTGCATAAGATATATTAAAAGTTTTTAAGTGAGCAAGCTTAAGTATATAAATTCAAATAAAAGCAAAACTTAAGCTAACACTTAAACTTTGTGACGCTCCCCCTTAATACAGGGTTTCCTTTTTAAATTTTTACTTTTGAATTTCCTACTCTCCCCTTTAATAAATGCAACACTTAAACTTTGTGACGCTCCCCCTTAATACAGGGCTTCCTTTTTTACTTTTGAATTTCCTACTCTCCCCCTTTGCCATATATCAAAAAATAAGCCAGTTGAAAGCAAGTTTTAAGTTTTTAGAAAAAACATATTTTAGTTTTAAATTTTACTGAAAAAATATGTTAGTTAAGGGAGAAAGAGGACTTAAAAAGGAATTTTTTTTCCTAAAAAAAGGCTAATATATGGATGACTTTGAAGGATGACTTTAGCCTCTTTTTAAACTTAGTTGTTTCTTTTTGAAAAAAAATACTTAATTAAATTTAGAAAAAAAACTTAGCTAGATTTTAAAGAATTTTTTTTTTTGAAGCCAAATTATGTTTAAAGAAATTTGAAGTCTCATTTTACTTAGCAAAAATCTTTTGAAAGTCATGAGTTAAATTTTGCAAGTAAAGAAATATGCTTTTAATACTTTTAGCTAAGTATAGAATGAATCTAAGAGGTAACTTAGAAAAGTATTTTAGCACTTAGAGTTAAAATTTATAAAGGTGGCTAAGTTTGAGAAAGTTTGAAAGTTTTTGCAAACATTGAAAATGTAGTTTCAGTTTTAGAAAGGTACTTAGTTAGGTACTTACTCTTAATTTTGAAAATTAGGAGTAAGTATTTGTTAATTTTTAGGATGAAGAGAGAGAGTAGTAAAAAATTTAATTTAGGTTATTTTTTCAGTTGGTCCTTAAGTCCAAGCATGAGTCAAGTTAAATAGCAATCAAATTATCTAATTGGTTTTGATCAGGTATCAGAGCCCTAAAGTACAAGCATGCTTAATCTTAATATTTCCATTTCCTTCACCAACTGTCTAACTTTTAGTTACTTGCTGATTGCCTAGAGGGCAGCAACTTTCACTTGGTTAGTCAAGTTAAGTCATTTAGTCCAGTTAGATTTGACTAGGGCTGGAAGACTTGACTAGATTACTATTAATAAAGTATTTAACGTCCAGACTCATATTGATGCACAGAAATAAGCATTCTTGAGTCCAGGTTGTACCCTATGCATCTCACACCATTCTATGTTTTTCAAACACAAGCAAGGTATACCTAGGTGTTTGTGAGATGCTCTGACTTAAATCTAGGGGAACATGATTTCTAGGGTAGAGCCTAAACTAAGTCCAATTTTTTAAAATTATAAGAAAAGGGGATTTTTAAATCATTATTTTTCCTAGAGTTTTTTTTAAGAACAATTTAAAAGTGGTTTTGAAATTATACTCACAATTTTGAAAAAGGGGCAAATAAGTACTGAATTAAAACATAAGTCAGCTAAACATAAGATAACCAACTCCAAGATACAACCAAAAGGTGAGTAAGATATCCAGGTCCAAAAAGTGAGTGACATATCTAGACAATCTAAGAAGATAGAGTCAAGCAGGCGGATCGTCAGCTGGAGGATCAGCTAGAGGCTGCTCGGGTGCCGGCTGAGGCTGTCCCTAACGCCGTATCTTGCCTCGGAGAGACGCAAAACCTGCAGCCATCTCGGATCGCATAGATCGAAGGAAGCGATGGCTATCTAGTACAGCTCGTCACGTCTGAGAGGACTGGATCTTGAGCCGAGTGAGTCTGTCCTCGACAGAAAGTGGTGCCGAAGATGAAGGCCCGACTGATGTGGAGGGCCCGGCAGAGGAAGAAGGATCTACGAAAAAGTCCTCTGCCAGGAAGTCGAGCCACTCCTCACCCTCACCTGGTACGTCCTCGGCCTCTGGAGCATCAGGAGCAGCGATTGGCTGTGGTCGGCCCTTTCAGGCCAGAATCCCCTCGGCAGTGACCTCTTCACCCGCTAATCTAAGACTACGCTGACCTAACTCATCATATATAGTCAGTGGTATGAGGGCCCCTCTAGTAATGTCTATCCTAGAGCTGGAGAATATCTGGGTCAGGATATGGCAGTAGGGCATATGAATCACTCTAGATGTAACTGTACTAGATGCAAGAATGATGTTATGAAATATATGTAGAGCTATGTCTATATCTAGCCGCTGGCTGAGGGCGTACAAAAAGAACGAGTGGGATGATCGCATCTTCGAGACGTCTCGAGATGAGATGGGTAGAATGCATGTTGTCAGGACTCTGTACATAACATAGTCCTGATCGCGAAGAAGAGTGGACCTGAATTCTGTCAGGCCAAAGGGTCTCTCCTCCCCAAAAAAATGCATGTAGATGTCATCTAAGGTAATGTGGGAATAGGGATCACCGAAAGGTAGCTCCCTACTCGGGTAACACAAAAATGTACACTGGGACTCCCTAAGCTATAAGTTGGTGCGAAGTAGAGAGGGAGTAAACTGAAGGTCAGTACCACCAACTCTAGTGGAATAGGTGCTATCATCAACCTTTTTCAAGGTTGTGATAAAACTGGGCACACAGGTCTTGATTGACTGTAGTGGTACAGTCAACCAGTTTATCTAGATGATAGTGGGTTATCATCTGGATTGCGGGTTGATAGAATTGGGATAAAAATTCCCTACCAATATATTTAGATTTAATAGACTCAAAGGTGAACCTAGCGAAATCTATTCTATGCTGTTCCGAGGGGAATCTAGGGTTCGTGGAAGGGGCCCTAGCCGGTGTGGGATCCACAATACGACGCTTTTTATTTTTGACATTATACAAGAAAAATAGAAAAACTAGCATGAAATTTATGTAATAGATGATTGAGAAGAGTTTAGATTATACCTAGAAGGCATTGCTAGGATTAAAGGCGAAAGAGATGGATTGAAGGCGCCTTGGTTGGGAAAAATCACACTTGGGTTGTGTTTCGGCAGAAAACGAACAGAAGGAGGAGCTTCTGTTTGTGGCAAAAACGCTGAGTGAAGGCGCCTTAAAGGATCCTTAAGGCGCCTTTGGAGGCGCCTTAAAGGCTCCTTAAGGCGCCTTAAACAGGTCGGCGGGAAATTTCCCGCCGCTGTTGAGGGCGCCTCCCTTGTGTGGGAGGCGCCTTCGTTCAGGCGCCACGTGTGCCTTTATTTTTTCTATTTATTTATTTATAATTGAATTAGGTAAGTTAATTTAACTTTAGGTTAATTAAATTTTGAATATTTATTTTAAGTTAATTAATAATTTGAAAAATAATTTTAATTTGAAAAATAATTTTAATTTGAAAAATAAATTTTAATTTGAAAAATAATTTTAAGTTAATAAATTTGAAAATTAATTTTAAGTTAATAAATTTGAAAAATAATTTTAAGTTAATAAATTTGAAAAATAATTTTAAAAGACTTTTTCAGATTAAGTTTTCAAATAATTAAGTTTTAAAAGATTTTTAAAATGATTTTGAAAGATTTTTCAAATAATTTTGAAAATAATTTTTAAAATATTTTTTCAAATAATTTTGAAATTAAGTTTTAAAAAAATTTTAAAATAATTTTTAAAAGATTTTTTCAAATAATTTTGAAATTAAGTTTTAAAAGATTTTTAAAATACTTTTTAAAAGATTTTTTCAAATAATTTTGAAATTAAGTTTTAAAAGATTTTTAAGATAATTTTTAAAAGATTTTTAAAAATAATTTTGAAATTAAGTTTTAAAAGATTTTTAAAATAATTTTTAAAAGATTTTTTCAAATAATTTTGAAATTAAGTTTTAAAAGATTTTTAAAATAATTTTTATAAGATTTTTCAAATAATTTTGAAATTAAGTTTTAAAATATTTTTAAGATAATTTTTAAAAGATTTTTTCAAATATTTTTAAAATAATTTTTAAAAGATTTTTTCAAATATTTTTGAAATTAAGTTTTAAAAGATTTTAAAAATAATTTTTATAATATTTTTTCAATAATTTTGAAATTAAGTTTTAAAAGATTTTTAAAATAATTTTTTAAAAGATTTTTAAAATAATTTTGAAATTAAGTTTTAAAAGTTTTAAAATGATTTTTAAAAGATTTTTCAAAATAAATTTTAAAAGATTTTTTCAGATAATTTTATTTAAAAAACATAATATTAATTATGAATTTAATTTTGAATTTGAATTTTAAATTCCTTAGTCATCTCACCCTATCTAAATTTTCAATCAGGGAATCTTATAATTTTTGTGAGATGAATTGAGGTTCAATTTTAGGGTTATGTTTAACTTTGTGTTAGATTCAGGTTTAGCTTTGGGTTCAACAAGTAAGCATTCTTTGGATAAACTTCTGGGCTATGGTGAGTCACAAGGAACTCATTAAAGTAACCATGCCTTCGAGGTTTTCCAAATAGTCCTATCCATTGAACTTAATACTAAACCTTGGTCTAACTAGTTATGATCCATTTAAGGGTAGCTTCGGTTAGTTCCACTTGACCAAATACACCAGGTCGAAGCCATATCTTCCTAGACATGCGATGCCCAAACTTCCCTAACGTACTATCATCCAAAAACTTCACCAGTACCGTGGGTCAAGTTAAACCTAGCCCATTTTATCTAACCTTAATTACCCTGCCGGGTAGTCTACTCTTGTTTACCTATTTCGAGTAGATTAAGTTCGGTTACCCAGTCGGGTAGTTTAGTTGCGGGTGCCAGCTATTCTGGATCCTCCTTCTATTTTTTATTTGATTTATTTAAATTGAATTTTTAATTGAATTTTAAATTTTAATTTAATTTCAAATTTTTAATTGAATTTAGAATTTTAAATTTTGAATTTCAATTTCAAATTTTTAATTGAATTTTGAATTTTAATTTAATTTGAATTTTTAATTGAATTTTGAATTTTAAATTTTGAAATTTAATTTTGAATTTTTAATTGAATTTTGAATTTAAATTTAATTTCAAATTTTTAATTAATTTAGAATTTTATATTTTGAATTTTAATTTAATTTCGAATTTTTAATTTAATTTGAAATTATGTTTGTTTTATTAATATTATTTTTCTTTTAGCTCCCCCTGGATCATAGCCTCGATATGATCTATCGAGGTACTGTATTTGATCTTTCGGGATCCAATATTGACCAAGTCCAACTTGATTAATCAATTTGGACTTGGGGACTCATGCTTGGATTGTTTTTCTATTTGCTTTTTGTACAATAGATAAATAAGATTTGTATTTCTTTTTTGGTTTAAATCCTAGACCAGTTCTATTGTAAACGGCTCTTTGTGTCCCAAGAATTAGGTCAAGATTCTTGGAACCTAAAGAAAACCGTTCTAGTGTTTTCTCCAGATCCTTGACTTGAGTTTTCAGGCTGGAGTTCTCTTCTTCAAGTTTTTGAACTTGAGTTGAGTTTCCAGTCTGAACTGGTTCAGTCAAAGATTTGGAGTCAGTCACTTCTTTAAGGACAGCTACTTTCTTTAGAAGTGACTTAATTCTAAGATTCGACTTAGCTAATTTTCGTAATAAATAATTAACTAAGTTATTGAGTCGAGTGATACTTACAGAGGGATCGGGCCCTTCGGAAATGGATACGATCCGTGGCTTCGCTCGGACTCGGCCTCCGACTCGATCTCGCTCTCGGATTCGTCGATCTGGTCCCGGGCCATCAGTGCGAGGAGACTCGTTTGATCGAGTTCGTCGTCGGTATCTTCTTCTGAGGATTCGTCCCACGTCGCCTTCAGGGCCTTCTTCTTTCGCTTCTTTGCATCCTTCAGACTCGGGCAGTTGGCCTTGATGTGTCCCTTCTGGTTGCACCCGTAGTAGATAACCTCGAACTTACCCTTCGAACTCGGTTGAACCTCCTTGGATTGTACTGCCTTCTTTAGATCTCTCTTGTTGAAGCCCTTCTTCTTCTTGTAGAGCTTCTTTATAAGGTTCACGAGCTCAGTTGTTAATTCATCGTCTTCATCGTCTGAATCGGGTTCTTCTTCTGACTCTAGTTCAGTTCTTCGTCGTGATCTTGGTTCGCGCATTCGACTGATACCTGCAACCAAAGCAACCCCCTTCTCAGTTGGTTGTGCATTAGTCTGCTCATGTAATTCAAACTCATAGAATAATTCATCTAACTTTATTGAAGATAAATCCTTGGAAACTTTGTAGGCATCTACCATTGATGCCCACAATGTACTCCTCGGAAATGAGTTTAGTGCGTACCTTATGACGTCCTGATTCTCTACCTTTTGCCCGATTCCATGGAGAGAATTGAGGATGTCTTGAATGCGCGCGTGTAGCTGGCTTGCCGTCTCATTTTCCTACATTTTTAAGTTATACAATTTATTGAATAGTAAATCACGCTTACTTACTTTGGTATCAGAGGTCCCTTCGTGAAGCTCGATCAGCTTCTCCAATAGCTCCTTGGCGCTTGAGAATGGACCGACGCGGTTTAGCTCCTCCTTTGTTAGTCCGCACTGGAGGGTACAAGCTGCTCTGGCATTTGCCTCCACCTTCTTGATCAATGCAGGTTCCCAGTCCTCGCAGGGTGTAGGATTGTCGTCTTTATCCGTTGGCAGATCCCAACCAGTCTTGACGATCATCCACGTCTCGAACTGGATCTTCAGGAAGTTCTCCATTCTACCCTTCCAGTAACCAAAGTCCTCTCCGGTGAAGAGCGGAGAACGGACAGTGCTATAACCCTCTTATTGGGCCATTTTAATCAACTATAAAGAAAATAAACGACAAGAAAATTCCAGGACTTGGTCCTGGATTAGTAGTACGGGAAGTATTTAAAAGAAAATGATCTCGAGTGGTGTTGCACCAACTTCGAGCAAAAACCGATTCGAGAAAAGAATTAGAATATAGCTATAAAGCTAAATTCTAATTGACTCCGAAAAATCTGAAAATACCACGAAAAAAAAATTGTTTTGAATGGTGGTTGCACCGATTCAAAATGACCCGGCTCTAATACCAATTGTTGGATCGAGAAGCGCTAGAGGGGGGGGGGGGTGAATAGCGCTCCTGGCTATTTCGTTCAATTCGTAAAACTATCAGAGTTAAAACACGCAGCGGAATAAAGAAAAACAAACAAAAAGAACACGAGGATTTACTTCGTTCGGAGCCTAGATCGACTCCTACTCGAAGGCCCGCGATCCTTGATTGCTTTCCGTGGGCAACAACTATAAGCTCGATAAGGTTTACAAGTATAACAATTTACAGCTTAATTTAAACCAGAAATCTTATATCGACAACAATGGATGAAAAAGCGAAGCTCTGGGTCGTCGGTGTCAAGTTGCAGCACTTCCGGGTCGTCGATTTAGCAGCACGCAGCAAGAGGATCACTTGGAATGAGTTATGTTGGCTGTTGCCTCGAGACCTTTATTTATACTGTGTTCAAGGTGCCTTCAAGCCCTCTCAAGGCGCCTCCAGCCCGCCGAGTCACACGCGTGGATCAGCACAGACCTGGTCGAACTTTATCTGGTTCAAGGCGCCTTCAGCCTCTCCAAGGCGCCTTGAGCTTCATTCAAGGCGCCTCCAGTCTGCTACGCTGGCTTTTCCTGTCTCGCACCCGAGGTGCCTCCAAGCTCCATGGAGGCGCCTCGGACACTGTTCATCCGAGGTTAACTTGTGCTCCTTTGGTCATGCAAAAGTGTTAGTCCCAAACACTTACCCTGCAAAACAAAGTTAGCACAAAACTACAGTAAATATGATAACATAATATAATGACAGTCTCCGGACTGTCCGAGGCTGACTTCGGATTTCCAACCAGAAACCCTAGGTCGACTTGACGCCTACTGTTCCATCTGCGGGGAACGCGTCCTCACCTACTCCACTCAGGAGATTTACCTGTTGCCAGTGCGATCCTCCAGATTGACTGGACTTTTTCTCGGTGCTCGATGCTTCCGGACTTTCTGCTGGACTTCCGCTTCCCGGCTGGTCCAGTCTTTCACCTGGTTCGCGACACTAGGACTTTCCACCTACGGTTACCCCCCCCCCCCCTTAGTACTTTTGCCTGAAGCACTCGACCCACCAAGACTTTCCGCATAGGGTTACCACCCCCTATGACCTAGGGTTACCGCCCCCTAGGATTTTTACCTTGCCTAATCACAGTTAGGGCTTTTGCCTAAGTACACTTAGGACTTTCCTGCAATCTCATTCAGACTGTTAGATCACCACACATTTTAACTTTGAATCCTTTGCCATTATCAAAACTTAGATTCGATCGTCGGATGCTTCCCGCACCAACATGTGAACGGTGGCCGCCTGCTTGTTCTGCCAGAAGTATCACAACCTGCCGCACCGACCGATCGAGGAAATGAAGGCACCCACGATATCATGTCATTCGACTAATGGGGTATGGATATCGTTGAACCATTCCCAATGGCAATCGGTCAGCAGAAGTTTCTCCTCATCACGGTTGACTACTTCTCTAAGTGGGTGGAAGCCAAGCCACTCGCAAGAATCATCGAGAAGATGGCCATCAAATTTATTTGGCAGAACATCATTTACCGATTCGGCATCCCATGCCGACTCGTATTTGACAATGGAAAGCAATTCGCCGGTTAGAGGCTCAGAGAGTGGTGCGAGGGTTATGACATCCAGCAAGCCTTCACCTCTGTGGCCTACCTCCAGGGCAATAAGCAAGCTGAAGTCGTCAATCGGGAGATCCTCAGAGTCTTACGTGCTCGGGTCGACCACGTTGGAGGCAGTTGGGATGACGAGCTCCCTAGTGTGCTGTGGGCTCTTCACACGACTCCAAAGGAGGAGACCATCATGAGCCCATTCCATTTGATATACGGCGGAGAGGTAGTCATCCCCGTGGAGGTCGGAATAAATTCCGGTCGTGTGCAACTCTACGACGAAGGAAACGCCGAACGGAGGCTCATGAGCTCGACTTGGTGGACGAAACGCGGGCAAAAGTAGCGATTCGGCTTACGGCGTACCGACAAAGAATGAAACAGAACTACAACCAACGAGTTATCCCGAGGTCCTTCCAGGTTGACGATCTTGTCTGGAAGAAAGTGAAGTTGGTCGATGATATCACCAAACTCGAGGCCCCATGGGCAGGACCTTTCAAGGTTATGCAGAAGCTCCGTTCAGGTGCCTACAATCCGGAGGATGAAGAGGGAAGCAGCTCGAGAGGTCATGGAGTGTGAATCATTTTCAACCCTACAGGGCTAGATGAGAGGTGCATGAGTGAATACTATGCTTTATGTATCTTTTGTATGCCTCCCGAACACAGGACAAAGTTTGAATAAAAAAGCAAAGGCCTCAAGTGCATCTCCCTCAACGGTCGAGCGACGACCTTAAACCCGAGTATACATCAAATCGTTGAGCTGCGACGTTAAACACGGGTCTACATCAAATTGTCGAGTGACGACGTTAAACGCGAGTCTACATCAAATCGTTGAGTGACGGCGTTAAATGCAGGTCTACATCAAATCGTCGAGCGACGACATTAAACGCGGGTCTACATCAAATTGTTGAGCGATGACATTAAACGTGTGTCTACATCAAATCGTCGAGCGACGACGTTAAACACGGGTCTGTATCAAACCATTGAGCGGCGACGTTAAACGCAGGTCTACATCAAATCATCGAGCGATAACGTTAAATACAGGTTTGCATCAAATCGTCGAGCGACGACGTTAAACGTGGGTCTACATCAAATCGTCGAGCGGCGACGTTAAACGCGAGTCGTCATTAGCGGTCGAACGATGACCTTAAACCCTTATCTCCATCGATGGTCGAGTGGTGACCTTAAAACCTTGTCTCCATCGACGGTCGAGTGGCGATCTTAAACCCTTGTCTCCATCGACGGTCGAGCGGCGATCTTAAACCCTTGTCTCCATCAACGGTCAAGCAGCGACCTTAAACTCGAGTCTTCGCATATTCTTCAACAACGTTCGAGCGATGACCTAAAACCCGGGTATTCATCAACAATCGAGCGACGACTATAAACCCTTGAGTCAGAGACTCTCGGGTCGATCGACCGAGTTTGAGTTATATTAGAGCCGCGGGCTCTAGAGGTCGAGCGGTCTTCACTGGTCTCGGACCAGCTTATCGGATCTCATATCTCCCCCGTTTGAGGTCGAGCGAGCTTCACTAGTCTTGGACCAGCATATCGGATTTCAACCTCCTCTGTTTGGGGTCGAGTGGTCTTCCCTGGTCTCGGACCAACATATGGGATTCCTTGTCTCCCCCGTTCGGGGTCGAGCGATTTTTCGAAAGCTCAGTGAGCAGGAAAGCGTCGATGAATAGCCGACCGTGAACCCGAGCTACTCAAAAGTTCGAAGTCTTCAGAATATAGAGACCATTCGGCGCTATTCTTTAAAATACTCCCATGGCTGAGCAGGAGATCACGGAATCATGGACTCTGAATACCAGAGAGATCGATCGGCTAATAGAATCATCATGAATGAGGCCACGAGCTCTTGCAAATAATCAAAAGGAGTTAAAAAAACATACAAGGAGGTAAAGCTTGCCCGAACGGACGAGCATGCATTTAAACTTCAAAAATTTTACATCTTAGAGGGACGCTTGACCTAACTCAGGAACGCTCAGCCTCACTCAATATAGTCCAAGACATCATTAGGCAGCGTGACAGTGAGCTTATCCCAGCTAATGATGCTGCTTGTTAGAGCTGCTGGCAGATGGCCTCCCTCGCGGAGCTGATCGATCGTCCCATCAATCGCTAGATCGAACAGCCGGAGGGCCCGATCAGTGACTTTGTCGTTGAAGACGTCCGAGCGGATGTAGGTTTGCTTTATGGCGTCAAACCTACTCACCTCGGCATCTTGATAAATCCTCAGGGCTGCTCGGGAGCCCTCTAGTTCGTCCTTAGCAGTGGTCAGCTCCTTATTCTTATCGGCGAGTTGGCTCCGAAGAGTAGCTTCTTCGACCGACTGACAGTGGTGCTCAACGACCAAGAAGTCCTCAGCTTCCTTGAGCTTTTGGGTGAGGGCTTAAGCCTCCTTATTCTTTTCATCAAGGTCCGCGATGGCTCGGTTCTTCCACGCGTTCGCCAACTCGATCTTATTGTCAAAGGTAGTGACCTCTTTATTGAGCCGCTCCAACATCGTGACCTGACCGACGCTCTTGGCCCATTCGACCTCAAGCAGTTTGTCGCTCTTCTCCAGAGCGGGCCGCAACTTGGCCACCTCAGCGTCTGTTTTCTCCTGAGCGGCGGAGGATTGGTCACTCGACGCCTTCAGTTGCTTTACTTTCTCCTCCAAAAATGCAAGTCTGTAGCACATAACCAAACTTTCCACCCAGTACTGCGGACGAGTGAGAAGAGGTCAGCACTGATCGGAGGTAATGTAAGAAAGTACAATAAAGGGAACACTTATCCCAGTGGACATCTGGGTGTGGTTGTTCGCGAGCGTGCCAGGAGGCATCATCGCCGCACGAGCCCATGCATCCTCCCAGATCTTAGGAGCGACCCCTGGATGATGATTTGGTGCTTGGGGCCACGAGACTCGGCGCTCGGCTCGCTATATTCTTCGGTGGGCAGATGGAGGATCACCATTATGTGGCAATGGCAGCTCGGGGCCGATTGCGTCGAGGCCGCCCGACCTGACCTGATGGGCGAGATGCGGACGTCGGTCGGATGCCGAACTTCTGAACCTTCGAGGGCTTCGAAGGTGGCGGCATGAAGGTCACCGGAGGTGTGGCGAGGGTTCCCTGCGGCAGCTCACCTAATGAGGGAGTTCAGTCGGATGATGTAGCGGCCACAGTTTCTGGAATAGGGGTTAAAGTCTCGACCCGCTCAACGATCCTCACCGTCGAGGAAGCGAAACGCGATGAAGGCTTCGCGTGGCACCTTTTTCGGCAGATCAGCGACTCTCCTGAGGAAGTCGAGCCGGACGCTCCCTCAACATGGACGAACTTCAGCAGCTCGAGAGGTTGTTCCGAACCCTCATCCGCCCCAACACTGGGAGTCGAGCTAGTCATCCCTTCACCCACCACAGCGGGTGTCTTCTCGCTCTCGCCGAGCGGATCTTCGTGTGAGCCGACTGGTTGCAGGTCGCATTTCGCTAGTTCTTCAATAGCTACCACATTGATTACGGCGTCCTTGAGTTTCGCCTTGTCGGCCAGACGTGCTCGTAACATGACTTCGGCTGCAAAAGAGAAAGAGAAATCAGTTAGCATCAAAGGAAGAATTAAAGAAGCTTCAACCTACATTGGTCGACAGTCGGGTGCAAATCAAACTTAGTCCAAAGATGTACAGGACACCCTCAAGCAGTAACTTACGGATGTCGTCCTTCTGATCGGCTAACATCGAGACGACGTGCAGGTAGTCCGATCGGCTCTTGTATCGCTTGAGAGTCGGTTGAGGGGCCAGTTTGAGTTGCCAATTGGTAGAGAAGTCTGGTCACTCGGGAAGGCGCATAAAGGAGAAATACTCCCTCCAGTGCTTGTTGGAGGTCAATATTTTATCAAAGAAAATAAGACCCACTCAAGATTAGAAAAGGAATGTCCCTGGCTCGGACAGTTTGGGATAGTAAAAATAGTGGAAGACCCGGAGAGTAAGAGGGATGTCGTGCAGATGATACAAAACAACGACACCGCACATTAGTCGGAAGGAGTTCGACACAAGTTGAGGAAGGGAAATGCGAAAATATTTATAAACTACGGGAATGAAGGGATGAAGGGGAAACCATAGACCGACGATAAACTGATCCCGGTAGAAACAAATACAACCGATCGACAGAGAATTCGGCCCATCGGACGGAGAAGGCAAAACGATTTGATGATCAAAAGAGATTTCGAAAGCATCTCTTAAGCTCTCAGTGTCGCCTCCATCGAACCTAAACTACATGAATGTGTACCAGAGTCCAGGGACAGAGACAGACGACTGTGAAGAACTCGCCATCGTAAAAACATACGAAAAGGGGATGTTGAGACGAAGAAAGGCAACTGAAAGAGGAAAAAGTTACGGGAGTATCACTGGAACCCAAGAAGAAAAGCCAAAAAGCTCAAAGACAGGCACGGTTGGAAGAAGGCTTATGGGGGAGAGGTCGCCGGAGAAGAGGCGCGGAGGATCGTCGGAGAATGTGGATCGCGCAGAAGTAGAAAGATGGTCGCCGGGAGCACTCGAAGACGAAGTGTGCGAAAGAGGCGACACAGCGGGCTTATAAACCTTAGGGACGGTCGAACGGAGCCGTCCGATCTAGGTCGAGGAAACCTAGGCGAAGATCGGGTCATTGAATTCAAACCGCCAAACATCACATCACGTCTGTCACGTCAGGCGTGTGGCGGCATCGGGCGTGACATGTGGCGCCTCGCCACATGTCGACATTTAATGACGGCATAGAAGCGCTTAGCCTTAATGCGCAAAGATTTGCACGATTTCCCAGAAATCTGGGTGACGTCAGCATGACTTGTGCTCACCCAAGACAACCCAAGGAAAAATTTCACAAGTGCAAACCTTCGTCGTGCCGATCGGATCGAGAGAGCTTACCTATAGTCGAATGACAAACTTCAATAGGGTGGCCGGCAGGGTGAAATCGCCTCTCGAGTGGAAACCACACACTGTCAAAGGTCGATCAGGAGGAAATCTGCTCACACAATTGTCCAGTCAGTCGGACTTACAACCTCCTTCGTCTAGACTTGAGGGGGGAGACTTGTGATGCGGTGATGATGAGGGATCCTACCTTGCTGTCACGACGGAGGTTAAAGGAGGTCAAACTCAATGCGGTCAACGCTTAGAAGTCATTTGCTTATCAGACGAGCATGTCCTGATTGGGAAGAGAAAGGCCCGATTCGATATCACGTTTGTCTCGGCCATAAGCCGAGCACTCGACGCTCAAATAAGAGGATGACAAAGGGAGTAGTCTGCATGAACTGACCCAAGCGACTCTTCCACTCAGCCTAGCAGCAGATTCGACATCAGCCGAGCACGCGGACAGTGGACTTCCGGCCGAGTGACTATTCCGCTCAGCCCAGCAACAGAATAGGTGGAGTGGAATTCCGGCCGAGCGGCTATCCCACTCGGTCCAGCAATAGATAACACTCGGACGGCGGAATTTCGGTCGAACGGCTATTCCGCTCGGCCAAGCAACAGACGCAGCAGACTGTCTTTCGACATCCTTTTGGGAACTAGTGCTGTTGACATGCGACATGGTCAGACAGAGGATCGTACGACAGAAGCTTCCACTGTCACTTCAGAGATATGCTCGACCCGTTAAGGTACCGTGTCAGGGACACTTTATTGACAGGTCTTTTCAAGAAAAACTTTGAGATGCGTGTTCGTCTTGGGAAATGTACACGCGCACTACCAGAACTCTATATAAAGGGGGTGGTCCACACATTGACGGAGGTATGCGATATTTTACTATTGCGCTATAGTTTTCTTGTTGCTCAACTTACTATTTTTTTCTTCTTCGTCGGAGATTGATTTGAATGTCGGAGGGCTATTGTCGGGGACTCCTTCCTGATTCAACACTGACGTCATTTGTATTATAGGTCGAAGCGAAGTCCATAAGAGATCATCCTGAGCACCACATCCCCGCATTCAGTCTCTTCGACGAATTTCCGAGCTCTTTCTTTGTTCTCTGCTTGATAATGCGTTCTCCTGAAGGACGTCTCTAACTCTGAAAAACAAAGCTTAATTTTTGAGAAAATTGAACTTTTGCTGTGTTGTTTTTGACTTCAGTGACCCAACAAATAGCTTCTGCAAGCGACAAGTTTCCAGAAAGTGTGATCCTTGAGATTACAAAAATCGTGTCGATCAACTTGTTCAGGACCTTATCTTCACCGCCACGACAGAACATTGTGCAAAAAAGTGGGTCCCACCGTCCAGTGGCCCCCTAGGCCTGGCCCCACAGAAATGTTAGGAGGAAGTAAATCAACGGTGAATACTGGTCCGGGTAAAACGTAGTGTCTCCGGAATTTAACACAGCCGGCCCACCGCCACGGCAGAACATGATTCTTGAAAAAGTTGATGCAGATGAGGAAGAACCTAAGATGGACCCGGCATGGCCACACTTTCAGATCATCTATGAGTTCTTTCTACGGTTTGTTGCTTCTCTTAAGTTCTCGATCTATTTGATTCTGAAGATTCAAAGGGAGGGAGTACCTGAAAAGACGAGTTCATCGTGTATATGGTAAATTCATGGTGCACCGCTCGTTGATTGGAAAGGCCACGAGCAACATTCTTTATCGATTTGCATTGGCATTGCCATTGAAGGAAGAACATAGATCATTGCTCTGTTTCTGTGCTGTGTGCCGAACAGTGTACAGTCTGTTCCAACCTGTGGCAAAGAGGAAGAGGGAGAGAGATACGGATCGGATCCTGCTACAACCCAAACCCGATACCCAAACCTGCATCCGATACCTAAGGAAAAAAATATTAAATTAAATTTTATTAAAATTTTAAATCGATAAAAATAGATGAATTTAAATACGAAATGAAATGAGAGTGTTGAATTAAAGTCGGATTAATTTGAATTGAATACCAAAATAAGGATGATGTGGTTTTAAATTGGAATCGATTTAAGTCTGTAAGTTTGGATTGAATTAAATTTAAATGGTTTGATCGATTCAATTGAATTAAAAAAATTTCTCGTGGGTTTTCTTCCTCACGGCCGGCGCACCTACAACTTCGACGCGGCGCTGGCCTTTTCTTCTTCTTCCCTATTTCCTCCCTCCCACTCTTTCTTCTTCTCCAGCAGCAGCACTCATCCCTCCCACTCCTTCTTCTCCGACGGCAGGCACCAATCCTCCCTCTCCTTTCTTCTTGTTCTTCTTCTTCAATTGCAGCATCATTTCCTCCCTCTTCTTCTAGGGTTTTGTTTTCACAACAAGAGCATCCCTTGTTTTGCCCTTCCCTGTCACCGGAGACGCCGGAGCTAGCCGAGGCCGCCTGCAAAGAGGGGAAAAGAAGCCCTAATTGCTGCCCTCTCCTAGCAACAAAAGCAGCACCTTGCTGCCCTCTTTTCAAGCCGCCGGCAGATTTCTTCCTTTCTTCCCAAAAGTCTCCTTCTTGTGCCAGCTAACAGCAGCCCCTCTTCTTGCTTCTTCCTGTATTTCCGGCAACAGGGGCAACACCACCCACCCAACACTTCAACAGCAGCAAGCTGCCTTCCTCCTGTTATTACAGCTTTTACGATCACCAATTAAAGGTTTGATTGGCCTAAGGTTTCGTATCAACGAAATACAGGAAGAAGCAAGGAAGTTGCAAGGTATAGTTTATTTTAATTAAGTTTCATTTAAGTTGATTAAATAAAGTTGTTATTAGATAGTTGTGGAGGCCTCGTTTAAGAATAGGGAATATTACGAGATAACGAGATCAGAAAACATCCATCGACTTTGAATCTTAGATAATGTTCAGATATTATGTTATTGTTCTTATATCATTTTCAGTATTTGAGTTATTTTCATATTGTACTTATAGATACTAGGTCAAGTAGAGCACGATGATCCGCTAACACTCGAAACTTTACTGCATATAGAGGTCGGTAAATTCTATTTTTTAACTCGTTATACATATTTTGCATGAATAAACTAATAAATGAATTATGTAGGCTTGTATAACTTTTTTAAAAAATGGAATTAAAATCGTATTTAAAAATAGTGAAATAGGTTACAAAATAACACTATTTAACTGATTTGTAAATTTGCTATGTTCTTTCTGCAGTTGAATCTGGTGACAAGGAGAACAACCCCATCAATGTCCACTGCACTTCTGCTCTCAGTGACTCGACGAGTGCACACCTCTGCGCCGCCACCTCGGCTCACCAGATTTGTCCTCCGGCCGCCAAAGGCTGTATGTTCCTCTTTGCTTCATCACTTTTGCCCCAATCAATCCTCTGATAGCTTGGCACATAATAATCAAGGATTCCTAATCTGTCAAACTCCATGCTTTCGGTTGATTCTTGTTTAAAGTTTCTTTTCTCAGATTCATTTGCTTTCAGGTGGAAGTAGAGTACTCCGATGGAAGTGCCTTCCATCTGTCAGCTGAGTTTCTTAGAGTCTGCAGTCCTGCTGTTGATAGCAAGATTAGAACGATAGGCGGTGAGAAGGTAATAAATCATTTTTATTAAATGATCTTTAGCATTTCTGTTAGAAGATAGTGCTACTGCTGATAATATTAGACCTAGCTTTTCTTATCCACTATTAAGATCTAATAATACATTTCTTCCTTTTGATTAAAAGATTTGGGCCTTAAGTTAATCTATCCCTTCATTATTTTGTTTAATAGGAAGGAACAAAAATAATAGCTAAATATTTATGACTTTCTGTTCACCATATCAATCTCTTTATTTCTTCCTATAAAAAAGGTAGATCCGCTACCTTAGCGGCCCCCCTAGTGCCGGCCCCACGGATATGGAGGGAGGTTCATGCAGGTACACAGGCCATAGGCGCATGGTTATTTCTTCCTATAAAGTATATATGACCAATGGCTCTTGTACTATTTAGCAAAATTATGCCAGTTTGGACGAGATGCTCAGAACTGATTAGAAACCATAAAAATGTATTAGTATTTAACGATGCAATTGCTACTCGATCTGAGTTTTTTTGTTTGGATTCATTACTTTTGGGATGGCAAAAGATACATAGACGATAGGCATCTGTTTTAGTAGGGTAAACTCTGCTATAGTAATGGTCAACTAGACAATAAACTCCATTTTGCATTTCTACTACGGGGCATTGGTCTGTATTTGAGTGGTTCTCCATGGACTTATTACTTATCCACAATTTACATTTAAGTATTCTTTCATGTTCTTTCTCTTCCAAAGCATCATTTGCATTCTGTAAATTCTCCTAAAAGTCCTTATCCAATCCATGAAAGAGGCAATTCTGAATTTATCACCTAAATAATGTTTCAATCAAAACACAAGCACAACATCATTTCATGCATAAATGATTCAGGGTGTATAACAACAATAGCAACAACCAAATCTTATCCCACTAGGTGGGGTCGGCTATATAGATTCTTTATGCTATTAAGCTCTATCTCGTACTATATATAATCATCTATATTTAAATAAATTATACCTTATTTTATTGTTGCTAATCAAGTCTTTTTTTGTCTGTCTTTTTCTCGTTTGATATGCATATTTATCATAGTTCACATCGCCTGACTGGTGCATTTATTGGCCGTCTAAGTACATGTTTGTACTATCTTAAACGTGTCTCTCGGAGTTTTTCCTCAACAGATACAACTCCGACTTTCTCTTTAATGCTTTTATTTCTTATTTTGTCCATCCTTGTATGTCCACACATCCACCTTAACATCCTCATCTCTGCAACTCTCATCTTCTGCTCATGTGTTCGAGTCATAACCCAACATTCAGCTCCATATAACATAGCAAGTCTAACTGCGGTTTTATAGAATTTACTTTTAAATTTAAGAAGTACTTTACGGTCACATAAAACACCCGATGCTCTCCTTCATTTCAACCATCCTGCTTGTATTCTATGTTAAGACATCTCTCTCAATCCTTCCATCGTTTTGTAAAAATGATTTTAAATATTTAAATCTCTCGATTTCGGGCAACTCGTCTTCTCCTATCTTAACAATTGTCTCATTACTTTTAATATTGTTAAACTTAAATTCTATATATTCTGTCTTTAATCTACTAAATTTAAAACCTTTCCCTTCTAGTGTTTCTTGTCAACATTCTAGTTTAGCATTTACTCATTCACGTATTTCATCTACCAAAATAATATCATCTGCAAACAACATGCACCACAGTACTGTGTCTTGAATGTGCGCAGTGAGTTCATTTATAATTAGTGTAAAAGGATAGGGACTTAGAGCTGATCCTTGATGTAATCCTATCTTTATTGAAAATGCTTCAGTTACTCCGCCTGAAGTTTTTACTCTGGTCGTTACATCCTCGTACATATCCTTAATTAGTTCAATATATGTTACACTAACACCTCTCTTTTCTAGAATTCTCCATATAATTTCTCTTGGACTCTATCATAAGCTTTTTCTAAGTCAATGAATACCATGTGTAGATCTTGTTTTTGCTCCCGATATTTTTCAGTTAATTGTCTAAGAAGATGTATAGCTTCTATTGTTGACCTTCCATGCATGAATCCAAATTAATTTTCGATTACCATGGTCTCCTTAATCTTTTTTCTATTACTTTTTTTTTTCAAAATTTCATGGTATGATTCATTAGTTTAATACCCCTATAGTTTACACAATTTTGTACATCTCATTTATTTTTATATAATGGAACTAAAGTATTTACCCTCTATTGATCAGATATTTGTTTTTTTTTAATATTATATTAAATAATTTAGTAAATCATTCAATACCTTGTTTCCCTATACACTTCCATACATCTATTAAAATATCATCTGGTCCAACGACTTTTTCATTGTGCATCCCATTTAAAGCTTGTTTTATTTCTAAAGTTTGAATTCTATGATAAAAATTTAAATTTTTATACTCAATTGACCTACTTAAATTACCTAAGTTAAGTTGATCAATTAAATCTTCATTAAAAAGTTGATAAAAATACCTCTTCCACCGCTCGTTTATTTCTCCATTGTTTACTAGTACCCTATTACATTTATCTTTAATATATTTTATTTGGATAAGATCTCTTGTCTTCCTTTCTCTCACTTTAACTATTCTATAAATGTCTCTTTCCCTTTCTTTTGTATTCAATTTGTGATATAATCATTCAAAAGTTCCATTCTTTGTTTCATTCACTACTTTCTTAGCCTCTTTCTTGTCTATTATATATTTTTTAAATTTTTTCTCGTTCTTATAAATATATAATTCCTTATAAGCTGTTCATTTTTCCTTCACTTTCTTTTGTACTTTCTCATTCCACCATCAAGATTCTTTATTTAGTGGTGTGTGTCCTTTTGACTCACCACACTCTTAACTATTATTTTCAATTTTAATATCATCTTATCTCATGTCGTATTAGGGCCACCATATATTTCACTTAATGTTTGTACTCTTGTCTTTTCCTTAAATATATTTTGCTTCTCATCTTTTAACTTCCACCATTTAATTCTAGGAGTCGTATATATTTTCTTTCTATTGATATTATGCACTTAATTCTAGGAGTCGTATATATTATCTTTCTATTGATATTATGCTTGAGGCGTATATCCAACATTACTAATCTATATTGGGTAGTTAAACTTTCACCAAGGATGACCTTGCAATCTTTATAAATCTTTCTATCCTTCTTCCTAGCTATAAGAAAGTCAATTTGCAATTTATTATTCTCATTTTTGAACCTGATTAAGTGTTCTTTTCTTTTCTTAAAAATTGTATTAGCTAATATAAGGTTATATGCTATCGTAAAATATAATATAGTTTTCCCTTTTTTATTTCTCGTTCCAAACTCATAAACCCTATGTATCCTCTTGTATTTCTTATTTTTTATTTGGCATGCTCATTTTTTTCATCTTATATTAAAATCATTTCATTTGGCAGAATGTTTTGTAATTTTTCATTTAAGTTGTCCCAAAATCTTGATTTGACAGCTTCATCTAATCCTACTTGTGGTGCATATATATTAATTATGTTCATATTTTCTTTTGTCACTATTATTTTAAAGGACTATAATTCAATTCCCTTTTCTAATTACTCAACTTTATCTTTTAACGAACTATCTACAACAATATGCACTCAATTTCTTGTTTTACTTTTTCCTGTATACCATAACTTAAAACTCGAGTTCTCTGTCATCTTTGTCTTCTCGCCTACCCATTTTGTCTCTGTACATATAAAATATTAATTCTTCTCCTAATTATCGAATCTACTTCTCGATTTATCAGTGAGAGTCAAATCTTACACTATTAGTTTTTCGATTATATTTGTTTTTATCCAACCTATGGTTTGAGAACTCTTACGTATTTAACACTATACTCAACTTCTCATGAAGATGTAGCGGTCTTTGCCGATACATTACAGTCGGTTCTTGTAACGCGAACTCTTGCATATTTAGCACTACACCTGAGCTTTGGAGATATAGCAGTCCTTGTCAAGATGTTACAATCGAATCCTACAACTCGTTCCTTCCGGGCAACAACCTAGCATTAGTACAATAGTTTAAGGGATCCATTCATGGAACATTTGCTGTAGTTTTAATGCTGGCTAACAACTTAATGCAACCTTCGTCCTTTATCTGTGCTTGGGACCGATATGGCTAAACCCTAAATGATTCAGGGTGTAGGTATAGATTTTTCTCTCTCTTCTTGTTTTTTTTCCTTTTTGTATTTTGATAGCTTCTGTTTTTTTTAAGAATAAAGAAATGAGGGACTTATTTGGGTGTTTTGGAATACAAAGGGGACCTTGCTTGGGCATTTGTCATTCTTGATGTGTGAATAAACCTGTCACTTTTTTCTGTCAATAAGAACAACAGTTCGGCAGTAATAAATTAATTTAATCGAAGCATGTATCCGTGGTGCTGAACTAAAATTGTTCACTGCAACAATTTGTCACATTTTGACAGTAACACTTCAAAGTCATCTTTTCTTCTTTTCTCAGTCAGTCATATCGATACTCGGTACATCATTTATACGAAACAACAAGCTGGCACCAGTGTGATCATTTGTTTGTTTAGATACATCTTGCAACAAAATATTTTTAGTTTTTTTCCCTTTCTTTTCTAACTTAAAAGTGCATGGTGATACAGTTTGTCACCTTTCTTTTCTCACTGAAAAATGCATGGTGATACAGTTTTTCAATGGTTCTTCAGTTTTCCTGCTAATTTTTGTTTCTATTTTGTAAGCTAAATTAACTCTAGTTACATCTAAATCACTGTCATTGAGAAAGTCATTGTATCAAAATGTTTTGTTCGTCGTACCTTTTGTCTAACCAGGTCATTGCTGGTCGCCGGCATGTCGGTATCATGTCTGCAGAACCAGTGGGAAACTATGGTGTCAGGTAAGAACCATTTTGAATAGAACTTAAATCTATCACTCCTGAGCATCTCCTTGTATCATTTCCTCAGAATAGTTTTCGATGATTTGCACAAGACTGGAATATACACATGGGATTACTTTTATAAACTCGGCGCAAACAAGTTTACACTAATGCGAAATTACATCAAGACATTGAAGAAACATGGCCTTTGCAGGGATCCAAAGAGAAGAACATGACATGGATGGTAGAGTCCTTGCTGAAAAATTCACTTAGCAAACCCCATTAGAAGACGACGCCATAGGTGTCTTCCACTCCCTTTTATTGAAACAACCAAACGAGTTTTCATTTACTAGTTTTTGAAGAAACAATCTGGTTAGCAAGGCGGTCCAAGGAAATTGGAGACTGTATATTTCTCATCATATTGCATTTCTTTTAGATTTTTTTTTTGTCATTTTTTCCATTAAGACATAAATTTTTTTTGTTAAAATATAAATCTAAATTTCTCAATCCCCCTCTACATTTTAGATATCAAGCTAAAGATCTTTTCTCCTTTGTTCTCTTTCATTTTTTTTTTCAAAAATATTTTTATTTTAAAAAATTATATATGGTAGGATGAAGGGATCAGTATAATATAATATATACATAAATAGTTAGGATGCATACAAATAATGACAACCTTGAATTTATTGATATACAATTGTATCTTGAGAAGAGTAAAAAACAAAAAAAAAGAAAGAAATATCTTATTTTATATTCATTATATTTACTTGGATAATATGGAAAGGAAATAAATAATCACTCATTATTTGCAAGGCTAAACTTTTTTTTTTTCCTTTTTATTTCCATCCAATTGGATTGGAATAAAACCAAGGAACTAGTTGGAATCGAATTCCTTCCAGATAAATAAGAAAAAAAATAATATTATAGATAATGTTTTCTTGGTTGAAAAGAAGGAAACAAGTAAAATCTTAGAATAAACAGAGGAAGAAATTTAAAGAAATGAAATCTCAATTTTCTTTCTTAAGGTTGCATTGAATCCAATTCGAAATATAAAGTTTTAATTTTTAATTAATTTAAAATTTAATTCACAAAAACTAACATTTATGTGGAAACAATTTAAAATTGTAATTTTATTTAATTCCATTTCAAAAATCAATTTTCTCAAATGATTTCGTTCATTCAACCGACTTAGCGGAACAACATTATACCAACACCGTACCCTATTTCTACCTGCGCTATAATTACTTATTTATGAAGGTTAAAATGTGGTCTCCACTTTAGGACCACTTACGGACCGTGGTGTAAGTTTGGGTACTTGCTTAAGTAAAAGTGGGCCGCAGCCACATGTTTGCCCTAAACTCCTACCGGCTACCGCCGCCCATGGCTATGAGTCGTCGCAATCGAGATCTGCTCCTATTTAAAACCCACGAATTCCTCTTCTTCCCTGCTCGTCGCGTCCTTGGATATATCGCTCCGGTCTAGTTTCCTTCGTACTTTCTCGATTCAAGATGTCTGCCTACGTCGGCCAATATCACGGTACCCTTTTTCTACTTGTTGAATCTGCCTTTGTTTTCGGTTTGGAGTTGAAGAAATTGAACTATTCTTCTTCTTTGGTAATCTGGTGTATGATCTGGAGGTGAGAAACTTGTCGATTTGTGAATCTTTGCTTAGACTGCGGCGTTTGTTTTGCTAAATAGGCTTTAAATCTACGATAGTTTTAGACCGACTGTGTCTGGATTATAGCTGTATGTTTCGAAAAGATCTGATGTTGGATTCTTTTAATGTATGTATGGCATAAGGCTTGCTAAAGGAGAGATTTTTTTTTTTTTTCATGTGGATCTTCGCAGATCTGAACTTTCTCCTATCGTCGGCTGGTTTTAGCTATAGCTGGGTTTTTTACTGCTAGACTCTGTTGTAATTTGGTGGATTTAGGATTAGAGGTTGAGGCTAGGGCGAAAGAGCTTTAAGTTCTCTGATGGTCTGACAATAATGGTCTTTCCTTCTTTTTCTCCCCCTATTATTACCCTTTCATAAGTAGGAGCAGCGTACTTATGACCTTAGTAGTTGATAAAAAAACAATCTTTTTTTTTTTTTTGAGAATTCTGAGGAATTCAAGAGAATATATATTTTTTTTAAAAAAAAAACTCTATAGCATTATACCAAATAGTCACATGCATATCCATAATCTATGATTCCTAACACATGAATGGAATTTCAATTTTCATTTCCAAACCTTAAAATTAGAATTCTAATTCTAAAGAAATTCTACCTCATAGAAAGAATTTTTTGCACTCAGAAATTGGTTCCAACCAAACTGTTAAAGTTATATACCCTTTTTGTCATATCCTTCTCCTTATCCATTATGCATTAAGTAGATTTCAAACGTTTATCAGTTTTGCACTTACGATGTCATTTAAGACTCAGTCATAGATTTCTCATTCTAAATTTCCAGTCCATAACTCTTTAAGTACATAAGTTGGTAGTTATTAACTAGCTAAACAAATTCTATATTAGATCCAAGACAATGGAGGACCTATCAAACATATTTGTATTTTCTTGTATGTGTTGCGGCTGTTTTTAAGTTTCCTCTATATTGATCTGCTTGAATCTTGTGAAGATTGATTTACTATTACTTAACTGCCAAACATGGTTAGTGGACTTTTTTGGTAATACATTATACATATCAAAAAGTTTCTCAAATCTTTCAGTATCATGCAAACTCTACTTGTAGATGTTGGTTATGATTCAATTTACAAATGTTCCCTGGTGTCCCTTTTGCATTCGTTGCATGGAAAAAGGTCAACTGCTTCTGTGTGAGATCACCAAGTCAAATTTGTAGAAGCTTGTTATAGTTTGTTCTACTGCATTTCATTGTTTATCATTATCTTATTTAGAATATAATTAAAAAATCTATTTGATTTAGTAGGGATGAGCTTTTGCCAGTTTGAATTAGGTTTTTCCTCTTGCTGAGTATGATTATTGCTAAATTTCTAACTATATAGTTTTTTTCCCCTACTAACACAGTATGTCTTTATCTTGCAGATGAGCTTATTGCCAATGCTGCTTACATTGGCACCCCTGGGAAGGGTATCCTTGCTGCTGATGAGTCGACTGGTACTATAGGTAAGCGCCTTGCCAGTATCAATGTGGAGAATGTTGAGGAAAACCGCCGTGCGCTCCGTGAGCTTCTCTTTTGCACACCCGGTGCCCTCCAATACCTCAGTGGTGTTATCCTCTTTGAGGAGACTCTCTACCAGAAAACTGCTGATGGCAAGCCCTTTGTTGATGTCCTCAAGGAGGGTGGAGTCCTTCCAGGAATCAAGGTAGACTCAGGCACCGTTGAACTTGCTGGCACCAATGGAGAAACCACTACCCAAGGACATGATGACCTTGGCAAGCGCTGCAAGAAGTACTATGAGGCTGGTGCTCGCTTTGCCAAGTGGCGTGCTGTACTCAAGATTGGTCCCAATGAGCCATCTCAATTGTCAATTGATGCAAATGCTAGTGGTCTGGCACGCTATGCCATCATCTGCCAGGAGAATGGCCTTGTACCAATTGTGGAGCCAGAGATCCTAGTTGATGGTCCACATGATATCAAAAAGTGTGCTGATGTATCAGAGCGGGTGCTTGCTGCTTGCTACAAGGCGCTCAATGACCACCATGTGCTCTTGGAAGGAAGCCTGTTGAAACCAAACATGGTTACTCCTGGGTCGGAGTCAGCAAAAGTGACTCCTGAGGTGGTTGCTGAGTACACCGTCCGAACTCTCCAGAGGACTGTTCCTGCTGCTGTTCCTGCTATTGTTTTCCTTTCAGGAGGACAGAGTGAAGAGGAAGCTACTTTGAACTTGAATGCCATGAACAAGCTGGAGGGGAAGAAGCCGTGGTCACTTTCCTTCTCATTCGGCCGTGCCCTGCAGCAAAGCACGCTTAAGGCATGGCAAGGGAAGACTGAGAATGTGGAGAAGGCAAGGGCTGCCTTACTCACCCGGTGCAAGGCCAACTCAGAGGCAACTCTGGGTGTCTACGAGGGCGATGCCGCTGGAGGTGAAGGTGTCTCAGAGAGCCTTCATGTCAAGGACTACAAGTATTGATTGTGCTCTTGCTCATTCCGAAAGGAATCTTTATGTTTAGGGTGTTAAGGCCTAGACATCTTTTTCGTTGCTGCATTATGAGATGTTCCTGAATAAGCTGAGACTTTTTCCATCTAAATTACAGACTGTTTTATATGTTTCCTTATATGACTGATTTGCCTTAATATAATGTTTTCAGTTTTTGTTGGCTTGGATGTTTAAGACTAATCTTTTTCTCTTCCTGTTTTCTTTGGTTGAAGTTATGAGATTCATATATTGTTCTTGTCTTTATATGAATGTTAGATGGTATTAGAATTGAATCAACAATCAAACTATTGGAACAAAATCGATAAGTAAAGAAAATAACTTTGCGTAAGAAAAAGTTTTCACACAAGTAAAATTAAAAATTATTTTAATTCAAAGATAATTAAGTACAACCCTCTCAACTAATATTAAAAGTCTGACTCATAAGAAACATCAAATCTCTAATTTATTACACCCAAAACTTACTCGATAAGAAATATCAAATCTCTAATTTATTACTCTTGAACACCTCCAACACCACGATTAGCATCAATATCAATATCCGATTTCTTTTCTCTCATGGCTTCGAGCGCGTCCTCCACCTCCTTCATCGTTGGTCGTTCGTTCCCGTTTAATTTGAGGCACATCTCTACAAGCTTTGCCATTCTTTCAACAATTTCTTCTTTAGCTTCATTTAGAACTATGGTGGGATCAAGGATCTCATGAAGTGACTTTTCTTTCAATGAACCCAAGAAGTCCATAACTAAGTGTCTCACCTCATTGTTTTTTTGGTAAGGAATTGCTGCCCTTCCTGTCAAAAGCTCTGCAAGAATGACTCCGAAGCTATAAACATCACTCTTTTCGGTTAATCTTCCTGTTTGATGGTACTCAGGATCCAAGTATCCATAAGTTCCTTGAACAATGGTAGTTACCGAATTCATTTCACAAGTAACAACCCTTGAAGCACCAAAATCAGCTAGTTTTGCGATATTCCTTTCATCAAGTAGAATGTTGGATGATTTAATATCTCTATGGAAAATTGTTATCGAAGCTTCGGAGTGTATATAAGATAGTGCTCTGGCAATCTCGTAGGCGATCCTTAAACGATCTTCAAATGATAAATGCGGGTGTTGTTCACGATCAATGAGATGATCAGAGAGTGTTCCACCTGATATAAACTCAAACACAAGCAGAGGGACTTCCGTTTCCAAGCAACACCCGAAGAACTTAACCACATTTCTATGGCTAGTTTGAGAAAGAATGAAAACCTCATTGATGAATTGCCCGAGCTCGATTTCGTTCGTTATCTTTGGCCTTTTGATGGCAACTACTCGTTGATCTGATAAAATTCCTTTGTACACGTTTCCATGACCTCCGCCGCCGATAATTCGAGTTTTATCAAAATTATTGGTAGCCTTTTCCATTTCATCTAGCTTATAGATCTTCATCCTCTCGATAACAATATCATCTGATGAAGAAGGTGCGTTTCTCAGTAACTGTAGATTTTTACGATAATTTTCCTTCTTTTTCTTCACCAAATTTCTTTTTTGCAACCTCCTCCTTAGTATAATAATAGACAGGATAATAAGCAAAATGCCTCCGGCACTTGCACTAATAGTCATAAAGGTGAATTCTGCAAAATCATACAAGGAGGAGTTTAAACATAAAATATATATAATCCACCATTAGTTAATGAAATAATAATACTTTGTCCTCAATTTGTTGTGTAATAATTATCAGCAAATGCAGGAGAAGATATAATTATGTAGAAAACCAAGCTTTGATTGCCCTACTGTTTTTTTTTACTGAGCAGAAAAATTAGTTGATGGTAGAGAACTCACTTAAACTTCGTCGTGACGCGACTCGTGACGGATTCGGGCACGAGTAGTCGCTGCACGACCAATAGACGACGACCGGAACGTGTCCTTCGTTCCGCTCATAAAAGTCCTGACTGGGAAGGAACGACGCCGCATTTGAGTAGCGATCCACCAGGTACGAGTAGCCACACGAGTTATTGGAGGAGTTGGACAAGAAGGAAGTGAACCACTGCACTCTTGGCGGGATGGTCGTCTGGCAGCAGCCGTTGCTGCCGGAGCAGGTGTTGTTATTGAAGTTCAAGGTGTTGTTATCGAAGCTGAAGGTGTCGTTTCTGTTGTTACAGAGAGAGATGCAACCGCCGGAAGTAGCATTAAACTCAGAGAAATTTCCGTTGTTCGACGGCGTACTAATGAAGACTGCGTCGAGGCCGCATCCGATGGCGATGAAGATGTTCTTGGTGTTGTCGAGGTAGAACGGCGTGTCGGTGAGGTCTATCTCCGACGAGGTGCTGTTTCCGGCGGTCCTGTTGTTGTCGGGGCAGTAGTTTGTGATTGGCCGCAGTATTGTGGCTCGGGAGTTGTTGAGATCGATGCCGACGATTTGGTAATTGCCACGGTAGTAGAGGTTGGAGTCGGTCGTGTTGCAGACGACCTGGAAGCCGGTGTGGAAGCAGCCGGCCTCGATGCCGAAGGGGAAGGGGATGTCGATGTCGCCGCAACGCCTGGTGCAGGCCGACTCTGCTTCAGTTGCATAATTAACTGCTAAAAGTAGAACCAGCAACATGCAAATTACACACTCGTTCTTCTTCTTCATCATCAATCTCTCTCTTATATTTCTCCTGTAGCTAGCAAGCTTGATGAGTTGAGCTGAGCTTCTCGCTGGCGCCTTTAAATAAGGTAATCTTTGTCGGCCATTTTGATAAATCAGACTTGGTCAACGCGGAATTTCTCTACCGTGTGATTATTTTTTTTTCCCAAGAGTTTATGGTCAACAAATTAAATGGACTTGTTCAGATTTTTCTGTTTTCTGGTGTATTTTGAACTGGTATTCCAGCAACAGTATGTTACAATTTACGCGTTTCGACTGCAGAAGAAAGAACTGCCGTGGCTGAGGGGAATGCAGAAGAAACGACGGCTGCGAATTTAACGCAATTGTTGGATAAAATAATCATGGTAGGAGATTTTGAGAATTAGCAGGTGATACGGTGCATGATAGTGGGGTCGGATAGTTGACTTGGTCTGAGGTCAAGCTCATGGAACGGTCAGAGGTCAAGCACACGTGGTGGTCAGAAGTCAAGCCTACGTGGCGGTCAGAAATCAAGCCTACGTAATGGTCAGAGGTTCAGCCTACGTGGTGGTAATAAGTCTGGCCTATGTGGTGGTCAAAGGTCCCGATTCCAAGACGGTCCAGGTTGGGCATAAGTACCTCAGGCTTACAGGTTAGGACTCACAGGATATGACAGGCAGAACAGGAGACATGGATCAAGACATACAGGTCAAGATATGCAGATTAAGACATACAGGTCAAGACGTATAGGTCGGGATATCCGAACTTAGATGTACAGGATAAGATAGGTGGCCTAAGGCTTTCAGGTCAGGACTGATAGGATAGGACAGACAAAGCAGGAGACACAGACTAAGGCTTACAGGTTGAGATTTATAGGATGAGATACGCAGAACAAAAGGAGCGGACCAAAGACGTACAGGTCAGGATATGCGAACTAAGGAATACAGGTTGAGATTCACAGGATAAGACTCTCAGAGCAGGATAAGCGGACCAAAGACGTACAGGTCAGGATATGCGGACTAAGGATTACAGGTCGGGATTTGTGGGGATAAGGGTCGTAGAGCAGGATAAGCGGACCAAAAACGTACAGGTCAGGATATGTGAACTAAGGTTTATAGTTCAAGGTAAGCGGACTAAGGCTCACACACGGATCAAGGCGTACAGGTCAGGACCGGAGAATTAAGGCATACAGGTCAGGGATTATGGGATACTGGTCCGAACTTACGGGATAAAATACAAAGCAGGGCTGTGTATACGGGACGGTACTTGAAGAATGACAAACGAAGGTCTCGGTTGGCTGGGCGGTAGGCGCAGGTCTGGATCTACCGGGATAGATCGAATAGCAAATAAAGGGCGGGACGTACAGATCGGGATTTACAGGACAACAAACACAAGCTAGGGAATGCACCAAGAAACGTAGGTATGTGCCTACAAGTTAAGATTTGCAGGTACAAGGACCCAGTCGAAGGTTAATAGATCGGGGCAAGCATACACTATACGACAATCAAGTCAGGGAATCATAACAACCCGTCAGAGAATAATCACTACCTATCAGGGAATATACTAACGGTCTAGGGCGATTCCTCCTTAAACCTATAGGAAGATGTCATGTGTCATTCACTGTCAGACAAATCCTGACACCCAACATTCCCTGACACTCATCAGACTCTAGAAGTACCCACTGCCATATAAAAAGGGGGGCTTTGTCTCTACGTAGGTATGCTCACTCGTCTTTTCGCACTCATCTTTTACTTTTCGTCCTTTCACTGTGCTTTTGGGGAAAAAGTACCTGACTTGAGCGTTGGAGGGCCTGACCCGGGGGCTTTTTCCCTGGTTCTTGGTCTCTAACATGAGGGTGTCTTGTCTGAGTGTGTGCAGAACCCTCGCTTCATCATCCCAGTCATCACCCCCCGTCATCTGCTCGTGAGAACCCTTCCAGTAGGTGCCAGATCAACCAGTCGTCTCCGCGACTTATTCCATCAACACCAAGGACAACCCAACCAGCCTCTGTCCGACTCAGCTTCCGGACGGGATCAAATTTGGCATCGTCTGTGGGAATCTTCTCGACCTGCTCCGGAACGTGAAGATGGAGGACTCTGGCAGAATCAACGTAACCATGACAGCGGCAGAGTACGAACTCTTCAAAGAAGCTAAGAAGCGGGCGACCTCTGAAAAGCAACAAACTACCGCCTCCAGACCACGAAAGTTACCCGAGGTTTCCAAGGAACCGGCTCACGCCTCTGATCGAGGTTCCAAGAGAAAAGAACCCATGGAATTCCCTCCTGCCTTTTATAGAGAGCCTGGTCAGGGTTATTACCAGCCAGATCCCGGGTGTTATAGCCACAAGGAGCAACCACAAGTTTCTGTGGCAGAAAGTTCTTTGCCTAAGGATTTGAAGAGAGGGAAGGCTATCGTCTCTCGAGAAGAACGTCGGGTGGAGCCGGAAGAGAAAGTTCCCTTCTCTTCCAAAATATTGGAGGAAAAGCAGCCCAAGAGATACGCCTCCCGCTATCAGGGAGGATGATGGCAGCAAGGATCCTGAAGATCATCTCCGTAAATTTAGAAACGCGGCCCTGTTACATCAGTATAGCGATGCCATTAAGTGCCGAGTGTTTTAAACACTCTATCGGGTTATGCCCAAAAGTGGTTCGATGGGCTGCCACACGGGTCTATCACCTACTTCCTAGATTTCAAAACTGTGTTCCTGCGCCACTTCGCCAGCGGTAGGAAATATCAAAAGACAGACTATTGCCTGTTTGCCCTCAAGCAGGGGCCCACTAAGCCATTAAGAAGCTATATCAAACGCTTCAACCAAGTGACCCAGGATGTTCCCTCGTCCACATCAGAAATACTTATGAGCGCCTTCTCCCATGGACTGACCGAGGGAGAGTTCTTTAAGGATCTCATCAGAAATCCCGTAAAGAATTTCGACGAAATGTTGGAGAAGGTGGCCAGCTACATCAATGTGGAGGAAGCGTAGGCGGCGCGAAGGAAGACAGACAAACCTCCTCCCGTAAATAAGCCTGAGAGAAGAGTACCCCAACCACCTGCTCAACCTCTCCCGCGTGCTCGAGAAGCTCGACCTACCTTCCACCCTGGTCAGGATGTCCGACCGATCCCGCGGGTAGCTGCAGTTCATGCCCCCCGACCTGGACCTTGGGGATCATGCTATTGTACTTATCATCGGTCCCACACGCACGCCACTAGCAATTGTTTTCAATTCGCCCAGGATTCTCGTCGCGCTGCCGAGTTGGGCCTGCCACCCTCCGAGTTGGCTCCTCAAGTCCAAAGAATGATGGAGAAGCGACGTGACGCGGCGGGACAAGTAAGCATATCCCGAGCAGACCAGGGAGGACTAGGCATGCAACAACAAGTGCGCACCGGGGAACCAAGGGAATCACATGAGGCTGAGAATAGGGGCAACGCGGCCATTCAGTACATTGGCATGATCTCTGGAGGACCTACCGATGGAGATTCGGGTAGGGCATGCAAGTCCCATGAACGCCGGTTAGAGATTCATGCTGTTGGATGCAATCAGGAGCAAGTCGCTGGCCCTGTCATCAGCTTTGGACCACATGGTTTGGAAGGACTGGAGCTGTCTCATGATGACACTCTCATTATCAAAGCTGCCATAGCCAATAGCTACGTGGCCAGGGTCTTCGTTGACACCGGGAGCTATGTCAATGTATTATTTAGGACTGCTTTCGAAGAAATGCAGATCGACGCCAACGAGCTTCAGCTGGTGGCAACTTCTTTATATGGTTTTACCGGTAACGAGGTAAGACCCATGGGCCAGATCAAGTTGGCCATATCTTTGGGGAGCGAACCATTAGTAAGAACCAGGAGGAGCACCTTTATTGTAGTAGACTCGCCCTCCTGTTACAATGTCATCCTGCGCCGACCCGCTTTGCACGAGTTCCGAGCTGTTGTTTCCACTTCCCACCAAAAAATCAAGTTCCCCGTGGGAGAGCAGGTCGGGGAAGTTAGAGGGGACCAGCGAGTTTCTCAGCGATGTTATATTGACATGGTCAAAGTAGAGGCTCACAAGGCGTAGAGGACTCACGACGGGGCCATTCATGCTATTTAGGAGGAGCTTATGCCCATAGCGGAAGAGCCCATTCCCTATGAAGAGGTCCAATTATATTCTAAACGGCCGAAGACTCTCACTCGTATAGACGGGGATCTACCTCCTAAGCTTAAGAAAGAATTGATCCAATGTTTGATCCGCAATAGGGACGTCTTCGCCTGGTCTACCGCAGAAT
The DNA here is from genome assembly GCF_018446385.1 of Zingiber officinale. Taxonomy (NCBI): domain Eukaryota; kingdom Viridiplantae; phylum Streptophyta; class Magnoliopsida; order Zingiberales; family Zingiberaceae; genus Zingiber; species Zingiber officinale. The sequence continues at coordinate 87,386,277 of NC_055994.1, forward strand.
TGCCAGGGGTCAAGTCTGAGGTAGCAGAACATAAGTTACATCTCTTGCCTGACGTCCGGCCAGTCAAGCAGAAAAAGAGAAACTTCTCAGCCGATCAGAATAAAATTATCCGATCTGAAGTGGACCAACTCCAAAAAGCGGGCCACATTAGGGAAGTACAATTCCCGTCCTGGCTTTCTAACGTGGTCTTGGTGGCGAAACCCAATAATAAGTGGAGGGTCTGCATAGACTTCTAGGATCTCAATCGGGCCAGCCCTAAAGACTGTTATCCTCTGCCTAGAATTTATCAGCTAGTAGATTTAACCGCCGGCCGTGAAAGGATTTGTATGCTGGATGCTTATCAGGGATATCATCAAATCTCCCTGGCCTTGGAGGATCAGGAGAAGGTCAGTTTTATTACGGCTGATGGTACCTTCTGCTATACTATCATGCCTTTTGGGCTCAAGAATGCTGGAGCAACTTACCAAAGGATGGTGGACAAAATCTTCCGGGAGCAGGCCGGGCGCAACGTGGAAGTCTATGTAGACGATATACTCATCAAATCCCCTTCAGTCGCAAATCTGATAGCTGATGTGGAAGAGACCTGCGACACCCTCCAACAGTATGGGTTAAAATTAAATCTCCTGAAATGTTTGTTTGGAGCCAAAGGTGGGAAGTTCTTGAGATACTTGGTAACTGAATGGGGAATCAAAGCTAATCCCGAGAAGGTCCAAGCACTCCGAGACATGAAGGCTCCCCAAAACCTGAAGGAGGCTCAAAAGTTAGTAGGCAGGATAACCGCCCTGTCCAGATTTATTTCTAGATCAGCAGACAAAGCGGCGCCCTTCTTCAGAGTGCTCAGAAAAGCCTCCAAATTCCAATGGGATGAAGAATGCACTAGGGCTTTTGAAGAGCTAAAGAAGTATCTGGAGACTCTGTCTTCCCTGTTCAAGCCTATTATGGGAGAGCCGCTTTGGGTTTACTTGTCAGCCACCCCTGAGGCCGTGGGGGCATCAGAGGAAAGGATGTGAGGTTCCCCCTCTCAGAAGTTGGAGCTTGCCCCCGTGAATGTGTGGAAGGGGGATCCATGGTGGTCGCAGGAGGACTGTTGGCAGGTACAGGGGTATCCTGGACGTGCAGGGCTGGAGGTGGAATGGAAGACCAGATGTCTAGTTCAGCGGACGGACTGTTAGCACTTAGGTCTAGTCCAATATACCTTCGGTGAAATCTGTGAACTAAGGGTTGGTCGTTCGAGTCGGAATCTTTAGGGGAAGGTCGGGATTGCCGAGCCGAAGGAGATGTAGCAGTGCAACTGGTAGGATCAACAACAGCGCGCGCTTGTTGGGCTGCACGAGAAACTGCTCGAAAGGAAGGACTGACCAGAGGTATGTCCGGCCTGGAAGGTGGTCTGGGAGCCGGTGGGACAATAGGTCCAGGAGCTATTTGGGGAGCAGATAAAGGAGTCTGTTGAGGAGCTGATTGAGGAATGGCGGTGGTAGGCGCTCCTAACTGGGTAGAGGCAGAATGTGGGAGGGGTCTCCTGTCCAATATGATTCTACCTCTCCGCATTATTTCCTGGTCGCTAAAGGGGAGAGGTTGGACGTCTGAGGCGCGGAGCAGGGGGTTGGCTGCAAGGAAAAAGCAAAGTTGTAGTAACCACATCAAAAAATAGAGCGAAGTAATTCAAGGGCAGACAAGACTCACCCAAGGAGCGAGGCAGCTCAAAAGAGGAGATACGACTCATCCTAAAGAAAGACAACACCTCCTCGAATAGTAGTCTCGTTAAGTACAACCTCTAGCATCTCAGCTGAGCCGGAGCTTCCGTGAAGAGGGGATTGGTGCTGAAGTCCCCCATGTAGGGTGCTACAGGAAGGATTCGTTGCCAGCGAGTAGGCCACTCCACAGCGGAAGGAAACTTAAGGAAAAAATATTTTTCCTTCCAAGTAGGTTCGGATGAGGGAATAGGACAAAAGAAGATAGTCTGGGTACGAGCCTGGAAGCGAAACAAGCCCTCACTGTGCTGGCGAGGAGTAAAAAAATAATGGAATAGGTGGGCGGACCAGGAGAGTTCACAAACTTCACACATGACCATAAACCCACATAGGATTCTTATGGAATTAGGGGTTAATTGGCCCAGTGAGATTCGAAAATATCGACTTACGTTCGAGAATAGAGGGTGAATGGGAAAACGTAGCCCAGCGACAAATTGCTCCTTGTAAAAAGTGACGTATCCCGCTGGAGGAGAGGAGGCCTGGTAAAGAATGTTAGGAATTATGATGTGAAAGTCTTCTGAGATCTCGTAGGTGAAACAAAGATCATCTAGGTCTACGCCCACGAAAGAAGAAACTCTAGGGGGGTAAACGATGTCAGGAAAAGCCATAGGAAGGATGTAGGTGCGAGGCAGAGGGCAAGAAGGCGGAGAAGAGGGCAAGAAGAAGCGAAGGGCTAGGAGCACGAAGCAAGGAGAAAGCGAGAGCAGAAGGAAGAAGTAGGCGTAAAAGTTCCATGGGGTAGAGGAGGCAGCCTATTTATAGCCGATATTCTCGAGGGTATCATGGTCAAGCCACCATCCAACATTTCACAATAAAAATGGTTTAAGATATCCAAGAAAAAGGGGCCATCGGATCATCACAGAAAATGAAGCTACTGTAGATGGCGCGATATACGAGGGTCATCATGAGGTTGCCTCGGGAAAGCACGCTACTATAGTACAAAGTGTTTGAGATCTTCGCACGTTTTCTCTATCTCTCTCCTTCCTTCGCCTTGGTTTGCCAAAGTTTGGGAGGCGAACCTCGTTAGGGAGCTAGCCCGGGACACTAAGTGATCAGAAGCCCAGGACAGGGGCACTAGTCGGAATACCGTCGTGGTCAAAACATATCCGAGGTTAGGGAACAAGTAAAATAAAAAATTCTCATGATATAAATAGTCGCCGATAAATTCCCTAAGCTTTCATAACATCAAACAAGTAGATAGGAGATATCCGCATGTGGAAAGTTTTTACAACATCAAGGTCAGGGGCCTGAAGGAGGTACATCGCTCGGGGGAGGTACAGGAAGAGCCAGAAAGTCGTCATCAGCAAGGAAGGACGGGAAGACTTCATCATGAATTCCTTGCATCAAGCGGGCCCTGTCCAAGAAGTCATCCGCGGGGGCAGAGCGAAGGAGGCCTTGTTCAAACAGTTGGCGCACAGCACCCACGCCCCCATAGCAGAGCATCAGATCAATTAAATCACCTATCTTCTTCTGGAAGAGTGGGGACTTAATGTATGAGATTCTATAGGCTCTAGGGCGATCGTTTTTGCCTGACCGGTATTCCACTAGCTCTACCTTTTCTTTGTTTGCAGCTGCCAGAGCCAGCACATTCTCCTGCTTAAGGATAGAAGCCTCCGCCTGGACTTTGAGAAGATCTGCCTGGAGAGACTTGATAGTAGCTTGGTCCAAATCCCTTTGAGCCTTGAGAGTTTTTTCCCGGTCAGACTTGCAGACAAGTCTGCTCGGGCAACCCCCAGGTCTTTCTGCAAAACTTTATTAGACTCCTGGAGTGCCTTCAGATCTGTAGAGAAAGTGGCCATCTCTGACTCCTTCTCCTCCAGCTCGGTCACCAGCTGGCGACGACGCTGCCCCTCCGAGTTCAGTTTTGAGTCGCTGGTCTTCAGGGCAACGCTGCCCCTCCGAGTTCAGTTTTGAGTCGCTGGTCTTCAGGGCCGCTTGCTGTTCTTTTATCTTTTCAGAAGACTCCTGAGCCAGGTCCCGGGCAGATTAAACGGACTCCCCGACTGTGTGCAGATAAGAATCCAGAGGGTCGTCCGAAGTCAGGGGGTCTAGCGGATCGCGGGGAGTAAGTGGCAACTCCAGCTCTCGCAGATGAGCCTTCAGTGACTCATTCTCTTTCAATAGCTCGGCGGCAAACTGGGTCAAGTTAAGGCTCACAGAGCAGGCCTGCCCGACAAAAAGAGGGAAGTCAAAAGTAATGTCAGATAGGCAGGCTAGGAAAAGGAAGACTCACAGATATAATATGTTGTGAAGCCAGATCCAGCCCTTCCCACTGGGAGCTTCCCCAGAACTGCTCATTAGCCGACCTCCAGGAGGTGGCTAAGGCTCCGTGAAGTTGAACCTGGCCACGGAGGGGAGAAGTGCCACCCACATTAGCTGAACCCCCTGCCGAATCTAGCCTGAACACAGAGGGCAGGCTCCAGGAGGTCGTGAAATTATATTTGCTCTTGTTGGACCGAGCCCTGGTACGAGCAGCTGAAGGGGATGAGGCAACAAGAGCTATGGGAGGGGTCGTAGAACTCCCTAGCTGGTCGTCGGTAGAGGGGTCGACCTGCTCGGGGCTAAGACCCGGACAGGTGTAGGTGCGGGAACTTCTACTGCCCGAGGAGATTCTTGGATGGAGGCTTTGGCTGGTGGCACCCGGACTTTGGGGACCTTGGAGGAAGCTTGCCCGAGGGGAGAGAGCGAAGGAGAAGATTGAATGGAAGGCGTGACTCTTTTGCGCTTACGCTGGAGGCGTAGGCGCTTATCTGGGGGAGGAGAAGGAGCCTTCTCTTTCTCGATGGGCTCTAGAGCTGTAGGGTCAGCCTCAGGAAGGGCAGCTTCCAAAAGAAGTTGGCCGGAGGACTCCGCTGGTTCTTCCGCTGTGTCGTGCAAGGAAGTAGTCGAGGGAACGACGATGCCTCTTGCAATTTCCTCGCCCAGGGCCTTCAAAACATTGCTAGGCAGCTTGCTTGATTCACGCGAATAAGCCCGGAACATAGCAATCTCTGCAAAGCAAGAAGAAAATACCTCAGTTAGCGAAAACTAGCAGAAGGAAAAGCAACATCTTACCAAATGGAACTCCTATAGCTGCAGGGACTGGGCTGAGTCCAAAAAAGTACAAAAATCCTTCTCGCAATATTATAGACAGGAGAAGGCGGACTCCCTTTATTTTCTCTGAAGCTGTATGGAAGACAGGATGGTGCCTATGTTCAGGCAATTCAAAGGGTGGAGGAAGGCTGGAACGCCAGTTGGTCGGCCAGGATACCAACTCAGGCAGTCTGATGAAGAAGAAGTGGGACTTCCAATCCTTATTGGAGGAGGGCATATCAGGGAAGAATTTACACCTGACCCGGGATTGTACCATGAACACGCCGGGCTCGAATCGTTTGAGAGAGTAGAAGTGGTGGAAAAGTTGCGCAGTCAGAGGAATCTGGTATACCCTACAGAGGATGACCATGCCACAGATAGCACGAAAAACATTCATGTAGGTGCAGCGGAGGCCGGCAAGAGGGGGGTGAATTGCTTGAAAAAAATAAAGTATACCCTCCTCAGAATTTTAAACTCAAAATAAAAGAAACTATAATAAGAATAAAATAAAAAGGAACAGAAATAAACTAGAGACTCGGGAGTTAACCTGGTTACAACCAAAAAGGTTGTTAATCCAGGTCGATGAAAAACGCGCACTAAGAAAGTCTCCTTTACTGTAGGTAGAGAAGCCTTTTTACACACTGAGAAAGCTCACAAGCTGCTAGGAATTGATTACAGAGTTGAATACTGAGTTGATGTCTAATTCCTAACTCCAGGGGCCTTTATATAGCCTCTGGAAAATCTATCTTGAAGGTCTAAGGCGCCTCCAATAGAGGTCCAAGGTGCCTCCAACGAGTGTATGGATAAAACTTTATCCGAAAGCTAAACGACCAGTTTGGCCAAGTCCGAGGCACCATCAACTAGCATTGAAGGTGCCTTCAATGCCTAATGAAGGTGCCTCCATCAGTGTAGTGACTCCAGCTGCTCTTTTTTGTTTGCTTCCGAAGCTCCATTCTTTTGGGTGATTCCGGCCAACCGGAATAGGACTCACCCGAATCCAATTCCCGGCCTTCTTCTCGAGTAGCCTTCCTCCCCGGCTTAACGTTCCTCGAACGCCGCACACGTTCTTCTCGTCCACCGGTGTACTCTTCCGCATCTCTCTCGTCCTTCGGACTCACCGAGCCCGTCGGCTCCCTTCCCGTGCCGTCCTTCTCGCTAGCTGTGTCTTCCGCTCAACTTTCTACGTTCCTAAGCTCCTGCACACTCAGACACAGGGATCAAACACAAAGCAGGACCTAACCAATTTGGTTGATTACATCAAAACACCCACGGGGTCTAACAATCTCCCCCTTTTTGATGTGCATCAACCCAAGTTCAAGTTAGGATAAAAATAGACAAACAGTAATTTTAAAGAAAATTACTAAACTAACATGTTAAACATAAATTTACAATAAATAAAATTGCAACTAATTAATTTAGAGTTTAAACTCAATTTTTCAAAAAATATTGTTTTAAAAATTCTCTCCCCCTAAACTTGTACCTTTTCTCCCCCCCTTTGATCACAGCAAAAATGGGATAATAATAAGAGAATATTATATTTATTTAAAAAATATTTAGCAAAATGTTAAGTTAGAAAAATTTTCTGAGCAAGATGAATTTTTCCAAAAACTTCTAAGTAAAAATAAATTTTAGAGTTTTCAGAAAAAAATTTTAAGTAAATTGAATTTTTAGAATTTTAAAAAAATTTCTAAGTAAAATGACTTTTAAAAAAATCTAAGTAAAATTTCGAAGATTTTCAAAGACAATATTTGAAAAAACTTTCAAAACATTATTTAATTCTAGTTTAATGCTTTTTCAGAAAGTTGATTAAACATTGTATTTCAATATTTCAGCTTCCAGGTCGTGGCGAGGCATTAGACCTTCTTGGTTATTGGAGCAACAACCGCTTCCTTAGACAATGCTTTTATAAAGAAATTTTAATGTTTAATTTTTTCGCTGAAAGCCCCAAAAAAAATTTAATTTAAGACAGATTTTGGAACCCAATAGAGGTTCCTTCCTACTGGATTAGTCAAATACTTAGGGGGTACATAGTTCTTGGGAAATTTTCTAAGTTGACCTTGATGATGTTTAACAAACCAGTTTAATTTTTCATAAATTTTAAGTTTTGATTTTTGAAAAACATTTGTTTTTAAACATGCATCAGATTTCAATTTTTCAATTTCTAATTTTAAATTATCGTTTTCTGATTTCAATTTATCTAAGATTCTATTTAAGTCATCATTCTCTTTTTCTAATTTAAATAAATCTTTAGAAAGAGACTTGATAAACTGAAACGATTGAGTAGGAGTTGATTGCGCACCTGACTTACCTGACTTGGTGATGCTCCCCCTTCATCGTAGCTTTCTTCCTCTGATGTTTCTCCCCCTTCATCTAGACTCATCTCTGAGCTTGACTCTTCTTCCAGCTAATGGTTAGCCATTAGCGCTAACCCTGAGAAAGCTTCAACATCTAATTCGGAAGAAGACGAATCTGACCAAGTGGCCTTCAGGTTCTTCTGTTTGGAGGAAGATTGACGCTTTTCCTTTACTCTTTCTTTTTTCTTCAATTTTGGACAGTCATCTTTGATGTGCCCTTCTTCGTTGCAGTTGTAGCAACGAACCGTTCTTCTCTTTCGCTCATGCCTCTTTGTCTGCGATCTAAATTTATTAGAATTAAAAAACTTATTGAAACGTTTTACCAGTAGTGCCCCTTCCGATTGGTCGATCGAGGCTTCGGAGTCAGAATCGTTTGTTCTTGCCTTTAAGGCAATGCTCTGACTTGCTTTCTCCACTTCATTGGGCTTTGCAATCCGAGATTCGTGAAGTTCAAAAGTAGAAAACAAATTTTCTAAAGTACTTACCTCGAAGTCCTTAGAGATGTAGTATGCATAAGGAGGCCCACTCTGGAGTTCTGGGGAAGGCGTTGAGCGCGTACCGGATTGAGTCCCGGTTCGTTACTTCTTCTCCAAGGTTGCTTAATTGAGTGATTAGCTCCTTAATTCTTGCTTGGAGTTGCGCTACCTTCTCGCCTTGGTTCATCTGGATGTTCGTAAATTGAGTCCGGAGGATATCGCGTCTTGCAAGCTTTGCTTCGGATGTACATTCGTGAAGCTCCAGGAATTTTTCCCAGAGGTCTTTCACGGAGTCGTAGCTTCCGATTCGACTTACCTCTTGTGGTGGTAGCACGCTAAGCAAGTGGAACTCTGCCTTTCCATTGGCGACAAACTCGGCTTGTTCCTTCTTGCTCCACTGAAGCTCTTCTTTGTCTTTCGTAACTTCAAAACCATATTTCATAGTTAGTAAAATATTGAAGTCGGATTTAAAAAATACCTCCACCCGACGTTTCCATGTCACGAAGTCTTCGTCGAACTTCGGGAGATGAATATTCGCTCCGGCCATCGTCTTGATCGTTGTGCTTCAGTCGGCGGTTAGTCCTTCTGAGGCGGTCTGGCTCTGATACCAATTGTAGGTGCAGCGGAGGCCGGCAAGAGTGGGGTGAATTGCCTGAAAAAAATAAAGTATACCCTCCTCAGAATTTTCAACTCAAAATAAAAGCAACTATAATAAGAATAAAACATAAAGGAAACAGAAATAAACCAGAGACTCAGGAGTTAACCTGGTTACAACCAAGAAGGTTGTTAATCCAGGGCGATGAAAAGCGTGCACTAAGAAAATCTCCTTTACTGTAGACGGAGAAGTCTTTTTACACATTGAGAAAGCTCACAAGCTGCTAGGAATTGATTACTGAGTTGATGTCTAATTCCTAGCTCCAGGGGCCTTTATATAGCCTTTGGAAAATCTATCTCGAAGATCTAAGGCGCCTCCAATAGAGGTCCAAAGCGCCTCTAACGAGTGTGTGGATAAAACTTTATCCGAAAGCTAAACGACCAGTTTGGCCAGGTCCGAGGCGCCTTCAAGGTGAAGGCGCCTCCATCAGTGCAGTGACTCCAGCTGCTCTTTTTTGTTTGCTTCCGAAGCTCCGTTCTTTTGGATGATTCCGACCAACCGGAATAGGGCTCACCCGAACCCAATTTCCGGCTTTCTCCTCGAGTAGCCTTCCTCCCCGGCTTAATGTCCCTCGAACGCCGCACACGTTCTTCTCGCCCACCGGTGTACTCTTCCGCAGCTCTCTCGTCCTTCGGACGCACCGAGCCCGTCAGCTCCCTTCCCGTGCCGTCCTTCTCACTAGCTGCGTCTTCCGCTCGATTTTCTGCGCTCCTAAGTTCCTGCACACTCAGACACAGGGATCAAACATAAAGCATGACCTAACCAACTTGGTTGATCACATCAAAACACCCACGAGGTCTAACAATTTAGAGCAAACTGTGAAAGTGGGATACCAAAGTATTGACTGAAGGAAGAGAAAAGTGGGTGAAGAGGAAAGCGAAGACCTCCCAAGAGTTGATCTTTGAAAAAAGTTACAAACCCTTGGGGAGGAGAAGAAGGATGCTCATTCGGCCTGTGAGCTCGTAGTTGGTAATCGTCAGTAAGATGCAGACAAGCGTGGATTTGGGACAGGTCGTTGTTATCTAAATTCGAGATATAATACGAATACCAGGACGCCTCATTACCTTCAGCCATGAGGAAGTCGGAGGGGATGAAGAGGAAGAGAGGAAGCGCTCACACGAAACAGGAGGACTTAGCAGAAAGAGCAAGAAGAAGTGGAAGAGTTGAAAGCAGCATAAATGGTGAGAAGGTGACGACGGATAGCCTTTAGGGTTTATAAAGCCAAACCCCTAGGAAGCACCGAAAGGAGGAGGGAAGGTATAATAATTTGAGTCGTCGGATCTAGGATCACGTGCCAAAAGGCGATGATCAACCACAGTAGCGAGAAAGGTTCGTGGGACACGCGTCATTCCCCTATGAAAGGTATTAATGATGGATGTGACAAGGAAATCATGAAGGGAGATTTTTATATGGCAGCATTCCGGCGCAGGAAGGCTATACGTCAGAGGAAAAGATTATCATGCGGTTACCTCGAGAAAAGTAAAGGAAAGTCATACGTCAGGTTTGAGAAACCACCTTGGAAAAGAGGGAGGAAAAGGAAGGGATCATGAATTTGAATTTGGCACTTAATAAGATTTAAAGTGAACAAATAGATTGACGGATTAAATTTTGTGTTTGAGATATTTGTAGGAAATATCTCGAATAGTGCACAATTGGCTGGATACCTAGAAATGCAACACCAGAGAATGCGACATCAGAGCAGGAATTTTGGGGATAATCCCCAAGCCATCCCTCAAGCCTCCACCTGATTCCTGGACCAGCCCCAAGGAGTTTCCCAACGACCTTTCCAGGTCGGTGTCTCAGACTCTCGCTCCAGTACGAGTTATAAGTGAGCATGCATTCACCCCCAACGACCTCTCCAGGTTGGTGTCCCGGACTCTCGCCCCAGTGCAAGTTATAAGTGAGCATGCTCTCACGCCCAACGACCTCTCTAAGTTGGTGTTCCAGACTCTCGCCCCAGTGCAAGTTATAAGTGAGCATGCTCTCACACCTAACGACCTCTCCAGGTCGGTATCCCAGACTCTCGCCCCAGCGAGTTATAAGTGAGCATGCTCTCACGCCCAACGACCTCTCCATGTCGGTGTACCAAAATCTTGCCCCAGTGCAAGTTATAAGTGAGTATACTCTCACACCCAACGACCTCTCCAGGTCGGTGTCCAAGACTCTCGCCCCAGTGCGAGTTATAAGTGATCATGCTCTCACACCCAACGACCTTTCCGGGTAGGTGTCCCAGACTCTCGTCCCGGTGCGAGTTATAACTGAGCATGCTCTCACGCCCAACAACCTTTTCAGGTCGGTGTCCCAGACTCTCGCCCCGGTGCGAGTTATAAGTGAGCATGCTCTCACACCCAACGACCTTTCCAGGTCGGTGTCCCAGACTCTCGCCCTAGTGCGAGTTATAAGAGAGCATGCTCTCACGCCCAACGACCTCTCCAGGTCAGTGTCCTAGACTCTCGCCCCAGTGTGAGTTATAAGTGAGCATGCTCTCACGCCCAACGACCTTTCCAGGTTGGGTCCCAGACTCTCGCCCAAGTGCGAGTTATAAGAGAGCACGCTCTCACACGCAACGACCTCTCTAGGTCAGTGTCCTAGACTCTCGCCCTAGTGCGAGTTATAAGTGAGCATGCTTTCACGACCAACGACCTTTCCAGGTCGGGTCCTAGACTCTCGCCCCAGTGAGAGTTATAAGTGAGCATGCTTTCACGCCCAATGACCTCTCCAGGTCGGTGTCCTAGACTCTCACCCCACTGCGAGTTATAAGTGAGTATGCTCTCACGCCCAACGATCTTTCCAGGTCAGGTCCCAGACTCTCGCCCAAGTGTGAGTTATAAGAGAGGATGCTCTCACACCCAACGACCTCTCTAGGTCAGTGTCCTAGACTCTCACCCCAGTGCGAGTTATAAGTGAGTATGATCTCACGACCAATGACCTTTCTAGGTCGGTGTCCCAGACTCTCGCCCTAGTGCATGTTATAAGTGAGCATGCTCTCACGCCCAACGCCCTTTCCAGGTCGGTGTCCCAGACTCTCACCCCAGTGCGAGTTATAAGTGAGCATGCTCTCACGCCCAACGACCTCTCTAGGTCGGTGTCCCAGACTCTCGTCCTAGTGCGAGTTATAAGTGAGCATGCTCTCACACACAACGACCTTTCCAGGTCGGTGTCCCAGACTCTCGCCTCAGCGCGAGTTATAAGTGAGCTTACTCTCACAACCAACAACTTTCTCGGTCAGTATCTCCTACTCTAGCCTCATTGTGAAGCCACAAGGTATACTTTCATGCTCAACAGATCTGCAGCCATACTTCTATTGCCAATATGAGATGCAAACAGATGGGTCTATATGAGCCACGACTTTCCAGCCCTTAGGGTAAGAAAAATGTGTGGTAAGTAAATTATCTTTTCTAAATTATCTTTTCTAGCAAATTCTCTTGGGGACGTACGTCGATGGAACATGATAATATGAGAGACAAGGACATACATACCCACAACATAATAGGCAGATAATGCGGAGAACATTGTTTATTTAGGAAAAAGTTGGAGAACATTTTTCAAGAGGTCACATTATTACAAGAGCAAGACGCCTGGTTCCTCTTCGCTAGACGAGCCTGTGCTTGGGCCAGTTCTTCCTTTATGCGTTGGATATTGCTTTGCAGACGGGAAATGGTTTCATCTTTTATCCGGCCTTCCTCTTGCAGGAGAGCTATAGTGTCCTCATGTTTTAGCTTTAGGTAGGTAATAAAATGAGTCTGACTCCTCAGGTCGGAACGAGCCTTGTGCTTGAGAGCTACCTCGGCTCGAGTTCTAGATTTAGCCGCCAGCCAGAGTTCTTCCATTTCCCGACAGAGAGAGGACTGAAGGTCCCTACTCTGCGTCTTTTCAAGCAGAGCCTCATCTCTGTGGGTTAGCAACTGGGTCAAATGGGTGAGTTGATGGCGTAGAGAAGATATCTCATCTGATTCCATGAATAAAAAAGAAGGTAGCTTGAGGAAAAGTGGAGACAACAGTATACGCAACCCCTCATTTAAAGGAGGGGAATGTGAAGAGTGAACTTTGGAACATGTGAAGATATTTGGGAAATAGTGTGGCATTTATGGGAAAATAGCAGGATCGAGGATTGTGGAGTAGGCGCGCATGCAGTAAAGACTCACCTAGGAAGGGTGACAAATTCTGAGTGAGATATCGGGAAAAGGGCTAGCAGCCAAAGAGATACAAAGGCCAGGTCAGGTAAGACCGCGACTTGGGTCTAGTTAGTTGAACTGGAGCCTCCTTCGACTAGACTTGAGGGGGATGCTTGTGATACGGTGCATGATAGTGGGGTCGAATAGCTGACGTGGTTGGAGGTCAAGCCCATAGGGCGGTAAGAGGTCAAGCACATGTGGTGGTCAGAAGTCAAGCCTACGTGGCGGTCAGAAATCAAGCCTACGTAATGGTCTGAGGTCCAGCCTACGTGGTAGTCAAAAGTCTGCCTACGTGGTGGTCAAAGGTCCCCATTCCAACACGGTCCAGGTTGGGCATAAGTGGCGTGCAAGGGTTACCTGCATGTCAATTAGGAACTCAGAAGGTAAGACATACAGGTCAGGACGTACAGCTCAGGATATTCGAGTTCAGAGGTGCAGGTTAGGATATATTGTCACGCCCCGGAGGAGTCCCTGCCAGAAGAAATTTCGACAGCATCTCCCCTGTACGGATGACAATCTGAAACTTTCTACAATGTCCTCAGGGCCACATATACATCGGCCAACACGACCGAAACAATAACAATAAATAATAATGCAATCACCACGTAATTTAATAGTAAAACTAAGCCAATGCAACGATAAAGAAAAGCCATCTCAAAAATCCTACTCAACTACACCCATAAAGCTCAAATCCGATATCCTACTCCACTACACCCATAAAACACAAATCACAACGAACTCACCTCTTCTGCCATCCAGGCAGGCATGCAGTAAAACATATCCAATAAAATCCCTCGACAATAAAACCATACAATATCCAAGTGTCAAAAACCAGAACAAGTCTAGATAGTAATAAGAAAACCAACAGATAAACCACACATCCTCGTGATCTGTAGGGGACTAGCGACTAGAACTCCTCCGGATAGCCTCAACCTGAAAATAGTAAATATCCACGGGGTGAGTCAACTCAGCGGGTAAGTACTGATATGCATAATAAAGAGAATAACAAATAGCACTAATCATGCGTACAGTCTCCTGATATAAGAAGGATAAATGCAAACTGAAATAAATAGGAGAACAACTGAACTAACCAGGATCTGGTGTATGGATAATAAACCGAGAGGTATAGGAATCCTGTATGCATGTCAAACAAATGCATCCATCCAATATGCAGCATACAAGTGCAGCAAACACAAGTAATAAATGCATTAATGTGTATGTATGATGCCAATGACATGTCCTAGTTACCCCTACTGCCAGTCAACTATCTCACACACGATGGTGAGACTGAGTGGGTAGGGTTGTGACAACCGTGCACTCTGCCATCACCGCTCCTGATGAGTGACCGAGTGGACAGGATGCTGTCGGAGTACATCTATCCTCCTACCCCAAATCATAAGTGGGGGAGTGCAATGCTCTCATCTCCCTGAGGCAGTCCAGATGAGGGATCCCTGACGTGTTACCACATTGCGTCACGCTATCCATAAGTGGACTAATTGAGCATTGACAGAGCACTTGATGGAACACACCCTGCCTGAATAAAAACCACTAATCCATGAGTGGTAGTGTGTGTAGATCTATGTAACTGGCGATGTGCTCAACAATAATGTAGCCAACAATCACACAGCATGCAATCATGCGAGATGATGCATGACACTAAGCATGGAAATATCATGATCCTATCCATCTCTACATAATGTGTACCATAGGATAAATGAATCAAAACAATGGTCTAGGTACATAGGTCAGATAAGGTATAAAAACCTAGGTCCTGAACATAATAAAATATGGTTATGTCACTACCCCTATAAGCATGTATAATCAGGTAGGTACTAACATGAAGTGCATAACAAGTAAACAAAACAAGCATGTAACAGGTATCGGGTAGTGACCAACTGATGCAGATAAGAAATATAATCATTAGTATTTGTTAAAAACACTACTATGCATATCAAATGACAAATCTAAAAGATAAGTCAAGGTACCCGCTTCCAATAGAAAGGTCCAATCCAGTCCAAATCCGACGTTGAGATACTCGTCTTGTGTCAAAGTCCTGTGTCACCAATATATATTCATTTTTATTTAGCTACAATTGTTATAAATATCTAAATAAAATCTCTAACCCTAAATTAGGATAAAACCCTAATCAACACATAAACATAAACCTAATTCACACTTAACCAATTTGTATCAAATTCCCCTACACCTTACCTCAATACCTAGCCACTGTTGATGCTGGAACAAGATGGTTGTTGCTGCTGGAACCAAGAACACCTACAACAAATCCTACTTCATGATCACAATTCCAGCACCACAGAAACGTAACCTCTTTGTTGATTCCAGTATACTGTTAGCATCAAGATTGAAATCAACTGGATCAAGTAGTGATCCAGCAGTGGAGATCACCTATCAAATAAAACAACCTAATTCAAGACATAACCTACTGACCTTACCTCTTCCTCACAGCCAAGTGACTGCTAGCGGAATACGGTCTGAAGGGTTCGCTGTCGGAAAGATGGTCTACTACTGGATATTGTAGTTGAAGCCAACAGGGGTGGCTCTCCTCCAACCTAAGACACCTCAGATCTGTACAGCAAAGATCTAGCACAAGGGAAGAGAATTATTATACAAAATGAGGGAATTCCGGTTGTCACCAGTGAAGGAGATGAAGGAAAGTGTGGGTGGTAGACCTAGGGCACCACAGCGTGTCCCTACTCATACCTGAGGTTCACCGGCTCGAAGTAGACTGCTGGCAGCCATCTAGTAGTAAGGAGAGATGTCGAGGTAGTGAATCTGGCTGCCGAAAGAATCGAAGAGCGGGACACAGTGGTGCGCGTCGGCAGATTTAGGCTCGGCTGGCGACAACGCGATGGAGAAGAATAAGGATCGACGACGATCAACGCTAGGGCATAGAAAAGGCGGCGTCGTGAGATCGAGAGGAAGACGATCGGTGGCGGCAGCAAAGGATCGGGGAAAGCAAGCGGCGGATCGACGTCGATCGGAGGGGAAGGGGAAGATCCAGGGCTCGGGATCGGGAGAAGAGAGGAAATAAGAACTCCTCGGCCACGGCTTAAATCGTGAGGGGAAGAAACCACCGCCGGTTAAGGCAGATCGGTGTCGCGAGGCACGCGGGAGAGAAAGGAAAAAATAAAAGAATAAAAGAAAAAAAATAAAAAGGAAAAGAAAAAGAACTTTTCCTCGCTTATATGGGGTACCTTAAACAGGCCTTCCTGGAGCCCAATATTTATCCCTGTAAACTCATCATACGAGCTCCGAAAAATTTTCAAAAAATTTCTAAAAATTCTAGAAAATTCCGTAATGGTTATCCGCCCTTTTCCGGTATTTTACATTCGCCCCCACTAATAACAATTTGGTCCCTAAATTTTCGTTATCTACCATCAGCAAGTACTAACAACAAATAGATAGTATAAATGTTGAACGGAAATTGAACCACATACCTCATGTGAAAAGGTGGGGGTATCGAGCTCGGATCGTATCCTCGAGCTCCCAGGTAGTCTCGTCCATATGATGCTACTATCCGACTTTAACCAGTCAGATAGTCTTGTTCCGCAGCTGACGTTCTTTTCGGTCCAGAATCCGTACCGGAACTTCCTCATAAGTGACGTCAGATTGAATGGGAACTGAGATATCTATCAGCACATATGTCGGGTTGGGTATGTATCTCCTCAGCATAGATACGTGGAATACGTCGTGGATGCCTGCCAGGGACGGTGGTAGTGTCAGACGATAAGCTACTACTCCAATCCTCTCCAGGATCTGGAAAGGGCCAATGTACCGCGGAGCTAGCTTACCTCTGAGGCCAAATCTCTTCACCCCTTTTGTGGGTGAAACTCACATAAATACATGGTCGCCAGTAGAGAACTCCAGGGGTCTCCGTCTCCGATCAACATAACTCTTCTGGCGGTCCTGCGCCTCTGACATCCTCCGTCTGATAGTACGGACCAACTCTGCCTCATGTTGAGTTCTATGACACCCTAGCAACTGGGCCTCCCCAACCTCATCCCAGAGGGTGGGTGTCCGATAAGGCCTACCATACAACGTTTCAAATGGTGCCATCTCGATAGCCGAATCAAAGCTGTTATTGTAGGCGAACTCTACCAATGACAAATGACCCTCTCAACTGCCTCCGAAATCCAATACACAAGACCTCAACAAGTCCTCTAGAGTCTGAATGGTCCGCTCTGACTGTCCATCTGTTTGCGGATGGAAAATTGTACTGAAATAGAGCTATGTGCCCAAGGTCTGCTGCAGACTCTGCCAGAATCGAGACATGAACCGTGGGTCTCTATCCGAAATAATACGCAAACACCTTGTAATCTGATGATCTCCTGGCAATACAGATCTGCCAATTGATCCAGGGAATCAATCTTTTGGATCGCTAAGAAGTGCGCTGATTTGGTTAATCGATCAACGATTACCCAAATTGCGTCATGACCTCGACGTGTCCTAGGCAAACCCACCACAAAGTCCATGGTAATGTGTTCCTATTTCCACTCAGGAATAGGAATCCGCTGAAGTAATCCGGCAGGTCTCTGGTGCTTCGCCTTTACTTGCTAACAGACAAAACATCTAGCTACGAATTTCATGATGTCTTTCTTCATACCATTCCACCAGTAGGAACGCCTCAAATCTCGATACATGTGGGCCCCACCTGGGTGGATCGTAAATCGAGAACGATGAGCCTCCTGAAGTAGCTCCTGTAAGACCAGGTGAGACTGAGGTATGCATAATATGCCTCGGAAATATATAATACCCTCCTTATCTCGGGTGAACTTGGTTTGCTGCCCGGAAGCTATCTGGCTGCTAATGAACTGAAAATGCTGATCACCGACTTGGGCCTCTCGGATCCTCGTTGTGATAGATGACTGAGCAACTATGGTAACAAGAATACCTTGCTCTGTCTGTCCCTGCTCCTCAAGGCCTAACTCGAAGAAACCCTGAATCAAGTCTGTGACTGAAATCCGGTGGCAAGCCAAAGTCTCTCTGGACTTCCTACTGAGTGCATCGGCAACCACATTAGCTTTCCCCGGGTGATAGCTAATGGTACAATCGTAATCCTTCAGGAACTCCATCCATCTCCTCTGTCGGAGATTAAGTTCCTTTTGGGTGAAAATATATTTGAGACTCTTATGATCCGTAAAAATCTCAAAGGTAATGTCATACAGATGATGCCGCCAAATCTTCAAAGCAAAGATGATGGCGGTTAGCTCCAAATCATGTACTAGGTAGTTCTTCTCATGCTCCTTCAACTGACGAGAAGTATAGGAGACTATCCTACCGTGCTGCATCAGAACAGCGCCCAAACCCTGAAGAGAAGCTTCGGTGTAGAGCATGAATCCGTCCTCTCCAGCGGGCAAAACCAAAACCGGACCGACACTAATCTCCGCTTCAGCTCCTGGAAGCTGGTCTCACAATCTTCTGTCCAAGTGAACTTCACGCCTTTCCTGGTCAAGCGTGTCAGCGGCTTAGCAATCCGGGAGAAACCCTCGATGAACCGTCTGTAATATCCATCTAGTCCCAGAAAACTATGGATCTCCTGTACTGATTTCGACTGCTCCCAAGTGGTGACGGCCTCGATCTTCTGAGGGTCTACTAAAATACCTCGGCTAGAAACCATGTGACCCAGAAAACCAATTGAAGATAGCCAGAAGGCACACTTGCTGAACTTCGCGTATAGCTGATGTCGTCGAAGAGTCTCCAAGACTGTGCGAAGATGTTGCGCATGTTCCTCCTTGGAACGTGAGTAGACCAATATGTCATCGATGAAAACGATAAAAAACTGATCAAGATACTCCAAGAAGACGCGGTTCATCAAATCCATAAACACCGCTGGAGCATTGGTAAGCCCAAATGACATTACCAAAAACTCATAATGGCCGTATCTGGTATGGAATGTTGTCTTCTGAATATCAAATTCTCTGACTCTCAGTTGATGATATCTGAATCGCAGATAAATCTTAGAATACACTGATGTACCTCTGAGCTGATCAAACAAATCCTCGATCCGCGGTAAGGGGTACTTATTTCTGATGGTCACTGCATTCAGCTGTCTGTAGTCAATGCACAACCTCAGTGTACCATCCTTTTTCTTGACAAATAATATCGGAGAACCTCATGGAGAAGCACTAGGGTGTATAAATCCCTTGTCTAAAAGCTCCTGGAGTTGAACCTTCAGTTCGTTCAACTCTTTTGGTGCCATACGATAAGGAGCTTTCGATGTCAGCGCGGTTCCTGGAATAAACTCAATAGTAAACTCCACTTGCCTTCTGGGAGGCAAACCTGGTAGCTCCCCTGGGAATACATTCGGATACTCTCAAACTACTGGAACATCGGAGAATTGAGAACTACTACCGTCTTCAGTATGAATCAAAGATAATAGAAAACCATGACAACCCTGTGACAACAGCTTCTGAGCCTGAATCGCCGAAATAGTCTATATGTCGTCGTCTCTTATGCCAGTGAAATCCCACGAGGGTTGGTTCGGAGGCTGGAATGTGACCACCCTCGTCTGGCAATCAACAGTGGCATGATATGCTGACAAACAATCCATGCTAAGAATAATATCAAAGTCGACCATTTCCAGTACTAAAAGATCTACCGTAAGTATCTTGTTGCCAAAGTCTAACAGGCAACCTCTGACCTCCTGGGTGACGTCTAAAGCATCATTAGACGATAGAGAAATAGTCAGTCGCTGCGGTCTAATAGTGGGTAATCTACCTATCTCCCTCATAAAGGTACGACGCTCTAACCAACTGAGCTAATAGGCTATCCTCTGGCCTACCATGCTCAGTGAATTAAATATTGGTGTCGAATTTAACTTGGGAAGGGTCTG
Source organism: Zingiber officinale (assembly GCF_018446385.1). Classification (NCBI taxonomy): domain Eukaryota; kingdom Viridiplantae; phylum Streptophyta; class Magnoliopsida; order Zingiberales; family Zingiberaceae; genus Zingiber; species Zingiber officinale. The sequence goes on from NC_055994.1 coordinate 87,405,613, forward strand.
CTCCATAGTCTCTATCAAAGACTAGGCTACACTCAGATCGGTCTCTCTGCGGAATAGTATGAATCGACATTTCATCGACTCTGCCAATGCTGGGATCCGGGCTCGTGCCGCGACAATATCAGTGAGGTGTGTAGGGATCGACGCGGGAACTGGCGGAATCCCTGGAGCTGGTGCTACAAGTAGTACTGCTGGATATGCCGGAGGAGGTAGTCCCGGTGCTGCTGCATAAACTGGGGCATATACCACTGGTGGTACTGCAAGGTCAAGATGGGTGGTCGCGGCTAGAGGTACGGTAGGTGGTGGTACCGGAAATGGAGCAACCGGTACCGCTGATGCGGGTGTTGGGTACACTGTAGGTACTGGGGCACAGGCGCCGCCGGTGCCGGGTATGCCAGTGGTACCCCTGGTGGTACCGTAAATACGGTAGGGGTGGGTACAGCGGGTGCAGTCGAGGTAGGTACCTCTAAAGGAGCCATCGGGGGTCTGAGAGCCCGACACGCCCGTAGTATCCTGAGTCTGTCCCTGACCGACAGACTCAAACCTAGTAGGGATCTCTGGCGAGTATGTTGCCAGAGATTCCAAAGTCCTCTTACGTGGCCGTCCAACACCACGTCTCGCAGTTACTCGTGTATATCTCCTCATATCTGTTAAGTTATAACACAAATATCACTACAAGTATAAAAATTATAAAATTACCTTTATACCTATTTGTCGTCTGGAGATGTTTCGTCGCTGTCCAGTTTCCATTTTATAACCTAGGAATTCCGTACGAGAAAATCAACGGAAATCCATACAAATCCGAAAATAAATACCCAAGTTTACTAGCAACCTGGGCTAACCCAAAAATCCAGAACACCAAAAGCAGATATCGTAACGCTCTCTGATACCAAATAAATTGGTATCAGATAAATCTCGAAAATCCCAAAATACTAAAACTAGACATTCTATACCTGTAACAACCTGACTCACAAAACCAACAATACGAAAACCAAGCATCAGAAAACTTGGCTCTGATACCAAATAAATTGTTACACCCCGGAGGAGTCCTTGCCAGAAGAAATTTCGACAGCATCTCCCTTGTACGGGTGACAATCTGAAACTTTCTACAATGCCCTCAGGGTCACATATACATCGGCCAACACGGCCAGAACAATAACAATAAATAATAATGCAATCACCACGTAGTTTAATAGTAAAACTAAGCCAATGCAATGATAAAGAAAAGTCATCTAAAAAATCCTACTCAACTACACCCATGAAGCTCAAATCCGATATCCTACTCCACTGCACCCATAAAACATAAATCACAATGAACTCACCTCTTTTTCCATCCAGGCAGGCATGTAGCAAAACATATCCAATAAAATCCCTCGACAATAAAACCATACAATATCCAAGTGTCAAAAACCAGAACAAGTCTAGATAGTAATAAGAAAACCAACAGATAAATCACACATCCTCGCGATCTGCAGGGGACTAGCGACTGCAACTCCTCTGGACAGCCTTAACCTGAAAATAGTAAATATCCACGGGGTGAGTCAACTCCTCAGCGGGTAGCTACTGATATGCATAATAAAGAGAATAACAAATAACACTAATCATGCGTACAGTCTCCTGATATAAGAAGGATAAATGCAAACTGAAATAAATAGGAGAACAACTGTACTAACCAAGACCTGGTGTATGGATAATAAACCGAGAGGTATAGGAATCCTGTATGCATGTCAAACAAATGCATCCATCCAATATGCAACATACAAGTGTTGCAAACACAAGCAATAAACACATCAATGCGTATGATGCCAATGACATGTCTTGGTCACCCCTACTGCTAGTCAGCCATCTCACACACGATGGTGAGACCGAGTGGATAGGGCTGTGACAACCGTGCACTCTGCCATCACTGCTCCTAATGAGTGACCGAGTGGACGGGATGCTATCGGAGTACACCTATCCTCCTACCCTAAATCATAAGTGGGGGAGCGCAATGCTCTCATCTCCTTGAGCCAGTCCAGAGGAGGGATCCCTGACGTGCTACCACGCTGCGTCGCGCTACCCATGAGTAAACCAACGGAGCACTGACAGAGCACCTGTTGGAACACACCCTGCCTGAATAAAAACTACTAACCCATGAGTAGTAGTGTGTGTAGATCCATGTAACTGGCGATGTGCTCAACAATAATGGAGCTAACAATCACATAGCATGCGATCATGCGAGATGATGCATGACACTAAGCATGGAAATATCCTGATCCTATCTATCTCTACATAATGTGTACCATAGGATAAATGAATCAAAACAATGGTCTAGGTACACAAGTTAAATAAGGTATAAAAACCTAGGTCCTGAACATAATAAAACATGGTTATGTCACTATCTCTATAAGCATGTATAATCAGGTAGGTACTAACATGAAGTGCATAACAAGTAAACAAAATAAGCATGTAACAGGTATCGGGTAGTGACCAACCAATGTAGATAAGAAACATAATCATTACTATTTGTTAAAAACACTACTATGCATATCAAATGACAAATCTAAAAGATCAATCAAGGTACCCACCTCCAATAGAAAGGTCCAATCCAGTCCAAATCCAACGTCGAGATACTCGTCTCGCGTCAAAGTCCTGTGTCACCAATATATATACATTTTTATTTAGCTACAATTCTTATAAATAGCTAAATAAAATCTCTAACCCTAAATTAGGGCAAAACCCTAATCAACACATAAACATAAACCCAATTCACACTTAACCAATTTGTATAAAATTCCCCTACACCTTACCTCAATACCTAGCCACTGTTGACGCTGGAACAAGATGGTTATTGCTGCTGGAACCAAGAACACCTACAACAAATCCTACTTCATGATCACATTTCCAGCACCACAGAAACGTAACCTCTCTGTTGATTCCAGTATACTGTTAGCATCAAGATTGGAATCAACTGGATCAAGTAGTGATCCAGCAGTGGAGATCACCGATTAAATAAAACAACCTAATTCAAGACATAACCTACTGACCTTACCTCTTCCTCACAGCCAAGTGACTACTGGTGGAATACGGTCTGAAGGGTTCGCTGTCAGAAAGATGGTCTACTGCTGGATATTGTAGTTGAAGCCAACAGGTGTGGCTCTCCTCCAACCTAAGACACCTCAGATCTGTACATCAAAGATCTAGCACAAGGGAAGAGAATTATTGTACAAAATGAGGGAATTCCGGTTATCACCAGTGAAGGAGATGAAGGAAAGTGTGGGTGGTAGACCTAGGGCACTACAGCGTGCCCCTACTCATACCTGAGGTTCACCGACTCAAAGTAGACTACCGGTAGCCGTCTAGTAGTAAGGAGAGATGTCGAGGCAGTGAATCGGACTGCCGAAAGAATCGAAGAACGGGACGCAGTGGTGCGTGTCGGCAGATTTAGGCTCGGCCGGCGACAACACGATGGAGAAGAATAAGGATCGACGATGATCAACACTAGGGCAGAGAAAAGGCGGCGTAGTGAGATTGAGAGGAAGACGATCGGTGGCGGCAGCAAAGGATCGGGGAAAGCAAGCGGCAGATCGACGTCGATCGGAGGGGAAGGGGAAGATCCAGGGCTCGGGATCGGGAGAAGAGAGGAAATAAGAACTCCTCGGCCACGGCTTAAATCGTGAGGGGAAGAAACCTCCTCCGGTTAAGGCAGATCGACGTCGCGAGGCACGCGGGAGAGAAAGGAAAAAATAAAAAGAATAAAAGAAAAAAAGAAAAAGAAAAAGAAAAACAACTTTTCCTCGCTTATATGGGGTACCTTAAACAGACCTTCCCGGAGCCCAATATTTATTCTCGTAAACTCGTCATACGATCTCAAAAAAATTTCCAGAAAATTTCTAAAAATTCCAGAAAATTCCATAATGGTTATCTGCCCTTTTTCGGTATTTTACATAGGCATCCTAAGGCTTGCAGGTTAGGACTCACAGGATAGGACAGGCAGAATAAGAGACATGGATCAAGACATACAGGTCAGGATATGCTGATTAAGACTTACAGGTCAGGACGTACAGGTCGAGATATCCATACTTAGATGTACAGGATAAGATAGGTGGCCTAAGGCTTTCAGGTCAGGACTCACAGGATAGGGCAGCCAAAACAAGAGACATGGACTAAGACTTACAAGTAGGGATTTATAGGATGAGATACACAAAACAGAAGGAGCAGACCAAAGACGTACAAGTCAGGATATGCGGACTAAGGAATACAGGTCGAGATTCACAGGATAAGACTCGCAGAGCAGGATAAGCGGACCAAAGACGTACAGGTCAGGATATGCGGACTAAGGATTACAGGTCGGAATTTGTGGGGATAGTTCTCACAGAGCAGGATAAGTGGACCAAAGACGTACAGGTCAGGATATGCGAACTAAAGTTTACAGTTCAAGGTAAGCGGACTAAGGCTCACACACGGATCAAGGCGTACAGGTTAGGACCGGAGGATTAAGGCATACAGGTCTGGGATTATGGGATACTGGTCCGGACTTACGGGATAAAATACAAAGCAGGGTTGTGTATACGGGACGGTACTTGAAGAACGACAAACGAAGGCCTCGGTTGGCCGGGCGGTTGGCGCAGGTCTGGATCTACTGGGATAGATCGAATATCAAATAAAGGGTGGGACATACAAATCGGGATTTACAAGACAACAAACACAAGCCAAGAAATGCAGGTCTGTGCCTACAGGTAAAGATTTACAGGTACAAGGACCCAGTCAAAGGTTAATAGATCGGGGCAAGCATACACTATACGACAATCAAGTCAGGGAATCGTAACAACCCATCAGAGAATAATCACTGCCTGTCAGGGAATATACTAACGGTCTAGGGCGATTCCTCCTTAAACCTATAGGAAGATGTCATGTGTCATTCACCGCCAGACAAATCCTGACACCCAACATTTCCTGACACTCGTCAGATTCTAGAAGTACCCACTGCCATATAAAAAGTGGGGCTTTGTCTCTACGCAGGTATGCTCACTCGTCTTTTCGCACTCATCTTTTACTTTTTGTCCTTTCACTGTGCTTCTGGGGAAAAAGTACCTAACTTGAGCGTCGGAGGGCCTGACCCGGGGACTTTTTCCCTAGTTCTTGGTTTCTAACGTGAGGGCGGCTTGTCTGAGTGTGTGCAGAACCCTCGCTCATCATCCCAGTCATCACCCCCCATCATTCACTCGTGAGAACCCTTCCAGTAGGTGCCAGATCAACCAGGTGCCTCCGTGACTTTTCCGTCAACACCAAGGACAACCCAGCCAGCCTCTATCCGACTCAGCTTCCGGACGGGATCAACTGAAATTTAAATACATCAAATTAAATTTAATTTATCTGTCGAGAAGACCTAAGTAGATAATCTTAGGCTACTAGCAAGGACTGATTTCTGCTAAGTGCTGACCGCAGACGAGTGATCGGCCGGGCGAGCGAGTGTGTGGACAGTCGAGCAGACCAAGCGAGCGGTCGGGCAAGTGACTGACCGGGAGAGTGAGTGGCCGGACGGATGAGTCGCAGACCAAGTGAAAGAGCGGTCGAGCGAGCAAGTGAACAAACGGCCGAGCGAACAGTGGCCGAGCGAATTGGCTGAGGCGAGCGAATTGAACGAGCGGCTGAGCTAATTGACCGAGCGAGCTAAGGCCGAACGAGCGTACGGTCGAGCGAAGAAAGGGTCGAGCGAGTTGCGGTTGGATAGGCGTGCAATCGAGCGAAGAAGAGGTCGGGCGAGCAAAGGGCCGAGAGAAGGCAGAGGACAATCGAGTTAGCGGTTGAGCAAAAGCAGAATTCGAGCGGGCGAATGGATCGAGACCTGTGAGGGTCGCAATTTTCTTGAAACAGCTTCGCCCCACCTCCGGCTGTGCTTCAAGGTTTTCTCGAGTCGTCTATTTCCTAGGATACAATGATGAAATCTGATTCCCACCAAGCACTGATGGTTATGATAAACTGAGAGGCATCCAACTGCTATCACGGGCACTGCACTCCACCGAGCAAGAGATGCACGACAGAAGAGAAGGGGAACGTAGGTGGAGAACTTCAACTTTTTAAGCGCATAACCTTTTGCCTATGGTCACAACCTCCTTATATAGGAGCCCAGACCAATTGGCAGTGTTAATGATCGTTTAATGATCATTATTCTTCAGCTGTGAAACGCTAACGTTTCACTCGGTTGCATTAATCTTTAATTTAATGTATTTGTCACACCCTTAATAAGCAGCAAAAAGTTTATATAGAAAAATATTAGTTGTTCCACTTGGATAAATTTTATCCTGGCCAGTCCGACATTCAGTACACGCAGGTCTGAATGTCAATTTGGTTTAGTACAATTTGGATCTTGAATTTATACTCGCAATAAAACTTTATACCTCTTTCACCTCTTCTCCGTTCACATGTATATCATTATTGTTTCCGACTTCCTGAGGCTTGAGCGAGCTCAGTATCTTACAATTTACGCGTTCCAACTGCAGAACGAATATGGCCTGCCATGGCCGAGGGAAATGCAAAAACGACGACTGCGAATTTGACATCATCAACGGATACCAAGGCAATTACAAATCTCAATATATGATAATCCTTGTTAATTTGGTTGGGTAAATCAGAAAGTGCACGTGACGGTCATTTCAAAAGTCTAGCATCAATTATTCTATAAATAAGTCATAGCTAGGATTCAAATCGTCGATACTTGACTGACAACTTAAATATTTTGTTGTAGCACCATAACTCCGGAGACTTGTAGTTATCATTTGTAACTATAAGTCTCAATATATATATATATATATATATATACAAATAAGTCTCAATATATATATATATATATAATTGACTCTATAATTAATTATCTAAAATAATTTCGCAACTAGTATTTAATCAACGAATGTTTACAAAAACAAGCATCATCGTTCAATGATAAAAACCTGTAATTATTAAGTCATAACGCCAATACTTGTGGCTTCGTCCGTCGGCGTTGCGTGCTGCCGAAGGCACAGAAAGACTTGCATGCTTCTACGAGACTTCCGTAGGTCATCAAAGTAAACGGACGTCCTTATCGAAGGGTCGCCGACGACCGTCCTTATCGTTACCGCAGGGTCGCCGACGACGAACGTCCTTCATGGATCGGAAGGAAAGGAATGAAAAAAATTATAGCGAAAAAAAGGGAAGGAGAAAAGAATCTCTAGGAGCTAAGAAAAAGGGAGAGTCAAAAAAAAAAAAAGAAAAAAGAAAAAAGAAAAAAATATATATAATATAAAGATTCAGCTGCGCAAGCTGGGCCGTACGATGCGGCTGGCATATGGGCCCGCGAGGCGACGGTGGAGGTCCCTCGCAGTTCATTCCATCCTATTTGAACGGATACAAAAATATTTTTTTAAAATAATTCATGAATGAAATTTTAAATTAGTCTGTTTATTATTTTATAATAGTAGTCCATTCTTTTTCACGAAATAAAAATTCAAAAAAGATCCTAATTTTTATTTTCATCTTTTCAAATAAAATATTTTAAAATTAAAAAAAAAAGATAAATATAAAACGATTTTTATTTCGGGTCCGTTAGGTACCTTCCGTTTAGATCTAGAATGAATTATTTATATATACTATAAGTTAATGCAAATTGAAAAAGGAATTGCTGAGAAGGAGCTTTATTCAGCATTAAGCAACAGGATATTAGAATTAATTACATGTGTGTTCTTTTTGTGAAAAATCACAGTTTAGATGGATTTATAAATCAAACACAGATATAGATGTAACAAAATTGGTCATTCTGAATCAAGTGACTGACCATATATAGTTAGCAATACATAAGAAAGCAAATAATTCAGATGTTTTTGGAGTAGAGTGAAGACTCTGCATTTCTTCGACGTGCATGGATTGATCATGAACTTATTCACACAAAGAACATGAATTTGACGATGTGGCATTATCTTCTGTGGCACTATCTTCTGTGTGCTTTGAGGTCTGAATCGGTCCACCACCGCCTTCGTTCACCTATTCAGGCTTCTTATGATCCTATTCGAAAGTCGAAGAGATGAAAAGTTAAAGATGTGACACTCATGCTAATCTCCTGTGGACTCCACGCGGATCTACAATACAGACTACGCTATTATCGAGCCAGGGAAAGGGTCTCCGGAGTTGACCCTCCGACATTCAAGTCAGTCACCGACGATGAAATGAAAAGCAGAGTGACAAGAAAACTACTGTAGCACAAACAGTGAATATCGTATACCTCCACCGATGCTTAAACCCCCTTTATATAGAGTTACGGTAGTGTGCGTGCATACTTCCCAAGGCAAGCATGCTTCTCAAAGCTTTCCCTGAAAAGGCTCCTCAGTAAAGTGTCCCTGAAACAGTACCTTAACAGGCCGAACATATCTCTGAAGTGACAGTAGAAGCTTCCGCCGTACGATCTTCTGGCAGCCCATGCCCAGTGTCGGTGGCACCAACTCCCAAAAGGATATCACTGGATATCATCAGGAGTGTACTGCTGGGCCGAGTGGATTGGTTGCTCGGCCTGAATTCCGCCCCCCTGGTGCCTCGTCTGGTCGACTAGAACCTCGTTGTTATTCAGTGTGTCTGCTCGACCAAAGCTCCACTTTGTCATTGTCGAAGCCTGCTGCCAGGTCGAGCGGGGTAGTCGCTCGGGCGAAGCCTTTTGCTAGGCCGAGCAGGGTAGCCACTCGGCCGCAATTGAACTATGCGCACCTAAAGCTCTATTGTTTGGCTGAGCGGGGTAGTCGCTCAGCTCGGCTTCTGCATATTGTCTCCCTTGAACGTCGGTTGTTTTATTGCTCCCCGTGTCGAATGTGATGGCGGATCGGAGCCTTCTCCCTGGTCGGGGCATACTTCGCCTAACCGACCGATGTCATCTATCCGTTAACCACCTTGACTTTGACTTGCTTTGACCTCCACCGTGGCAACGGGGTGGGGCCTTTCATCCTTACCACATCACAAGCCTCCCTCTCAAATCTAATCGAAGGAGACTGTAAGTTCGACTGACTGGACAATTGTCTGAATAGGTTTCCTCCCGGTTGGCCTTCGACGATGTGTGGTTTTTGATCGGGATGCGACCACTCCCTGCCAGTCGGCCTGTTGAAGCTTATCATTCAGTCATAGATATGCTCCCTCAATCCGCTCGGCACAACGAAGGGTTGTACTTGTAAAATCTCTTCTTGGGCTGTCTTAGGCGAGCGCGAGCTAAGCTGACATCACCCAGATTTATGAGGAATCGTGCAAATCCCTGTGCATTAAGGCTGAGCGCGTTCCCATGCCGTCATTAAATGCCGACCTATGGCGATGCGCCACATGTCCTGCCCACTATCGCCGCATGCCTGACGTGACAGGGTACCGATGTGATGTTTGATGGTTTAAATTCAACGATCAGATCTCGGCCTAGGTTTCTGCGACCTAGTTCGGACGGCTCCGGTCAGCCGACCCCGAGGCTTATAAGCCCGTCATGTTGCGTTCCTCCTCGATGCTTTGCCATCTTCAAGTGCTTTCGGCGACAGTCCTTCTCTGCTCATGTGCACCCTTCAGCCTTCGGCGACCTTTCGCCCTTGTTCTCCGACGATTTTTCTTCATTCGTTATTTCACCGACGACCCATTTTCAGTAAGCTCCCTTCATTGACCTTTTTCTTTCGCGTCTTCCGGCTTCTGTGTTTCCTCGTCTTCATCTTTTTCGGCATTTGTGTTTCGGCAATTATTCCACCATTTTATTCCTTCTCTTTCTTTCTCGTTTTGCAATGACAAGTTCATCACAGTCTCTCACCGGCATCCCGAGGCTCTGGTACACTTGTACTGAGTCCCGGTTTGATGCCGATGACGTTGAGAGTCTGAAAGCCACTTTCGAACTTCCTCCCGAATATGAGGTCATCCTTCTTTCTGCTTTCGATCGGTCGAATTCTCCTCCACCCGACTGTGTTTGTTTCTTTCGGGACCATTTTACCGCCAGTCTACGGTTCCCCATCCACCCATTCTTTTCCGCCGTGTGTAAATATTTCTGAGTCTCCCTTCATCAACTAGTGCTGAACTCCTTTCGGCTACTGTGTGGGGTGGTGGTTCTCTTTCACCTACACGACATTCCCCTCACTCCCCGGCTCTTCCATTATTTTTATTATCCCAAATCATTCGAGCCAGGGAATTTTCTTTTCCAAGCTCGAGTGGGCTTGGTTTTCTTTGATAAAATGTCGACCTCTAACAAACACTGGAAGGAGTACTTCCTTTTTGTGCGCTTTCCCGAACGACTGAACTTTCCCACCTCCTGGCAGCTCGATGTGGCGACTCAGCCTCCTCTAAAGAAATACAAGAACCGATCGGACTACCTCAACGTAGCTGCGATGTTGGCCGGTCAGAAGTATGACATCCACAAGCTGCTACTGGAGGGTGCCCTTTATATTTTCGACTTGAGTCCAATCCACACTCGACTCCCGTTCAGCCTAAGTATGTGATCACTTTACTCGTTTATTTGAATCTAACTGATTTTTCTTCCTTTCGTGCAGCCGAAGCCATGCTGCGCGCACATTTGGTCGGCAAGGCGAAGCTCGCAGAAACCATGATCAACGCGACTGCAGTAGAAGAACTAGGGAGCCGCGGCTTATAGCCGGTCGGCTTGCAAGACAAGCCATAGAACGAGAGCTAGGCGTCCCCCACTCTGGCGAGTGGTGGAGCGACCGAGGGCTCCCAACCTTCTGAACGACAACCAATTGTTGAAGTTGAGGGGGCTTCGGGCTCAACCTCCTCAGCTAAGCCACTGATCAAGTGCAAGAGGCACTGGGCGGAGCCTTTGTCACGCCCCAGAGGAGTCCCTTCCAGACAAAAATCCGGCAGCATCTCCCCTGTACCGATGACAATTGGGACCAATATACATACACACAACATATAAACACAACCACACAACATAATAAGCTCACACGGCTAAAAGTAAACACACAACCACACAGTATAATAACAGTCCACACAGCTGGAAGTAAACACAGCGGAAAATCACAAAGAAATACGAATATAAGACTAACCAAGTCACTAACTAAAATACCTGTAACCGCCATACTAGACTCCAAAATCTACATCAACTTATTCAAAAACAAAATACATAGAATTAACATACTACCCAAACAGTAACAAAACCAAAAAGAAAACTATCCTCGAGTGTGACGTGGGACTGGCAGCTGGGACTCTCCGAGCATCCATGACTCATCTACTTGCTACCTGACGAAAGGAAAACCATTTTGTGGGGTGGTGAGTACTGGGACTCAGCGGGTAAAGGAAAGATAGTGCATGAACATAATATACATATACAGAGTGTCAACAGTAAACAGTCTTATAAAAGGAATAACAGATGCTAAAATAAAACCATAATATATGCTCGTACCTGAATCCATATCCTAGGCTAGGTAATAGAATGTTAGAAGTAGTACTAATCTACTACAGTACTGCTCATAATTACAGAGGAAATATGTAAGGTATATACACATTTCCAATAAATAAACCAATGTCTAAACACCTACAATGAGAGTATATCTCAACCTAAGTAAGCATATCAGCATAAGTGAACAACAGCAGTAAGCGAGGGCAGCATAAGTATACAACAACAACACAAGTAAGCAATAACAATATATGTAAACAGCAGCAGCCAAAGTAAGTAAAATAACAACGTATGCACAGATGGTCACTGTAAAATACCGGAAATGGGTGAATATTAATAAGGGAATTTTTCAAAATTTTTGAAAATTTTCGGGAATTTTTCGGAGCTCGTATGGACGAGTTGACGGGGACAAAAAACGGGGTCAGGAAAAGCCTGATTAGGCTACCCATTTAAGTGAGGAAAAGATTTATTTATTTATTTCTTTTCTCTTTTTATTTTTTTTTATTTTCTTTTCCTCCCCATACTGTGCGTGCCCGATTCTTTTCTCCGCGCGCCCTCTTCCCTTCTTCTTCCCGACGCCGAGCCCTAACCGCCGGCGTGCCCTAACCGCCGGCCCGGCGATTTCTTCCTCGCCGAAGCCTTAAACCCCTCGGCCACCTCCTTTTCTTCTTCTCCTCATCTTCTTTGCGCCGATCGCCCTCACCTTGCGACACCGAAGTCACCACCGCCGGCTCCTCCTTTCCTACGCGCCGACGCAGATCGCCGGCTACTGCGAGCCCTAGTGCCGACGCCGCCTCCCGATTTCTCTCCCCTCCTCTGGTCAGACCAGACATCGCCGGCCCCTCTTCTGTGCCGGTGCCCTAGCAAACCGTCGGCGTCACCCGGAGCAGTGCCGCTTCTCACTGTGCCTTAGGTTTTGCTCGGGTTGTTTCCGGCCAGGAGCAAGGAGGATTCAAGTTATTGCTTCTTCCTCTCTGCCACATCTCGGCACAGCGCCGCCGGCCACAGGAAACCCTAGTTGAGGTGGGGTGTGGAATTAGGGTTGTGGTATAATTTTGATTATTGATTTCCAGTTCATGTTCTTCCTCAGTTCTTCTTCTTGTTATTGCCAGTGTAGCTCTAGCCAGTATTCAACAGCCACTGGAACCAGTGGCCGAAGAAGGAACTGCTGATTTGAGGAAGCCATAAGGTTCCTGGCAGCAACTTCGCTGTGACTTCGGCAACAAATTTCTAGCATCAATAGGGGGGCTGTGAGCATTGAGGTGATGTGTAGTGCAATTGTTTCTTATGTTGTAGTGTGTACTAATTTGAAGGAAAGGTTAGGAATGAGATTGGACTCAAATTTTTATTGAGTTCAGGTTGACTAGGTTAGTAGCAAGTTCTAATTTGGAAGGTGAAATGGATTAGGTTTGGAATTAAATTAATGGTATGATTAGGGTTAAAGCAATTAACCCTAAATAATCGTTGGATTTAATTTTGGTAGGATTAATGCTATATGATTAGGGTTTTGCCCTAATTTAGTGTTAGAGATTTTTATTTGGCTATTTATATGAGTTTTAGCTAAATAAAAATGTATATATATTGGTGACACGGGACTTTGACGCGAGACGGGTATCTCAGAGTCAGATTTGGACTTTTCTTATCGGAGGTGGGTACTTTTGACTTATGTCATTTGATATACATAGTAGAGAATTTAACAAGTTGCATTAATTATGTCCTTTATTTGTTTCAGTTAGTCACTACCCAATATCTGATACATGATTGATTGATTGCTTGATTTGCATCCCATGTATACTTTATTTGTTTATACATGCTTATAGGGGGTAGTGATATACCATGTTTCACCATGTTCAGGACCTAGGTTTTTATACCTTCTGTGTACCTTTGATTCGATATGATTCGTTGACCTAGGGTGCACTTTTCTATATATATGGATTATGTCAGGATGTTTTTATGGTTATTGCCATGCACCATTTGCATGATTGCATGCTGTGCGATAGTCCGCTCCATTATTGTTGAGCACATCGCCAATTACATGGATCTGCACACACCACCACTCATGGGTTAGTGGTCGATTCAGGCAGAGTGTGTTGCAGCAGGGACTCTGTTAGGCACCGTTGGTCCGCTCATGGGGTAGTGTGACGCAGCGTGTAGCACGTTAGAGATCCCTCCCCGTCATAGTGTACCGGGAGATGAGAGCACTGAGCTCCACCATTTATGATTTGGGGTAGGAGTATGTATGTACTCCGACAGCATCCCGTCCACTCGGTCACTCATCAGGAGTAGTGACGACAGAGTGCACGGTTGTCACAGCCCTACCCACTTGGCCTCACTATTGTGTGAGATGATCGACTGGCGTCAGGGGTGACCAGGACGCATCATTGGCATCATATGCATGATGCATTTATTGCTTGTGTTTGTGTTTGCTGCATTTATATGCTGCATATTGTTTGGATACCTATGTTTGACATGCATACAGGATTTCCCTATCCCTCGGACTGTTTGACCTTATACTCAAGTCCTGGTTAGTACAGTTTCTCTCCTGTTTACTTCAGATGCATTTTTATCTTTCTTATCAGGAGACTGTACGCATGATTAGTGCTAGGTGTTATTTCCCTACTTTGTATATCAGTTGTACCTGCTGAGTGTTGGACTCACCCCGCCTCCATTGTTGTTATATTTCAGGATGATGCTGTCAGGAGAGAGTTCCAGTTGCTAGTCCCCTGCAGACCACCAGCTGTAGTTGTCTTTTAGTTTTGTTTTGTTTCTTATTTGACTATGTTTGGACTTAGTCTTGTGTGGTTTTACTTATGGATTTTGTATGGATTCTTATCGTTGATGGTTTTGGTATGATTTGGTTTTATTCTACTACATGCCTGCCTGGACGGCAGAAGAGGTGAGTTCGTCGGATTTGAGCATTACGAGTGTAGTGGAGTAGGGTGGATTTGAGTCAGAGTACTATTATTTTTGTTTACTATTATTAACTGCATGGTTATGACAGCCAGAGGCTGATTAAATTATATTAACTGGGTGGTGTTTGCTTTTATTTATTGTTATGATTCCAGCCGCCTGTGGCTGAGGTATATGTGTTATGTAGAAGTTTCAGATTGTCCGCTGTACAGGGGAGATGCTGCCGAAATTTCTTCGGATAGGGATTCCTCTGGGGCGTGACAATTTAGTGGTATCAGAGCTTAAGTTTTACGATCATTGTTTTCGTATTTTGGATATTTGGGATAACCTGATACCAATTTATATGGTATTAGAGCGCCAAGGTTTAGCGATACTTGTTTGATTTCCGTGTGTAGGATTTTCGAGATTTATCTGATACCAATTTATTGGTATCATAGCAGGGTGTGAGACCTGCTTTTAGTATTCTGGATATGTTGTGCTAGCCCTAGTTTGCGAGTCAAACTGGGTAGTTATTTTGGTTGCACGAGTTTTCCATTACGTATATGTTTCAGACTTCCGTTTCGGATTTATATGGATTTCTGGTGATTTTCTTATTTGAAATTTTGAGGTTAATTTGGGGACTGGACAGCAACGGAACATCTCCGGACGGCATATAGGTATGATGTTTATTTTATGATAGTTATGACATGTATTAGCACTTTATCTTTAGTACTGGTCTGGTTGTTGTAACACATATTACATGTGATAGGTTAGCCATAGAGCATGGTTGACCTTAATAGAGATCAAGGATTATAGTCTCTGGTGATTTTTCATATCATACCATCAGTAGTTTTAGCTTCTGTTACTACTAGTAGGAGATGGAGGCACATACCAGCCTCTACTATTGTTAACTGGCTAATGGATGATACCTACATATTCTTGTTGACTTAGCCACTAGAGTTTTTATACTCATATCTTTTGGATATTAGGGTATCCGATACGATGAAAATTGGTCATTTGGGGAGTTATCATGTTTGATCATTGTTGAGAATGATTTGAGGTTGAGGAATTTTGTGAGACAGATATTGTGATGTGTTGATTTCTAATGGTTTGTGAGAATAAATGTTATGTGGTTATCTGATAATCTATTACCAGATATTTGTTTTGATGATCTATATTAGTGGATAACTATTTTGATGATTTATTATTTGGGTTGTCGTTGATGGTGACATAGTGAGTGTCATATATGATATTCATAGGTTTGATGATTTTAGTAGGTGATCAGATTATGAATCGGGTGCTAGAGAGTTTACGGTTTAGTGTACCTATGAATTTTAATAAATCTGGTTAGTTGTGGTTAGTTAACAGGATGATAAGATTAATATTTGTTTCTTATGATATTGGACTATGTGGATAAATAATGATTTGATGTTTTGAATGTCAACTTGCTCTCATAGGGAGTAGAGACTGATTAATCTGATATTATGTGGGCTGATATTTTTGAGGATAAAAATGAGAGTGTCTTGATATTCTTGAATTCTGACTTTTTCTTTTGGGTAGTACACATTTATACATATGATTATTGTGAGTTTCTAGTAGATTATACCCGAGTGGTTAGACATACATGTCTGATTTTTTTTATTGGAGGTATTTGTCAATTAAAAATTATGTTGTGGAATGTGCACATATGTTTGAGTGTTTTATTGGTTGTAACTTATTGATTTAATCTGAGTTGTGATATGTGCAGATGTGTTCGGTGTAATATTCGAGGTATTTTATTGATTATACTTGATTTGTGGATGCACTTGTGTCTATTAGGCTTTGTTGGAAGTATTACGTTGATTATACTATTGGCATAGGTGTATATATGCCATGTGAAGTTGTTTGAGGTGTATTGTCGATTATACCTATGTTGATATATGCACACAGGTTCGGTAGGTATTGTTGGAGGTATCACACTGATTTATACCTGTGCTATGAGTGTGTTTGGTGTGTACAAATTGGAGGATTATGTCGATCATACATATGTTGTGTGACAAGTGTGCCAGGTGTATTGTTGGTAGCAGCATGATAATTCTGCTTATGTTGAATGCAGGGTGTGGAGTGTGTTGGTGCGGGAAGCATCTAACGATCGAACCTGAGTTTTGATAATGGCAAAGGATTCAAAGTTAAGGAGTGTTGTGATCTAACATGTTGAATGAGTATTTCAGGAAAAGTCCTAACTGCGGTTAGGCAGGTGAAAAACCTTAGGGGGTGGTAACCCTAGGTCATAGGGGGTGGTAACCCTAGGTGGAGAAAAGTCCTAGCTGCGGTTAGGCAAAGGGAAAAACCCTAGGGGGTGGTAACCCTAGGTCATAGGGGGTGGTAACCCTATGCGGAAAGTCTTGGCAGGTCGATGACTTCAGGCAAAAGTCCTAGGGGGTGGTAACCCTAGGTGGAAAGTCCTGATGTCGCGAACCAGGTGAAAGACTGGACTAGCCGGGAAGCGGATGTCCAGCAGAAAGTCCGGAAGCGTCGAATGCTGAGCAAAAGTCCAGTCGATCTGGAGGATCGACTGCAGGTAAATCTCTGAGTGGAGTAGGTGAGGACGTGTTCCCAGAGGGAACAGTGGCGTCGGGTCGACCTAGGGTTTCCGGGAAACTCGAAGTCAACAGTTCGAATGTTGTCAAAACTTTCATTATTATCATTCATTATGTTTACGTGCTAACTTTGTTTTGCAAGGTATGTGTTTGGGACTAACACATTTTGCGAGAACAAAGGAGCAAGTTACAACTTCGGATGAGTCCGAGGCGCCCATGGAGCTTGGGCGCCTCAGTCTAACTAGGAAAAGCCAGCGCAGAAGGTTGGAGGCGCCTTAAATGAAGTTCAAGGCGCCTTGGGTCGAAGGTTGAAGGCGCCTTGGGTAGGCTGAAGGCGCCTTGAACTGGATGAAGTTCGACCAAGTCTGTGCTGATCTCTGCGGGTGACTCGGCCTGTTTAAGGCGCCTTGAAGGGCTTCAAGGCGCCTTGAACACCCTTTATACGGGGTCTCGAGCAGCAGCACCAGTATAACGAATTCCAAGCAATCCTTACGCTACAAGCTGCTCTAGAAACACCCAGAAGTGCTGTTACAAGTCCCCGACAACCCGGAGCTTCAGATTCTGCTACTTTATTGTTGTCGGTATAATTTGTTTTAGTTCTTTCAATTGTAATATCTTATTGTACATTTTACGAGCTTATAGTTGTTGCCCACGGAAAGCGATCAAGGATCGCGGGCCTTCGAGTAGGAGTCGCCTTAGGCTCCGAACGAAGTAAAACTTCTTGTGTCCCTCTGTGATTGCATTCATTATTTCCGCTGCGTATATTTACTTTGATAGTTTTACGATTCCGATACGATCAAAATAGCCACGAGCGCTATTCACCCCTCCCCCTCTAGCGCGTCTCGATCCAACAATTGGTATCAGAGCGGGGTCGCTTCGAATAGGTGAAACCACCATTCAAGCATTTCTTTTGTGGCTTTTTCGTTTATTTAGGCTAAAAATAAAACCTTACGCCTTTCGTTTTTTTTCCCTCCAAATTTTTTTCAAAAAATTCATTTTCATATTTTCACAATTGATTGGGATTAACGAAATATCGAATTTGGCCAAATTTGAAATAATATTTTTTAAATATTTTTTAACAATATTTTTATTTTATTATTATTTTATCATTTTTTCTAGAAACTCGTAAATTTTTATTTCTAGCTTTCTACCACACTACTAATCCAGGATTAAGTCCTGGGACAAGTTTTTGCTCACTTTTTGTGCAAGATTCAATGGCTCTCCAAGAAGGTTATAGCACCACTCGACCACCGCTCTTCTCTGGTGAAGACTTCGGCTACTGGAAAGGCCGAATGGAGTCGTACCTACAAACCGAGTTCGATGTCTGGATGATCACTAAGACCGGGCTTGAAATACCAACTGACGACGTCGGCATACCACTACCTTACGAGAACTGGGACGCGAACCTTATCAAAAGGGTAGAGGCAAACGCAAAAGCAACGTATACAATTCAGTGCGGCTTAACGAATAAGGAGCTGAATCGCGCCGGCACGTTCTCAAGCGCCAAGGAGCTATGGGAGAATCTGATTCAGTTACACGAAGGTATGTCAGACACAAGTAAGCATGATAAATTATTTGAATTACATGAGCAGACTGATACTACTCTGGCCGAGGAAGGTATTGTGTTGGTTGCAGGTACAAGCATAACACAGGAAGCTAGAAAGATGAAGGCAACATGGTCTGAGTCATCAGACGAATCTGAATCCGACGCAGAAGAGCAAACGAGTTTCCTTGCTCTACCAGTGCTAGCATCCGTGGCCGAAACTGAGTCAGAGTTCGAATCCGAAATCGAGAACGAGTCAGATACCGAGTCCGAGCGAAGCCACGGATCCGTATCCGTTTCCGAATGACCCAAACTCACTGTAAGTGCTCTAATTTCAAGTATTAGCTTAGATGATTCAGAAAATTTAATTCCTTACTTATTAAAGAAGTTGGCTAAATCCAACGTCCGGGTTAAGTCGCTCCAAAAGGAGGTAACAGCCCTTAAGGAAGCGACTGACTTAAGTGCTTTAACTGAGCCAGTTCAAATTGGAAGTTCGACTCAAGTCCAACAACTTGAGGAAGAAAATTCCAATTTGAAAACTCAAATTAAAGAACTCAAGGACACGTTGGAACGGTTCACCTTGGGTTCCAAGAATTTAGATCTAATTCTTGGAAAACAGCGACCCAGTTACAACAAATCCGGACTTGGATTTAAGACCAAAACAAAATATAAATCATATCTGTCTTTATTAAATAGAAATAATAGAAAGGTAGTCCAAGCATGGGTACCTAAGTCCAACTTGGTCAATCAAGTTGGACTTGGTCAATATTGGGCCCCCAAGGATCAAGTCTACTACCTCGATAGACCATATCGAGGCTATGATCCAGGGGGAGTTAAAAGAAAAACGATCTTAATGAAACAAAATTAAAATTAAATTTAAAATTCGAAATTAAATTACAAATTCAAAATTCAAAATTTGAAATTTAAAATTAAATTTAAAATTCGAAATTAAATTGCAAATTCAAAATTCAAAATTCAAAATTAAATTTAAATTTGAAATTAAATTAAAAAATTGAAAATTAGATGGAGGATCCAAACTAGCTGGCACCTCCAACTGAACTACCCGATAGGGTAACTGAACCTAATCTACCCGAAATGGGTAAAACAAGAGTAGATTACTCAGCAGAGTAATTAAGGTTAGATTAAAACGGACTAGGTTTAACTTGACCCACAGTACTAGTGAAGTTTTTGGATGATAGTACGTTAGGGAAGCTTGGGCATCGCATGTCTAGGAAGATATGGCTTCGACCTGGTGCATTTGGCCAAGTGGAACTGACCGAAGCTACCCTTAAATGGATCCTAACTAGTTAGACCAAGGATTAGTATTAAGTTCAATGGGTAGGACTATTTGGGAAACCTCGAAGGCATGGTTACTTTAATGAGTACCTTGTGACTCACCATAGCCCAGAAGTTTATCCAAAGAATGCTTACTTGTTGAACCCAAAGCTAAACCTGAATCTAACACAAAGTTAAACCAGACCCTTAAATTCAACCATAATTCATCTCACAACAATTATAGGGTTCCCTGATTGAAAATTTAGATCGAGTGAGATGACTAGTTAATTCAACTAAATTATTTCAAAAATCTTTTAAACTTAACTTCAAAATTATTTGAAAATTCTTTTAAACTCAATTTCAAAATTATTTCAAAATTCTTTTAAACTCAATTTCAAAATTATTTCAAAATTATTTCAAAAATCTTTTAAACTTAACTTCAAAATTATTTGAAAAAAATCTTTTAAACTCAATTTCAAAATTATTTCAAAATTATTTCAAAAATCTTTTAAACTTAACTTCAAAATTATTTGAAAATTCTTTTAAACTCAATTTCAAAATTATTTCAAAATTCTTTTAAACTCAATTTCAAAATTATTTCAAAATTCTTTTAAATTCAATTTCAAAATTATTTGAAAAAATCTTTTAAACTCAATTTCAAAATTATTTCAAAAATATTTTAAACTTAACTTCAAAATTATTTGAAAATTCTTTTAAACTCAATTTCAAAATTATTTCAAAATTCTTTTAAACTTAACTTCAAAATTATTTGAAAATTCTTTTAAACTCAATTTCAAAATTATTTCAAAATTCTTTTAAACTCAACTTCAAAATTATTTCAAAAATCTTTTAAACTTAATTTCAAAATTATTTCAAAAATCTTTTAAATTCATTTCAAAATTATTTTAAAAATCTTTAAAAGAATTCACTTCAAAATTATTTTAAAAATCTTTCAAAATTCTTTTGAAAATTCATTTCAAAATTATTTTAAAAATCTTTCAAAATTAATTTCAAAATTATTTTAAAATCCTTTCAAAACTTAATTTCAAAAATCATTTTAAAATCTTTTCAAAACTAAATTTCAAAAATTACTTTAAAAATCTTTTCAAAACTAAATTTCAAAAATCATTTTAAAATCTTTTCAAAACTTAATTTCAAAATCATTTTAAAATTTCAAAACTAAATTTCAAAAATTACTTTAAAAATCTTTTCAAAACTAAATTTCAAAAATCATCTTAAAATCTGTTAAAACTTCATTTCAAAATTATTTGAAATTCAAAACTTATGTTTTGCAAAGACAACTCCATCTCACGCTCACTCATATGCTAAACATGCTTGTTAATCTAGAATGAGTGAGATGGAAAGATAGGAAAATATTTTTTTTACCTCTTATGCTTGGACTCCTGAACTCAAAAATTTATTAAGGCATTAATTAAGGGGGAGTGATTTTGAGTCGGTTTGAAAATTAGTTTTTCTTTAAAATTTTTAACTTGACCTCAAAATTAAAAACTATTTTTACTTATCTTCAAAAATTCAGGTTATTTTTAACTTAACTTTAAAACTAAAATTATTTATGACCTGGCTGTTAAATTACAACTCTTCTAGAATGTTTTCAAAGCTAAGTCTTTACGTAAAACCTCTTTAAGCTAAGTACTTAATCAAGTCTTCTTTAACTAAGCTTAGTTAGATTATACTCTAAACTTAGCTATTTGGCAAGAAGTTTTCTCAAGACAATCATTTTTAAGCTGAATATATAGCTAAGTATTTTCAAATTTAGCTAAGTGCTTTTTAAAGTTTTTTAAAGACAAAAAGGGAATTTAGCTAAGAGTCTCTCAAAGCAATTGTTTTCAAATGCTAAGTTTCGCTGAATATGCTAAGTATTTTCCAAAACATTCTTAAAATTTAAAGTATTTAAAGTGTTGTGATATCACAAAAATTTGCTGAGTCACTTGTTAAAGACAAAAATAACCTTATCTTAGCTAAAAGTATCTCTCAAACTAAAGGAAATGGAAATATTAAGATTAAGATTACCTGTACTTTAGGGCTCTGATACCTGATCAACACCAATTAGATAATTTGATTACTATTTAACTTGACTCATGCTTGGACTTAAAGACCAACTGAATAAATAATCTAAATTAAAATTTTAGCTACTCTCTCTCTTCAACTTAAAAATTAACAAGTTTTTTTAATTAAGCTAAGTGACTTTTCACTTAAGCTACATTTTCAAAGTTCAATGTTTGCAAAAGGCTTAGCTAAGTGGTTCATAGAGCAGCTTTCAAAATTTTAGGTGAAAAGTTATTTTTCAACTTAGCACTTATCCTGTTTTTTAGTCTAATTTATTTTTCAAAAAGAAAAATTGAAACTGGCTTATTTTTTGATAAAGGTAAAGGGGGAGAATAAGAAAATTCAAAAGTAAACTTTAAAAGTAAAAAGTAAAAATTTAAAAAGGAAACCCTGTATTAAGGGGGAGCTTCACAAAAGTTTAAGTGTTAGCTTAAGTTAGGCGTTGATTTGATTTTATATACTTAAGTTTGCTCACTTAAAACTTTTTTATGCATTTGTTTTTACTTAACTTTGAATTTGGGTTGCCATAATCAAAAAGGGGGAGATTGTTTGTGCGGGAAGCATCTAACGATCGAACCTGAGTTTTGATAATGGCAAAGGATTCAAAGTTAAGGAGTGTTGTGATCTAACATGTTGAATGAGTATTTCAGGAAAAGTCCTAACTGCGGTTAGGCAGGTGAAAAACCCTAGGGGGTGGTAACCCTAGGTCCTAGGGGGTGGTAACCCTAGGTGGAGAAAAGTCCTAGCTGCGGTTAGGCAAAGGGAAAAACCCTAGGGGGTGGTAACCCTAGGTCATAGGGGGTGGTAACCCTATGCGGAAAGTCTTGGCAGGTCGATGGCTTCAGGCAAAAATCCTAGGGGGTGGTAACCCTAAGTGGAAAGTCCTGGTGTCGCGAACCAGGTGAAAGACTGGACTAGCCGGGAAGCGGATGTCCAGCAGAAAGTTCGGAAGCGTCGAGTGCTGAGCAAAAGTCCAGTCGATCTGGAGGATCGCACTGGCAACAGGTAAATCTCCTGAGTGGAGTAGGTGAGGACGTGTTCCCCGTAGAGGGAACAGTAGGCGTCGGGTCGACCTAGGGTTTCCGGGGGGAAACCTGAAGTCAGACCCGGAAGCTAAATTCCAAGCAATCCTTACGCTACAAGCTGCTCTAGAAACACCCAGAAGTGCTGTTACAAGTCCCCGACAACCCGGAGCTTCAGATTCTGCTACTTTATTGTTGTCGGTATAATTTGTTTTAGTTCTTTCAATTGTAATATATTATTGTACATTTTACGAGCTTATAGTTGTTGCCCACGGAAAGCGATCAAGGATCGCGGGCCTTCGAGTAGGAGTCGCCTTAGGCTCCGAACGAAGTAAAACTTCTTGTGTCCCTCTATGATTGCATTCGTTATTTCCGCTGCGTATATTTACTTTGATAGTTTTACGATTCCGATACGATCAAAATAGCCACGAGCGCTATTCACCCCCCCCCTCTAACGCGTCTCGATCCAACAGAGTGTCTGCATTATGTCATTTGTTGGATTACCCTGTCAACCCATATTCTTATCAGTGGGTGACTCACTACGATGTTGATGGATTTGATTTATTTACTAGGTTGTTTATACCTTTGGCTGCCCACAGTGATCTATGGTAGAGCGACCCGAGATAGTCACTGGTTAGATAGTTAGGTGCTTTGGGCATTTAGGTTTGTTCTCCCACATATTGTGGATTGGTTGTAGCGGAGCATTGCTCCCATATTTATTGTGGATACATATTATGGATTTGGTTGTGGTGGAGCGTTGCTCCCACATATTGAGGATTTTTCGTTGCTCCCACATATGTGGTATTTTCTATGATAGAGCGTTGCTCTCACATTGGTGGATTTATTCTTTGGTGATTTATATTATTGGTGATTGGATTTCAGATTTATTATCAGAGATCTTATGGTTAGGAATGTCTGTGATACGGACATTATGTGTCTTGGTTTTACCATTAAGGTTTGCGGAGCCTTAGATGTTTTCATGGACTAGATGATTTGGGTATCCCTAGGATATTGGATCAGAATTCGTTATCGTTATTGACGACGTGGTGTTTTATTCCTGATCTGAGGTGTATCACACACATCATCTTTGCATAGTTCTAGAGATGTTTCGATGGAAACATCTAGATGTGAAGATCAGTAGTGCGTATTTTGATTGTCTTCTGTGAGATGTTTGAGACACACGGTCACCAGTAGGAGTATACCGTGGTTCCATAGGAGAACGAGGTTGTTACCGTTGGGAGTAGACGGAGTCTATAGAAGAGCCTCGCAATTTCCTTTGTTTGGCTCGATATTTCCAGAGATACGTTGAGGGTTTCTCACGGATTGCTATGATACTTACACGCCAGATCAGGAAAGGCGTGAAGTTCACTTGGACTGAGGATGACAAGACCAGCTTCTGGGAGCTGAAGCGGAGACTAGTGTCGACTTCGATTTTGGTTTTACCTTCTAGAGAGGACGGATATGTCCTCTACAATGACGCATCTATTCAGGGTTTGAGCGCTGTTCTGATGCAGCACGATATGGTAGTCTCTTATGCTTCTCGTCGGTTGAAGGAGCATGAGAAGGTCTACCCTGTACATGATCTGTAGTTGGCCGCTATTATTTTTTCCCTAAAGATTTGGCGGCATTACTTTTATGATATTACATTGAGATTCTCACTGACCATCAGAGTCTCAAATATCTGTTCACTCAGAAGGAACTTAATCTTCGATAGAGGAGATGGATGGAGTTCCTGAAGGATTATGATTGTACCATTAGCTATCACCCGGGAAAGCTAATGTGGTTGCTGATGCACTTAGCCGGAAGTCCAGAGGACTTTAGCTTGTCACCGAGTTGTAGTCACAGACTTGATTAAGGGTTTCTCCGAGTTAGACCTTGAGGAGCAGGGACAGATAGAGCAGGGTATTCTTGTTACCCTATTTGCTCGGTCGTCAATCAGGACGAGAATCCGAGAGGCCAAATTGTTGGGACCTCATAGAGCTCAGCGTGAGGCAGAGTGGTCCACACTATCAGACGGAGGATGTCAAAGGCATAAGACTGCCAGAAGAGTTATGCTGACCCGAGTCGGAGACTCTTAGAGTTCTCCATTTGCGACCATGTATTTCTGCGAGTTTCGCCCACGAAAGGGGTGAAGAGATTTGACCTCAGAGGTAAGCCAGCTCCGCGGTACATTGGACCTTTCCAGATCTCGGAAAGGATTGGAGCAGTAGCTTACTGGTTGGCACTATCGCCGTCCTTGGTAGGCGTTCACACCGTATTCCACGTATCTATGCTGAGGAGATACGTACCCGATCCGATACATGTGTTGATAGATAATCTCAGTTCCCTTCAGCCTGACGTCACCTATGAGGAGGTTCCGGTATGGATTTTAGACCGGGAAGAGCGTCAGTTGCGGAACAAGAATATTTGGCTGATTAAGTCGGATGACAGTATCATTTGGACGAGGAAGTTACTTGGGAGAGCTCGAGGATACGATCCGAGCTCGATATCCCCATCTTTTCACTTGAGGTATGTGATTTATTTACCGTTCAGCATTTATACTCTATATCTGTTGTTAGTACTTGCTGATGGTAGATAACGAAATTTGAGGACCAAATTTTTATTAGTGGGGGAGAATGTAAAATACTGAAAATAGGCAAATATTAATAAGGGAAATTTTCGGAATTTTTGGAAATTTTTCGAGAATTTTTCGGAGCTCGTACGGACGAGTTGACGGGGACAAAAACGGGGTCAGGAAAAGCCTGATTAGGCTACCCATTTAAGTGAGGAAAAGATTTATTTATTTATTTATTTTCTCTTTTTCTTTTTTTTTTATTTTCTTTTCCTCCCCATACTGTGCGTGCCCGATTCTTTTCTCCGCGCGCCCTCTTCCCTTCTTCTACCCGACGTCGAGCCCTAACCGCCGGCGTGCCCTAACCGCCGGACCGGCGGTTTCTTCCTCGCCGAAGCCTTAAACCCCTCGGCCACCTCCTTTTCTTCTTCTCCTCATTTTCTTTGCGCCGATCGCCCTCTCCCCGCGACACCGAAGCCACCACCGCCGGCTCCTCCTTTCCTACGCGATGACGCAGATCGCCGGCTACTGCGAGCCCTAGCGCCGACGCTGCCTCCCGATTTCTCTCCCCTCCTCTGGTCCGACCAGACATCGCCGGCCCCTCTTCTGTGTCGGTGCCCTAGCAAACCGTCGGCGTCGCCCGGAGCAGTGCCGCTTCTCACTGTGCCTTAGGTTTTGCTCGGGTTGTTTCCGGCCAGGAGCAAGGAGGATTCAAGTTATTGCTTCTTCCTCTCTGCCACATCTCGACACAGCACCGCCGGCCATAGGAAACCCTAGTTGAGGTGGGGTGTGGAATTAGGGTTGTGGTATGATTTTGATTATTGATTTCCAGTTCATGTTCTTCCTCAGTTCTTCTTCTTGTTATTGCCAGTGTAGCCCTAGCCAGTATTCAACAGCCGCTGGAACCAGTCGCCGAAGAAGGAACTGTTGATTCGAGGAAGCCACAAGGTTCCTGGCAGCAACTTCGCTGTGACTTCGGCAACAAATTTCTAGCATCAATAGGGGGCTGTGAGAATTGAGGTAAGGTGTAGTGCAATTGTTTCTTACGTTGTAGTGTGTACTGATTTGAAGGAAATGTTAGGAATGAGATTGGACTCAAATTTTTATTGAGTTCAGGTTGACTAGGTTAGTAGCAAGTTCTAATTTGGAAGGTGAAATGGATTAGGTTTGGAATTAAATTAATGGTATGATTAGGGTTAAAGCAATTAACCCTAAATAATCGTTGGATTTAATTTTGGTAGGATTAATGCTATATGATTAGGGTTTTGCCCTAATTTAGTGTTAGAGATTTTTATTTGGCTATTTATATGGGTTGTAGCTAAATAAAAATGTATATATATTGGTGACACAGGACTTTGACGCGAGAGGGGTATCTCAGAGTCAGATTTGGACTTTTCTTATCGGAGGCGGGTACTTTTGACTTATGTCATTTGATATACATAGTAGTGAATTTAACAAGTTGCATTAATTATGTCCTTTATTTGTTTCGGTTAGTCACTACCCAATATCTGATACATGATTGATTGATTGCTTGATTTGCATCCCATGTATACTTTATTTGTTTATACATGCTTATGTTGGTTGCTACTCGGAAAACCTATAGGTTCCATTGTACAAAAATTTTGTACAAAGGTCTGAACCTTTTCCTAGCTACCATGTGTTCTTTTAAATTAAATTTTGGATCGCCTGCGGAACTTAACACGTTTGATTCAAAACTTAATCTATTCGTTCTTTTAGGTTTTGACTTGGGTCTCCTGCGGAACTTAACACGTTCGACCCAAATCACCTTAAGTTATTAATTCCATTAAATATTAATTTCCATAATCGGTTCCCAGTACTGACGTGGTGAGGCACATGACCTTCTTGGATATGGGAGCAACCACCACCGACTAGACAAAACCTTTTATAGAAAGCTAATATTTAATTTCCTAAAATAACTTTAGGTTAACCAAAGAGAACAATCAAATCACAAGGAAAAGAAAAAACAAAAGAACACAGCATCGAAAAACATATTCGAAATTCTAGAACGTAAGCCTCTTGTATTTGGTATTATTTCCATAAATAACTAGCATGATGCGGAAATAAAAATTACTAGTTATACCTTGTAGAAAAACCTCTTGATCTTCTACTGTATTCCTCTTCTAACCTCGGACGTTGTGTGTGCAACGATCTACCGAGATGAGAAACCACCAACCACCTTCTTCTCCTCCAAGCAAGGTTCGGCCACAAAGGAAAACTTCACCAAGGAGAAAAACCAAAATACTAACCAAGCTCCAAGAGATGCTAGCTTTCTCTCCTTCTTCTTCTTCTTCTTCAAGTAGTATCCGGTCACCACAAGAGCTCCAAGGGAGAGAGAGAGGTTCGGCCACCACAAGAGGAAGAGAGGGAGAGGATGGCCGGCCACACCAAGGAACAAAAGATGGAGAGAAATAATAGATGTTGTTGTCTCATGAAGGCACCCTCTCCCCTTCTTTTATATTCCTTGGCCTAGGCAAATTAGGAAATTTAATTACAATAAAATTTCCTCAATTTCCTTGACATGATTTAATTGAGAAAAATAAAATAAAATTTCCCAATTAAATCTACATTGGCCGGCCACATCATTGGAGAACAAATTGGACAAGTTTCAATCAACAATTAAAACTTCCTAATTTGTTTCCGGAAATTTTAAAATTAAAATTTCTCTTTAAAAATCTCTTCATGGTTGATAAAAGGAAATTTCTATAATTTTAATTTTATCAACATGTGAATAATTTTAAAGAGAAAATAAAATATCTCACCAAACTACAAATAAGGAAAGAGATCTAATCTCTTTCTTTAATCTTTTGTAGATCTTTTATAAGAGAGATATTTTAATTTAAATTCTCTTTAATAAATTATTTCTTCCACATAATAAAAATTAAAATTAAAATTCCTTTTAATTTATTTTGGCCGGCCCCACTAGCTTGGGTTCAAGCTAGGGCCGGCCACCCAATCTTATACCTAGGCCGACCCTAGCTTATTTCCCAAGCTAGCTTGGCCGGCCCCTATTGGGTGGGTATAGAAGGTGGGTATAGGTGGGTATAGAACTCTATAACTAAGAGGCTACGATAGGGACCGAGAGGAGGAATTGGTTTTGGTCTCCCGATAAAATTAAGCATTCCGTGTTCGCCCCGAACACACAACTTAATTTTATCAATGATAATTCATTCCACTAGAGAACTATCATTGAACTACCGCACCAATCCCAAATTATATTTTTGGGCTCTTTCTTATTATGAGCGTGTTAGTCTCCCTGTGTTTAAGATATCGAATGTCCACTAATTAAGTGAGTTACTGACAACTCATTTAATTAATATCTAAGTCCAAAAGTAGTACCACTCAACCTTATCGTCATGTTGGACTAAGTCCACCTGCAGGGTTTAACATGACAATCCTTATGAGCTCCTCTTGGGGACATTATCAACCTAGTATCTCTAGGACACAGTTTCCTTCTATAATCAACAACACACACTATAAGTGATATCATTTCCCAACTTATCGGGCTTATTGATTCATCGAACTAAATCTCACCCATTGATAAATTAAAGAAATAAATATCAAATATATGTGCTTGTTATTATATCAGGATTAAGAGCACACACTTCCATAATAACCGAGGTCTTTGTTTCTTTATAAAGTCAGTATAAAAGAAACGACCTCAAATGGTCCTACTCAATACACTCTAAGTGTACTAGTGTAATTATACAGTCAAGATAAATTGATACCTAATTACACTACGACCTTCTAATGGTTTGTTCCTTTCCATTTTGGTCGTGAGCTACTGTTTATAATT
The DNA here is from genome assembly GCF_018446385.1 of Zingiber officinale. NCBI lineage: Eukaryota > Viridiplantae > Streptophyta > Magnoliopsida > Zingiberales > Zingiberaceae > Zingiber > Zingiber officinale. The sequence goes on from NC_055994.1 coordinate 87,434,715, forward strand.
TATAAGGTACTGACAACATCATCTTCTGCATGTGACACCACATACTATGTTATCTACAGTATAAATTAATTGAACAACTACAACTAAATGTAGACAATTTGACCAAATGTGATTCTTTATTCATAATGAATGTTTACAAAGCTTAGGCTTTCAGTATACACTCCAACAGCTTATAGGGGGTAGTGATATACCATGCTTCACCATGTTCAGGACCTAGGTTTTTATACCTTCTGTGTACCTTTGATTCGATATGATTCGTTGACCTAGGGTGCACTTTTCTATATATATGGATTAGGTCAGGATGTTTTTATGGTTATTGCCATGCACCATTTGCATGATTGCATGCTGTGCGATAGTCCGCTCCATTATTGTTGAGCACATCGCCAGTTACATGAATTTGCACACACCACCACTCATGGGTTAGTGGTCGATTCAGGCAGAGTGTGTTGCAGCAGGGACTCTGTTAGGCACCGTTGGTCCGCTCATGGGGTAGTGTGACGCAGCGTGTAGCACGTTAGAGATCCCTCCCCGTCATAGTGTACCGGGAGATGAGAGCACTGAGCTCCCCCATTTACGATTTGGGGTAGGAGTATGTATGTACTCCAACAGCATCCCGTCCACTCGGTCACTCATCAGGAGTAGTGACGATAGAGTGCACGGTTGTCACAGCCCTACCCACTCGACCTCATTATTGTGTGAGATGATCGACTAGCGTCAGGAGTGACTAGGACGCATCATTGACATCATATGCATGATGCATTTATTGCTTGTGTTTGTGTTTGCTGCATTTATATGCTGCATATTGTTTGGATACCTATGTTTGACATGCATACAGGATTTCCCTATCCCTCGGACTGTTTGACCTTATACTCAGGTCCTGGTTAGTACAGTTTCTCTCCTGTTTACTTCAGATGCATTTTTATCTTTCTTATCAGGAGACTGTACGCATGATTAGTGCTAGGTGTTATTTCCCTACTTTGTATATCAGTTGTACCTGCTGAGTGTTGGACTCACCCCGCCTCCATTGTTGTTATATTTCAGGATGATGCTGTCAGGAGAGAGTTCCAGTTGCTAGTCCCCTGCAGACCACCAGCTGTAGTTGTCTTTTGGTTTTGTTTTGTTTCTTATTTGACTATGTTTGGACTTAGTCTTGTGTGGTTTTACTTATGGATTTTGTATGGATTCTTATCATTGATGGTTTTGGTATGATTTGGTTTTATTCTACTACATGCCTGCCTGGATGGCAGAAGAGGTGAGTTCGTCGGATTTGAGCATTACGAGTGTAGTGGAGTAGGGTGGATTTGAGTCAGAGTACTATTGTTTTTGTTTACTATTATTAACTGCATGGTTGTGACAGCCAGAGGCTGATTAAATTATATTAACTGCGTGGTGTTTGCTTTTATTTATTGTTATGATTCCAACCGCCTGTGGCTGAGGTATATGTGTTATGTAGAAGTTTCAGATTGTCCGCCGTACAGGGGAGATGCTGCCGAAATTTCTTCGGACAGGGACTCCTCCGGGGCGTGACAGTCACCCCGCCCACCTCTCTGCACCACGACCCCTGTATGGTCGAGAGGTCGGATCGATGACAACTGTACCACTCAAAGGCCGCCAGTACTCTCGAGTGATTGAGCGGACAGGTGCTGAGTAGCTAACTAGCTACATAGCGAAGGGGGTCCTTGCTGCTCGCAACTCCAGCTACCACTACCCACGAGTGGCCGAGTGCGGCACGACAGCATAAGCGACATCTGCTCCAGCTACCACTCTCTCGAGTGGCCGAGCGTGCGACCCTAGTTAACGACTCTCTCGACAGCAAGGGAGAATTTGTCGTTAACACATATGCAATGATATGATGCGCAACATACAACAGTCATCATACAAATATAAGCAGAAATTAGGTATGTTACATGAAGTCAGCATGCTCAATACAGAATATAAATAAACAACAATCAAAACATGCAAACATGGTATCTAGTATCTGCTACGTATCATGGATAACAACGAGAAACTGTATAGATATGGAAATGAATATCTCAAAGATCGAGTGGAAGTATCAAATACAGGAAAATAAGAGTGGAGTCAAGATAAAAGCAGTTTCTATCCAAAGATAGCTCATGCACCATGGTCAAAATACTAAAAGAAACAAAGCAAGAAGTACTTACCTTAATAGAAGATCGTATCCAGAAATCCTACGTCAAGATGACCGTCTCGAATCCAAGTCCTGCAGTCACATAATGTATTTAGCTAGTTACATATGAAGTAAATAACTAAATAACTCCCCACCTAACTCGAGTAATTTGAATAGAACATGATTATGGATTAATCCCCCAATTAACCTAAATCATACTACAACCTAATTAGATTAGGTTTATACATGATTTATCTCTAACACTCACCCAAATAAACACATCATTTAATCCATGTCTTAAATCAACTAGACATAGTAAATTAATTAATCTCTTATTGATCAACTTAGGATTAATCATCTTAGCATCTCTAATTAATTCAATGATTAAATCTAACCTCTCATGAATCAACCATACTAAATTCATTTCAATAAGAATTAATTAACCTCATTCATAATCCATCATAACAACATTATAATTGATATCCATAACTCTTCCAAAATCAAATTGCATTAGATCAATACATAAATCATCACTCAAACTTATCCAAATCCAAAGACTTCGTCATCAATTCAGTCAGAGAACTTGCTGCCGCAACCAAACGTAGCCAAATAAAGTTACTAATTTCCAAATCAGTACCCAATAATACAACCATCTTAGCCACAATTGAGCATTAAACCCAATTCCATGATAAACACCTTATATCTGAAATCAAACCTTATTACCAAACAATAATTTCCCAAACTAAATCTTACCTTGATCAACTGCTCCCTAGCTGCCTCCTCTCTGACGGTGGACTCCCGATAGCACACATCCAGCGGTGGTGCAAGGGAAAAGAAGACGGTGTCACCGGCTAGAAGCAACAGCAACACCGAAACAGCTATGACAAAGGGCTTGGCTTTGATCCTTCCTATCGGTGACGGCGGCACTAGGCGGGGTCGATCGCAGCAGAGACGAAGATGATAGAGGGAGTGGCGGTGGATCGGCGCTGAGGAGGAAGGGAAAACGACTTGAATCGGGGTAGAGAGGAGGCGGTCGGCGCTCTAGGGCAGAGACACGAGGATGGTGGTGATCCTTCCTTCTAGCGACTGTGGTGCTCGCGTGAGGGAGCGAGATTCAGCGGCTTCTGGCTCAGTGGCTATGCGGTGCTCGGGCGAGGGAGAGGGAAGAAGTAGGGAGTCGGCGGTGTTGTGGAGGTGAGGGCTCGGGAGGAAGAGGAGAGGTTCGGCGCACAGAGCTAGGGCACGGACTTGAGATTAAGGAATTCGATGGAGAAGGAAAAATAAGGGGAAAATAAGAAACCTAAGTTTTAATAGAAAACTTAGTCTTATTAATCCAATCAACTTCCATCTTCGGGTATTCCAAACAGACTTTTCTCGAGCCCATAAGCGAATCCCCTCTAAACATGCCGTACGAGCTCCAATTAAATCTCAGAAAATTTCTAAAAATTTCTAAAAATTTTGTTAAGGTTATTAGCCTATTAAACTTTATTATTTAATTATGATCTGGTTCGGTATTTTGCATTCTCCCCCACTAATAAAAATTTGATCTCCAAATTTACTACTCAACTCAGGAATCCTCATCCAAAAATAACAACCAAGCAACATACTCATATACTACTCCAACCAAATATCGTGAACAAATCTCCAACCGTAAGAGATGACTCTGTGGGTTATGAGCTCACCCTGCTTCCGCTACTTCCACACTATTATTAAACCCACTATGGATAAATCACTACTTTTGAATTCCATAATCCACTATCAACAGATCCTCCAACATCTGTATAGCGCTCAAACTATCGATATCATCAATCAAACTTGCTAGCCTCCCGAACAATGATAGAGAAAAAGGAAAGCATCTAACCTTCAACACCCACTGTTAATAAACTTAGATATACCCACCATGATTCAACATTGCACGTCCATGTCGTACCACTACAGAGACAATATCTAGTGGGGTAGTTTATTATCATAAATCTCTAGTGAGATAAACCAATCATATTCTCACCCTTCCAAATACTCAAGTATCCACAATACAAAAATTATAATCCAAAATCTAAATGGTTACACAACTGTAAGATCAATGAAATCGGATCATCAACTACAAATCACCAAATCCATAACTATCACCCAAATGCTACTCCTCATGTTTCTATCAACATCACATACCAAACAATAGATCATCAAGTCATATATCCGTTAATAGATCACCAAAAGACAATCTATCACCACACCTGCAAATCTAACTAATGATCGACACAACACAAGTCATACATGGTATAAACAACTAGTCAAGTAATAACAGAAGTGTACGATAACGGTATACCACATACCTCCTATAGCGTGGAGATTCTTGATGCTGCCTGGTCCTAAAACTCGAGAAAGTCACATCGAGAAACAAAATCACGAAATACAAGACACGATAACAGGCCTCGTAAACCTATGGCTCTGATACCAAAAATTGGTATCAGATTAACTCAAAATCCAGAACATGAAATAAAATAGATGTTGTAAACCTACTCTGATACCAAAAATTGGTAATAGATTAACTCAAAAATCATAAATCAAAACAAGATCGAAATCCCAAACACACAAAACCCAGCATTTGACTCGGCGAGCAATCAAACAACCGACTACCCCGCTCGGTCAAACATCAAAGCTTGAGGTGCGTAGAGTTCAACTGCGACCGAGCAGCTACCCTGCTCGGCCTAGCAATAGGCTTCAGCCGAGTGGCTACCCCGCATGACCAAGCAGCAGACTTTGACAATGACAAAGTGGAGCTTCGGTCGAGCAGACACACTGAAGAACAGAGAGGTTCTAGCCGACCAGATGGGGCACCAGGGCAGCGGAATTCAGGCCGAGCGGCTAATCTGCTCGGCCTAACAGTACACTCTTGATGATATCTGATCCTGTCCGAAAGTCGATGAGATGAATGCTGGGGATGTGGAGCTCCTGCTGTACTCCTGTGGACTTCGTTCCCGCCTGCAACATAAGCAGCGTTAGTGTCGAGCCAGGGAAGGGGTCCCCAACGATGGCCCTTAGACGCTCAAGTCAGTCTCTGACGAAGCAAGAAGAAGCAAGGAAAACTGTAGTGCAACAATAGAAATCACGTGTAAATCATACATCCGCCGATGCTTGGACCCCCCCTTTATATAGAGCTCTGGAAGAACGCGTGCACACTTCCCAAGGTGAGCATGCATCTCAAATCTTTTCCTGAAAAGACATGTCAGTAAGTGTCCCTGACATAGTACCTTAACAGGTCGAGCATATCTCTGAAGTGATAGTGGAAAATTTCTCCGTACGATTCTCTATTTGACCATGTCGTATGTCAATGACACAAGCTCCTAAAAGGATGTTGAAAGATATCCTGTCGTGTCTGTTGCTTGGCCGAGCGGAATAGCTGCTCGGTCGAAACTCCCTTGTTCGTGTGCTGTCAGCTGCATGGCCGAGCGGGATAGCCGCTCGGCCGGAAGTCCATTGCCCATGTACTGTCTACTGTCTGGCCAAGCGGGATAGTCGCTCAGTCGGAAATCCTCTGTCGTGATCTGTCGCTGGGTCGAGTGGGATTGTCGCTCAGCCGGAAGCTCACTATTTGCATGCTCGGCTGATGTTGAGTCCGCTGCTCGGTCGAGCGGGGTAGCTGCTTGGCTTGACTTCTGCACGTCGTTCTCCCTTGTGCGTCGGATCTTTGACTGCTCCCCATGTCAAGGGGCTACGATGGATCAGATCATTTCTCCCGGTCGGGGAATGCTTCACCCGACCGTGGCATTCTTCGTCCGATCGGACGATGCCCTATACACATTGATCACCTTGACTTTGACCTCCTTTGACCTCCACCGTGGTAGCAGGGTGGGGCCTCTCCTAATCACTGCATCACAAGTCTTCCCCTCAAGTCTAGTCAAAGGAGGCTGTAGTCTGACTAATTGGACAAGTGTGAGCCAATTTCCTCCCGATCGACATTCGACACTGTGTGGCCTCCAAACGGGATGTGGCGCTCCTCGCCGATCGACCTGTTGAAGCTTGTCCCTCGGACATAAGTGTGCTCCCTCGATCCGATTGGCTTGCTGAAGGTTTGTACTTGTAGAAATTTTCCTTGGGCTGTCTCGGATGAGCGTGGGCTAGGCTGACGTCACCCAGATTTCTTGGATATCATGCAAACCCCCTCTCATTAAGGTTGAACATGTTCCTACACCTGCATTATTTGCCGACCCGTAGTGGTAGTCCACGTGTAACGCCCGCTGTCGTCTCACGCTTGACGTGACAGGTGCGATATGGCGTTTGGCGGTTTGAATTCAACGACGAGATCTTGGGTTTCTGCGACCTAGATCGGACGGCTCTGGTCAGCTGAGCTTGATCCTTATTAGCCCGCTGCGCCGCTTCCTCCGCACACTTCGCATGCGAGTTTCCCAGCGTTCGAGTTCTTGTTTCCTTCATTCTCCGGCGATCCTCCGTGCTTCTTCTCTGGCGATCTCGGCTTTCCCGATGACCTTTCTCCCGTAAGCCTTCTCCCCCTTGAGTCTACCTTTGATCTTTTTTTAGTATTTCTTTTTGTTTCGACGACATTTCAACGACCTTTTTCTTTATTTTTGATCGCATTTCTTCCCCTTTTCGTTTGTTTTTGCAATGGCAAGCTATTCTCAATCACTTGCTCCTGTCCCTGGACTCTAGTACACATCCATGGAGTCTAGGTTTGATGGGGGCGACGCTGAGAGCCTGCGCGATGCCTTTGAAATTCCTCCTGACCTTTAGTTCATTTTGCCTTCTTCGTTCGTCCGATCGACCCAACTCCCTACCGACCGGCTGCCTTTGTTTCTTTCAAGACCAATTTATCGCCGGTCTGCGGTTTCCCCTTCATCCTTTTATTCCAGTAGTTTGTAAGTATTTTTGCATTCCCCTTCCTCAACTTGTGTTGAACTCCTTTCGGTTGTTGTGCAGAGTCATCATCCTATTCCGTATGCACGACATTTATCTCCTAGATCTTTTATTATTTTTATTACCCTAAATTGTCCGATCTGGGGACCTTCCTCTTCCAGTCTCGAGTTGGTTTAGTATTCTTTGACAAGATGTCGACCTCCAACAAGCACTGGAAAGAGTATTTTTTTTCTTTATGCATCTCCCCGAGCGGCCAGACTTCTCAACCAACTGGCAGCTCGAAGTGGCACCTCAGCCTCCTCTAAAAAGCTATAAGAGCCGATCGGACTACTTGAGCGCAGCCTCCATGCTGGTCGATTAGAAATATGATATCCATAAGCTGCTACTGGAGGGTGTTTTGTATATCTTTGGCCTGAGTCCGATCCACATCCGGCTGTCGACCAGCCTAGGTATGAAGCTTCTTTAATTCCTCCTTTGATGCTAACTGATTTCCCTTCTCTTTTGCAGCTGAAGTCATGATGCAAGCACGTGTGGTCGACAAGGCGAAGTTCAAGGATGTCGCGATCAATGCGGTGGCTGCTGAAGAACTGGTGAGCCAAGGCCTGCAACCGGTCGGCTCCCATGAAGATCCACTCGGCCTAAGCGAGGAGACGCCCGTAGTGGTGGGAGAAGGCGAGGGCAGTCATACGCCGAACGGAGGAGCCGCCCTGGACTCATAGCCTCTAGCCGAGCGACACCCCATCATTCCCGTTGAGGAGCCATCAAGCTCGGTCTCCTCCGATGTGCCATTGAACAGGCGCAAGAGGTGCCGAGCCGAACCTTCATCGTGTTTCGCCACTTCGAGGGCACAGTCGGCCGAGCGGGTTGAAACTTCGACTCCAACTCCAGCTCAACAAATGGCGGCCTCCGTGTCATCTGATCAGATGTCGTCCCTTGCTGATCTGCCACAAGGGACTCTCACTGCGCCACCGGTGGCCTTCATGCCACTAATTTCGAAGCCCTCGAAGGTTCAAAAGTCCCGCATCCATCCGACGATGGTGTCTCGCCCCTCGGGTCGGGCAACCTTGGCGCAGTCAACCCAAGCGGCCAACACCATATCATTGCGATCCTCCATTTGCCCGTCGAAGAGTACAGCGAGCCGAGTGCCGAGTATCGAGACTTTGAGCATCAAATCATTATCCAAGGGCAGCTCGCCAAGATCTGGGAGGACACACGAGCCCGTGTGGCGATGATGCCTCCAAGCGCCCTCGCGAACAGTCACACCCAAATGTACATCAGAGTGAGTACTTTAATGTAAATTTATAATTTACCTCTGATCGGCCCTCACGAACTCTTTTTTGCTTGTTCGCAATAGTACTGGGTGGAGAATCTTGCTATGTGCCAAAGGCTCGCGTTTTTGGAGGAGAAAGTAAAACAACTGAATGCGTCGAGCAGTCAATCCTCCACCGCTCAGGAAAAGACAGATGTCGAGGTGGCCAGACTCCAAGCCACTCTGGAGAAGAGCAATAAGCTGCTCGAGGTCGAACGGGCCAAGAGCACTGGGCAGGCCACCATGCTGGAGCGGCTGAATAAAGAGGTCACCACTTTCGATAATAAGATCGAGTTGGTGAACGCAAGGAAAAATCGACCCATCGCCGACCTCGACGAGAAGAATAAAGAGGCTCATGCTCTTGCCCAGAAACTGAATGAGGCTGAAGATTTCCAAATCAATACCCTATAATACAACCATCTTAGCCACAATTGAGCATTAAACCCAATTCCATGATAAACACCTTATATCTGAAATCAAACCTTATTACCAAACAATAATTTCCTAAACTAAATCTTACCTTGATCAGTTGCTCCCTAGCTGCCCCATCTCTGACGGTGGACTCCCGATAGCACACATCCAGCAGTGGTGCAAGGGAAAAGAAGATGGTGTCACCGGTTAGAAGCAACAACAACACCGAAACAACTATGACAAAGGGCTTGTCTTTGATCCTTCCTATCGGTGACGGCGACATTAGGCGGGGTCAACCGCAGTAGAGACGAAGACGACAGAGGGAGTGGCAGTGGATCGATGTTGAGGAGGAAGGGAAAACGACTTGAATCGGGGCAGAGAGGAGGCGGTTGGTGCTCTAGGGCAGAGACGCGAGGCTGGTGGTGATCCTTCCTTCCAGCGACTGTGGTGCTCGCGTGAGGGAGCGAGATTCGGCGACTTGTGGCTCAGCGACTGTGCGGTGCTCGGGCGAGGGAGAGGGAAGAAGTAGGGAGTCAGCGGTGTTGCGAAGGTGAGGGCTCGGGAGGAAGAGGAGAGGTTCCATGCAGAGAGCTAGGGCACGGGCTTGAGATTAAGGAATTCGGCGGAGAAGGAAAAATAAGAAACCTAGGTTTTAATAGAAAACTTAGGCTTATTAATCCAATCAACTCCCACCTTCGGGTATTCCAAACAGACTTTTCTCGAGCCCATAAGCGCATCTCCTCTAAACACGGTGTACGAGCTCCAATTAAATCTCAGAAAATTTCTAAAAATTTCTAAAAATTCTGTTAAGGCTATTAGCCTATTAAACCTTATTATTTAATTATTATATGGTTCGGTATTTTACATTCTCCTCCACTAATAAAAATTTTGTACTCAAATTTACTACTCAACTCAGGAATCCTCATCCAAAGATAACAACCAAGCAACATACTCATATACTACTCCAACCAAATATCGTGAACAAATCTCCAACCATAAGAGATGACTCTGTGAGTTATGAGCTCACCCTGCTTCCACTACTTCCACACTATTATTTAACCCACTATGGATAAATCACTACTTCTGAAATCCATAATCCACTATCAACAGATCCTCCAACATCTGTATAGCGCTCAAACTATCAACATCATCAATCAAACCTGCTAGCCTCCCGAACAATGATAGAGAAAAAGGAAAGCATCTAACCTTTAACACCCACTATTAATAAACTTAGATATACCCACCATGATTCAACATTGCACGCTAATGTCGTACCACTACAGAGACAATATCTAGTGGGACAGTTTATTATCATAAATCTCTAGTGAGATAAACCAATCATATTCTCATCCTTCCAAATACTCAAGTATCCATAATACAAAAATTATAATCCAAAATCCAAATGGTCACACAACTGTAAGATCACTGAAATCGGATCATCAACTACAAATCACCAAATCCATAACTGTCACGCCCCAGAGGAGTCCCTGTCCGAGAAAATTTCGGCAGCATCTCCCTTGTACGGTGGACAATCTGAAACTTTTCTACATCCTCACATACCTCAGCCACAGGCGGCTGGAATAATAACAATAAATAAAAACAATCACCACGCAGTTTATATAGATATTCAGCCTCTGGCTGTCACAACCACGCAGTTAAAAATAGTAACCACAAACTATAGTACTCTGACTCGAAATCCACCCTACTCAACTACACTCGTAAAGCTCAAATCCGACGAAACTCACCTCTTCTGCTGTCCAGGCAGGCATGTAGTAAAAACATATCGAATAGAACATCCATCAATATCAAAAGAAAAACATACGATGTCCAAGTATCCAAATAACCAAGTACACACATAAGCAAATAAAAACCAAACCAAATGGTAAATAAACCCTCGAGGTCTGCAGGGATCTAGCACTACGTGCAGTGAGGACTAGCGACTGGAACTCCCTCCTGACAGCATCAACCTGAAAATAACAACAATGGAGGCGGGGTGAGTCCAACACTCAGCAGGTACAGTTGATATGCAAAGTAAAGAAATAACACCTAGCACTAATCATAAGAAAGATAAAGGTAAATGCAAACCGAAGAAGACAGGAGAGAATCTGTACTAACCAGGACCCGGTATAAGGACAAATAGTCCGAAAGGTATAGAAGACCTGTATGCATGTCAAACATAGGTATCCAAACAATATGCAGCATATAAATGCAGCAAACACAATCACAAACAATAAATGCATCATGCATATGATGCCAATGTCATGGTCACCCCTGACGCCAGTCAGCCAACTCACAACAAAAGTGGGACCAAGTGGGTAGGGCTGTGACAACCGTGCACTCAGCAACACTACTCCTAATGAGTGATCGAGTGGACGGGATGCTGTCGGAGTACATATGTACTCCTACCCCAAATCATAAATGGGGGAGCGCAATGCTCTCATCTCCCGGTACACTATGACGGGGAGGAATCTCTAACGTGCTACACGCTGCGTCATACTACCCCTGAGCGGATCAACGGAGCACCGGAAGAGTCAAACTGACGTGCTACCACGCTGTGTCACAACGGAGCACCGAACAGTGATGAAAACTGGCAAAGTGCTCAACAATAATGGAGCAATCTATCGCACAGCATGCGATCATGCAAATGGTGCATGTCACTAAGCATGGTAATATACTAAACCAACCTCTGGACATATAACAATGGGCACCATAGTGAATAAATCATATCAAGGTATACTGACCAAATAAGGTATCAAACCTAGGTCCTGACATGGTAAAATATGATTATATCACTACCCATGAGCATGTGAAATCAGATAGGTATCAATACGAGATGCAAACAAGCAATCAATCAAGCAGACAACATGTATCGGGCAGTGATTAACCGAAACAAATAAGAAAACACAATTAATGCAAATTGTTAATTTCATTACTAAGCATATCAAAGACAATAAGTCAAAAGTACCCGCCTCCAAATCGAAATGGTCCAGTCCGACAAATCGAGATACTCGTCTCGAATCAAAGTCCTGTAAATAACCGTATAGTTTAGCTAAATTTAATTATAAGCAAAATAGCTAAACCAAAATATTTTCCTTCAAGAACCCTAATTAAATTGAACTCAAAATCAATTAGGATTAGCTCCATTAACCCTAACGATCAAGGTGAACAATATTTAACCATGTAAATCCAAATTCACCACAAAGATCAGATACCTGATTCACTAATAGGGCAGAACCCTTACCTCTAATATCACCGATCTGTTGTATCAAGGATCTGAAAAACCAAAAGGTACAGATCTAGTGATGATCCACAGTAAATATAGGGCAAGAACAAAACACAAGATCAAGATCTAAACCCTCACCTTGCTATCACAATACCAAATCACTACTGCTCTGAGCAGAAGGCAAGGCTCAGAGCTAGGGCACGGAAGGGGCAGTAGCGCGAGAGGAGAAAATCTCACCACTGGACGGCTAGAGAATCGGCGCCAGGGCTGAGCAAAATCGCGTGAGGAAGAGAAAGGGGATGAGCTCGGCAATGTGGCTTGGCCTCACGGTGGTGTCGGCAGAGAGGCTCAGTAGTGGTGAATCAGCAGAGACGATACCTAGGGCTCATTGTCGTGGAAATCAGAAGGAGGGCCGACAGTCGACATCGGCTCACAAGGACGAGCGGCGCGTCTTGATCCCAGCGGCGGAGAAGGCTCGGTTGGCGGCGCTAGGGTTGATGAGCGACTCAGCCAACGATGGCTCGTGCTCGCCGGCACTTGGGCAAAGACAGAGGAGAAGGAAGAAAAGGAGGTGGCCGAGGGTTTACGGCTTCAGCGAGGAAGAAACCGCCGGGCCGGCGGTTAGGGCACGCCGGCGGTTAGGGCTCGGCGTCGGGAAGAAGAAGGGAAGAGGGCTCGGGTGCGCGAGGGAGAGAAACGGAGGAATTAAGGAAAATAAAGAAAAATATAAAGAAAAAGAAAAGGAAAAAGGAAAAGAAAATAAAACTTTTCCTTATTAAAACTGGGTAGCCTAAACAGGCTTTTCTGGGCCCCATCTTGATCCCCGTTAACTCATCCGTACAAGCTCCGAAAAATTCCCGAAAAATTTCCAAAAATTCCTGAAAATCCCTTATTAATATCCGCCTATTTTCCGGTATTTTACAATAACTATCACCTAAATGCTACTCCTCATGTTTCTATCAACATCACATACCAAACAATAGATCATCAAGTCATATATCCATTAATAGATCAGCAAAAGACAATCTATCACCACACCTGCAGATCTAACCAATGATCGACACAACACAAGTCATACATGGTATAAACAACTAGTCAAGTAATAACAGAAGTGTACGATAACGGTATACCACATACCTCCTATAGCGTGGAGATTCTTGATGTTGCCTGGTCCCAAAACTCGAGAAAGTCACATCGAGAAACAAAATCACGAAATACAAGACACGATAACAGGCCTCGTAAACCTGTGGCTCTGATACCAAAAATTGGTATCAGATTAACTCAAAAATCCAGAACATGAAATAAAACAGATGTTGTAAACCTGCTCTGATACCAAAAATTGGTATCAGATTAACTCAAAAATCATAAATCGAAACAAGATCGAAATCCCAAAAACACAAAACCCAGCATTTGACCCGAGTTGTTTGATTGCTCTGATACATTGTCTCCCTTGAGCATCGGTTGTTTGATTGCTTCCCGTGTCAAAGACGACGACGGATCAGAGCCTTCTCTCTGGTTAGGGCATACTTCGCCCGACCGGCCGATGTCATCTATGCGTTGACCGTCTTGACTTTGACCTCCTTTGACCTCCACCGTGACAACGGGGTGAGACCCTTCATCCTTACCACATCACTCCAGAACTGTCATGTCCCTCCCTATAGCCCAGAGTCTGCATTCCGTTGCCCTCAACGCATCTCTTGGCTACGACGATGGGGTTCGTCTTGTCCTTCTGAATCTCTATGGAAAATGTGGCTTTTTGGTTACCACCTACAAGTTGTTCGACGAAATGCGAAACAGAGATGTGCACTCATGGATTATTCTTATCTCCAGCTACTCTCGTGTTGGGAAATTTAAAGAAGGGATCAACATTTTCGTCGAGATGCTCGCCAATGGGGGTCTCGCAAAACTGCATTAGCCTACACTTTGAAGTACTGTGTGGACTTCATTGATCACCAAAAGGGAAAATGAGTACATGGGTGGGCATTGAGAAACAAGATTGAGTTTGATGTCACGTTGCAGAACTTCATTCTTGATTCATATGCAAAATATGGCACCTTGGCTTCCCTGTGGCAGATGGAAGAGGGAAAGAAAGAAACAAAAAAACAAAACGACAAAAAAAGGGTAAAAAAAATGGCAAAGTCGCGCGAGGCATGACTATGCGGGTCCACCCGCGAGCCACGGTGGCCACTCACAACGTCATCAGAGGTGTAGTTGCTGTAATTGGAAGGGTAGAAATAGAGGCGGAGGAATACCGACCACCGATGGTGAGAGGTAAATTGTTGGGATAAGGCGAGGTGAAGACAAGGGCGAAAGGAAACCATGGGCTTTCCCGTGGGGAAAAGCTCACTCGAACCTCGTGCAAGATTTGAATTTTCCACCACTGCTCTCGAGAAACAAGAAGGATTTGTGAATAAAGAAAGGGTTTTTGGAGAATCAAATTGGAGACTAGGGCGGTAAATGAATCAACCATTTGTGAATAAGTTTGGTGTTCGACTTGGTAAGAGTTTGTTTATGTTTGTTCAATATACACAAGATTAATTAAATAAACAAACTTGAACAGTTCGTTAAACTAAACAAACAAGCTTGAACACATATGTGTTCAGCTCGTTAACGTTCGTGAACAACGTTCGTGAACAATGTTCGTGAATAACATTCGTGAACAATATTAATGAACCATATTCATTAATAAAACTCTATTCAATATGCTAAATAAATAATAAAATAAAATAAAATAAATAAATAAGTTTAAATTATCAAGCTCAATAATCAATCAAACAACTTAAGTTTTCAAACAATCAAACAAACTTGAATTGACAGCTCGATAACATCTAAACAAACTAAGCTCGAACCAAGCTCAAGCCAAGCTTGAATTGAGAGCTCGATAACATCTAAACAAGCCAAGGTCAAGTCAGGCTTCAAACAAGCTCAATCTCATTAAAAGTAAACCAAGTCAAGCTTGAACAATCATTTCAAAAGTTTGGTTCATTTTAAGCTCGACTTGGCTCGGCTAAGTTACCTTATCAAACAAGCTTGAATACCCCAAAACTCGGCTCGGCTCATTTACAGCTCTATTGGAGACCAACTTAGCAAGATTCTATGAAAAGAGAGGAACAATGAGTAACGATGCCAAGGCGCTAGCAAATCCACCGCAATCAATATTAAAACAAAAAAACACTTAAAATTGACGCCGAGCATAATATAGATTATTTTGGGACATTATATTTCAGAGGAATTAATGAGAAAATAAGAGAGAAATAACAAAATAAGAAGTAGCCCAAGCTAGGTTTAAAAAAAAATCTTCTAAAAAAAACAAGAACGGGAATAGAAGAATAAAAGAGATGTAGCTGTAATGTAACTTAAGCGAAACCAATTAATTGAATATCAAAATAACTTCTCATAAACATCATCTAAGCATAGGTTTATATAGTTCTTAAAATCTTCAAGAAAATCTAAACGGAAAAATAACCAACTAGACTTATTCCTTAAGATTTAGGATAAATTAACTAACAAGACTTGGTTCCTAAAATTTAAGACAAAATTAAATATACTTAAAAAAAATAAAAATTAACGAATAACTACTTAAAAAAAATCCAATTTGGATCTCCTCTTACATCAGTTGCCTGGAGTTGAAGAGAACTTGTCCTCGAGTTTAGGGTGGGTGTATCCGGCTCTAGAGCACAATGACTTAGGTGTTTTATATTAAAAACATCAAAAGTGAAGACACAACCTGTAGGTATTGTCATTAATCTTTTCTAGTATCTCGCAAGGTCCAATCTTTAGATCTTTGAGTTTGTTGTATTTACCAATAGGGAAACGGTCATGAGTTAATACGGTCCAAACCATATCACCAACGTAAAAAAAAAACCTGACATCGATGCCGATATGCCCTGATCTTGTATTTAGTGTTACTTTCTTGAATAGTCTGCTTAATTTGCTCATGAATAACTCGCAGATGCTCGGCCATCTCCTCAGGCTTAGGGTTAGCTTGTCTTGGACGTGAAATAGGGACTAAATCTAGTACCCCGGATGGGTTCTATCTATAAACAACTTCAAAAGGACTCAAACAGTGGTCCTGCTCTTTGATCTATTGTATGCGAATTCTGCTTGAGGTAAAACCAAATCTCATTGCTTCGGTTTGGTTCTTATAAGACATCTCAGAAGATTTCCTAAGCTCTTATTCACTACCTCGGTTTGACCATCCGTCTGAGTGTGATAAGCGCTGCTGAAGTTTAGTTTCGTCCCTAGCTTTCCCTATAAAGTCTTCCAAAATTGATTGACAAATTTAGTATCACGATTTGAAGTAATAGTTTGTAGAATACCGTATAAACACACAATCTCTTTAAAGAAGAGGGTGGAAATCTGAACAATATCCATGGTTTTTTTGCATGCCACAAAGTGAGCCATCTTGGAGAATTGGTCCACCACAACTAGAATAGAATATGTAGTCCATTGGGTGTAAGTTAAATCCAATACGAAGAGGGTTAGCATGGATTTGGTAAGGGAGTATACAAATCAGCATTGGTGAGAGTTCCCTTATATTGCTGATAGACAAAGCAACGGTCCACAAAATGAGCTACGTCACTGGTTAGCTTGGGCCAATAGAAGTTGGAAGAGATGATGGCTAATGTCTTATCGGCCAAAGTGTCATTTGTTATGCAATTCACTGATAATGTGCTGCTTTAATGAACAGTCCAGAATACATAATCGTAGTCTATAAAATAGATAACCATTGGGTAAAATAAAGTCATTCCAAAGACCATTATTTACCCCCTGAAATATCTTGCCAAAAGAGGGATCATCAATATGTAGGACCGTTGCGGCTGGCTGGAAGGAGGGTTTGTTGGATATCCTGTAACAACAAAAATGAACAACCCTTCCTCGAACTCTTTAAGCTAACACTTGTAAAATAAACACAGTAGATAAATAAAACATTACAAAGACGAGGCACAAGATTTACTTGGTTACAACCGATGTGGTTGTTAATCCAAGGAAGATAAAGCTCACTAAAAACTCCTTCAGGCGGAGAAGCCTCGTACAACGTTGAAGCGCAGAAAACAGAAGCTCAACTCTAGACTAAGGCTTACAAGCGTTGGAATTACAATTCAGAGTTCGTTCCAAAGCTTCTGGACTAAGGCTATATTTATAGCCTTGGTCGGGGCGCCCTGGGGGGGATAAACTTTATCCCCCCAACGATCAGATCGAGTCAAATCTCGATCTTGGTCAAAAGTCTGGTCCGGGCGCCCAGAAGGGTTCCAGGCGCCCCGGAGCCCAAAGTCAACAGATGTTGACTTTTTCATCTAGGACCTCTTCTCTGGTTCAGTCCCGCCTCGGTCTGGTTCTTCTCCTCCGGATCCACTCGCTTGGGTGATCTCTGTTATCCAGAAAAGGGCTCACCCGAACCTAAGTTCCGGTCTTCTCGAGCAGCCTTACACTCCGGCTTCTCGTCCCTCGAAATCACTGCATGTTTCCTTCTCGTCCACCAGCGTACTCATCCGCAGTCTTCGTCCCTCGGTCGCACCCCGTGTCGACCTTCTCGCTAGCTGCGTCTCTTGCTCCCCGAGCAATCTTCCACTCCGAATTTCGTCCCTCGGAACCACCGCACGCTTCCTTCTCGTCCACCGGGGTACTCTTCCACAGCACCTCGTCCCTCGGACGCACCACGTGTCATCCTTCTCGCTAGCTGCATCTTCCGCTCGAGTACCTGTGCTCCTAAGCTCCTGCACACTTAGACACAAGGTTAGAAACACCAGGACCTAACTTAACTTTTTGATTACACCAAAACAACCTTGGAGTTCCAACAATCTCCCCCTTTTTGGTGTGATCAACCCAAGTTAAGCTAGGATTAAAATAGACGTTAAATAAAATTAAGTAAATTACTTAATTTGCAATTTAAGTGCAAAAAGATAAAAAAGATAAAAAAATTAAATCTATTTACCTCCCCCTAGACTTATACTTTCCCTTCTCCCCCTTTGATCACAAAAAAAATGGGGTTTCAAGAAAAATAATCTAAGGGTTAGAGACTTAGAAAAAAATATTTCAAAAAAATATTTCTAAGTCAAGGAAAATTTCTAGGTAAAAAAGAAAATTTCCAAGTCATTAAGACTTTTTTTTTTAATTTTGAGAACTTTGAAAATTTTGCAATAATTTTCACAACAGCAATCTCAAAATATCAGAGAAAATTTCTAAGTTAAGAACAACTTTTGGAAAATTTCTAAGTTTTCACCATAAAAAAATTTTTCTAAGCCCAAAACTTTATGCAAGAAATTTTAAGACAATTGATAACATTAAAAAAAAATTCTATGCATTTATTTATTTATTTATTTTATTCTAATACTTTTATCAGAAAGTTTTAAATTTCCATTTCAATATACCATAACTTCTTAAATCACACTTTTTCAGATTTAAAGTAAATATATTAAACATGCAGAAAATTCTTTTGACGAAATATTTGGTAAAAGATCTTTCAAACATGTTTCAAGTTTGCAAGATTCATTTGACACAGTATTTTGTAAATTGCAAGACTCTTTTGACAATACTTTTATTTGGCAACATTCTTTCAGCAAAATAATAGGTAAAAAATCTTTCGGCAATTTTTCTATTTTACAAGATTCGTTTGAAAAAAGATTTTTTAATCCAAAATTTTTTTTCGACGATATAAAAAATTCTTTCGGCAATGTGCAAGATTCGTTCGAAAAAATATTTTGTAGTTTAATAGATTTCTTAATCTAAAAAACTTTTTCAAAGATTCAATTTCTGATTCGAAAATATCTTTAGGCAATTTTTCGATTGATTGAACCAATTGATCAGAAGTTTGAGTCCGTACCTGACTTACCTTTTCGATAGTTGATTCTCCCTTGTCGAGTTGCTTTCTTCCGAAGTCTCTCCCCCTTCATCGTTGCTCATCCGGGATGGGCTTTCTGTGGCTTCGGGATGGAATTCGACCATTGAGTTTGTTGGGGTTGTCTCGGTAATTTCTTCCATCTCGGATTCTTCTGATGACGGCTCGATGTCTATTAAGGAGACGGCTTCAACCAGTTCTTCATAGAGCTTTAAGAACTTTTTCCAAAGTTCTTTCGCACTTTTGTACTCTCCGACTCTGTCAAAATCTTTAGTTGGTATTGCGCTTAGAATGTGAAACTCTACCCGAGCATTTGTCATGGACTCGTCACGTTGTTTCTCGTTCCAGAGGCGTATGT
Source organism: Zingiber officinale (assembly GCF_018446385.1). Lineage (NCBI taxonomy): Eukaryota > Viridiplantae > Streptophyta > Magnoliopsida > Zingiberales > Zingiberaceae > Zingiber > Zingiber officinale. Next base: position 87,453,851 of record NC_055994.1, read on the forward strand.
TGATTTTTTCTCCGTTCATGTTCTTTGGTGCTTAAAGCTCTACGAAGAACCGGTTGAAGCCATCTCCTCAATAGACATCGAGCCGTCATCAGAAGAATCCGAGACGGAAGAAATTACCGAGACAACCCCAACAAACTCAATGGTCGAATTCCATACTGAAGCCACAGAAAGCCCATCCCGGATGAGCAACGATGAAGGGGGAGAGACTTCGGAAGAAAGCAACTCGACAAGGGGAGAATCAACTATCGAAAAGGTAAGTCAAGTATGGACTCGAACTTCTGATCAATTAGTTCAATCAATCGAAAAATTCCCTAAAGATTTTTTCGAATCAGAAATTGAATCTTTAAAAAAGTTTTTTAGATTAAAAAATCTATTATTAATAGACTCCTGCAAATTAGAATTTTTGTTAAAAAATTCCTGCAAACTACAAAATATTTTTTCGAACGAATCTTGCACATTGCCGAAAGAATTTTTTATATCATCGGAAAAATTTTTTGGATTAAAAAATCTTTTGTCAAACGAATCTTGTAAAACGGAAATATTGCCGAAAGATTTTTTACCTATTATTTTGCTGAAAGAATGTTGCCAAATAAAAGTATTGTCAAAAGAGTCTTGCAAGTTACAAAATACTGTGTCAAATGAATCTTGCAAACTTGAAACATGTTTGAAAGATCTTTTACCAAATATTTCGTCAAAAGAATTTTCTGCATGTTTAATATTATTTACTTTAAATCTGAAAAAGTGTGATTTAAGAAGTATATTGAAATGGAAATTTAAAACTTTCTGATAAAAGTATTAGAATAAAATAAATAAATAAATAAATGCATAGAAATTTTTTTTTAATGTTATCAATTGTCTTAAAATTTCTTGCATAAAGTTTTGGGCTTAGAAAAATTTTTTTATGGTGCAAACTTAGGGTGCGTTTGGTTCGGGGTTATTCTTGATAACCTTGGTTATCCATCCAAGGTTATCAACAAAAACCTTGTTTGGTTTAGGTATTCGATGATTCCCAAGTAATGTTCCATTCTCGACACGTCAGTAAAAGGGTCATGCAGCCCGGAATCAGAAAACCTCAGAAAACTAAGGTTTTTCTTTATTCCGGGGTTAACGAATTTTTTTTACCAAAAATATCCTCCGATAAGAAAAACATGAAAAAAAGAGAAAAAAATGTTAAAAAATATTAAAAAATGTAAAAAAATAAAAAAATGTTTTAAAAAATTTAAAATTTAAAAATTTATTTTAAAAAAAATAAATAATTTTAAAAAAATAAAAATAAATAAATAAAATATAAATTTTAAAAATAAAAAATAATAATTTTAAAAATAAAAATTTTAAAAATGTTAAATATTTAAAAAATTTAAAATTTTTTTTTAAAAAAAATATAAAAAATATAAAAATTTTAAAATTTTTAAAAAATTTAAAAATAAAAAAATTAAAAATAAAAATAAAAAAAATGTAAAAATATAAAAAATATAAATATAAATAATAAAAAAATATAAAAACATTAAAAAAAATAAAAAAACACATAAAGAAGTAAAAAAATATACAGGAAAAAAAAAGTAAAAAACATTAATAAATAAATAAATAAATAAATAATAATAATAATATTATGTATAGTTGGTTTTGTAATTGAGGGTAACACGGTAAAATATTAAACTAGGGTATTCATTAAAACCTTCAAACAAACAAGTTTTTGTTGCATTACCTAGGTTGAACCAAATAGCATTTGGTTATGTTTTATTCCCCATAACCTTGGTTATGTGATTACCTGGTAATCACATAACCAAGGTTATACATGATGACTTGAACCAAACGCACCCTTAGAGATTTTCCAAAAGTTGTTCTTAACTTAAAAATTTTCTCTAATATTTTGAGATTGCTATTGTGAAAATTATTGCAAAATTTTCAAAGTTCTCAAAATTTTCAAAAAAAGGTTTTAATGACTTGGAAATTTTTTTTTACCTAGAAATTTTCCTTGACTTAGAAATATTTTTTTCTAAGTCTTTAACCCTTAGATTGTTTTTCTTGAAACCCCATTTTTTTTGTGATCAAAGAGGGAGAAGGGAAAGTATAAGTCTAGGGGGAGGTAGATAGATTTAATTTTTTTATCTTTTATATCTTTTTGCACTTAAATTGTAAATTAAGTAATTTACTTAATTTTATTTAATGTCTATTTTAACCCTAGCTTAACTTGGGTTGATCACGCCAAAAAGGAGAAGATTGTTGGAACCCCAATGTTATTTTGGTGTGATCAACAAGTTAAGTTAGGTCCTGGTACTTCTAACCTTATGTCTAAGTGTGCAGGAGTTTAGGAGCACAGGTACTCGAGTGGAAGATGCAACTAGCGAGAAGGACGACACGCGGTGCGTCCGAGGGACGAGGTGCTGTGGAAGAGTACCTCGGTGGGCGAGAAGGAAGCGTGCGGTGGTTCCGAGGGACGAAAGCCAGAGCGGAAGATTGCTCGGGGAGCAAGAGACGCAGCTAGCGAGAAGGTCGGCATGGGGTGTGACCAAGGGACAAAAACTGCAGATGAGTACGCTGGTAGACGAGAAGGAAACACGCGGCGATTTCGAGGGACAAGAAGCCGGAGCGGAAGGCTACTCGAGAAGACCAGAACTTGGGTTCGGGTGAGCCCTTTTCCGGATGGCAGAGATCACCCAAGCGAGCGAATCCGGAGGGGAAGAACTGGACCGAGGCGGGACTGAACTAGAGAAGAGGTCCCAGATGGAAAAGTCAACATCTGTTGACTTTGGGCTCCGGGGCGCCCGGAGCAGTCCGGGGCGCCCGAACTAGACTTTTGACCAGGATCGAGATTTGACTCGATTTGATCGTTGGGGGATAAAGTTTATCCCCCCCAGGGCGCCCGGAACCCCTTCGGGGCGCCCCGACCAAGACTATAAATATAGCCTTGGTCCAGAAGCTTTGGAATGAACTCAGAACTGTAAATCCAACGCTTGTGCGCTTTAGAGTTTTAGTTGAGCTTCTTTCTTTTTGTACGTCAACGTTGTAAGAAGCTTCTCCGCCTGAAGGAGATTGATATTGAGCTTAATCTTCCTTGGATTAATAACCACATCGGTTGTAACCAAGTAAACACTCGTGCCTCTTACAACGTTGAAGCGTAGAAAGCAGAAGCTTAAACATAACTCTAAAGCGCACAAGCATTGGATTTACAGTTTTGACACAAACCTTGGGGTTCCAACACAATATACATATCTGAGAAAGATCCAAAGTTGACAACCCTAATGCTCATGGTAGTAAATAGGGAAGAACGACAACTTAGAGAATCTACAACACGATTGAAACTGCCGAATTGATGCTTCAGCGTGAAGGTGAACTCCTACAAGTAGTTTGCCCACTTGGCATGTCGACTACTCAACTTGTGTGGTCCATTGATGTACTTTAAAGCCTTATGATCAGTGAACAAGATAAATTCCTTCTGCACAAGATAATAACGCCAACACTTCAAGGATTGCATAATAGCATAGAATTCTAGGTCATAGGTAGAGTAATTTTTATTAGCACTAGATATTTTCTCACTGAATAAAGCAATAGGGTGTCTTGATTGACTTAGAACACCACCAATGCCAATGTTAGATGTGTCACAGTTTACTTTGAATAGTTTGTCGAAATCTGAAAGTACTAGAACCGGTGCCTCTGTTATCTTTTGCTTCACTAGTTGAAAACTAGTCGTAGCCGCTTCAGTCCACTTAAACTCGCACCCCTTGAGACACTCAGTGATAGGAGCAATTAAGGAGTTGAAATTCTGAATGAATCTACGGTAAAAAGAAGCTAATTCATGAAAACTTCAGATGTCGTGAATGGTTTTTGGCTGCGGCCACTCTATGATTGCATTTATCTTTGATGGATTTGCACTAACACCATCGGTAGATACTATAAATCCAAGAAATGAAATCGAGGTTATGAAGAAAGAACACTTCTTGTTGTTGATGAACAAGTGTTCCACTTTTAGCTTCTCAAAAATAGTGTGGAGGTGATCAAGGTGTAAAGCTCGTGTCGGGCTATAAATGAGGATGTCGTCAAAGTATACAACTACGAATCTTCCCATGAAAGGTTGCAAGAGCTAATGCATGAATCTCATAAATATGTTGGGTGCATTGGATAGTCCGAAAGGCATGACCATCCACTTGTTTAACCCATGTTGTGTCTTGAAGACGGTCTTCCATTAATCTCCGGGCTTAATTTGAATCTGATGGTATCCACTCCTAAGATCAATCTTGGAGAAGATCTTTGAACCGGAAAGTTGATCCAGCATGTCATCTAAGCGGGGAATCGGAAATCTATATTTCACTGTGATTTTGTTGATGGCTCTGCTATCAATACACATACGCCACGAACCATCTTTCTTTAGCATGAGTAGGGCAGGGACTACACAAGAGCTCATACTCTCACGAATATAGCCTTGTCTCAATAGCTTCACAACTTGTCATTGTAGTTCTTTGGCATCCTTAGGGCTAAAATGATATGCCGGATGGTTAGGTAAGCTTAACCCCGAAAGAAGGTCAATCTGACATTGAATGTCTCTCATATGGGAAAGTCCTTGAGGAAGGTCTTTAGCCATGAAACTAGCAAAGTTGGATAGGAATTGTTACACCTTAGCTAGTAAATCCGAGTCTAGGTCTATTTCATCACTTTTGTAAGGAAGCAAAGCATAGACCGTGTCTTCGTGCTTCATCTCGTTTAAAAATCTGGACATAGAAAGTAGTGTAGAGTTATTGGTTATCAAATTCGAAGGGGTTCTTTCTCGTCGAGGATGTTAGTTAGTCCTAGGAAAACGTACCGGTTCCACTGTACAAAAATTTTTTGTATAAGTGTCGAACCTTTCCTTAAATAACCTATTGTGTTCTTTAGAAGTTAAATTAGGAATCGTAGACGAAACTTAACATCATTGATTCCAAATTTAACTTATCTGTTCTTAATTGTTTAGATTTGAATCGCAAGCGGAACTTAACACTATTGATTCAAATCCACCTAAGTTATTAATTCCATAAATATTAATTTCCAAAATTGGCTTCCAGGACTGCATGGCGAGACACATGACCTTCTTGGATATGGGAGCAACCACCACCGCCTAGGCAAAGCCTTTTAAGGAAAGCTAATATTTATTTCCTTAAATAACTCTAGGTTAACCAAAAAGAATAATCGAATCACAAATTCGAAAAAGAAGAAAACACAAACTCGAAAAACTAATTTGAAAAACTAGATTTAATTGCCTCTTGTGTTTGGAATTCATACAAGGAAAAATAAACTAGCATGATGCGGAAAATAAATACTAGTAATACCTTTCTTTGTAAACTTTAATGACCTCTTGATCTTCTACCGTATTCCTCTTCTAACCTCAGACGTTGTGTGGGCAACGATCTTCCGAGATGAGAACCACCAAGCACCTTCTTCTTCCTTCTAGGTTTCGGTCACCAAGATATCTTCATGAAAAGATGAGGTTCGGCCACCACCAAGCTCCAAGGGATGCTAGGAAACAAAGCCTTCTTCTTCTTCTTCTTCCTCAAGTAAAATCCGGCCACCAACCATGCTCCTAGAGAAGTTGCCGCCGGCCACAAGAAGAAGAGAAGAGGGAGAAGTTAGGGCTGGCCACCAAAGAAGAAAAGAGAGGAAGAATAGAATAGAGTCGTTAGCCATTAAGGCACCTCTACCCCCTCTTTTATAATCCTTGGTTTTGGCAAATAAGGAAATTTTAATAAAAACTTCCTTAATTTCTTTGCCATGAAATAAGAAAAAAAATTATTTTAATTAAAAACAATTTTCTTCTCTTAATAATAATGGTCGACCACCACAAGCTATAAACAAGGAGAGTTTTAATTAATTAAAACTTCCTAATTTGTCTACAGAAATTTATAAAAATTTCTCCAATAATTTTAATCCCTTCATGGTTAGTAAAAAGGAAATTTTATAAATTAAAATCTTTCTTTTAAACATGTGGATAATTTCCAAAAAGGAAAGTTATCTCTAAAAATTAAAATCTCTTTTCAATCTACAAATAAGGAAAGATATCAAATCTTTTCTTAATCTTTTGTAGAAACTAATATAAGAGAATATTTAATTTTTTAAACTCTCTTTTAAAACATGAACATGGTTAAAAAAGGAAAGTTTTCTCAAAATTAAATTCTCCTTTCAATCTACAAATAAGGAAAGATTTCAAATCTTTTCTTAATCTTTTGTAGAAAGCTATAAAAGGAAAGATTTAAAATTTAAACTCTCTTTTAAAACCATGATATCCACATAAGAAATAATTTTAATAAAAATTCCTTTTAATTTTCTAGTGGCCGGCCACCTAAGCTTGGGACCCAATCTTTGGCTGGCCACCAACTTGGCTCAACCTTTGGGTCTTGGCCCGCCCTAGCTTGGGTTCCAAGCTAGCTTGGCCGGCCACCAAAAGTGGGTAAGAAGGTGGGTATGTGGTGGGTATAAATCTCTATATACAAGAGGCTACGATAGAGACCGAGAGGAGGAATTGATTTTGGTCTCCCGATGAAATTAAGCTTCCCGTGTTCGCCCTGAACACACAACTTAACTTCATCAATAATAATTCATACCACTAAAGAATTATTATTGAACTACCGCACCAATCCCAAATTACATTTTTGGGCTCCTTATTATGAGTGTGTTAATCTCCCTGTGTTTAAGATGTCGAATGCCCACTAATTAAATGAGTTACTGACAACTCATTTAATTAATATCTTAGTCCAAGAGTAGTACCACTCAACCTTATCGTCATGTCGGACTAAGTCCACCTGCAGGGTTTAACATGACAATCTTTATGAGCTCCTTTTGGGGACATTATCAACCTAGATTACTAAGACACAGTTTCCTTCTATAATCAACAAGTCACACTATAAGTAATATCATTTCCCAACTTATCGGGCATTTTGATTTATCGAACTAAATCTCACCATTTGATAAGTCAAAGAAATAAATATTAAATATATGTGCTTGTTATTATATTAGGATTAAGAGCACACACTTCCATAATAACTAAGGTCTAGTTCTTTTATTAAATCAGTATAAAAAGAACTTACCTTAAATGGTCATGCTCAATACACTTAAAGTGTACTAGTGTAATTTAGTAGTCAAGATAAACTAATGCCTAATTACACTACGACTATTCCAATGGTTTGTTCCTTTCCATCTTAGTCGTGAGCTACTGTTTATAATTTATAAAGAACCGATAACACAATCTTCTGTGTGTGACACCACACACTATGTTATCTACAATATAAATTAATTGAACATCTACATTTGGTATATATAAATGTAGACACTTGACCAATGTGATTCTTATAAATGTTTATACAAAAGCTAGGCTTTTAGTATACACTCCAACAGAGGAGCCAATATAATATTCCTCCCTTTGATGCTAAGGGTGTTGGTGCTCTTTCGTCCATCATGGATGACACTACGATCATATTGCCAAGGTCGTCCCAACAATACATGACATGCGTCCATTGACATAATATTACAGCATGCTCAATCGTAATACTTGTTGCTAATAGAAAAACTTAAAAGACGCCTTCTATTTATGGTTACCTCACTCCCTTTGCTCTGCCATGACAATTTGTAGGGTTTTGGATGACAATCCATCTTCAACTACAGCTTTTGCACAACTTCTTTACATACAATATTTTTGCATCTTCTATTATCAATAATTATCTTGTAAACTTTGTCTGCAACTGTGTAAGTTTACAGCCAATCCTTTTCTGATTCTTCCTTGGTGACCAGTAGGCGCTTATGTACGATGAGAGTCTTATGACCATCTCCATAAAGAATCTTGTCATCGATATCATTGTAGTAATTTGGCTCATCAATTTGTTCGGATTCATTCTCCATGTCTTCATCAACCAGCAGAGTTTTGTTTTTTTAGGGATTTTTTACAATCTGAAGCTCGATGCCCCTATTCACCATATCGAAAATACTTGATAGAGGTCTTAGAATTACCTTGTGGTGGCTGCTGGGAAGGGCGCAACTCCTGAGGGTGAACAACTCGATTGTTTTGATCACTTTTATTTGTTGGTCTATAGTTTAACTATTTTTCAACCATCAAAGCTCGCTGATAAGCCTCTGAAACTGTCCAGAGTGAGTGGAGGCTCAAGGAATCTTGTAAGGGTTGTCGTAATCCCCCTAAATATCGTCCTATCATTTGCTCTTCGATTTCAAATAGATCATTCCTAGCAATAAGCTAATAAAATTCCTTTGTATAGTTATAGACGCTAGCCCGTTGCCTTAATGTATGAAGTCATTGAAACAACGTTTGCGCATAACCAAAGGAAAGAAAGTGGGTTCTCATAAGTTTTTTCAATTTTTCTCAATCGGTGATTTTAGATTTACCTTGTCTCTCTTGTGATCGTCAAAGTTGCTCCCACCATGCTGAGGATCGACCTTTGAACTTGATAACGACCAATTTTACATTGACGTGATCAAGTACTTCCTTGTACTCGAAAATCCTCTCTATTTTGTTGAGCCAATCAATGAAGTCTTCCGCTTGTAATGTGCCAAAAAAATTAGGAAGATCAACTCAGAAACCAAAGTCCCCATATCGTTCCTCTCGACTATGGTGTTCCCGGTACATCGTACGATGGTGATATGGATTCTCAAAGTAGACTTAGAGTTATGATTAGAAATCTCACGATCTTCAAAATCCCGTGCTGCCAGACGTTGGGTTAATTTCACAACTTACTTTTGCAAATCCTCAATCATCATTACATCCTAGATATTACAATCACAGTGTTGGGCTTCCTCATTTGGAACCTACCTGTTGTGACCACGACTACATCCATGATGACCCTCCATTGGATCTTAATGAACTCTGATACCAACTAACATCGAGTAGAATATAGATTATCCTAGGGTGTGATGTTTCAGAGGAATTAATGAAACAACAAGAGAGAAATAACAAAATAAGAAGTAGCCCAAGCTAGGTTTAAAAAAAAAACTTTTCGAAGAAAACAAGAGTGGGAATAGAAGAATAAAAGAGATGTAGTCGTAACGTGGCTTAAGCGAAACCAATTGATTCAATATCAAAATAACTTCTCCTAAATATCATCTAAGCATAGATTTATATAGCTCTCAAAACCCTTAAAAAAATCTAAATGAAAAAAATAACCAACTAGACTTATTCCCTGAGATTTAGAATAAATTAACCAACAAGACTTGGTTCTTAAGATTTTGGAAAAAAATAAATATAATTAAAAAAATAAAAATTAACGAATAACTACTTAAAAAAAATCCAATTTAGATCTCCTCCTACATAAAAAAAATAGAGACAAAAAACCAGAGTAGATGCTACAGATGAAGATAGATATGTTGGAACCCCAAAAGTTGTTTTGGTGTGATCAACAAGTTAAGTTAGGTCCTGTGTGTTTTTAACCTTGTGTCCTAGTGTGCAAGAACTTAGGAGCACAGGTAGTCGAGTGGAAGACGCAACTAGTGAGAAGGAAGGCATGCGGTGCATCCGAGGGACGAGACGCTACGGAAGAGTACACCGGCGGACGATAAGGAAGCGTGTGGTGGTTCCGAGGGACGAGAAGCTGGAGCAGAAGACTGCTCGAGGAACAAGAGACGCAGCTAGCGAGAAGGTCAGCACGGGGTGCGACCGAGGGACGAAGACTGCGGATGAGTACGCTGGTGGACGAGAAGGAAGCACGCGGCAATTCTGAGGGACGAAAAGCCGGAGCGGAAGCATTCTCGAGAAGACCGGAAGTTGGGTTCGGGTGAGCCCTATTCCAAATGACAGAGATCACCCAAGCGAGCGGAAGGCTCGGTCTAAGGCGAAAGGAGTCAGAGCAAAAGACCCGTCCTGGAAAAAGTCAACAGGGTTGACTTTTCCCTCCGGGATGCCCAGAGCTGTCTGGGGCGCCCGGAACAGTCCGGGGGTGCCTGGAGCCCTCCGGGGACCCGGAACCCTTCTGGGCGCCCGGAGTTGACTTTTTGACCGAATCGAGTTTTGACTCGATCTGAACGTTGGGGGATAAAGTTTATCCCTCCCAAGGTGCCCAGAACCCCCAGGGCGCCCGGAACCCTCAGGGCGCCCCGAACAAGGCTATAAATATAGCCTTGGTCCAGAAGCTTTTCAACAATTCAAGCAATTCATTCTTTCTACACTTGTATGCTTTCTCTGTAGTTAAGCTTTTATTTTCTGTGCTTCATCGTTGTAAGAGGCTTCCCGCCTGAAGGAGATACTAGTGCTAATCCTTCCTTGGATTAACAACCTCCCCGGTTGTAACTAAGTAAATCTCTGTGTGCCTCTTCTTTTCTTTTAACTTACTGCTTATTTATTTTATATGCAAGTGTTAGTTTAAGAAAAGTTGAGAAGGGTTTGCATTTTTTTAGGCTATTCAACCCCCCTTCTAGTCGGCCGCAACGGTCCAACAAGTGGTATCAGAGCCAAGACGCTTCAGAAGGACTAACTGCCAATTGAAGCAAAGATAATGGCCGGACCAAGCATCTACCCACCGAAATTCAAAGGGGAATTCGCTAGTTAGAAAAAGCGAATGCAGGTATTCTTTAAAATCGATTTTGATTTAATGTTAATTATGGAATTCATGTTTACAGCACCAGAAGGTAAGGAAAAACACCACTGGACGAAAAAGGAGCAGGCCGACTACGTGGCAAACGACAAAGCTGAGTATCATCTACTAACCATTATTCCGCCACAAGAAGTCAACCGGATCGGCAACTACGACTCCATGAAGGAACTTTGGAAGAAGCTCCTTGAGCTGCACAAAGGAACGTCCGAAGCAAAACTCACAAAACGGGATCTACTCCGCAACTAGCTCACCAGCCTACGACTTGGGGAAGATGAGACAGTTGCGCATCTGCACTCGAGAATCAAAAAGATCATCACCGGACTGTCGAATTTTGGAGACAAGGTAAGTAACTGAGATTCGCTAAGGTACGCTTTAAATTCATTTCTGAGAAATTCAAAATAGGCATCGCTAGTAGATGCCTTTTATATTTCGAAAGATTTAGAAAAAATTACACTAGAAGAATTTTTCTCGACATTTGAAGTGCACGAATCAAGATGCGCAGGTACGAAGGAGCCCAAGAACAACGTCACCCTCAAAGCATCAAGAGACGAACCTGAGTCGGAATCTTCTCTCGACGACAAGGAAATGGTAATGATGGTAAGACGGTTTAAAAAGCTTTGTAAATCTAAAACTACTAACCATCCGCAGGGCACAAAGAAAAGGACCATCCACTGCTACCACTGCAACGAAGAAGGACACATCAAAGATAAATGCTCTAAGCTGAGGAACAAGGACAAGGACAAAGGTAAGAAGCATGTATAAAAGCGCAGGGTCCTAAAGGCGACGTGGGACGATACGTCGTCCGAATCGGAAGTCAAGGTATTCTCCGGACTCGCATTAATAGCGAGTCATCAAGACGACGACTGTGATTCAAGCTCTTCCGAGATGAGCATCGAGAGCATGATGAAGGGGGAGCTACGTCGGAAGAAAGCAGCAGTTCAGGGGGAGACACGGACAACGAGATCGACAAGGTAAGTGAGGTACGATCTCTTCCTCCTGATAAACTGTTTAAGTTTGTTAAGTTGCTAACTAAAGACTGCTGCAAGTTAGAGAAATAAATTAAGAATTTAAAATAATATTAGCTAAATCCTGCTCTATAGAAGAACTAGTTAAAGTTAAATTAGAAAATGAGAAATTGAAAGTAAAAAATGGAAATATGAAAATTCAAGTAGATAAATTGAAAAACCATGCATTCCTATCTAATACAAATTTTAGAAAGTTTAATAATTTAAATTGATATTATAGATATTATCAGGGACAAATTTGAAATATTTCAAGAAAATATGTCCCTAAGAAATTTTTGGTTAATCCAGTAGGCTGGAACCTATACTGGGTTCCTAAATCTTGCTTAGCCTAAATTTTAATCGAAATTAGCGCTTTCAGTGAGAAAATTAAATAATGAATTTCTTTATTAGATTTTGTCTAAGGAAGTGGTTGTTGCTCCAATAACCAAGAAGGCCTAGTGCCTCGCCACAACCTGTAAGCCAAAATATCGAAATAAAATGTTTAATTAACTTTTTGATAAAGCATTAAATTGAAAATTAATAATGCTTTAAAAAAAATTTTATTTAAACATTTTTTTTGTTCTTTTGAAATTAAAAATTTCTGCTTAAATTTTTTTACTTAGAATTTTTTTAAAAAAAATTTCCTATTTGTTTTCCTTAAGAAAATTTTCTTACCTAAAGTTTTTTTAAACTTAGAATATTTTTTTCTGAAAATTATTGCAAATTCTTTAACTTAGAATTTTTTTAAGAAAGTTAGAAATTTTTTAACCCTTAGATTTTTTTCAGAACCCCATTTTTTTGTAATCAAAGTGGGGAAGGAAAAGTATAAGTCTAGGAGGAGGTAGACTAGAAATTTAAATTTTCTATATTTTTGCACTTTATTGTAAAATTAGTTAGTTTTAATTTTTATGTCTATTTTACCCTAGTTTAACTTGGGTTGCTCACATCAAAATGGGGAAGATTGTTGGAACATCAAAAGTTATTTTTGGTGTGATTAACAAGTTAAGTTAGGTCCTGTGTTTTTGACCTTGTGTCTAAGTGTGCAGGAACTTAGGACCACAGGTAGTCGAGCAGAAAACGCAGCTAGCGAGAAGGACGACACGTGGTGCGTCCAAGGGACGAGAGGTTGCGGAAGAGTATACCGGCGGACGAGAAGGAAGCGTACGGTGGTTCTAAGGGACGAGAAGCCGGAGCGGAAAACTGCTCGAGGAGTAAGAGACGCAGTTAGCGAGAAGGTCGGCACGGGGTGTGACCGAGGGACGAAGATTGCGGATGAGTACGTTGGCGGACGAGAAGGAAGCACGCGGCGATTCCGAGGGACGAGAAGCCAGAGCAGAAGCCTGCTCTAGAAGACTGGAAGTTGGGTTCGGGTGAGCCCTATTCCGATTAGCAGAGATCACCCAAGCGAGCGGAAGACTCGGTCTAAAGAGAATGAAGCTGGAGCAGAAGACCCGGGATGGAAAAAATCAACGGGGTTGATTTTTCCCTCCGGGATGCCCGGAGCTGTCCGGGGCGCTCGGAACCCTTCCGAGCGCTCGAAATTGACTTTTTAACTAGATCAAGTTTTGACTCGATTTGAACATTGGGGGATAAAGTTTATCCCCCCCCCCCCAAGGCACCCGGAACCCTCAGGGTGCCCCGACCAAGGCTATAAATATAGCTTTGGTCCAGAAGCTTTTCAACAACTCAAGCAATTCATTCTTTCTACACTTGTACGCTTTCTCTGTAGTTAAGCTTCTATTTTCTACGCTTCATCATTGTAAGAGGTTTCTCCGCCTGAAGGAGATACTAGTGCTAATTCTTCCTTGGATTAACAACCTCTCCGATTGTGACCAAGTAAATCTCTGTGTGCCTCTTCTTTTCTTTTAACTTGCTACTTATTTATTTTATATGCAAGTGTTAGTTTAAGAAAAGTCGAGAAGGGTTTGCATTTTTTTAGGCTATTCAACCCCCCTTCTAGCCGGCCACAACGGTCCAACAAGATAGAGTGTAGAGTGCCTCCGATGGTAGAATTGTGTGAGTGACAGAGCCCTCACATGGTGCCAACCTGTGCGGTAGCCTCGCGCGGTGCCACCAACTTGACCACCTTGCCCGGTGCCACCTTCGCGTCTTGTGGCCGCCTCACATGGTCGTGCATCATGTGGCGCCCGTGAGTGCAAGTAGTTGAGGGAGAGATGATACAAAGGATGGACAAGCACTTTTCGCCCGATCTGGGAAGGATGAAAAAAACATGATCTATAGTTGGATTCATAAATTTATCGGTCCATTATTTTATATTAAGTAAATAATAAATTGAGGATTAATCCGTCCTTCCTCATGAAAAGTGGAAAACTTTACATACAGAAAGTTTACTTAAGTTTTTAAATTCACTCTACTAAATAAACAAAGCATTAGAGTTGGGATTGCCGGTTATATCAATAATGACATGCATAAAGAGGCTGTTGGTACAATTTTCCTAGGCCAAGGTTGACCAGTTTGACTAATCTTGAGTTGGCTCAAGTTTGAGTCTTGATATTTGAGTTTTGATGTTTGACAATGTATGAGGATTGCAGATGCAATTGTCTGATTGGGGAGATTAGTCAAGGTTGATCAGTTTAATGTGAAAAAGAGTCAAGTAGGTCAAGGTTGAGTGGATACTTGACTGAGAAGTCTTAATTGGAGATTAGACAAGAGCAAGTCTAATGGGAAGGTTGGCAAAAGATGGAAATCCGAGTGGGTCAGCGTTGATCGGACACTTGGTGAGGAAAATTCTGGTGAGTGAAGCTAGGTGAAAGACCTAGTGAGTGAAGCTAGATAGAAAGAAAATTTTGGTGAGTGAAGCCAGGTGAAAAGATCTAATGAGTGAAGTTAGACAGTGTGAAAGTCTTGGTGAGTGAAGTCAGACAGTTGGAAAGTGCCAATGAGTGAAACTAGGTAGTGAGGAAGTCCTGGTGAGTAAAGCCATATATATGAAAATCTAGGTGGGTCAAGATTGACCTGACACTTGGTGATTGGAAGTCCAAGTAGGTCAAAGGATTGACCGGATACTTGGCACAAGGAGAAAAGTCCAAGTGGGTCAAAGGTTTGACTGGACACTTGGTGAAGAAGTCCCAGCAGGTTAATGTTGACCAGATGCTAGGCAATGCGGAGTCCCAACAGGTCACAATTGATAGAATGTTGGGTAGGTGAACGATAGACTTCGGGTTTGATAATCGACTAGGTTAGTCGATTACCGAAGCTTAATCAATTGAGACAATCGATTAAGCAGTTTTCGCAAAGTGCACAGTAAGGTTCATAATTGATTAGGTCAATCGATTAGGTATGCTTAATCTAGTACGGCAATCGATTAAGCCTGGATTTCGCAGATGCACAAAGAGTTTGGTAAGCGATTAAGCAAGGAAGCTTAATCGCTTACGGCTTGCCTCGTGCAAACAGAAGCATGCCTAATCGATTAGGCTAGTCAATTAGGCATGGGTAATCAATCAGGGAAATAGATTACGATTGTAAAACTAGTCGTTGTGCGCCCGATAAAAGAAATTCGTGTGCACTGTTCTTCACATCACTCATAGGTTTTCTTCTCCACTCTCTTCACCGAGCTCACCAGTTCTTAAAGCTTCTTGGAGTCAAGTGTGTAAGTACCCAAGGTAGTTTTGATGTGATCAACCAATTTAGGTAAGTCCTGTTTGTGTTTAAGACTTGTGTCTAAGTGTGTAGGAACTTAGAAGCACAGGAAGTTGAGCGAAATATGTAGCTAGCGAGAAGGACGGCACGGGAGAGAGTCGACGGGATCGGTGCGTCTAAGAGACGAGGTGTTGCGGAAGAGTACACAGGAGGAAGAGAAGGAGGCGCGCGACGTTTCCGAGGGACGAGAAGCCAGAGCGGAAGTTTGGTTGAGAAGGTCGGAAGTTGGGTTCAAGTTAACCCTATTCCGGATGGTTGAAATCATCCAAGCGAGTGGAATTAGAGTGGAAGATCCAGACAAATGCAAGCAGAACCAGAGAAGAAGACTGAGACCAAAAAGTCAACACCAGGTTGACTTTCTAGTCTAGGTGCTTGGACCGGTCGAGGCGCCTGGACCCTCGGGATCCCCTGGGGGTGCCTCGGCCGAGCGACTTCTTGGAGTAGGTTTTAACCCAGTCCGAGTGCTCAGAATTGGTCTAGGTGCCCGAACCAAAAAAGTTATCAACACAATAGGTGTCGTGAGCCGTTGCGACGCGGATAAAATTCTATCCGAGTCCAAGCACTTGGAACTCTTTCAAGCACCCCGAACAGGGCTATAAATATAGCCCTAATACAAGAAGCTAAATAGAACACTTGTAATCAATTCTCTTTCTGTTTAGCTTTGTAATTGAGTGCTTTGAAAGCTATAAGAGGATTTCCCGCCTAAAGGAGACATTAGTGAGCTTTTCATCTTCCTTGGATTAATAACCTCCTCGGTTGTAACCAAGTAAAATCTCTGAGCCTCTTCTTTCTTTGATTAGTTTTCTTTTGTACAAGTGTTTATGTTAATATAGCTATAAAGTCAAGAAAGGTTGTTTTTATGATGCAGGCTATTCACCCCTTCTAGCCGACCAGTAAGAGACCAACAATTGGTATAGCCAGGCTTGCTTTAGAAGGACTAACCGCCATCTAAAGTAAAAGAAATAGCTGGATCCAACATCTATCCACCAAAATTTAAGGGAGACTTCATAATGTGGGAAAAAACACATGGAGGTATTCTTCAAAATCGACTTCGAATTTAATTATAAAATACAATTTTGTAGCACCAACGGATCAACACAGAGTCGAGAAAAAAGAGTACACATGGATGAAGAAGGAGCAAGCCGACTTCGTGGCTAATGAAAAAGTAGAGTTCCATCTGCTTAGCGCTCTTCCACCCCAGGAGGTTAACCGGATTGGAAGCTACGACTCCGCCAAAGATTTTTGGGAGAAATTCCTGGAGCTCCCCACAAAGGTACCTCGGAAGCCAAACTAGCAAAGCGGGGACATCCTCCGAAACCAATTGACGAACCTCTGAATGAAAAAGGGAGAGAAGGTAGCCCAACTCCATGCAAGGATCAAAGACTTGATCACCTAGCTCGACAACCTCAGAGAAAAGATAACAAATCGTGACTCCTTAAGGTACACACTTAACTCTATTCCAAGAACTCAAGAGTGGTATGCCTTGGTAGATACTTACTACATCTCTAAGGATCTCGAGGCATGTACTCTTGAAAACTTATTTTCAATCTTTGAACTTCATGAGTCTTGCTGTATAGATTCTCAAGAAATAGAGAAATCAAATAATATTGCCCTAAAAGCCAAGAAGGATGATTCAAACGCAGACACTTTCCTTGATGACGATGAATTGACATATATGGCAAGAAAATTCAAGAAGTTCTTTCACTCTAATAAATTTAACCAAGCACAGGCAAAGAAAAGAAGAGCAAGGTAGATAAGGTGTTATAACTGCGATGAAGAGGGACACATCAAGGATGACTGCCCAAAGCTAAAGAAGAAGGACAATAAGAAGGGACCAACCACAAAGCACAACTTGAAGGCAACGTGGGACGAGTCATTTTCAGAATCAGATCTAGAGGAGTATGCTAGACTTGCACTGATAGCAAGTCACCAGGAGGAGAGCATAGACGAAGGGGGAGCCTCCACAGAAGAAAGCTGCAGCGAAGAGAAATATACAGACTTCAAAGCGGATCTGGTAAGTGAGATATGTTTACTACCCCTCACCAGTTGTATTCAGGTATTAAATTCATGAGTAAATGCTTGTATAAACTTAAAGTTAAAAAGGATATTTTGGGAAATGAAATTGTAGAATTGAAATCAATTTTAGCAAAAACATGCCCTTTAGAAATGTATGACAAATTAAAAGATGAAAACAAAAAATTAAAGGACCAAATTGAAAAAACAAGGAACTCTGCATGTTTCAATCAAAATACATGGAAAAATTATAGAGGTCTAAATTAGTATCTTAAATATCACAAGGGCAAAATTAGAAAATTATCAAAGAAATATATTTTTAAGAAATTTTTGATTAATCCTGTAGGAAGGAATCTATTTTAGATTCCAAAATCATATTTAGATTAATTATTTTTTTGGACCTACGACTTTTAGAGAGAAAATTAAATATTTAATTTACTTAAAAAGCTTTGTCTAGAAGTGGTTGTTGTTTCAATAACCAAGAAGGTCTAATGTCTCGCTACAGCTTAGAAGCCAATTACTAAAATAAATGTTTAATTGACTAACTGTGAATCATTTAATTGTTAAACTAATGCTTTAAATTGTTTGTCAAAATTTCTATTATAAATTATTTAGAACTTAATTTTTCTGATAAAGATCATTTCTTCACTTATTTGTAAAACTTCTGATCGTTAAAATTTATTTAACAAAAATCATATTTATCATTTTAAAAATTATCTCGCAAAGTTATTTTAGTAAAATTATTTTTCTGTGAAACTTTATCAAAACATTTTTTTTGAAAGTTTTTTGACGGTTAGAAAATTTTCTATGAATTAGTTATCTAAATGTATTTTTTTTAAAATTCTGCTTAAAATAATTTCAACTTTTATATTTGCCTTATATATGTCTGATTAACCTTTGTTAAATTTTTAATTTTTTTCAATAATTAAAAGAGTTTTTCAATTTTTTTAATACAATTTGTTTATAAAACCAGAGTTTTTGAAGCTTGAAATTTTCATATTTTTCTAAAAAAATAGTTTTCCCTTAGACTTTAATTTTAGGTATTTCAAAGTCATTTAAAAGTACCTTATTTAATATGATCAAAGGGGGAGAAGAGAAGAAAATTAAGTCTAGCTAGGAGGAGGGTACTAATTTAATTTTTTTTTGCACATTATTGAGTTACAAATTTATTACCTTGTTATTACTTCTTTATGTTTGTTTACACTAACTTAACTTGGGTTGCTTACATTAAAAAGGGGGAGACTATAAGTACCCAAGGTAGTTTTGATGTGATCAATTAAGTTTGGTTAGGTCCTGTTTGTGTTTAACTCTTGTGTCTTAGTGTGCAGGAACTTAGGAGCACAGGAAGTCGAGTGAAAGAAGCAGCTAGTAAGAAAGACGACACGGGAGAGAGTGGATGGACTCAGTGTGTCTGAGGGACGAGGTGCTGCAGAAGAGTACGTGGGCGGATGAGAAGGAGACGCGCGGTGTTTTTGAGGGATGAGAAGTTGGAGTGAAAGTTTGCCCGAGAAGGCCGGAAGTTGGGTTCAAGTGAGCCATATTCTAGATGGCTGAAATTACCCAAATGAGTGGAACCAGAGCGGAAGATTTAGACCAATGCGATGGAACCAGAGCAGAAGACCGAGACTGAAAAGTCAACACTAGGTTGACTTTCTGGTCCAGGCGCTCGGACCCCCGGGATCCCCCGGGGGTTCCTAGGCCGAGTGGCTTCGCGAAGCGGGTTTTAACCCCAGCTGGGCCCCCGGAACTGGTCCAAGTGCCCAGACTGAAAAAGTTATCGACACGACAAGTGTCGCGAGCCATTGCGACGTGGTAGGCGCCTACAACCCTTCTAGGCGTCCGAACATGACTATAAATATCACCCTGACACAAGAAGTTAAATAGAACACTTGTAATCAATTCTCTTTATGTTTAGCTTTGTAATTGAGTGTTTTGAATGCTGTAAGAGGATTCTCCACCTGAAGGAGATATTAGTGAGCTTTTCATCTTCCTTTGATTAACAATTTTTCTCGTTGTAACTAAGTAAAATCTCTGAGACTCTTCTTTCTTTGATTAGTTTTCTTTTGTATAGGTGTTTATGTTAATATAGCTATAAAGTTGAGAAAGTTTTTTTTATTGTGTAGGTTATTCATCCCCATCTAGCCAGCCGCCAAGGGACTAATAAAGTGTTGCTGCACTTCTAAGGTCAAGAGATGTTCCCAAACAGGAAGAAGAAGCTAGCTAGGGTTTCATTTGTATAAATCTTGTAAGATTTTATTTGTGTTTTCTTCTTCCTTCTTCTTGTTGTATTGAGAGTCTTGTACGAGTTTTCACCACCTCTGAAGTGTTTCTGAGGAGTGTTTTGATAGTTGATGAGTGAGTGATGGCCAAATCCTTGGATTAGTCACTTCTTCTTGAGGTGGATACCAAGTAAATCCATATTGTTAGCATTGGAGAGCTTGCTTCAAGTATTCCGTTGCAAATCATCTCCATCGAAGCACAAGAAGTTATTCCCCCCCCCCCCCCCCCCCCTCCTTAGCTCCGAAGTGACCCAATAGAGGCTATTCAACCTTATGAGAAAATTTTAGAGGAGAAAATCATTCCAAACCAAAATAAGCTTTCTTTATCCGGATAATATTCCATTTTATGGTGTCATACAACTTGGTTTAGAGAGTATTGGTTTTGATGATGAGTGATCATGTCTAAAAGCGCTGGAGATGATGCACTAGGTAAGTGGCTTTGTCGTTGACGGGAAGAAGACTCTATGCTGTAAACTTAAAAAGGGGGAGATTTCCGACACTTAACTTGGGTTGCTCATATCAAAAAGGGGGAGATTGTAAGTACCCAAGGTAGTTTTGATGTGATCAACCAAGTCAGGTTAGGTTTTGTTTGTGTTTAACCCTTGTGTCTAAGTGTGCAGGAACTTAGGAGCGCATGAAATCGAGCGAAAGACGTAGCTAACGAGAAAGATGGCATGGGAGAGAGTTGACGAGTTTGGTGCATTTGAGGGACGAGGTGTTGCGAAAGAGTACGCGAGTGGACGAGAAGGAGGTGCGCAGCGTTTCTGAGGGACGAGAAGCTGGAGAGAAAGTTTTCTCCAGAACATTGGAAGTTGGGTTTAGGTGAGCCCTATTTCAAATGGCTAAAATCACCCAAGCGAGTGGAACCGGAGCGGAAGATCCCGACCAATGTGAGTGGAACCAGAGTAGAAGATCGGGACTGAAAAGTCAACACCAGGTTGACTTTTTGGTCCAAGCACCCGGACCAAAATAAGCTTTGTTTATCCGGATAATGCTCCATTTTATGGGGTCATACAACTTGGTTTAGAGAGTATTGGTTTTGATGATGAGTGATCATGTCTAAACATGGTGGAGATGATGTGCTAGGTAGGTGGCTCTGTCGTTGACTGGAAGAAGACTCTATGCTGTAAACTTAAAAAGGGGATGAAACCCGACACCCCTTTATGCGCACACCAAATAGATCAAACGGGGCGTTAGAGTGAGAACCAGGGAAGGGATCCCTTGTGCAGGCACTTCGACATTCAAGTTAGTAAGGTGGCTGAGCAAAATTGGAGCAGATGAACAGTAGATGTGTGCGTAATGTAAATTGTGAAGTGTAAAACATCACATACCTCGCCAATGGAATGTGGTCTCTCATAACCTTCACAGTAATGAGGTGACAAGGAATATTCGATGTTAGAATATATAGCGGTTGTATGATGGAGGACTGACAATATAAGTAGAGAGCTAAGCCTCTTAAGTCTAATCAACCCTTTTGTCGACCGGGTGTATGCTTTAGTGTTGAGCAATGGAGAGTTATGCCCTTTAGGCTTGACTGGATCTTTGTCCAACCGGCCATATGATAAGAGATTGCCTTGGTACTGAGAAATGAGCTGTTCTCTAAGTTTGACCGACTCAAATTCGACCGGTTATATACAGAGACTGCCTTTGTCATGTGTTGGAAGAGTACCTCGGCAGGATGAGGAGCTATCCCCCTACATCTGACCGAGTTTATTTTATGTTTTGGTGTTGAATGTAGCATTAAGTCCCTCCAGTTTGACCGACGCTTAGGTCGACCAGCTGTACGATGAAAGTCTTGCATTTGAAGAGTGGGGAGTTGAGTCCTTTAAGTTTGACTGACATTGAGTCTGATTGGCTCTATATTAATTGCCTTAGCATTGAGGAGCGATGAGCTGAGTCTGAGCGAGAGTGACTCATTCGATTGTATATATTTTGACTTTGACTGTCATCTCACTTTGACTTTGATTGCCACATCATCACCTCTAGATCTATTCACAACATACCGTATTAATGATGATGAAGAATATTATGGAGATTCAACATATTATGATAAAGAGTCAAAAGTCCAATAATTACTAAGTAGATTTTATCAATTTGGTGCCAAATGATTTTCTTTTTAGGCTACTACATGATATTACTCTAAATTTGATGACGAGTTCTTTCAACTCGGGATGACTAATAGAAGAGGATATGAAATTTTTTTTATTAGTTTGGTAATTTTATTTTTTGGTATTTTAGATTTAATAATTTATAGTCTTGTATTTTTTTGAATTATGAGTATATTTAGATATTTTAAAATTATGAGTATATTAGAAATTTTTTTTCTTTACCAGTTATTATAGTCTATATATGAGCATTTTTTTTATTTAGATCGGATCTAGAGGAGATCATCCTCTATTCTTAATAAAAAATTTTCCTATTGGTGATTTCTCTTCTTGCCTCCTTAATCCCGACGTTAAAAATTCAAAGAAAAATCATAAAACAATATAATCTATTTCCATAAAAAAAAGTAAAGGGAGATGATCGACTAAAAGGCAAAAGAATATCGCAAAGACGCAACCTGGATTTTGCGTACATACTCCCTCTGATAAAAATAAACTAGTCAAGAATTGATTCAACAAATGTAGCTGATGATTTCAACTACCCAAAGAAAAAGATCTTAAAGCTTGTGTGTGCTCAATTTATCACAAAAGCTCGTTATTTACTGATTATCTTCTTAAAATTATTTGGATGACAGAGTAATATGTTGTCTCCGGGTAGCTTCTGGAGTATGCAAACTGATCGTCGAGGCTAGTGTTCGACACTATCTCCGTAAATGATATTGCTCCGCTACGGTGCTTAATGGATTGTTGCAATTCGTTCCCAAGATACAACGACGACGAACGTCTCGGAATCGTAGCACTCCGACTTCCGAGACCAACGAACCTTTTAGTAGACTTCTTGGACTCTTGAATGCACAAGATGAGATGAATGCTTGAGGAAGAGAAGAGAAGATTGAGTGAGTATTCCATCATCTGGAGGGTTCTATTTATACTGAACGAAGAGGTTGAGTGTCCTTTGGGTGAGTGGATGTGTTCCTTGGGCTGGATCGATCTAGATCATCTATTCTGAAGGGTTGTAACCCTTCACCAAGCCCACTTCAATCTCATCCATCAGATCTGAGGAGTTGTGACCCTCAGATCCCGCCTATTGTCATCAGCCATCGGATCTGGATCCATTGATTCGATGCTTCAGATCAAGCCTCATACCAGGCCGTCAGATCGTTACTCTTTGCGATCCAACGCTCTAGATCGCATCACAAGCGATCCATCATATCTATTTGATCAACGTTGATCAACGGTAGCCATTCATTCCCTAAGTCAACTGTCCAGTCATCTCCCTTTACCCACGAGGATGCCGCATAGGCACTGCCACGTCATGCGTACGTGCGAAGTGCAAAGTGCGCCTACAAAGCGCCCATTGCGCACGTGCGCACGTGGCGGGTGGCGGGCTCACAGGTGCGAGCACCTGCTCGCCCTGGGCTAAGGGGTCACCTGTCCTTTTATTTTTTTTTTGTTAACTCCATTAACACATCTTCATTAATAAGTAGAGAATACACATCGAGAATTTCCGATGTGGGACTATTCTCCTATGCACTTTATTAATGAATAACAAATGTTATTTTGGGTTGACTTTAAACATTAATTTCTCATTCACCCTTAATCGGTTTTGAGCAAATTAATAGTCTAAATCTATCTACGCGAATCTTAGATTTCAATTTTGAAGTCAATTACGACTTTCAACAATTGATGGCTTCCTCGTTTTTTCATTCGAAAAATTATATTCCAACAATCCCCCACATGAATGGAAATTAATGCATGTATGCATGCTGACACCTTTTCAAGAGTCCAATCGATAAGTCATTGCATCGGGAGAGGTAGCTTGTGGCTTTGAACCTTCCGTAGTAGAATATGCTTGAGTATACTAGGCTGTACAGTGAACGTGATGTCTTGAACTTTCAGCTGTTGGTGTATACTTAGACAATAACACCCACATAGAGATCTATCTCACCTACTTTATGGTTCTCATGGTTGGTTCCGTTTTGGCCATGGATACCATCTTGGATTCATGAGTGTTTCATTGAAGCGGCTTGTCTTCACACTCACATAGGTGACACTTCTATCAAGAGTATCCTACCATACTCCACCTTATCGGTATAGAAGTCACTAAAGCATAAGCTTAACCTCACTACATGAGGTAGGACAACACAAATTCATCCTAGGATTGGGATAGAGATAAACTATCTAATGTGCTGGACCACAACTTCTGTAACTTCGTTGTCCCATTGAACCAAGATCTTGGGATCTCCAGTCAACAAGGTTGGGTTACCGCTACAGTCGTTTTTAGTTGTAGATTTTTAATCTCATTCCTCTTGATGAGCAGTATACTTGATCTCGACTCAACCCCTTCGTTAGAGGATCTGCCAAATTATCTTTGGACTTAACATAGTCGATTGCAATCACTCCATTCGAGATCAACTGCCTAATGGTATTATGTCTACGACGTATATGTCGTGACTTCCCATTATACATATTACTCTGTGCCCTTCCAATCGCCGATTGACTATCACAGTGGATTAGTACGGCAGACACAGGTTTCACCCAGCTAGGAATATCTTCCAAGAAATTCCGCAGCCATTCAACTTCCTCAGCTGCTTTGTCTAGTGCTATAAACTCGGATTCCATAGTTGACCGAGCAATGCAAGTCTGCTTAGTGGATTTCCAAGATACTGCTCCCCCACCGATCATGAATACATATCCACTAGTGGATTTGGAGTCTTTTGTATCTGATATCCAATTAGCATCACAATATCCTTCCAATACAGCGGGATATTTTCCATAATGTAATCCATAGTTCATAGTATATTTCAAATATCTGAGAACTCGCATCAATGCTTTCCAATGGGTGTCGTTTGGATTACTCGTAAAACGACTCAGTTTGTTGACCGTACAGGCAATATCCGGGCGTGTGCAGTTTGTGAGATACATCAAACTGCCTATTATCCGAGAATATTCCAACTGTGATATGGTCTCACCATGGTTTTTTGCTAAGTGTTGACTTAGATCCATAGGTGTTTTCACTATAGAGAGATCGTACGCATTGAATTTTTTCAATACAGATTCTACATAATGGGATTGTGTTAAAACTATCCCTTCTGATGTCCTGAGAATTTTGATTCCCAATATAACATCTGCTTGACCCATATTTTTCATATCAAAATTTCTGGTCAACATTTTCTTTGTAGTCATGATTACATCATGATTACTGCCCATTATTAGCATGTCGTCTACGTATAGACAGACAATTACATAGCCTTCAGGTGTGTTTTTGACATAAATGCATTTGTCACATTCATTTATTCTGAATTCGTTTGTGACATTACTTTGTCAAATTTTGTGCCATTGTTTAGGCGCTTGCTTAAGTCCGTACAGCGACTTAACAAGTCGACACACCTTTTTCTCATTTCCAAGAGCCATGAACCCTTCGGGTTGCTCCATATAAATTTCTTCTTCCAACTCACCATTTAAGAATGCAGTCTTAACATCCATTTGATGTATTTCAAGGTCATACAGTGCTGCAATGGCTATTAGCACTCGTATGGACGTAATCCTTGTCACCGGTGAGTATGTATCGAAGTAATTAAGGCCTTCCTCTTGCTTGTACCCCTTGGCTACAAGTCTGGCCTTATACTTGTCAATTGATCCATCAGCTTTATACTTACGTTTTAGTATCCACTTACAACCTAATGGTTTATTACCAGAAGGAAGGTCTACTAATTCCCAAGTATGATTATTCATGATAGACTCAATTTCACTATTGACAGCTTCTTTCCACATTGGAGCATCGGGTCTAGAGAGAGCTTCACTTAAAGTTCTTGGTTCAATTTCTGACATGAAAGTCATGAAATCTGGCCCGAACGATTTCTCAACTCTGGCCCGTTTGCTACGACGTGGCTCTTCACTTTGATCGTCAATAGTCCTTTTATAATAGCTAAGTTCGGTAACGTCATTTTTGTTTGAACTTCCGTTGTTATCACTTTCAACGTTTCCCTTTTTATTTGGGAATACGTTTTCAAAGAATATAGCATTTCGAGATTCTATGGTTGTTCCCACATGTATATCAGGAATATCTGATTTGTGAACTAGGAAACGATATGCACTACTATTATGGGCATATCCGACAAATATCGCATCGAACGTTTTAGGTCCGATCTTTACTTGCTTTGGTTTAGGTACTTCGACCTTTGCCAAGCACCCCCACACTTTCAGGTATTTGTACGATGGCTCGCGGCCTTTCCATAGTTCATATGGAGTTTTATCATTTTTCTTATGAGGGATTCTGTTGAGAATGTGATTTGCCGATAATATTGCTTCCCCCCACAAGTTTTGAGGTAAGCCTGAATTTATCAACAAGGCATTCATCATTTCTTTTAGTGTCCGATTTTTACGTTCGGCAACACCGTTTGATTGAGGTGAGTAAGGTGCCGTTGTTTGATGGATAATGCCAAATTCTATACAAAATTCATCAAACGGTGCACCATATTCTCCGCCTCTATCGCTTCGAATTATTTTAATTCGTTTGTCAAGTTGGTTTTCAACTTCTGTTTTATAGGTTCTGAACGCCTCTAGGGCTTCGTCTTTACTTCTTAAAAGAAAGACATAACAGAACTTTGTGCAGTCATCGATAAAAGTAATAAAATATTTTTTACCTCCTCTAGTTTGCACAAATTTCAAGTCACATAGATCACTATGTATTAACTCTAGAGGAGTTGTCGTCCTTTCCACCGAATGAAAAGGTAGTTTCGTCATTTTCGCTTCCACGCACACTTCACATTTGAGTGTTCCGTCAACATTGACGTTTGGTAATAAATTTAATTTGACGAGACGTTTGAGAGTATTATTATTCACATGTCCGAGTCGATCATGCCATAAATTAAAACACTCAACAACATAGCTGGAAGCATTTATTTTATTACCATCAAAATTTGAGTACAGGCATTACAACCATTTTGAATAGACCCTTTTCTAGGTACCCCTTTCCTACGAAGACACCATTCTTCGTAAGTACAAAGTTGTCTGACTGGAACACTAGCCTAAATCCGGCCTTGACCAATGCCGCTCCGAAACTAGGTTCTTACTGATGGGAACATGGAGTACATCAATGAGTGTTAGCTCCTTTCCGGACGTCATCTTGAACAACTTTTCGAGTCCAATAATTGGCGGCGTCGTGGAATTACCCATATAGAGCTTCACGCCATTTATCGGAGTATACTTGGAGAACATCGCTTTATCGGAGCAGATATGACGAGTTGCTCCAGTATCAATGAACCACTGCTTCGGGTTGGTATCCACCAAGTTGGCTTCAAATACAACCGCAGTGAGATCCAAGTCCTCAAGAGAGGTTGCGACATGATTCGCAACATCCTTTGGCCCCTTGGTTGGCTTCTTTGGGCGTCTGCAGTCCTTGGATAGGTGTCCTGCCTTTCCACAGTTGTAGCAGGAGCCTTTGAACTTCTTTGCTTGAGCCTTCCTTTTGAACTGCTTCGGCTTTTTGGCGTTCGGCTCGACCAGGTTGGACATTTCGTCTATAGTCCGCTTGGTTCCTCTGGAGTCGGATAACTTTCGATTATCCTCTTCTATTCGTAGCCTCAGGATCAGGTCTTGCAGCCCTATTTCCTTTTGCTTGTGCTTTAGGTAATTCTTGAAATCCTTCCATGACGGAGGAAGCTTCTCAATTACCGCAGCAACTGCGAATGTCTCGTTCAGCTTCATGCCTTCGGCGTCCAGATCATGCAGTATTAATTGCATATCTTGGACTTGAGATGAGACGCCTTTTGAGTCCACCATCTTGAAATCCAGAAATCGACCGACGATGAATTTCTTCAATCCAGCATTTTCGGTCTTGTATTTCTTCTCAAGGGATTCCCACAAAGATTTTGCCGTCTTCAGAGAACACTATACGTTATATAACGTGTTGTCCAAGGCGTTGAGTATATAATTGCGGCACAGAAAATCTCCATGAGACCACGCATCGCTAGCAGCCTTACTTCCTTCCGTAGCGGCTGGCGTGTCTTCGTACAAAAATCGTACAAGGTTTAGCGTTGTTAGATAAAACAACATCTTCTGTTGCCATCTTTTGAAGTCGGTTCCTGTGAATTTCTCCGGCTTTTCTCCGTGCGGAATGGTTGTCGGAATGGCGGTCGGAATGGCCGTCGGAATTTCGGAATGTCATTGGTAGCCATATCGTTTGGAAATATCGTTTACGACTGTTGTCTCGGGTAGCTTCGAGTATCCAAACTGATCGTCGAGGCTAGTGTTCGACACTATCTCCGAAGATACAACGACGACGAACGTCTCGGAATCGTAGCACTCCGACTTCCGAGACCAGCGAACCTTTTAGTAGACTTCTTGGACTTTTGAATGCACAAGATGAGATGAATGCTTGAGGAAGAGAAGAGAAGATTGAGTGAGTATTCCATCATCTGGAGGGTTCTATTTATACTGAACGAAGAGGTTGAGTGTCCTTTGGGTGAGTGGATGTGTTCCTTGGGCTGGATCGATCTAGATCATCTATTCTGAAGGGTTGTAACCCTTCACCAAGCCCACTTCAATCTCATCCATCAGATCTGAGGAGTTGTGACCCTCAGATCCCGCCTATTGTCATCAGCCATCGGATCTGGATCCATTGATTCGATGCTTCAGATCAAGTCTCATCCCAGGCCGTCAGATCGTTACTCTTTGCGATCCAACGCTCTAGATCGCATCACAAGCGATCCATCATATCTATTTGATCAACGTTGATCAACGGTAGCCATCCATTCCCTAAGTCAACTGTCCAGTCATCTCCCTTTGCCCACGAGGATGCCGCATAGGCGCTGTGGCGGGTGGCGGGCTCACAGGTGCGAGCACCTGCTCGCCCTGGGCTAAGGGGTCACCTGTCCTTTTATTTTTTTTTGTGTTAACTCCATTAACACATCTTCATTAATAAGTAGAGAATACACATCGAGAATTTCCGATGTGGGACTATTCTCCTATGCACTTTATTAATGAATAACAAATGTTATTTTGGGTTGACTTTAAACATTAATTTCTCATTCACCCTTAATCGGTTTTGAGCAAATTAATAGTCTAAATCTATCTACGCGAATCATAGATTTCAATTTTGAAGTCAATTACGACTTTCAACAATTGATGGCTTCCTTTCTCTAAATCGTTTTGGTCCATTTAAGGCCCCAATATCCAACATAATATATAACCACTTTACAAGGTGAAATGTCAAATGCACATTTAAGAAGAGCACAAACTTAGAACATTTGTTGACAAATTATAATATGTTGGATATAATTATCCCTATTAGATGAATTTATTTATAAGTTATATATGTGAATACGATCTGAACCTTTTAAAGTGATCTAACGTAGACTTATTAGATTCGGTTGTTAGATGTAGACTTTGTATATGTAGAACCTATAGTCTCACTTTTATTATTATCTATATGTTGATAATAGATATTCAGTATATATATGAATTTATAGTTTTGTATCTATTATTATGATTGATAATAGATGTCCAGTATATATAAGGTTAGTTTCCATGGGCTTAGAGAATCATCTTCATATAGTTTCTTGTTCCTCATTGACAAAATATTTTACGATGCCTAAAGAGGTTCCTTATTTATTATGTTTATATATTTATTTTCTTATGAAACGTATATCTATACTCACATATTTTTATTTTTCCTATTTAAATTTTTATTTTAATTGTCTAGAATTCATGCGATTTAATTTTACCAGAACTATCAAAATCCACATTGAGGATTTTTTTTTTCTACAACCAAATTCCACAGATAACATATTAAAAGTTTACAGTTTGGCAATCAAATATTTTAAAAACGCATGACAAAGGATGGAATTCCAATTTATTGAAAGTTCCTACGATGAGACATAGAATCAACGTGAATCCTCATCCCTCAGATTTTGATGAATAGAAAGCTGCATACGCCAAAATATTTGATCAGATAAATGTTCAATTAAATAAAGTTAAATGCAAAGATTGAATAAATCAAACCGAGAGACGAAATAATTCACCAAACAACAAGGCCAAGCAATCAGTGATCCCTTAGCATCCCCTAGAATCTTGACGCTACCATAAGGTCGTATTAAGTGCTCAGTGTTATCCATTGGAGTTCCAAGGTGTATTCCTGCCCAATTAGGACCTATCTCATATCCCCCCACCCTAGCATTTGAATCAAGGGTTTGAACAACTCCAATTCCCACAATTTTATCTGCATCATTCAAACTCTTCAGAGATACTTCAGCTCCAACCTGCACTTTCAGGAAAAAGAAGATCAGGATCGTGAAGCAATATATTTTTCAGGCATTAAAAGTGAAATATACCTTGAGACTTGATTTTTCGTCTTCAATTTGATCATGGAGAAGGCCACTTCTTTCCTCTTCCTTCATGGTATAAACGAGTAGTCATGAGAAAGAGATTAAATTCTAGTTTTGGCATTTAGACAGTCATAAAATTTTTAGTAAATGCTGCACTGTTTGATGCATCTAAATGGCTGTATGTATTTGGAGTACCTTTGTGAGATTTTGTTGATCTGGTATCACGCCACCAGTCCTGGGGAAGATGTCCAATGTCCTTGATCCATGAATGCCGTCGTCATAGCAGATATCAGGGATGTGCTCTACCTTGCTTCTCTGTTCTGTAATCGCATTGAGGAAGAAGGGGTTGCACTCAGAAAAGTGCAACTTCTGGAGGGACGCCAAGAATTCGATACCTATTGGGATCGTCATCAGTTGCAAGAGGCCTTCCATGATTAACAATTGCAAATTCCTCAGGGACCCTTGATATATTGTTATCTTTCCGAGGTTTGGCAAATGAAGCAAATGAAGTTCTTTGAGATTAGGGAACCAGGTGTTGCGAAAGGTTAGCGTCACGCCGTCATATGCCTTCTGCAGATAGAGCACAGTCAAATTCTGAAGTTGATAAAGTGCAGGAAGAGGATCTCTTTGCAGTCGACTCCAACTCAAACGCAACACCCGTAGATTGTCACTGAGAGAGATGAAAGTTTGGGACAGCTGCACGTAGTTATCCTTGAGTAATGATTGGGGAGCATCGATCAATTCTAATTCCACCAGCTTGCCTTGTAGATAGAGCACACGAAGATTCTTCATAAAGAGACCGAATTCTCGCAAATTGAGGACCTCGTTCTCGTCGTAGGCAGCAATGGACAACTTATACAGGAAAGGCATCTGCGATATCGAGTAGCGCAGTTGTGAGCAGTGGACTGATCTCACCTTGGATATGATGAGCACTCTGATGTTCGTCAGATTCTGAAGCTGCCACACGGACTCATCATCAGCTTCCAGGTCAAGGTGTTGCAGTCTCGTAAGATTCTGTAGGCCCTTGGGAACCTTCACATGTCTAATGGAATGAAACTCTCGACGGCTCGGGTCGTCCAGTCTGCTAGCAAGCAAGTGCAGCAGATTCTTCAATAGGGTTATTGCTTTAGGCAGCTTCACGATTCGAGTATAACGGGCATCAATCGTTTGCAGATTCTGAAGCTTCTTTATGGTCTCCGGAAGCTGTGTGACCCTGGTCCTCCTCAAGCCTAAATAGTGCAGGTTGTATAGCTCTGTCAGTCCATCAGGAACTCTGTCGATGTTTGCATTTTCTAGATCTATTACCCTCATAAATTTTGCTTCTTTTGATATGGTGCGCATTAACTCATCGAAAGCAGAAGAATTGTGCTTGTATATAAGTAAAGACCTGGTGCGAGAGAAATCCATCTTAAACAACACGCTGTTTTTGGTGAAGTCATGCACTGACAATCTACGAGCTTCATCTCTCAACTTTGGTGCTTCTGATTCATTCCACACCATGCTAAATTGTTCCTTTCTGGCCGCTGAAAGAGTTATTTTAAGGAAAAGATTACTCATCTCACATCTCCTCACACTTCCATCGTTATTCTTCTCCACAACCCGCAGCAGGGAACGGTAGATGAGTTCGTTAAAGATTTCTTCTGCAACTTCCTCTTTTGTTTGTTTATCCTCGTCTTGGACGAAGTTTTCGGCTACCCAAAGTCGAATCATCTTTTTTCCCTTTATGTAGTTATCCAACTGGAACATACTACAATACAGGAAGCAGTTTTTCACATTGCCCGGCAGATATTCGTAACAAAGACTCAAGACTTGGTTCACATCATCCGCATTGCTAGATTTGGGCTGCTGCTTGAGTTTACAGTGAATACGTTCTAATTCCGCAGTTTCTTTGTTTGTAAGCATCCATAGCCTGGCAACGGCCACAATAGCCACAGGCAGGCCTTGACAGTATTTTAAGATTTCCCACAAATTCTCAGAAGCAACAAGATCATGTATATCCGCCTGTCTCTTGAAAAGCTCAAATGATTCCTGATCATTCAGTTTGTTCAGCTTCATAGGCTTAAGGTCATTTACCTTTTTATCCACGTCAACTAAGCATGTCGTAATAACTATCCTGCTTCCTTGCTTATTGTCTATAAGCAATCTTTGAACATCCGAAATTAGTTGCAGATTCAGAACGTCATCAAGAATAAGCAAGTAACGTGTCTCTTGCAGAAGGTTATTAACCTTGTATGGTAAATTAATCAGATCAGATGCATTATAAATCTCTTCTTCTTTTGCAGACAATTCTTTAAGAATTCTTGTCAGTAATTCTTCCATTTCACAAGACTTTGAAAGAGTAATCCAAATTTTGCAATCAAAACGAGAGGCCAATGCCTTACTTCTATAAACCTCACCAACCATGGTGGTCTTGCCGACGCCTCTCTTTCCCACAACTGTTATCAAGGAGCGTTTAGGTTCTCCATCTGCTAACCACCCTCTCAGAATCTCTCTCTCTTTTCTGTGAATGGTCTTGTCATCCTCGGAATGCTCAAGCAAGTCTGATGGATCGATACGAACTCTTCCGGTGTTTGGTTCGTCCGAACAACCACCATTTTTGGATAAAAAATTCTTAATATCATATCGTTCTTTCATTGCGTCGAGATGAGCTAGGTCGCCTTCTATTTGTTCCAAATTAGACGATATCCTCTGCAAGATCATAGTCTTTCTGTTATGAAAACCCCAGACTCGGCGGTAAGCTAAGAGATCAGAAATTTGGGATCGCTTTGGCACCGCAGTGAGATACAAAAACTCATCGATGGCATCTTCCAAATTGTTCGCGATCTCCCTTGCTCGTTGTAGCCAAGGTTCCATGACGGTATTATGTTTTTGCACATCTACATTACTCAAAAATGTGTGTATATGCTGAAACTCACTGATAATACGTCTCATCCGACTCGCAATATCACCAAATGGCATTAGTTGTCCATCTTCAAGAAGTGTTCTAATGACAGTTATAGCTTCCCCAGCTAATGCTAGAATAGCCCTTCCGATCAAAAAACTTGGGTCCATACTTGATCTGTTCTTTATAAATTTGGAGAACTGGGCGTGCCTAATATTTCAAACAGGGCAGGTTGGTTATGACGAGGCTAATCAACAGATTTGAGATAATAAGTAAAACAATTAACTAAATACAATAACCAAATAGCAGGAGGTATATTAGTGGTATAAATGGTTTAAGATCTGCAATGAATTAAACATTGGTAGTCTTTTTTTCTTTCTGTTTTTTTGCATGAGAAGATGTTCTTAAATTTTTATGGAACAAAATGATAAAAAATTAAAAATACAAGGGAAAGACCAAGCTATGATTGAGCAAACTGATGTAGGCCTACGCTCGAGGCCGACTGTGCCGAGGTTGTCCGACCCGAGGGGCAAGACATTGTCGACGGACGGATGCGGGACTTTTGAACCTTCGAGGGCTTCGAAGTCGGTGGCATGAAGGCCACTGGCGGTGTGGCAAAAGTCCCTTGTGGCAGAACGGCAAGGGACAGTGTCCGATCAGACGACATGGAGGCCGTTGTTTGTTGAACCAGGGTTGGGGTCGAAGTTTCCACCCGCTCGGTCGACTGCGCCCCCGAGGTGGCAGAACGTGATGAACGTTCGGCTCGGCGCCTCTTGTGCATGTTCAGTGGCACATCGGAGGAGACCGAGCCCGATGGCTCCTCAACGAGAATGATGGGGCGTCGCTCGGTTGGAGGTTGTGAGCCCGGGGTGGCTCCTCCTCTCGGCGCGTGACTAGCCTCGCTTCGCCCATAACAACGGGAGTCTCCTCACTCACGCCGAGCGGATCATCATGTGAGCTGATCGGCTGAAGGCTTCGGCTCGCCAGTTCTTCAATGGCCACCGTATCGATCGCGACGTCCTTAAGCTTCGCCTTGCCAGTCATGTGTGCTCGCATCATGACGTCAGCTGCAAGAAAGAAAGAGAAATCAGTTAGCATCAAAGAAAGAATTAAATGAGCTTCATACCTAGGCTGGTCGACAACCTGGTGCGGATCGGACTCAGGCCGAAGATGTACAAGACACCCTCCAGCAGCAACCTATGGATATAATATTTTTGACCGAACAGCATGGAGGCTGTGTGCAAGTAGTCCGATTAGCTCTTGTGGCTCTTCAGAGGACGCTGAAGCGCCACTTCAAACTACCGGCTGGTCAGGAAGTCTGGCCGCTTGAGAAGACGCATAAAGAAGAAATACTCTTTCCAGTGCTTGTTGGAGGTTAGCATCTTATCGAAGAATACCAAACTGACTCGAGACTGGAATAGGAAGGTTCCCAGATTAGATAGTTTAGGGTAATAGAAAGTTTGAAGACTCATAT
Source organism: Zingiber officinale (assembly GCF_018446385.1). Classification (NCBI taxonomy): domain Eukaryota; kingdom Viridiplantae; phylum Streptophyta; class Magnoliopsida; order Zingiberales; family Zingiberaceae; genus Zingiber; species Zingiber officinale. The sequence goes on from NC_055994.1 coordinate 87,488,147, forward strand.
TAAGCTTCAACATGGATGCCAGTCCCATATCACTGCGATCCTCTATTTGCCCACCGAAGAGTACAGCGAGCCGAGTGCCGGGTATCGAGGCCCTGAGCATCAAATCATTATCTAGGGCCCGCTCGCCAAGATCTGGGAGGACGCACGAGCCCATGTGGCGATGATGCCTCCAAGCGCCCTCGTGAACAGTTACACCCAAATGTCCACTGGAGTAAGTATTTTAATGTAAATTCATAATTTACCTCCAATCGGCACTCATAAACTCTCTTTTGATTGTCCGCAATACTGGGTGGAGAAACTGGCCATGTACCACAGGCTCGCGTTTTTGGAGGAGGAAGTAAAACAACTAAAGGCGTCGAGCGGCCAATCCTCCGTCATTCAAGAAAAGATGGACACCGAGGTGACCATACTCCAAGTTGCTCTGCAGAAGAGCGATAAGCTGCTCGAGGTCAAACGGGCCAAGAGCGCTGGGCAGGCCACCATGCTAGAGTGGCTGAATAAGTAGGTCACCACTTTAGATAATAAGATCGAGTCGACAAACGCGAGGAAGAACCGGGCCATCGCCGACCTAGATGAGAAGAATAAGGAGGCCCGGGCTCTCACCCAAAAGCTAAAGGAGGTCGAATACTTTTTGGTGGTCAAACGAAACAGCTGCTCGGTCGAAGAAACGACCCTTCGCGACCAAATTGCCTCCAGAGATACAGCGCTGGCCACCGCCAAGGATGAGCTAGAGGCCTCTCGAGTGGACCTGAAGACCTATCAAGAGGCTGAGTTGAATATGTTTGAGGTCAGGAAGTAAGCCTACATCCGCTCAGACGAGTTCTGTGACAAAGTCACTGACTGGGCCCTCCGACTATTCGACTTGGCGATTGACGGGATGATCAATCAGCTTCGTGAGGGAGGCCACCTGTCGGCCGATCTGACCAGCAAGGTCATAAGCTGGGACAAGCTTACAGCCGCGCTGCCCGACGATGCCCTGGATTATCTTGAGTGAGGCAGAGCCCTTTAATTTGTAATCCCAAAGTTTTAATGAATGCTCGTCCGTTCGGACAACCTTTATTTCCTTGCATGTTTTTTCAACTTCTTTGAGTTTAGAGCGAACTCCCAGCCCTGTGACTCCGCTCGTCCACAGTTGGTCCACCCAGCCGACCAATCCACTTCGAATTCAGTGGTGCACTTGTTCTATGCACCGCCGATCAGTCTTGGGGATGCTTTGAAGTGTAGTGTTGAACGGTCACTGTATTTTGTAGACTTTGGCCTTTGAGTAGCCATTGCTTATCTTCTCACTGAGCCAAGTGTTTAAGGTCACTGGTCGACCATTGGTACAGAGTGTGCAGGACTCGAGTTTAAGGTTGTCGCTCGACCCTTGGCAGAGGCAGGGATTTAACATCACTGCTCGACGGTTTGTTGTGGATTCGGGTTTAAGGTCGCCACTTGACTATTGATGGGGACAAGAGTTTAACGTCACCACTTGATGATTTGACGTAGATTCGGGTTTAAGGTAACCGCTCGACCGTTGATGGGGACAAGAGTTTAATGTCGTCGCTCTACAGTTTGATGTAGATTCGGGTTTAAGGTCGCCACTCGACCTTTGATGGGGACAAGAGTTTAACGTCGTCATTCGACGATTTGATGAAGATTTGGGTTTAAGGTATCCGTTCGACCACTGATGGACACAGGAGTTTAAGGTCGCTGCTCGACCGTTGGTGCAGACACGTGTTTAAGGTTGCCACTCGACTGCTGACGAAGACAAGAGTTTAACGTCACCGCTTGACGATTTGATGTAGACTCGCGTTTAACATTGTCGCTCGATGATTTAATGTGGACATCAACTGTAGACAAGCGTTTAAGGTTGCCGCTCGACCGTTGATGGAGACAAGAGTTTAACGTTGCCGCTCAATGATTTATTGTGGTCTCGGGTTTAAGGTCGTTGTTCGACCATTGGTGGAGACAAGAGTTTAACGTCACCGCTCGACGATTTGAGGCAAACCCGTGTTTAACGTTGTCGCTCGACGATTGGAGGTAGACCTATGTTTAATGTCGCCGCTCGACGATTGACTTAATCCTGGGTTTAAGGTCGTCGCTCGATCGTTTGAGAAAGATGTACTTCAAGGGGCTTCTGTTTTTTTTTATTCAAATTTTGCCCTGCGCTCGAGAGACATACAAGAAATACAGTACATAGTATTCACTTACGCACCTCTCATCCAGCCCTGTAGGGTTGAAGATGGTTTGCGCTACAACTCTTTATCCTCCAGATAGTAGGCGTCCGAACAGAGCTTCTGTACGACCTTGAAAGACCCTGCCCATAGGGCCTCGAGCTTGGTGGCGTCGCCAACCAACTTCACTTTCTTCCAGACGAGATCACCGACATGGAAGGATCTTGGGATTACTCTCCGGTTGTAGTTTTACTTCATCCATTATCGGTACGCCGTTAGCCGAACGGCTGCTTTAGCGCGCGTTTCATCCACCAGGTCGAGCTTCATATGCCTCCCTTTAGCGTTTCCTTCGTCATAGAGTTGCACCCGATCGGACTCCACTCTGACTTCTATGGGGACCAATTCTTTGCCGTCGTACACCAAATGAAATGGGGTTGTGTCGGTCCCCTCTTTTGGAGTCGTGCGGAGAGACCACAACACATTGGGGAGCTCATCAATCCAGCAACCTCCCACGTGGTCGAGCCAAGCGCGTAAGACTTTGAGGATCTCTCGATTGGCGACTTTGGCTTGTCAGTTGCCCTGAGGGTAGGCCACTGAAGTGAAGGTTTATTGGATGCCATAACCTTCACACCAATCTCTAAGCTCTTGACTGGTGAACTGTCTTCCATTGTCGGACACGAGTCGGCGTGGAATGCCAAACTGGCAAATGATATTTTTCCAAATAAATTTGATGATCATCCGCTTGGTGATTCTTGCAAGCGGCTCAGCTTCCACCCACTTAGAGAAGTAGTCAACCACAACAAGCAAAATCTTTCGCTGACCGGTCGTTATTGGGAACGATCCAACCATATCCATGCCCCATTGGTTGAACAGGCATGATACTGTGGACGCCTTCATTTCTTCGATTGGTTGGTGTGACAGGTTGTGATACTTCTGGTAGGATAAGCAGGTGGTCACCGTCCGAGCGGCATCCTCCTGGAGGGTCAGCCAGAAATACCCGGCTAGGAGTATCTTACGGGCTAGCACTCGGCTGCCCAGGTGACCTCCGCAAGAGCCTTGGTGCACCTCCTTTAGGATGTACTCGACGTCTTCCGATCTAACGCACTTGAGGAGGAGCTTGGAGAAGGCTCTATTGTAGAGCTGATCCCCGATCAAGGTGAACCGTCCGACCCTCTTCTTTAGCAAACAAGCTTCTTCTGGATCGGCAAGAGCAGCTCCTGACCACAAGAACTCCGTCAGGGCCGTCCTCCAGTCTTACGGGAAGGTTATTCCCTCCATCCGATCGATGTGCGCCTCGAGTGAGACTTGCTCGATTGGCTGACCTATGATGATCGGCATCAATGAACTGGCTAGTTTCGCTAACTCATCCACCGTCTGGTTCTCCGCTTGGGGGATCTTATGTATAGCGACCTCCTGGAAGTTGGTTTTTAACCTCTTGAAAGCCTCTACATAGAGCTTCAGCCGTGTGTTGCTTATCTCGAAGGTTCCGGATAGTTGTTGGGCGGTGAGCTGGGAGTCCAAGTGGATGAGGACTTTAACCGCTTCCACATGCTGAGTTGCTTGTAGGTTGGCTATCAGCGGCTCATACTCTACTTCGTTGTTAGTGGCTCGGTAGTCCAGTCGAACGGGCAGCTGCATCTGATCCTCCCGTGGTGAGATAAGCAATATGTCGATCCCGCTGCCTTGTCGAGTGGACGAGTCGTCCATATATATCTTCCATGTTGCTGCCGACTCATCACTCTGGACTTCTATGATGAAATCTGCCAAGGCTTGAGCCTTGATCGCCACTCGGAGCTAATACTGATTGTCGAACTCGCTCAGCTCGGTCGTCCATTTAATCAGCCGTCCGGACGCCTCCGGATTGAGGAGGACTCTTCCTAGAGCGCTGTTAGTCGTCACAATTATTGAGTGTGCCAGGAAGTATGTGCAAAGCCTCCACGTGGCAAGTATTAATGCATAAGCCAACTTTTCGAGACCAATGTAGCGGGACTCAGCATCTTTTAATATGTGGCTCAAAAAATATACAGGCTACTGCTTTGGGCCGTTCTACCTAACTAGAGCTGACCTGACTGCATGCTCATTAGATGACAAATAGATCCAGAGTGGCTCAACCACAACCGGTTTGGCTAACACAGGCAGTGAGTTTAGATACTCCTTCAGCTCCTCTAGTGCTCGGTCGCACTCGGCGTCCCAATGGAATTTTGTAGCTCGGCGCATTATCTTGAAGAATGGCAGGCTCCGATCAGACGACTTGGATATGAACCTGGATAGTGTCGTGATCCAACTGGTTAACCTCTGAGCTTCCTTCAAATTCCAAGGCGGAGGCATGTTCTACAAAGCTTAGACCTTACTCGAATTGGCTTTGATGCCCACTCGGTGACTATGTAGCTCAGGAAGCAACCACTCTTCGCGTCGAACAGACACTTACTCGGGTTCAGCTTTATTCCATATGTTCTCAGTGTGCGGCAAGTCTCGCCAATATCTGCGCATAGGACAGCAGCTTGGAGGGATTTAATTAGTATGTCGTCGACATATACCTCCATATTACGGTTGATTTGTCGTTGGAACACTTTGTTCATCAGCCTTTGGTAGGTGGCTCAAGCGTTCTTCAATCCGAATGACATGACGTTGTAGTAGTATGTTTCGTCAGCCATAATGAAGTTGACCTTCTCTTGATACTCTCGGACGAGTGACACTTGGTGGTAGCTCTGATAGGCGTCGAGCATGCAGATCAGCTCACAGCCCATCGTCGAGTCCACCATTTGGTCTCTCCTGGGCAGTGGATAGAAGTCCTTCGGGCATGCTTTGTTTAAATTGTGGAAGTCGATGTAGACCCACCATTTGTTGCCTGGCTTGGAGACTAGCACAACATTAGCTAGCCAGCTCAAGAACTAGACTTCCCTGATATGGCCGGCCTGTAGTAGCTTTTCTGTCTCTACCCGAATGATCACATTCTGCTCCGCACTGAAGTCCCTTTTCCTTTGCTTGACCGATCGAGCGTCCAATCGGACGTGAAGCTCGTGCTAAGCCACACTCGGTGAGATGCCGAGCAGCTCATGTGTCGACCAGGTGAATACATCAATTTTGTTTGAGGCATGCAATCAGCTCTACCTTCTTCCCCTCCTCCAGGTCAGCGACGATGAAGGTCGTGTCTTCCGACCAGCTCGAGTGGATCTAGACCTCCTCCTTTTCCTCGTATACCAGAGTAGGAGGTTTTTCAGTGATAGTATTTACCTCTAGCCATGGAGTCTTCCGAGTGGCTGTGGCCTCAGTCTTAACCATCTCCACATAGCAGCGTTGAGCGGCCAGTTGATCGCCCTTCACCTCGCCCACCTAATCGTCCACTGAGAACTTTATCTTTTGGCAGTAAGTTGACACTACCGCCCAGAACTCGTTGAGAGCCGGTTGGCCCAAGATGAGGTTGTAGGCCGATGGTGTGTCCACCACTATGAAGTTGGTGGTCTGGGCCCTCCTCAACGGTTCTTCTCCCAACGAGATGGCTAGCCTTGTTTGGCCGATAAACAATACTTCATTACCTGTGAATCCGTAAAGCGGGGTCACCATGGGTAGCAACCCACTTCGATCAATCTGCAGCTGATCGAACATCTTCTTGAAGATAATGTTCACCGAACTCCCCGTGTTGACGAAGGTCCGGTGAATGGTAGTTGGCGATTACCACTCGGATGATCAAAACATCATCATGAGGGATCTCTACACCCTCCAAATCGCTGGGGCCAAAGCTAATCTAAGGCCATTTGGCCTTCTCCTTGCTGCATCCCACGAAATGGATTTTCAATCGCCGAGCGTATGACTTCCTAGCCCAGTTGGAGTCACCGCCAGTCGGTGCAATAGGTATCATGCCTATCTCTCCTCTGGAAGCATTATTCCTATTTTCTTCTTCCTGAGCAGATGGTCTATCTCGCTCGGCTGGGGCTCGGGACGGATTGGTGTCTTCCCTCCGTTGATGTTGGTGATGGTGATGGCGTTCGAGCAGCCTTCTATCATCTCGACGCTCAGAGGATCTTTGTCGTGGTCGCCAATCGGGCAAAGGTGATTGGCGACTGTATCCTCTTGAAGCTAGTCGGCTAACAATCGGTGTCAGTCCCCGGTAGTCTCGCGTGTTATGCGTCGCCGACTGGTGGAATGAATAAAATATAGGCGTTCATACCTTGCCCTTCGACGCCTTAGGCCGACCAGACGCTATATGTTGTACGGCATGTGCCTTGGTCTCTTGGTGCAGTTGTGCTCCTTCAACCCTTGGCCCCTTGGGCGGTAGATGGTTGCTTGCCGGTCAGTGCTCGGTTGGTGTCGTATTCTCGGTCGACGCCTCCTTTCTTCTGGCCGCCTGAGCTTCTTCCACATTGATATAATCATTGGTCTTCTTGAGCATGTGGTCAAAGTCCCTGGGCGGCTTCTGGATGAATGACCAGAAGAAATCTCCCTCGGCGAGCCCTTGGGTGAAGGCATTCAACATAGTCTTGGACGAGACCGAGGGGATGTCCATGGCCACTTGATTGAAGCACTGAATGTAAGCTCGGAGCACTTCCTTGGGCCCTTGTTTCAGGATGAAGAGGTTGACACTTGTCTTCTGGTAGCATCGGCTGCTAGCGAAGTGGTGCTGGAACACGGCTCGAAAATCCTTGAAGCTTCGTATCGAGCTGTCCAGCAACCTTCTGAACCAGTGTTGCGCCAATCCCGAGAGAATCGTGAGGAAGATTCTGCACTTCACTCCGTTCGTGTACTGGTGTAGCGTAGCTTCATTGTCGAACCGATCCAGATGATCATCAGGGTCGGTCGATCCGTTCTATGTCCCAATTGCCAACGGGGTGTAGTGTCGGGGCAGAGATTCTTGTAAGATCTCCTTTAAGAACTGTCTGTTGATCCGTTCAGGAGACGTGTTGCTTCGGGGCACTTTGCCTTTCCGTGTGTCCTGAGCGGGGGCATCGTCTGAAGATGATCCTTGCTCCTAAGGCGCTTGGGCTATCTCTGAGGGGGTCTGGAATAGAGCTCGATAGAAGGGGATTGGCACGGGCAGCGCTTTCCCTTGCGTGTCGATCCACCTTCGGTTTTGCCCCCATATGGAGAGTTACTCCGCTCGGTCTTCTTGCCCTGCTCGTCCGTCGGCCATCGATATTGCAGGCTGCGGCGCTAGCCGATCGGCTAGAGCCTGTTATTGTTGTTGCTCGATCATTTTCGCTGCTCGTGCTTACATGAGCATCTCCAGCTCTTCCTATGTGAGTGTTACGGTGGTTAGTCGTCCAGCGTCTTCCATCTTCTCGGCTTGGATTCATGTGACATTCCCATAAACAGCGTCAAATATGATCATGTCCGAAAGTTGATGAGATGGATGCTGAGAATGTGGCACTCCTGTTGATCTCCGATGGACTTTGCTTCGACCTGCAACATAAACAGCGTCAGTGCCGAGCCAGGGAAGGGGTCCCCGACGATGGCCCTCCGACACTCAAGTTAGTCTCTGGTGAAGCAAGAAAAAGAAGAAGCAACGAGAACTGTAGCACAACAGTAAATATCGCATGTAACACATACATCCGCCAATGCTTGGACCCCCTTTATATAGAGCTCCAGAAGCGTGCATGCACACTTCCCAAGGCGAGCACGCATCTCATTTCCTTCCTTGAAAATACGTGTCAGTAAAGTGCCCCTAACACAGTACCTTAACGAGCCGAGCATATCTCTAAAGTGATAGTGGAAGCTTCTACTATACGATCCTCTGTCTGACCATGCCGCCTGTCAACGGCACTAGCTCCCAAAAGAATGTCAAAAGATATCCTGCAGTGTCTGTTGCTTGGCCGAGCGGAATAGTCGCTCGGCTGAAATTCTGCAATCCATGTGTTGTCTGCTATCGCGCCGAGCGAGATAGCAGCTCGACCGAAAGTTCATTGTCCAAGTGTTGTCCGTTGTCGGGTCGAGTGGGATAGCCGCTCGGCCAGAAGTCCACTGTCCACATGCTCTATTGCTGAGCCGAGCGGGATAGCCGCTCGGCGGGAAGTTCACTGTCCACGTTCTCAGTTGATGTCGAATTTGCTGCTAGGCCGAGCGGAGGAGCCGCTCTGCTCGGCTTTTGCACGTCCCTTGAGCGTCGGTTTGATTACTCCCTGTGTCGAAGACGATGGGTCGGTGCTTAATTCCCAGTCGGAGTATGATTCTCACGACCGGACAATACAGTACACCCATTGACTATCTTGATTTTCACCTCCTTTGACCTCTATCATGACAATGGGATGGAATCTTTCATCATCATTACATCACTTATATTTTTGATCTAGTATTGAGATGACATATTAGAGATTTTTTTTAAAAAACAAAAAACTCATATAGAACTCCAACTATTAGAGATATCACACTCAATGAACTAACGGCTGGAATTGCAACAGCAAATGGCCAACTATACAACCCAATTAGTTCAATCCGGAGTTCTAATTAGGTTAACTAGATAAATAAGAATCCAAGGAAACGTCTCTTGGCTTTTCAGGGTTAAAGTTGGATAAAGGGCAGAATGTAGCCATATAAATAGTGGTTGTTTTTGGCCATGTAGAGGCTAATTTTATCTTCTATTAGCGAGGCTCTTATTTTGTTAGCTCTTTAATAGAACTTGAAACTTATCAAGGCATTCCTTGTGATGTTCATTGGCTCATCAACCTCTTTCCCTTTTTGATTGCGGCACCATCTAGCCGGTTCCAACTTTCAAACTAGTTGTGGGTTGCTGATCCTCGTTGTTTCTTTCTATTTCTACAGCAATTCGAGCAAGTTGTTGAGACTTTTATTCTCAATTAGGTTCACATCATAACAATCCCTACATTTAGCTACTAGTTGCAGTACCAATTCCCATGTAATGTAATTATGGTTCTTCATTCATAAATTGATATATTCCTTGCTCTATCCAAATTATATATTTAATATTAAAAATTATATATATATATAAACCATTTAATATATGTGTGTGTGACTGACACACTTTAATGAATTAGCTATTGAATTGGTAAAATTGGTCAAGTTGGATGGAATGGGTAAGTTAGTAGAGTTGGACAAGTCTAGTAGGTCAAATGACCGATTAGGTTTGGCAATTTGGACAAGCAGGCGGTTGGATAGCAAGCCAAGCAGTTGGACAACTTGGTCAAATCAATATTATCAAACTAACACGCGTGGCTTAGTGACCAAATAAATCATTGCCTAGTTAAGTATTCACCTCAATTTTTCTATAGTATATATATCTAATTTAAAATAATTTATTTTATTAAATTTAGATAATTATTTTTATTATGCACTACATCAATCATCTTAAATTTTAATTTTTTTTATTTTTTTAAATTTTTTTTCTCTCTCCTTCACTTTTTTTATTATTTTCTCCTTCTCCTTATGTAATATCAAACTTTTCATTACCTAATCCATTTCTTTTATTTTTCTCTCTCTCCCAAATTAAATAATATTTTAATATTTAGAGAATGAATTTATTCTCTAAATTTAAAAAAATATTATTTATAAAATATAAATTTAGAGAATAGATACAAGATTTTTTTATGTAAAATATAAAATTTAATGTAAATTATGTGTTTAGAAAAATTGATATGGACACTATTAGAATATTAGTCAGGAAGCTTAAAGAATTATTAGAGCAAATTAGTACCTTGGCTAAGTTGGATAGATGAAATAGTTGAGTTGGTGAACCAATCAAGTACATAATCGAGTTCCAGTGCATTAAAAGGATTGATCATGGTGGCAAAAGGCGAATATGTTCGCCCCCAACGCCCCCGCCAACTCATCCCAGAGTCAACACAGAAGAAGTAAATCACAAACAGCTACTACCTTTTGGAATAGTGACTAGCACATAAGTGAGACATTTACCTCAACTTTGCCGAGATTCGAACTTCAGACCTCATAATGTTGGTGCAATCGACCTCCAAGATTTTAATGTCAGACAAATATATTTAAGTATGAAGCTTGATCTAGAGAAGTCCTAGTTGCAGGCTAGGCAAAGGAAGTCCTAGTTGGAGGCTAGGCAAGAGAAATCTCGGTATATCGTGGAAGCTAGATAGATAGGTTTTGAGAACCTGATCTCTGGATAGCCGAATACTAAGGCAAGGGAAATCTCGGTATATCGTGGAAGCTAGGTGGATAGGTTTGGAGGACCTGATCCTTGGGTAGTCGAATACTGAGTCTTGGTGAGTCAAGTCAAGTAGTGAAAAACCTAGGAGGAGATAACCTTAGGTAACGAGAAGTCTTGGAGGAGTGAACTCCAAGCAAGGTTGATCGGCTGGTTTCTGGTCGACAGCGCGCGATTGACCGGACCAGCGGATCTCGGTAAATCTAGGTTTAGGTTTACCATTGTATTCTGCATTATTATTGTTGTTGGCTAATATAATATTGCAGGAAATGTCTTAGTGGATCAGACGATCAGACACTATGCAGGCAAAGTCCAAACATGTCTGGAGGACCATGTTTGACAGGTAAGTTGAGGTAAACAACTAGAGGAGTGACAGTGAGGTCGAGTTCCTGAAGGGAACAACCTAAGGTCGCTGATCCAACTGAAGAACCGGGAATGTTTCCAAGTTGAGATCAAGACAATTCTACTATCTAATATTACTCATGCATTATATATTACTGTGCTAACCTTTGTGTTGCAGGGATACTTTGTTTAACTCTGTGTTGCAGGTTCGGCCAAATCGATCGACCGAATGTAGGGATCGGTCGGCCGAAACATGATGACTTAGCACAGGCCAGTTCATCAGCATCGATCAAAAGAAAAAGGAAAAAGAGTTGATCGGTCGACTGAACCCATGGATCGATCGACCGAACCAGTCAACATTAATGCAGCATTAAATGTGGATCTTGACAAATTTCGACGAACAGGGAATGAGCCTGTTTCGTCGATCGAAAAGAGGGATCGGTCGACCGAACCCTTAATGATTAATTAATGCCGAAGATCGAATCAACATCGGATCTCAGCTAGGAAGGAAGGAAGCTAGTTCGGTCGACCGAACCCAAGGATCGCTCGACCGAACATCGACGATCTTATAAAAAGAAGATTGAGGTCTGAGGTTGTACAATACTTTTCTAATCATCTCAAAGCTCTTCTCTGTAAGCGGACCGTGCTACAAGTTCTCTACGACTCTTCAAGCTATTCCGTCCGGAAGTACCGACCGAGCTTCAACCTTCACTTACTATTGTCGGTATACTTTATTTGTATTGCACTTAAATTCATATAAGATAGTAGGATTGTTACTATCTTATATCATTGCATACTATACGCATTACTTCTTTCCGAGGTTTTCGGGAAGAAAAATCTTAGTGGATTGTCCATCAGTGCGATCAAAGATCGCGGACCTTGGAGTAGGACTCAACCTGGGCTCCGAACCAAGTAACCGAACGAGTCTCCTTTTACTTTCCACTGCACGACTCTGTTTTCTAAAGTAAAAAAAAGTTTTAAAAGCGCGATATTCACCTCCCCCCTCTATCGCACTCATCCGATCCAACACATAGTACCAATACCTCATGCGCCAGCCACTAAATCATCCCGAGGAAACTCAAAAGGATTGATCACGCTAATAGAGTAAGAAGTTAAAACAATCAAATGATTAGTCAAGTCAACCTAATCAAAATATCGATCGAATCAATCAAGTTAAATGATTGATTGAGTTGGTTAAGTCAAAATGAGTCAAAAGTGTTGGACAATTATTTGAGATTGTTGGAGATATTTATGGGAGATAATAGGAAATAGTCTAAATTTCAAATTTGTTGAAAAAATAAATTCAAATTTATTTGTTAAGATAGTGTGAATTAATAATTTCAAGCTGTCAAGTGGGGAAGGATGAGTTACCTTATATAGGAGATGAAAATGGATGAAGTTTCTACTTAGTGCATCTATGCATCTATATTTCTCTTCAAAGTCATAGACTCTTTATATAAGAGTTTCGTTGTAGAAGTAAATTATATTAAATAATCAAATAAAAGTCATTTATTGTCTTTAACTTCCTAGCTTAAAATGTCAGCCGCCGATCATCAATGATCAACCAATTTACTCGATGGTTACGGATTTGCCATTAATGTTGAATGTTTCAAATCCGATCATTAATATGTCAATTAAACACTTGAGAAGTTAGCATAAAAAATTCATGTAACAAAATGTAGGATTCGTTTGAACAAATTTTGTCTCAATTAGACATGCACAAATCATGCTCACACATAAGTCATTCGAGTTCACTACAATTAGGATCCTAAATTTGTACTCCATGGGCCCATAAGTAAAAGAGAGTATCTCCCTATATAACTTCAATGATTACGATGCATTCACTCAAGTCGGAGAACTTAGCAAGTTGAATGTCCTAGTTAACTAAGGAATCAATAGAATAGTCAGGCTGAGGTTAAGCAAGGCAGACAAGACAAGGTAAATCATTCTGACTGAACAAAGTGTACTAGCAAGACAACTAAAATAAAATATTTCATTTTATTGTTGTGAGCTAACGATGCTTTCCTTATTCTATTTCTTATCTGTTTGGCTCTACAAACCAAAAACATTATTAAAATTTAATTTATGCCTGGAATGCAATAGATCACACTTCTCAACGAACGAATTGAATTTAATGAAATTTTTTTTTCATTAAGTTTGATTTTAAAAAATTATACAAACAATAAAAATTGAATAACCTTCGCAAAATCAAATCTCACGCAATAAAAAAATTGATTTAGAACATATTAAAATATTGATAAAAGAAAAAGCAGCAGGCATAATAATCAAGACAGTCCTAGAATAGAATTGTTACTCTTGGTTATATTATAGCGAAAAACACAACAATCAGAATGGTTATTCTCATATAAATAAATCATCAATTTCAAGAAAATAATTACCTGAAAGAAGCTTCAATTCCTCGACCTAGAGCACCTTTCTTTGTTCTTTTGGATTCAAACCCCTCTCATATGCTCTATTTATACGTAAGGAATCCAATAATCGTCCTTCCTCCTCCTTAAAATATATATAGTTTGCTCACTTCTTACAAAAATAAAATTGACAAAAGAAAAAAAAAATCTTAGTCATATATTATTCATATAAAGTTGACTTAAGAAAAAAATATATTATTCTTAGTCATATTTTAATATAAAATCGACTAAAGAAAAAAAAATATATTATTCTTAGTCATATATTAAATGCATAAGACAACGGGCATGTATTTTATAATGTGTACAACTTCTTCTTGGATCTAGGAGAGTTTTGAATATTGTCTCATTAAATTATTTTACTTTACTTTTTAAACATGTTATCACCTAATCATTAACATTACTAATTCATCTAAACACAAGATAACTTAATCTATTATGATCATCCAACTAGTTTAACCATCAAAATTTCCATCAATCTCCGTCTGTTAAGTAGTGACGGAGCTAGGATTATAAATCTGTTCGAGCTAAAAAAAATTTAAGAAGAAAAATTTTAAAAACACCCGGGCTATAACAGGATCAGGCCCGGCCCAGAGGCCGGGCGGTCCTGGGCGTCTGCCCAGGGCCCAATATTTTGGGGGGCCCAAATTTGTAGATAAGTATGTATTTAATAATTAGGTTAAGTGTTATTTTCCTTTTGTTTTTGTTTTTTTTTGCATCCGCCGGCTACTGCTTATTTTCCATGTGCAGTTTGCTTTTTGACTTTTACATCCGCCGGCTGCTGCCAACGTTCCTTTTGCTTTTTGGCTTTTGCATCCGCCGGCTGCTTCTTATGCTTACTTTCCTTTTGCTTTTTTGCATCCTTCCTTTTGCTTTTTGCATCCGCCTGCTGCTGCTCCACGAAATCCATCGTCGGCGCTGCTCCTTTGGCGAAATCGCCCCGTTCGGCTGCGAGACTGCGTACTCTCCTTCACCTCCGTCGGTCGGCGGCTGCTGCTCCAAGCGCATCAGAGGGCCACGCGACAGAGAGGGACAGTAGGGACCCTCTCCGCTGGTACTCCACTCTCCCCCGCGCGGCCGCGTCGCTGCCGGAAACACACTGCCCGCGACGCACGACTGCACGAGGCGTACTACTCGGCGCACCGAGCGGCATCGGAGGACGGAGGAGCTGAACTGCTGAAGAAGAAAACGCCGCTTCCCTACCGCTGCCAGGGCCTGTTCGGCTGTTCTGTTCAGCTACTCTCCTGCTCCTCTGGCTTTGAGTCCTCTCCTCTAGCGAATCGCTCCGCCTCCGCCTCTGCTCTACACGGCTGCTCCACTCTGTTGCGACTTGCGAGCCGACGATTGCAAGTCTACAGACTCTACACGGTGCTGTACTAGGATTTTTTTTGTTAATTAGCTAATTATTCATAGAATAGGAATTTTTTGTTAATTAATTAATTGTAAATTTGGAATTTAATGTTGACTTAATTATTAAATTAATAACAGTTGTTTTACTACAGTCTACCGTGTCCGAGGCGAGGTGCTTAAGCTGCTAAGTGCTAAGCCTACAAATAATTTCAATCCAGGTGCTATTATTTCTTTTATACTCAGATTAAGTTGATTTAAATTATAGCTTTTTAATTGTGATTTTGTGAATTATAATATGTTACCTAAAAAACATATTTTTGGATGTGAAAAAAGAAAAAAAAAGAAAAAGATTAGAACAATTAACTGAATCACAAAGAGGTGCTCTTAATAAATTCTTTGTTAAAAGTACAAGTTCTAATGTAAATATAGAAATTTTAAATAGGGATAATGTAAATGAGTCTAAAGAAATACATGATGTTAGCGAGGAGTCTAATGAAATTCATGATGTTAATGATGAATCTAATGAAATTCATGATGTTAATGAAGATAAAGATAATTTAAGAGAGCATGAAAATGTTACTAATGTAATAGATAATGAGAATAATAATATTGATAAACAATTTATTCCTCCACTTGATATATATGACCCAAGAAATTGGGATAATCTTGATAACAATGCACGTGATATTTTAGTTGAAAAGGGGCCTATAAGAGAAATAAATCTCACATTTCCTTTTGATCACTACTCTAGACATTTTTCAAGTACTTATTATTTTAAAAATTTAAGTAATGGAGAGGAAAGAGATCGAAAGTGGTTGGTATATAGTAAACATGTAGATAAAGTTTATTGTTTTTGTTGCAAGTTATTTAAATCTGAAAACAATAGAAGTTCTTTAGCGAATGATTAGTTTAGAAATTGGAAACATATCAGTGAACGACTTAAAGAACATGAAAATTCTATTGAACATATAACTAATATGAACTCTTGGAAGGAATTAAAAATGAGATTAGATAAAAATGAAACAATTGATAAAGATCTACAACGAGAAATTTCTAAAGAAAGAGAGCGTTGGAGACAAGTTCTTACAAGAATATTAGCAATTGTAAAATGTCTTTCTAAACGTTGTTTGGCTTTTCGGGGATCTAATGAGAAACTATATCAAGAAAGTAATGGAAATTTTTTAGGGTTGATTGAAATGATTGCTGAATTTGACGTTGTGATGCAAGATCATATTAGACGCATTCAAAATAATGAAATTCATTATCATTATCTTGGTCATAAAATTCAGAATGAGTTGATTTCTCTTTTAGCCGATAATGTTAGAAGTATTTGTTGATACAATCTGACCTGGATGATGTTTTGCTGTTGACACTGATTTAAGTTTGTATCAGATATTTAACTCAGATTAATTACTAATCTAGGTTGACTAGGTTGACCTGATTGAGAAAGTCCTAACTGGGATGTTAGGCAGTTGGAAAGTCCTGGTGAGTGAAGCCAGGCAGATTGGAAATCCTGGTGAGTGAAGCCAGGTGAAAACCCTAGTGAGTGAAGCTAGGTGCAAGTCCTGGTGAGTGAAGCCAGGCAAGGGAAAATCCAGATGGATCAAGGGTGATCGGACATCTAGTGTTGAAAAGTCCAAGAAGGAAGCTTGGCATGCGAAGTCAGAGAGGGCTCGGTAGCTCGTTCTCTAGGACCAGATGAAGTCGGAGAGAGCTAGGGAGCTCGTTCCTCCGGACTAGGTCAGAGAGGGCTCGACCCGGACTGAGTCAAGAAGCTGGATCGGTCGGCAGACCGATCCAGTGAAACCTTGGACACCTGGATCGGTCTGCAGACCGATCCAGTGAAACCTTTATACCTGATCGGTCTGCCGACCGATCAGGAATTGATCAGTGGCTACTGAACGTTTACTGATCGGTCTGCAGACCGATCAGAAATCGATCAGTAGCCCACTGTGATTTTACTGATCGGTCTGCGGACCGATCAGAAATCAATCAGTAGCCTACTGAGATTTCATTGATCGGTCTGGAGACCGATCAGGAGGTTTTAAGAACTGGGACGAGCGACATCTGATCGGTCTGGGGACCGATCAGATTAGTGCTTGATCGGTCCGCAGACCGATCAGAAGCTGCGCACCTTCGGAAAAAGCGACGCCTGATCGGTCTGGGGACCGATCAGATTAGTTCCTGATCGGTCCGCAGACCGATCAGAGATGATCCAGAAAGCATGGATCGGTCTGCAGACCGATCCACAGTATTGTTTGTTTTGCATGTACTTTTTCTGATTGCCGTATTTGTCTTCACCATCTGTTTTTAACCATCTGCTGTGAGTCTTTCTAGCTTGCAGGTTGCAGGTCACATTCTCATGTTTGGATTCAAATTAAGCTTCATTAATAGAAGGAGACAAGTACTCTTTTCACTGTAATTGGCTGCAACAGATACGTTTGGGGCATCAACGTTCACTGGCGAAATCCGATTACGATTGGGCTGCTCAGTTTGACTTCTACCCATTGGTTGGTATCCAGAGACGCCAGTGATTTTCATTGGCATGTGTTCAGAGAATCAGAAGAGGAGGAGAGGTGATTGGCTACGCCTTGCTGGCAGCAGCGATTCTGCAGACGGCGGTGATACGAGCAGAGAGACATAAGTAGGAAGAAGAGGAGTTCAGAAAGTTAATTCTGAATTCTCTGTCTTTAGTGATCAAGTCTTCGAGAGAGCAAGTTGGTGAAGCTGTGAGCTCCTTGCTGAGAAGGTTGATTGTGCGCTCTCTGCTCTGTTCTCTTCTCCGCGTGGCTGTAAGCTCATCTTAATATCTTTCTCAGCCACTGTAAGTCTTGTGCTTAAATCTATAATCATCTGAGACTTTGTTGAGAGGTTGCTCCACCGAGAAGGAGACATCTTTAGCCGGATCTTGTCCGGGGTGTGATCTACCGAAAGATCAAGGAGTCGTCCTCCTTACGGACACGCCGAGGAGTAGGGGCAAGTTATCCCCGAACCTCGTATATCCTTGTGTTTACTGTGTGTTTGTTTTCTTTCTTTTTAGTTTTTCTACTTCCGCTGTGCTGTGCTAACAAAGTTCTTGAAGAAATTTCTGTTTAGTGTTTTTCAAAGAGGCTATTCACCCCCCTCTAGCCATCTAAGATCCCAACAGTATTATCATTAAGAAAATTAAGGAGGCAAAATATTTTTCAATAATTCTTGATTATACTCCGGATATTAGTCATCAAGAACAAATGACTTTCATAGTACGATGTGTTAATATGTCATCTAGCAATGTGAAAATAGAAGAGTATTTTTTAGAGTTTCTAAAAGTTAATGATACGTCTGGTCTTGGACTTTTTAATGAATTAAAAAATGTTTTGAAATCACTTGATCTTAGTATTGAAAATATTAGAGGTCAAGGTTACGATAATGGTTCTAATATGAAAGGAAAACACCAAGGAGTTCAAAAGAGATTGCTTGAAATAAACCCAAGAGCGTTATACATGTCATGTGCTTGTCATAGTCTTAATTTGACTCTTAGTGATATGGCACATTCTTGTGTTAAAGTCGTTTCTTTTTTTGGAGAAGTTCAACGCATATATACATTGTTTTCAAGTTCTCCTAAAAGATGGAAAGTTTTACTTGATAATGTGAAAGGATTAACTGTCAAATCTTTTTCAAACACGTGTTGGGAAAGTCGTATTAAAAGTGTTCAAGCTATTAGGTTTCAAGTTCTTGAAGTGCGTAGTGCTTTATTAGAGTTATATGACATTTGTGATGATGCAAAGTCTAAGAGTGAAGCTGAAAGTATAGTTAACTCAATTGAAAGTTTTGAATTTTTACTTGGTATGGTTATTTGGTATGATATTTTATTTGCTATAAACATGATAAGTAAGAAGTTACAATCAAAATCTATGTGCATTGATTCTGCTATGAAACAATTAGATGGTATAATATCATATTTTGAAAAATATAGGAATGATGGTTTTGCAACAAGTTTGACTATTGTTAAAAGTCTTGCATCTGATATGAATATAGAGCCAGTATTTTCAACGAAACGTCGTATTTTTAGAAAAAAACAATTTGATGAGAAAGAAGATGATGAAATTTCACTATCACCTGAAGAATCTTTTAGAATTGATTATTTTGTGATTATTGTAGACATGACAATTTCTTCTTTGAAAAGTAGATTTGATGAAATGAAAACATTTGAAAATATATTTGGTTTTTTGTTTGATTCGAAAACATTAAAATCATTAGATAATGATGAGTTGAGAAAATGTTGTGTTAATCTGACATCCACTTTTACGCATGATAATTCATTAGATGTTGAGTTAGATGATTTGTTTACAGAATTAAAAATACTACAACTAACTTTACCAAATGAGATAATGTCGGCAGTTGATATTCTTAATTTTGTAAAAAATATAGATTGTTATCCAAATGTTGCAATTGCTTATAGAATATTGTTAACTATGCCTGTTACCGTAGGATCAGCTGAAAGAAGTTTCTCAAAATTAAAATTACTAAAAACATACATGAGATCAACGATGTCGCAAGAGAGATTGAATGGATTAGCAATTTTATCTATTGAAAAGAGATTTTAGAAAATCTTGAAATTAATAAAATTATAGATGATTTTGCTTCTAGGAAAGTTAGAAAAAATTAGGGCCTATTTTATCATTTTGCCTAGGGCCTCCTGAATGTTAGGACCGGGGCTGAACAGGATTTAATTACATTAACAAAAAAATTCACCACCTATTTTTTTTCATTTTTGCACTTCCCAACCTCCCTCACCTCTAAGCGGGGTAGACATATACATGATCCGCCCTTACCATCTAGATTTATTGGTAAGAAAATGTTAAACATTTAAAAAAGACCCATCTAAAATCTAATACTAAAATATTATTTTCTTTTAAAATAATGAAATATTATAAAAAATATTAAAATACCTCTTAATAAACTTTCAAATGTTAGAACTCGATTAAATTTTTACAAATATCATCAACCTTTTCTTATAATGACAATACAAAACATGTGACCAATAGAATAAACTAATCATTATCATTACGTTTAACTTCGAGATTTAACGCATTCTACTGGACAATAAGGTGATAATGTTCATTCTAGACGGTTACGGTATCTAAATTAGGTTATCCTCTTCGAAGTCAAGGTGATGGATACTGATGACATAGTGCTCCCATTGATCGTTGGACTTCTTGTCAGTGAAACCTGTAACTATAGCAATGTCAGTGCCGAGCTAGGGAGGGGTTCCCTGGCGATGACCCTCTGATGTTCAAGTCAACCACCGGCGATGTAAAAGGAACGAGGAAGCAAAATGGTAGGGTAACTGTAGCTACAGTAGAGATTATGCATATCTCCGTCGAAGCTTTGACCCCTTTATATAGGACTCCGAGGAAGCGCGTGCACATTTCTCGAAGTAGACACGCTTCTCAAAGGTTTTCCTGAAAAGATATGTCAGGAAAACGTTCCTGACACCATACCTCAATGACTCGGACATACCCCTGACATGACAGTGGAAGCTTCCGTCGTACGATATATCCTCTGTCTGTCCATGCTGCCAACCATGCCGTCTGTCGATGGCGCGAGTCCCCACGAGGATATCGGATGATCCTCCTTTTGTCTGTTAATGGGCCGAGCGGGATGGCCACTCGGCTAGCCCTTGGTCGTTAGGCGGGTCCGACCCTTTGGCAGCTCGATTAACGCTCCACTGTCCCGAGCTATGCCTGAGAGTGAACGCCGATTCTGAGGCTCAATGCGAGTCCGAGCGGGCTGGCCACTTGGCGTGTATCTTGTTCTGAGCGTCGGAAGCTCGGTATGCGATCGAGCTTTGGTAATCACCGGGTTGATATCAGCTCAACTGTCCTTCGAGCCGGTCGGGCGAGTGGGTCGTCCGATCAACCAGCGGCACGGGGCGTTGACCGTCTGGACTTTGATCTCTACCGTGTCATTTACCTCTCTACTGAGCGGACGACCCCTCCTCATCACCGGATCATCAGGGAAGGGACGCATTTTATCCTAGTATAGTGATTCTTTACATGGAAGAGATCAGATACTCAAGGAGATATTTTATATCCGTTGAAAATTAATAAAATTTAATGTATTCTATTGTCAAGGAAAAAAGTGAAATCATCACTTTGACGACCCCTCCATGTTGACCCCTCATTATATGGAAGGAAGATAAATCAACTCCCCCTATGGTGGCCCCTCATTATATGGAAGGAAGATAAATTATGGAGGATTTCATCCAAGAATAACAACATATGTAATTAGGAGGAGTTGAGAGGGAATTTCATACCCGTTAAAAATTGATCTATTGATAGTAATATTTATGTATTTTAGTATAGTAAAAGGTGATCATGTTTATTCAAGTATTTCTTATAGTCTGTTTTTATAATTGTATTTCTTATAGTTTATTTTTTAAAATTATATGAAAGATAATAAATTATTAAATTAATTTATAATGGACTGACACTAATAAATGGATAAATTTTTTCCTAATTTACCTAAGAGCTTATATCCGTGATCCATATTATATTATAATAAATTTATCTCTCTGATCAAATCAACTTCAACTAGACACCCACAGCATCCGTGCATTCTAGATTCTTATAAATTCTAGATATGATCCATTAACAGTTCTCCAAACCATTAAATATTCGACAAATGAGCAGCATTTTCAGCCGAGCTTTACTTGAACAGAAAAATTACAAATTATTAAGGAGCAGATCTATTGACCATTGTGTTTAAATTATGGGCCATATTAAGATAACAACAAAAATAAATAAATAAATAGATCCGTTATCATAATGGTTCCTTTAATACCAACTCTACAAATATGAAAGAAACTTCAAATCATATGCCACCGTCTACACTACATCCATTGATATAACAACAAAAAGGACCAAATCTTTGATAGCATTCAATTAATTAAACAACAAGTGGTAGGAAACAAGAGGACCGCTACAAAAAATTAAAATTAAAAAAATCTTAATACGATAAAAAATTATTGACTTATATAATTCTAGAAAAAATAATTATTAATATTGAGGTTGTAAAAAATATGCAGATCGCAACTCTAGATGAAAAAGGATATGAGTGGTGTATTAGGTTGTCAATTAGCGTGGACTTTCAGATAAATATTCAATGAATAAATTCATCAACTATTGTATTACTGTTAGATTGTTCCCTAAGAAATACGCTGCAAGATCTGATTTTAATGTTTCGATAAGAACTGCTACATTTCCATTAGAACTTGAGTGTAGTATTAAATATATAAGAATTCTCACATCATAGGTTAAATAAGAACAAATATTATAAGAATACTAATTATCTAAGATTTAAAACATAGAACAAAGGAACCCTTAATAATAAAGTAATAGAGGTAATAAATACGATAATTAGTAGTAGATATGATGCTACATCTCCCCAACTTTAGAATTTATAAAATCCCGACTATGGAATTCTTAACATCCTCATTCAGAATTAGCTTTCTACGACTCTAGAATTCTCAACCTCCCTGGCCTTGGAATTCTCAACATCCTCGGCTCTGGAATTCTTAACATCCTCATTCGGGATTAACCTTCTATGGCTTAGGAATTCTCAACATCCCCGGCTCTAGAATTCTTAAAATCGTCATTCAGGATTAGCCTTCTATGGCTCTAGAATTCTCAACCTCCTCGGGGCTTTGAAATTCTCAACCTCCCTAGCTCTGGAATTCTCAACATCCTCGGCTCTGGAATTCTTAATATTCTCATTTAGGATTAGCTTTCTGCAGCTTTGAAATTCTTAACATCCCTGGTTCGAAATGTTTAACATCCTCATTTGGGATTAGTCTTTTGGGACTCTAGAATTCTCAACCTCCCTTACCCTGAAATTCTCAACATCTCGACTTTGGAATTCTTAACATTCCGATTCTAGTGATTGATCATGCTAATAGAGTCAGAGAAGCAGTTAAAACAATCAAATGATTAGCCAATGATTGATTGAGTTGGTTAAGTTAAAGGATTAGCCCGGTCAGGTGAGTCAAAAGTGTTGGACAATCTTTCTGTTTGAGACCGTTGGAGATATCTGCGGGAGATAACTAGAAATAGTCTAAATTTTAAATTTGTTGGAAAAATAAATTTAAATTTATTTTTCGAGATAGTTTGAGTTAGCAATTTCAAGCTACAAAGTGGGGAAGGATGAGTTGCCTTATATAGGAGACGAAAATGAATGGAGTTTCTGCTCAGTATCTCTATATGTTTGTGCATCTATATTTCTATTCAAGGTCACAACGTCCTTATATAGAAGCTCATGTTCCGTTGTAAAAGCAAATTACATTAAATGATCAAATAAAAATCATTTACTACTGATCTTACTCTAAGATCCTCCCGATTGACTCGCTGGTGCGTTAGCAAGAGAGTAGACTTTTATTGTTGTGACTATCCTTGGAGATGTATAAATAGAATAAGTATATCCTCTCCTTTTTTCTATTACTATCCTTTTATACATTTCCTCTCATACCTTTTACCTTTCTTTCATTTAATGATATTGCTTTTATCAGGAGAGATCTTTGTTTTGTCTTCTTCTGAGCTTTTAATGAAGCTATTAACGAAACCATGATGAATGAGAAAGATTATTATTTTTCTTCCTCCGACTTTTCTTCTTCTCCCGCATTTTGGTCAAATGATGAGCTTTTAATGTAGGCGGTGCTAAGCATTTAATGTAGGCGGTGTCAATCTATTTTCCTTGGCTAGGTAAGGTTTTGGATTTTTTATATGCCCGAGCAGCATCTCGAATAATTTGACCGGTGCCGCAGCTACCCTGACCGGTTCGTCATATTCCCAAGAAGGGACCCAACACTTTACTAGTACTTTATATGATCGAACAGTTGTTCAACTACCCAGAGCGCTAAAACAGAGTAAGAGACCAATCGTATACACTTGTCCGACCAACTTACTGTACTTGGTCAGGAGATCTTCCTTCATGTTGACCTCGACTGTGGCTGCCACCTCTTCCTTTATAGTACCCTCTTTACGCCACGTGGCACCCATTACGAACCGTCGCATCATAAGCCTTCTCCTTTAGTCCAGTTGAAGGAGGCATGAGTCCAACTGACTAGAGATTTGACTTAGTCAAAGTCCTGATTATCACTGCCATGTGGAGAGAGAGAGAGGAAATCTTTTCCTTTTATTGCCGAATAACCCGAGATATCTATGCATTTATGAGGTATAGTGTTCATTAATGAAGAGTGCTATGATTGATGACGTGCTGTGATGACATGCTGAGTTATGATCACATCAAGTGATGTGATCAACTGATGTTTGAAATCACAAATGTGGATGATGGTACAACAGATGTTTCTATATGTTTTCACTTTATCCAACGACCTCAAATAAATCCCACCTACTTGTGACACTTTTCATTCGACGGCTAGTGCCGAAGGATCAAAGGTATACTAGGGTTAGGGTGTTCGTCCCCTTCCTCACCTTTTTGCCATTTGTGTTGTTCGTCTTCTTCGTAAGCCCCAGTGTTTCTACCCTCTCATCTTCTATATTCCCTCATCTTCTTGTAAGTTCTCTTTTCTGACTCCCTAACTCCCAGATTTAGTCTCCCTTTAGCCCTAGACACCCTTGTGTGTTTTTGAAAATTTGATGACTTTTGCTCCCTGGTATGAAACCATTCACTCATCTACCGATGAAAGACTTAGAGGAGGACTTAGAATAGATTATGGTATTTCTATTAATTATGTAATCCAAATACCAAGCGGAGACCAAATACCATCAAGGTCTCCTGCCAGTTTCACCACCCTTTTTATGGTCAAGTAAAAAGTGGCCTTCGCTTTCTTGTCCCTGAATTCTTCAGAGATATTTGTTCACACTTTAGTATTTCACTACACTAATTGGCACCGAATTCCATTAGGATTCTATGTGGAGTCGCGGTGATTTTCCGTTTGTATGACATTCCTCTAACCCCTATCTTTTTCCATTACTTCTTTCATCCGAAAAGAGTTGAGTTAGGAACCTTCCATTTCATGTCCTGAGTGGTGTGTAAGTTTCTGGAAGGCAACCCCTCGTCCCATAAAGGTTGTAAGAGTAAGTTTTCTATCCAAAGATGATGACTCTCTTTATTTTCCCGACCAGATGGCGAGGAGAACTGCCTGAACCATCGCCGCTTGATAAGTACAAAAAGAACCCTGAGTATCAACGAGCCTTAGAGATACTCGTCGACATGTGTTTCAATTGTACCTCCATCATTTAGAATGAAGGTCTCCTCTATTGGGCTCATTTAAGTCCTAATGCAGCCGATATGGAGAAATCGTTGGGTATGTTTGTCCTCTACTTCTTCTTCTATGAGAACTAACTCAAATTTTGCATTTACTAGCTTGTAGAGGACACCATGTTGAGCGCCTCGATGAGCAAACTTCTAAAGGTGAACCGAGCGGACTTTTGGACTTTGATCACTCTCGAAGTTTCTTTGATGCCACTGGTGCAACTTCAGCTGAGGCTGATCTGCCTCCACCCTGAGCACCCTTTGGTACTAGTGTCAGAGTAAGTTCTTCTAGTTGAGCGGCGATAGCCACCAAATTTGACTCCCAGATGGCACCTAGTTTTGCTGAGCAGGCTGATGATGTTGTTGATTTAACCTCTCGTTCGTCCGAGGATTCGACTGCCACTCAGATCAGAGAAGCATCTGAAGCTCCGATCTAGGAAAACACCAAGGTGTCGACTTCTCCTTTGTTGATAAGGAGATGTAAGTGCCCGAGCTATCCTGCCAAGCGGAGACTATGCTCGAGAAACCTACTGTTCGCTCGAGAATAGGCATTTCAATAAGAGAGCCTTCTGGAGGTCCATCAATCAACTCTCCAATTGCAAGTCCGGTGCAATCCTCCTCCAAGACACCGCCCGTCATTCAAACGGGCCTCATCGAAGGAAAATTTACTACTGAGCTAGAGGCTTCTATAGGATTTACCTTCCCCCAGTCCAAGCTGATCGAAAGAGATGGCCCGCCAGACCAACATACTCCAGCTAATAAAATCTGGTGATTATGCTAAGTCTTTGCACAACTTAGATGTAATGGAAGTTAGTCGTCGTGCCAACGTTTCCATACTCAAGGTATGTACTTTATGCTTGTTACCTTTGCCTTACAACAATCTAATTTATATAGGAATTTCTTGTGTAGCTATGGACAGAGCATATGCACGTTCATAACCGAATCCCCACCCTAGTGGAGTAGATCGGGTAACTACTGCAATAGTTGGGCAATCTGGAGGCGTGCATATTAGAGACTACTTGTGCGGTAGAAGAGGCTAAAGCAAAAGTTGCTCGGGCTAAGGAGGAAAGCCTCCTTCAAGCAAACTTGGTGGCTAGTTTGCGCCAAGAATTAGAACTCTCCGGGGTACAAGTATCCTCTATTCGAAATGAGCTGAACGAAGACATACAGAGAGGGAAATATAGTCCCAAGTCAACTCCCTAGAAGTTGTTTGGAATGAACTTACCTCCTAACTCGCAGCACAGGAGATCTGACTTACTGCTCTAGATCAACAAGTCGCGGATCTACAAGGCCAACTCACACAAGCCGAGGAAGAGGTTGCCACCCTTCATGAGTAGACAATTGTCGCTATCCAGAGGGAGATGTGTTCGTCCCTTGATGGCCGGTAGAGAGGGTGAATAGCCCTAAAAAAAAATGAATACCCTTTCTCGATCTTTATAAGTAAGAAACACTTGCATAAAAAGAATTAAAAAGGTAAAAGAAAGAGGTATAGAAAGAGTTACTTGCTTTGCAATCAACGAATTGCTGACCTAAGGAAATTAAAGCTCACTAAAGTCTCCTTCGGGCGAAGAAACCTCTTACAATAGTCAAAGCTCATAACTACAAAGCTAAACTCAATTGGAATTGATTACACGTGTTGATTT
Organism: Zingiber officinale; assembly: GCF_018446385.1. Classification (NCBI taxonomy): domain Eukaryota; kingdom Viridiplantae; phylum Streptophyta; class Magnoliopsida; order Zingiberales; family Zingiberaceae; genus Zingiber; species Zingiber officinale. Next base: position 87,514,437 of record NC_055994.1, read on the forward strand.
TAGCTTTTGGAGTCGGGGTTGTATTTATAGCCCTGATCGGGGTGCCTTGAAGGGTTTCAGGCACCTAGACGTGGATAGAATTTGATCCTCTTCGCAATGGATCACGCTACATCAAGTTTGGATACATTTTTTGGCCTGGGCGCTCGGACTTGGTCCAGGCGCCCGGACATAAGTCAACTTCATGTTGATTTTTTTGGTCCAGGTCTTCCACTCTAGTTTCGCTGGCTTGGGTCCAGGTCTTTCGCTCGAGCTCCATTTACTTGGGTGATTTCGGCCATCCCAGTCAGCCTTTCGTTGGTGCTTTCCGTCGAGCAGCGTTGCGCGGAGGAGTATTCTCAGTGGATGACTTTGCCGATTGGGCTCCCTCGAACTGCTCGTCTGAGTGTATTCCCGAACCACCATTCGACCTTGTTGTCGGTCAGGACAAGTGAGGCTGCTCCACTTGCGTGGGAAGTACAGGCAGAAGGAGATTTGCTATCTCTTGGGGCATCGTTGCTTGTGGTTGTTGTATTAGACTTACTTGCTACTGTTGTACCTGATTACTTGATGTTGTACTAAGGTATTTTTCACAGCACCTGCTACAATTTTGGCTAGCCGCGCTTGCGTCAGAGTAACATGTCTTATGTCCTTCATCAGTATCTCAGTTTAGGTATAGTTTCCCATAAACGGTGCTAATTTGATCATGTTATGAGATCCTCTCGGTCGACTTGCCGGTGCATTAGCAAGGAAGCGGACTTTTACTGTTGTGACTATCTTTGGAGATGCGTAAATAGAAGAAGTATATCCCCTTCTTTTTTCTATCACTATCCTTTTATACATTTCCTCTCATACCTTTTACCTTTCTTTCATTTAATGATATTACTTTTATCACAAGGGATCTTTATTTTGTCTTCTTAGCTTTTAATGAAGCTATTAATCAAACCATGATGAATAAGAAAGACTATTATTTTTCTTAATTCCTCCGACTTTTCCTCTTCTTTCGCATTTAAGGTCAAATGATGAGCTTTTAATGCAAGCGGTGTTAAGCATTTAATATAGGTGGTGTCTGTCTATTTTCCTTGTCTAGGTAAGGTTTTGGATTTTTTATATGCCCGAGCAGCATCTCGAATAATTTTACCGGTGTCGCGGCTACCCCTATCGGTACCTCGTATTCCCGAGAAGGGACCCAACGCTTTGCCAATACTTTATATGACCAAACGGTGGCTCAGCTACCCAGCACACTAAAACAGAGTAAGAGACCAATTGGATACACTTGTCTGACTTGCTTACTGTATTCAGTCGGGAGATATTTCTTCGTGTTAACCTCGATTGTGGCTGACCACCTCTTCCCTTATACTGCCCTCTTTACACCACATGGCACCCAATGCGAACCGCCGTATCAACTACCTTTAACCTCCTGTCTCGAAACACTAGCCGCTGACCATCAATGATTGATCATTTCACTCAAGCGGTTGCAAATTTGCCATTAGCACCGACAATTTCAAATCCGATCATTAATATGTCAATTAAACACTTAAGTAGTTAGTAAAAAGGTTTCATATGGTAAAACATTTGAACAAATTTTGTCTCGATTCATTTGACATTCGATGTACACAAGTCGTGTTCGCATTCGAGTTCATTGCAAGCTAGACTCAAAATTTGTACTCTTGCGGCCCATAAGTGAGAGGAAGTATCTCCCTATATATGTTTATTACAACTTTAATAATTATGATTCATTATAAACTAAATAATCACAAAACTCTCAATATAAAATTAAAGACATTCATTCGTAATAGAGACTTTTTCCGATCACCTATCTATTCACATTTCCAGAAAAAAAACTTGTCTTGATTGGTCAAACTAATCCAGTCAAATAGGAGGAGCCAAGCGGGTGAATCCATCATGCTAGGGGAGCCAACCAAATTAAACAGGTCACTTAACTCAGAGGACTTAGCAAGTTGAACGATCTAGTTAAACCAAGGGAATCAATATAATAGTCAGGTTAAGGTTAAGCAAGGCAGACAAGGTAAATCATTCTTACTGAACAAGTGTACCAGCAAGACCAATAAAATAAAATATTCCATTTTATTGTTGTGCGCTAATGATACTTTCTTTATTCTATTTCTTATCTGTCTGGCTCTACAAACCAAAAACATTATTATACTTTAATTTATGCCTGGAACGCAATAGATCACACTTCTGAACGAACGAATTGAATTTAATGAAAAAATTTTCATTAAGTCTGATTTTAAAAAATTATACAAGCAATAAAAAAAATGAATAACCTTCGCAAAATCAAATCTCACGCAATAAAAAAATTGATTTAGAACATATAAAATATTGATAAAAGAAAAAGCAGGAATAAATTCTCATACAAATAAATCACCAGGAATAAAAAAATATATCAATTTCAAGAAAATAATTACATGAAACAAGCTTCAATTCCTCGACCTAGACCACCTTTCTTTGTTCTTTTGGATTCAAACCCCTCTCATATGCTCTATTTATACGTAAGGAATCCAATAATCGTCCTTCCTCCTCCTTAAATTATAGTTTGCTCACTTATTACAAAAATAAAAATTGACAAAAGGGAAAAAAATCTTAGTCATATATTATTCATATAAAGTTGACTCAAGAAAAAAAAATATTATTCTTAGTCATATTTTAATATAAAATCGACTAAAGAAAAAATAGTATATTATTCTTAGTCATATATTAAATGCATAAGACAACGGGCATGTATTTTATAATGTGTACAACTTCTTCTTGGATCTAGGAGAGTTTTGAATATTATCTCATTAAATTATTTTACTTTACTTTTTAAACATGTTATCACCTAATCATTAACATTATTAATTCATCTAAACGCAACAGACCTTAATCTATTATCATCCGACTAGTTAACAACCAAAATTTTCATCAATCTCACTATCAATCCTAGTGACATTGCCTAGATTTACTGGTAAAAAAAATACGTGGTTCCGCCCTTAATGTCTAGATTTATTGGTAAAAATATACTAATATTAAATATTATTTTCTCTTAAAATAATGATATATTATATATAAAAAAATAACAGTACCTCGTAATAAACTTTCAAATGTTAGAACCCGATTAGATTTTTACAAATATCATCCTTGTTTTTTTTATAATGACAATACATTTTCTTAACTCAAACAAAGTCAACTTTGGTTATGTCAAACTAATCAAAACACGTGAAGATTAGAATAAACTAATCATTATCATTAGATTTAGCTTCAAAATTTAACGCATTGAGTCAAGGTGATAATGCTCATAAGCGATTCAGTATTATCGGCCTCATAATTAAATATAGATAGATAAATTATGAGAGATATTTTATCTTAATATAATGAAAAGGTCAACCACCCAACAAAACATTTTGTACCATGAGAAATTAACAAAATTTACTACATTCTATTGGTAGCAAAAAAAAAAATAAATAAAACCGTCACCTCGACGGCCCCTCTAGGATGATCCCTCACTATCTAAAAGGGAGATAAATCATGGAGGCTTCGGCCAATAATAACAACGTATGCACCATCAACACCAATTGAGGAAGAGTAAAAAGTCTTTCTATAAATTTTGGGTCCGGAGATTTAGCATGAATTGAGGCCCCTCGAGTAAAGAAAGTGTTTATTGATACTGACAATTTTGTCAATATTATTTTTAAAAAAGCTTTCAACCAGATGCTATTGGAGGGGCAGGAACTTCATCCTATATATATCCCCTGTATAGTTTCATAGGGCATGAAGTACAATCTATCGACCAAATTAACTTCTTCCTTTCCTTAAGGGAGGAGTCACTAATGTGAACTTGACAAATATCTTTATTACGTAAACACCGCCTCTGCCTATAATGCCATATTAGGAAGGTAGACATTGAGTATCTTCCAAACGGTAGTCTCCATTTTTTTATTAGAAAATCAAATTCCCGATGGGAAGTCGGGTCAGGGAGGTAAAAGGTGACCAATTTGTTGGAGGATCGGTGGCCGGCTTGAAGGGGGGTTGGATAGACGGCACCCTCAAATCGTTAGCTTCCTACACTATTGTTAGCTTGCGCAGCGGAATACAAATAAAAACAAACAAGATAAACTAAATACAAGACAAAGAAATGAAATGCAAACCGCTAACACGTTCTATGTAACGTGGTTCGGAGATGATGCTCCTACTCTACGGCTGTCTGTAAGGTGGACGATCCCTCAATCCGTCGGTGGATTAGTCCCCGGAAACTCCGGCTAGCACAATCCTCCTTGTCGGTGGAGAAACCTCGCCACAACTCGATCAAGAACACTTGGATTGCTAGAGCACTAGATGACTACTAATTAGACTTTAACCAAGTCTAATTTCGTCAGGTTGACCGGCCATCCCAAGCTCCCTCTTATAGAGCTTGGGGAAATCAGCCTTGCTGATTTGCCCGTTACCAGTCGACTGGTCCTTGCACCAGTCGACTGGTGCCAACCCAACGTCTCTCTCAACGGCTATCTATCAGTCGACTGGTCCCTGGACCAGTCGACTGGTCCCAGCCGTTTTGGGCACAGAAAGCTTCTGTGCTCACCACCAGGAACCAGTCGACTGGTACAACCCTAAACTTAGGGTTTCCCATCCCGAGTACATTTCTCTCGCACTCGGACCCTCACGACTCACTTGACTCTTCTTTGCAGCCTTGACCTCTAGCCTTCAAGCCTACTTCCTTTGGCTCTCGTCCCTCGGATGCATCCAAGCCCGCGGCTCGTCCCCAATGCCATCCTTCGCGTATGCCTCGAAGTCGCTTCCCTCGGCCCTTGTCCTTGCTGCCTTGTCCACGGTCCCTCGGATGCTCCATCCTTCACCGGACCCGAAGCCGTCAACCTGAGTCACATGTGTCACCTGCAGTCCTGCACAACTCAAGTACACATATCAAATAACGAGGGTAAACCTAACTTAAACCCTTTGCCCAAACACCAAAACACATGGTCCCGCAGACCATTGGGATTGCTCCAACAATCTCCCCCTTTTTGGTGTTTGGCAATACGTTTAAGTTAGGGAAAACATATAGCAAATAAACATGCTAAAAACAATGGACTTACGATGCCAAGGCTACACACTTGGACTTACTCCGCCGAATGGACTTACATTGCCAAGGCTACACACTTGGCAACCGCCGAATGGACTTACGTTGCCAAGGCTACATACTTGGCAACCGCCGAATCAATGCACCAAGCATTGGAACCTATCACAAGGCTCCCCCTACACCTAAGCTCCCCATTGAGCTATGATTTTTCCACAGGGCTTTTTAAGAACCTATCCCAAGGCTCCCCCTACACCTATGCTCCCCAATGAGCTAGGCTTTTTACAACGGGCTTTTTAAGAACCTATCCCAAGGCTCCCCCTACGCAAAGGCACTAAAGGTTTTCCCAACTAAACTTTAATTCTCCCCCTTTGCCTAACATCCAAAAAGTTCTCCAACAATATCCCAATTGTTGAAAACTTATCATCCAAACTGACCCTAAACTCATGTATTAATCCCCCTTGGATCCCATACATCTAAGCGAGTTGACATGGTCACAAACCAATGCTGAAAACAATTTCACACTGGTATCAGTCGACTGCCCTAAGTGCCAGTCGACTGCCCCCTTCAACACAACCTTACAGAATCATTATGTGGTCGAAAAGCACTGTTACCAGTCGACTGGTATCTGTACCAGTTGACTGGTACCCTATTTCTGAAAAAATCAGCCTTTTCAGGCCAACTTCAGAAATGTACCAGAAATTCCCTAGACCTCCAAAAATCCCCAAATTTTGTGAAGAGGTCTATTGTACCCTTGTTTACTTGGGAAAAATACATTACAAAATGTATCTATCACCAATCCCAAGATTGACACAAAATCCAAAACTAACTAAATTGTTCAATTGAACCTTGACCTAAAGTCCTAGTTTTGGCTTCCTCTTGATGTATGTGCCCATACCAACCCACAATGCATCCCTAGCATTGGTTTATATGACATCTATACATCCAAAACCAATTATCATGCAATATGACCCTTAATGTCATATTTCCTTGCATGAAACATAATCCATGTGTGCCAAATCCCTAGGTTTGAGACTCAAGTCCGTCTCTAAACCATTTGGCACACTCCATGGCTCCTCTAGACCCCCAAGTAGAACCCACCTGAGATCCATTGGCCATGGGTCCCAAATTGACTCTTAGAGCTCCCCCTAGAGCTCTTTGCCTTAGTCACCTCCCTAGGTGACTCATCCACAATGGCTAGACCACATCGGTCCACCCCTGGTGACACTTGGCCTACAAACGTAACTTTATTAACCTTGGACACCTTGTCCTTGGTTAATTTCTTCTTACCATTCAATGGCTTTTCCTTGCCATAGTCATATGCAACCCTAGCATAAGACTTTCCCTTAGCCTTGGAGGACTCTCCCTTGCCATGATCATTTGCCACCCTAGCATATGATCTCTTATTAGCCTTGGAGGGACTAGATCGGTATCCCAAGCCCGATCTATCATTGTTGGGTCTTTAACTCCCCAACACCATACTTAATCCCTTAGATCCAATAGTGAATCTCTTAAGGAATTTCTCTAAACCATTAAGCTTTGCCTTCAAAGCTTGATTCTCCTTTTCTAGGTTCCTAAACCTAGAGTCAACATGTCCACCTTGGACATTCCTAGACCTACCCTTTCTAGGCATGTGTCTCCCCTTCTTGGGATTAATGCCTTGGGTCTCCTTAGGTCTACCATTTCTAGGTTTTTCATGCATAGATTTCCTAGGGTTTTGATTTATATTAACCCTATTCCTATCATGATATCTAAATCCAAAGTTTTTCATGGGTAAATAATAACAATTATTCCTAGCATGCATGGAGGAGTTTAAATTTGAATTAACCTTCAAGTTAGGGTATACCTCCCTTACCCTTGAAGCTCCCCCTTGACACTTGCTTCTCTTCTTCTTCTCCCATTTCTTTAGATGCGCTAGCTTCTTAATTTCTCCCTTCTTGGGGCATTTAGTGTGGTAGTGGCCCTTCTCTCCACACGTGAAGCATATGATGCGCAATCTCCTCCTTTGGGCTTCTTCACTCCTACAACCATTGTTAGTGTTTAAATTAACTTGAATGGGTTTAGGAGATACCTTCTTCTTACCTAATGGACACCTACTCTTGTAGTGTCCCTTCTCATTGCAACCGAAGAAAATGATGTGGTCCTTTGACTTTGCTTCGGTGGAGGTGCTCACTAGGTTGACCTCCAAGACCTCTTCTTCATCCGTCTTGGATTCTTCTTCAACCCTTGAGGATGTTGATGATGCTTCATCTTCCTTCTCCTCCTCGGATGTTGAGCGTGACTCAACTTCCGTTTGCTCCACCTCCTCTTCTTGAGCTACTAAGCTCAACTCCTTGGGCTCCACATCCGATTGGTCCTTCTTCTCCTCTTGGACCACTTCATCACTTTCTTCGGATTTTTCTTCTTCTTCTTGTGTAGGCAAAAATTCCTCCCATGGAAATTTCTTCACTTTGCTCCATAAATCATGGGCGTTCTTATACTCACCTACACCATTTATCACATTAGGAGGCAATAAATCAATTAAAATTGCTATTACCTTTGAGTTTGCCTCCGATCATGAGGTTTGCTCTTCCGTCCAATGTCGTGTTCGGAGCTTCTTTCCTTTCTTGTCTCTTGGGACTTCAAATGGTTCTTCTACCACCATCATTGTGTCCCAATCCGTGTCGAGGAAGCTCTTCATCTTCACCATCCAAAAGGTGATGTCCCCAAGGCTTCCTCCTTCAAATTTTGGAGGGACAATACACCCGGCCATCTTATGCTTCCTTGGTGGTTAGTCCAACGGAGAGCGTCCTCGCTCTGATACCACTTGTTGGAGGATCGGTGGCCGGCTTGAAGGGGGGTTGGATAGACGGCACCCCCAAATCGTTAGCTTCCTACACTATTGTTAGCTTGCGCAGCGGAATACAAATAAAAACAAACAAGATAAACTAAATACAAGACAAAGAAATGAAATGCAAACCGCTAACACGTTCTATGTAACGTGGTTCGGAGATGATGCTCCTACTCCACGGCTGTCTGTAAGGTGGACGATCTCTCAATCCGTCGGTGGATTAGTCCCCGGAAACTCCGGCTAGCACAATCCTCCTTGTCGGTGGAGAAACCTCGCCACAACTCGATCAAGAACACTTGGATTGCTAGAGCACTAGATGACTACTAATTAGGCTTTAACCAAGTCTAATTTCGTCAGGTTGACCGGCCATCCCAAGCTCCCTCTTATAGAGCTTGGGGAAATCAGCCTTGCTGATTTGCCCGTTACCAGTCAACTGGTCCTTGCACCAGTCGACTGGTGCCAACCCAACGTCTCTCTCAACGGCTATCTATCAGTCGACTGGTCCCAGCCGTTTTGGGCACAGAAAGCTTCTGTGCTCACCACCAGTCGACTGGTTCTAGTACCAGTCGACTGGTACAACCCTAAACTTAGGGTTTCCCATCCCGAGTACATTTCTCTCGCACTCGGACCCTCACGACTCACTTGACTCTTCTTTGCAGCCTTGACCTCTAGCCTTCAAGCCTACTTCCTTTGGCTCTCGTCCCTCGGATGCATCCAAGCCCGCGGCTCGTCCCCAATGCCATCCTTCGCGTATGCCTCGAAGTCGCTTCCCTCGGCCCTTGTCCTTGCTGCCTTGTCCACAGTCCCTCGGATGCTCCATCCTTCACCGGACCCAAAGCCGTCAACCTGAGTCACATGTGTCACCTGCAGTCCTGCACAACTCAAGTACACATATCAAATAACGAGGGTAAACCTAACTTAAACCCTTTGCCCAAACACCAAAACACATGGTCCCGCAGACCATTGGGATTGCTCCAACACAATTGACGGCGAGAAAATGTTACGTGAATATAATCCGAACTGACTCATGCAAGGCCTGTCGAACTCAAGATACTATTATCCAAGCCGTCCAAGAGGTGTTGATAGCTCGACCGAAGGAGAATCATAAAAGTGTGCAAGTTCATCCTTACCAACCAGACGGGTTCACTTGAGTAGCTACCAACCTCCCTTTAGGGCTCAAACAAGAATTAATTACATGTTTCTAATGCAATTATGATGTCTTTACCTGGTCATTAAAGGATATTATAGGCATTTCCCCAACTATAATGGTTCACTAGCTAAACACGCTGCCAGAAGTATAGCCAGTTCAATAAAAGAAGCGAAATTTCTCACCATAGTAAGACCAAGTAATTCAGTCCGAGATCGACAAGTTAATGGAAGTCGGACATATACGGGAGGTTCAATTCTCTACTTGGCTAGCTAATGTGGTGCTAGTATCCAAACTAGGAGATAAATAGAGAGTTTGTATCAATTATTGTGACCTCAATAAAGCCTATCTAAAAGATTGCTACCCTCTTCCCCGCATTGATTAGCTGGTAGATGTTGGATCGTAAAATTTGCTAGAGGGGGGGGGGGGTGAATAGCAATCCTCGAAAATCGTAAACTAAATCAAGTACATAGAGGAAGAGAAAAATTGAAACAATGCTAATAAACAAATTTTACTTGGTTTGGAGCCTTCGTCGACTCTTACTCCAAGGCCCGCACGTGAGAGTGCTTTCGTTGGGCAATCACTAATAATTCATAAATAGTATTACACAATTTAGTACAAAAACTAAAGAAAAATAGAACTAAGTCGCAGGTTGTCGGAGGAGCTTCACAGTGTCACAATAGCGTCTTTGGAGCAGCGCACAAGTGAGCAATCGTAGAAGAAGTTGTGTTTGGCTATTGGAGGAAGACACTTATATAAGCAGTTCCGTGTGCCGGAATCCCTTTCGGGTGCTTGGACCGTGACGTTGGCCAACCAATTAGTGCGCTCCACGTTGGCGACGAGATAAGCCTTGGCATTCCGAGCGTCCGGACCAGTTCTAAGCACCCGGACTAGCTCCGGGCGCCTGGATCCCTTCCGGGCGCCCGGGCCCCCCTTTTCCAGCAACTCTTTTTCCTACAAGAAAAAGGTTAGTCCGAGCCAATAAAAATTATACTACCCTGCAAAATAAAGTTAGCACAATATAACAAATAGAGTAGTAATTAGATTTTGTCTCATCGCGACCAGAATCTAGTCAATATCTCAACTTAGATTTTTAAAATGGATCTAAGTTGGATCGACGCCTACTGTTCTCTTAAACGGGGAACGCATCCTCACCAAGTCACTTCCCTCCAGTGACTTACCTTAACTAACCATTCTGACAGACATCCGGTTAGTCCGTCGACCTGTCTGGACTTCGTGCTAGCTATCCGGTCAGCCCGTTGACCTAGCTGGACTTCGTGCCAAATATCCGATCTGCCCATCGACCTATCTGGACTTTTGCACCAGTTATCCGGTCAGCCCGTCGACCTAGCTGGATTTCATACCAACTATCCGGTCAACCCGTCGACCTAGCTGGATTTCTTGTCAGATATTCGGTCAGTCCGTCGACCTATCTGGATTTCTCCTGCATACTTAGTTTGTTGGTTGCTACTCGGAAAACCTAGAGGTTCCACTGTACAAAAATTTTGTACAAAGGTCTGAACCTTTTCCTAGCTACCATGTGTTCTTTTAAATTAAATTTTGGATCGCCTGCGGAACTTAACACGTTTGATCCAAAACTTAATCTATTTGTTTTTTTAGGTTTTGACTTGGGTCTCCTACGGAACTTAACACGTTCGACCCAAATCACCTTAAGTTATTAATTCCATTAAATATTAATTTCCATAATTGGTTCCCAGTACTGACGTGGCGAGGCACACGACCTTCTTGGATATGGGAGCAACCACCACATACTAGACAAAACCTTTTATGGAAAGCTAATATTTAATTTCCTAAAATAACTTTAGGTTAACCGAAAAGAACAATCAAATCACAAGGAAAAATAAAACAAAAGAACACAACATCGAAAAACATATTCGAAATACTAGAATCGTAAGCCTCTTGTATTTGGTATTATTTCCATAAATAACTAGTATGATGCAGAAAGGAAAAATTACTAGTTATACCTTCTAGAAAGACCTCTTGATCTTCTACCGTATTCCTCTTCTAACCTCGGACGTTGTGTGGGCAACGATCTTCCAAGATGAGAAACCATCAACCACCTTCTTCTCCTCCTAGCTAGGTTCGGCCAACACAAAGAAAGCTTCACCAAGGATGAAAGAAAAACACCAACCAAGCTCCAAGGGATGCAAGCTTTCTCTCCTTCTTCTTCTTTTTCTCCAAGTAGTATCCGGCCACCACAAAAGCTCCAAAGGAAGAGAGAGAGGTTCGGCCACCACAAAGAGGAAGATGAAAAGAGAGGATGGCCGGCCACACCAAGGAATAAGAGAGGGAGAGAAATAATAGAAGTTGTATCCCATGAAGGCACCCCTACCCCTTCTTTTATATTCCTTGGCTTTAGCAAATAAGGAAATTTATTTATAATAAAATTTCCTTAACTTTCTTTGACAATAATTAATTAAGAAAAATTTAATAAAATTTCTTAATCAACTAATCATGGCCGGCCACCTCAAATAGAAAAATTAGGAGAGTTTCAATCAACAATTAAAACTTCCTTATTTGTCTTTGGAAATTTTAAAAAATAAAATTTCCCTTTATAATCCCTTCATGGTTGATAAAAAGAAATTTCTATAATTTTAATTTTTCAACATGTGAATAATTTTTAAAGAGAAAATAAAATATCTCACCAATCTACAAATAAGGAAAGAGATCTAATCTCTTTCTTTAATCTTTTGTAGATCTTTTACAAAAGAAATATTTTAATTTTAATTCTCTTTAATAAATTATATCTTCCACATAATAAAAATTAAAATTAAAATCCTTTTTAATTTAATATGGCCGGCCCCTCTAGCTTGGGTTCAAGCTAGGGCCGGCCACACCAATTTATGCTTAGGCCGGCCCTAGCTTGGTTCCCAAGCTAGCTTGGCCGGCCCCTATTAGGTGGGTATAGAAAGTGGGTATAGGTGGGTATAGTACTCTATAAATAAGAGACTACGATAGGGACCGAGAGGAGGAATTGGTTTTGGTCTCCTGATACAATTAAGCATCCCGTGTTTGCCCCGAACACACAACTTAATTTTATCAATAATAATTTATTCCACTAGAGAACTATTATTGAACTACCGCACCAATCCCAAATTACATTTTTGGGCTCCTTCTTATTATGAGTGTGTTAGTCTCCCTGTGTTTAAGATATCGAATGTCCACTAATTAAGTGAGTTACTGACAACTTATTTAATTAATATCTTAATCCAAGAGTAGTACCACTCAACCTTATCATCATGTCGGACTAAGTCCACCTGCAGGGTTTAACATGACAATCCTTATGAGCTCCTCTTGAGGACATTATCAACCTAGTATCTCTAGGACACAGTTTCCTTCTATAATCAACAACACACACTATAAGTGATACCATTTCCCAACTTATCGGGCTTATTGATTCATCGAACTAAATCTCACCCATTGATAAATTAAAGAAATAAATATCAAATATATGTGCTTGTTATTATATTAGGATTAAGAGCACACACTTTCATAATAACCGAGGTCTTTGTTTCTTTATAAAGTTAGTATAAAAGAAACGACCTCAAATGATCCTACTCATTACACTCTAAGTGTACTAGTGTAATTATACAGTCAAGATAAACTGATATCTAATTACAATACAACCTTCTAATGATTTGTTCCTTTCCATTTTGGTCGTGAGCTACTATTTATAATTTATAAGGTACTGATAACATTATCTTCTGCATGTGGCACCACATACTATGTTATCTACAGTATAAATTAATTGAACAACTACAACTAAATGTAGACAATTTGACCAAATGTGATTCTTTATTCATAATGAATGTTTACAAAGCTTAGGCTTTCAGTATACACTCCAACATAGTTAACTTGTTAGATCACAATAAACCTAATTTAACTTACTTTGTAATTCATCAAAACCAGAGTTAGACCGTTAGTGCAATCTGCACCAACAATCTCCTCCTTTTTGATACAATGACAACCTGTGTTAAGTTAGGAAAAAAAACATGCAAAAAATGACATGGTTTTTAAGTTAGTATTGTTTTAATGTTATGCTTTGATATTTTGATAACTTAATCCACCTAACTCTCCCCCTTTGACATTCATCAAAAATAGAAATAGATAATTCATTGAAGAACTTGCTAAGTAAAAAAAAAACTTTAAATGGTCAGGTTTACTGGGGGAGTTAACTTATAAAATAAGTTAAGTAACTTGAAAGAAATTTTTAAAGATATCTTATAAAGTTATAAAAGTAAAACCTTTAAACATAAGTTTTGAAATTATTTTAAAGATATTTTTGTAGAAATTTTAATTTTTATTTTCAGAAATAACTTTTAATAAAAAAATTTCAAAATAAAAGCAAGAAATATTTTGAAAATAATTTGATAAACTTTTTCAAAATTGAAACTTTAAAAAAGATATAAGGAATGTTTTCAAAAATGAATGAAATGGTAAAACTAAGGTTTTCAAAAACTGACTTTTAATGCAATACTAAAAAAACTTAAACAGTTGTTAAATTGATTTTTTAAAAATCATCTTTTAAAATATTTTGAAGTTTGTAAGGTTAAAACTTTACAACTTTTAAAATGCTAATAAAAAAAATGAAGCAGTTTTCAAAAATATTTTAAATATTTAAAGATATTAATCCTCCCCCTGAATCTAACATTAATTCAAAATAAACAACTAAAAAGTGTCCTTAATTGTCTAACCATTTGTTACTTACTAACTATCAGAATACAACAATTTTCACTTGGTTAGTCAGGTTAAGTTAATTTATCCAGTTAGTGTATGACTAAGCTAAAAACCTTAACCTGATTACTGTTAGTTTGATTTTTAACGCCCAGACTTGTATTTGTAACGACCGCCTTTCTAAAACCCTAACTTAGGGCACGGACATTACACTTTTCATACCTTCTAAGGACATTGTTATTTGCACATCGCTCGATTCAGAAATCTAGTCTGAACTTGTTTCGACTGTTAAACCATGGTTTGGAGCGAAGCAGAGCTGAGAGGTACTCTATAGTTGCAAAGGGGTCTGGACCGTGTGACCCTAACCAGTCCTGTGGCCCTACCCATGAAGGGGCATGCTATGGCAGTGTGGTGATGACCGACTGTGTGCCTTACCAGACCCAAGTTTGGGCACAGCCGTGTGCGCCACACGTCCGTGTGCGCCACACGACCGTGTAAGGCCTTCCCTGACGGAGCAGGGCATGACCGTGTGGCTTCCACATGGCCGTGTCACCTGGCAGTGAGGAAGAGGGGCACGACCATGTGTCTCACACGGCCGTGTCACCTTGGCTGTGACGAAGGGGTGTACGACCGTGTGAAACCACACGACCATGTCATCTTACCCGAGAATAATAGGTGCACGGTCGTGTTCTTCACACGACCGTGTCACCTTGACCGAGACAAAAAGTGATGCACGGTCGTGTGAAGCCACACGACCGTGTCACTACGGACGATAGGAAGAGGTGCACGACCGTGTGAAACTACACGACCGTAGCACCCTGGCCGAGAGGGAGCTGGTGATGGTGTGTGAATTCACACGACCATGTTACCCTGGCCGAGAGGGGGCAGGTGATGGCCGTGTGAATCCACACGACCGTGTCACGGGCCGTGCAGGGGTCACACACAGCACTACAAAGGGGGTTGGTTCTCCCCTTTGTACTCCCTCTTGGCTTACCGTTCTCTTCTATTTCTTTAGGAAGAGTCTTTGACATGCTAATTACTAACAAACTATCAATTTCATCATGCACAACTCTTAATAGTATTTTTATACTAAGCGGGATAAGACAATTGGTCCATCAGTACCAAAATCTAACATATTCCATGCATTAGCAAGTTCCAAGATCACTTCCCACTATTCCGTCACACATACCAGCAAACATTGCTCCTGCTGCCCCTCCTTACTCGAGCTTTCCTTTACCTTTATCTGCAGTATAAGGAAAAGTAATCTATAAGCCAATGCTTAGTAAGTACCATCTACTCACAAAACAATGCATTCAAAGAGTACATGTTTTTCAAACTGCTTGTGAAACCAAAACATGCACTTAACAATCATTTATGCTAAAATACATAAGTCAGAAATATGTATAAGACATGCATTTTAAAATTAGTTTATCATGCAAAATATCCACTTAAACTCATGCAATGAAAACATAAAACTTGTTATGCCATATAGATCAAACCCTGCACTCTCTAACTCTAGTTCTCACCTTAATAATGTTTTCACTTTAACAAATCAATGAGCTTTGAAAACTTTATCTTACATACTAGTGAAAATAATAGTCACTTGCTTTGGGCCCCGACATTGTACCACTTTGCGCGCATCCTTAATAAGCTCCGAGGTAGCTAATCCCGAACTTATTAAGGTACTACTAGGCGATCTAGGGGCCTAGGGGCGATCTAGGAGCCCACCCATGGACTTTATGTCCAGTACATGCCATATTAAAGTAAAATACTTTCTTTTTTAATACTTCTTTCTTGTACTTGCACTAACTTATCATTTCAACAAATACCTTGTGTGCACTTAATCCCTCACACTTATAGGGAAGCACCTTGGGGTACTTGATTATGCTTCTTAGTCCCAAAACTTAATAGGAAGCAAATAAAATACTCTAAACGTGCTCTTAATCCCTAAACTTTAGAGGGCATCTTACAATCATAACATCTATCTCTTTTAACATACATAAAATATATCATGGCATGATTCTTCTTTTAACTTGCATAGATACATACTACAACATGCATCGACGAAGAAACTTATACCGCAGGTGAGAAGTACTTACATCCTTTCACTAAATCTTACTAGTATAATATGTAGGGAAGACAATCTTCTCTTGCCCTCCCTAATTCCCAAGACACCTTCCTGCACGTTCTACTTCCTTGGGAGAGACCCTCCCCTTAGATTCTTCCCTTGAAAAGCTTGAAGACTTGAAACCCTAGGTTTCTTGGCCGAAACTTGAAAGGAGGAAGGAGAGATTTCGGCTAGAGAGGAGAAGAGGAAGATGAAAAGCTAGGTTTTCATCTCTTCTTTTCCCTTTTATATTAGATGGAAGTTGAAGCTGTAGGACCGTTGGGCCGGCTAGGAGGGGGTTGTTGGATATCCTGCTAACACAAAAAGGAAAACAAACCCTCCTCGAACTCTTTAGGCTAACACTTGCATAATTATGTTAAGCAGATAAATTAAAAGCATAAAGAAAAGCGAGGCACAAAAGATTTACTTGGTTACAACCGATGTGGTTGTTAATCCAAGGAAGATTAAGCTCAATAAAACTCCTTCAGGCGGAGAAGCCTCTTACAGCGTTTAGGCACAGAAAATAGAAGCTTAACTACAACTAAAGCACACAAGTGTTTGGAAATAGAATGATCGTGATTGTTGAAAAGCTTCTGGACCAAGACTATATTTATAGCCTTGGTCGGGGCGCCTGGATGGGTTCCGGGCGCCCTGGGGGGATAAAATTTATCCCCCAACGGTTGGATCGAGTCAAAGCTCGATCCTGTGAAAAAGTCCCTTCCGGGCGCCCCGGATGGTTCCGGGCGCCCCGGACAGCTCCGGGCGCCCCGGAGCCAAAAGTCAACCCAGTTGACTTTTGGTCCGTGCTCTCTTCTCTGGTTCAGCTCGCCTCTGGTCCGGGTCTTTCTGCTCCGGCTCCGCTTGCTTGGGTGATCTCTGACATCCGGAATAGGGCTCACCCGAACCCATCTTCCGGTCTTCTCGAGCGTGCTTCCCTCCGGCTTCTCGTCCCTCGGAATTACCGCGTGTCCCTTCTCGTCCACCAGCGTACTCATCCGCAGACTTCGTCCCTCGGTCGCACCCCGTGCCGACCTTCGCGCTAGCTGCGTCTCTTGCTCCCCGAGCAATCTTCCGCTCCGGCTTTCGTACCTCGGAACCACCGCGCGCACTTCCTTCTCGTCCGCCGATGTACTCTTCCGCAGCACCTCGTCCCTCGGACGCACAGCGTGCCGTCCTTCTCGCTAGCTGCATCTTCCGCTCGAGTACCTGTGCTCCTAAGCTCCTGCACACTTAGACACAAGGTTAGAAACAACGCAGGACCTAACTTAACTTGTTGATCACACCAAAACAACCTTGGGGTTCCAACAATCTCCCCCTTTTTGGTGTGATCAACCCAAGTTAAGCTAGGGTCAACAATAGATATGAAATTTTAAACATTTTGTCTACCTCCCCTAGACTTATACTTTCCCTTCTCCCCCTTTGATCACAATAAAAATGGGGTACAAACGAAATCTAAGGGTTGACATTAAAAAAAATTTTGAAACTATATTTCAATAATTTTCAGGGAAATATTTCTAAGTCAAGACAAATTTCTAAGTCATTCGACATCAAGATTAAGAAGTTTCTAAACAGAAAGCTTTATGCAAGAAAATTTCAGAGAATTAATAACATAAAGAGAAATTTTCTATGTATTTATTTATTTATATATTGTATGCTTTAATCAGAAGGTTTAAATTTCCATTTTAATTTATCAGAAATTCTTAAGTCATACTTTTTCAGATTTAAAGCAAAAAATATTAAACATACAATAATTTGTATCATGTTAATTTCTATTATTTTTTGAATTTCAAGTTCACAAAAATATTTCAATAGCATTGATTCTAACTTGATGAAATTTTTCGATGCTATAAAAAATTCTTTCGACAATGTATAAAATTCGTTTGAAAGAATATTTTGTAATTTGCCAGAATTTTTTAACAATAAGAATTTGCCGGAATCTATTAATAATAGATTTTTTAATCCGAAAATATTTTTCGATGAATCAATTTCTAATTCATAAAACTTTTTCAATAAAGTAATTTGTAATTCCAAATTTTTAGGACCAGAAAAAGTTTTCGATAATATTTCTAAGTTGCATAATTCTTTCGAAAAACTTCTTTTTGATTCACAAAAGTTTTTTAGCAAAGTTTCCAACTTGCAAAATTCTTTTGTTAAGATATTTTGAAATTCGAAGAACTCTTTCGATAATATTTCAAATTTGCAGGATAAGTTTGACAATTGATTTTCTAATATAAAAAACTCTTTCGATGATTCGCAAAAATTTTCAGGCAATTCTTCGATTGAATCATTCAATTGATCAGAGGTTCGAGTCCATACCTGACTTACCTTGTCAGTAATTGATTCTCCCCCTATCGAGTTGCTTTCTTCCGAAGATTCTCCCCCTTCATCGATCTTGGGATGTACTTCGGCTGTTGTAGTACTTACCTCGATTTCGGACTCTTCTGTCGGTGGCTCGGTGTCTATTGAGGTGTCAGCTTCTGAAGGTTCTTCGTAGAGCTGCAAGAACTTTTCCCAAAGTTCTTTTGCGCTTTCATAATCTGCGACCTTTTTGAAATCTTCCTTTGGTATTACATTCAGAAGATAATATTTTGCCCGTCCATTTGCCATAGACTCCTCACGTTGCTTTTCGTTCCAGAGGCGTAGATCGAGTCTTTCTCCGTTCGTGTTCTTTGGTTCTTCATAACCAAATTTCATTATTAAAGAAATACCAGAATCTGAGTTAAGGTATACCTCCATGTTTTGTTTCCAGATGGAAAACTCCCCCTCGAATGCAGGTGGGTAGTCGCTAGCTCCGGCCATCGTTTTTGTTGCGTCAGACGGCGGTTAGTCCTTCTGAGGCGTACTCGGCTCTGATACCACTTGTAGGACCGTTGGGCTGGCTAGGAGGGGGTTGTTGGATATCCTGCTAACACAAAAAGGAAAACAAACCCTCCTCGAACTCTTTAGGCTAACACTTGCATAATTATGTTAAGCAGATAAATTAAAAGCATAAAGAAAAGCGAGGCACAAAAGATTTACTTGGTTACAACCGATGTGGTTGTTAATCCAAGGAAGATTAAGCTCAATAAAACTCCTTCAGGCGGAGAAGCCTCTTACAGCGTTTAGGCAGAGAAAATAGAAGCTTAACTACAACTAAAGCACACAAGTGTTTGGAAATAGAATGATCGTAATTGTTGAAAAGCTTTTGGACCAAGGCTATATTTATAGCCTTGGTCGGGGCGCCTGGATGGGTTCCGGGCGCCCTGGGGGGATAAAATTTATCCCCCAACGGTTGGATCGAGTCAAAGCTCGATCCTGTGAAAAAGTCCCTTCCGGGCGCCCCGGAGCCAAAAGTCAACCCAGTTGACTTTTGGTCCGTGCTCTCTTCACTGGTTCAGCTCGCCTCTGGTCCGGGTCTTTCTGCTCCGGCTCCGCTTGCTTGGGTGATCTATGACATCCGGAATAGGGCTCACCCGAACCCATCTTCCGGTCTTCTCGAGCGTGCTTCCCTCCGGCTTCTCGTCCCTCGGAATTACCGCGTGTCCCTTCTCGTCCACCAGCATACTCATCCGCAGACTTCGTCCCTCGGTCGCACCCCGTGCCGACCTTCGCGCTAGCTGCGTCTCTTGCTCCCCGAGCAATCTTCCGATCCGGCTTTCGTACCTCGGAACCACCGCGCGCACTTCCTTCTCGTCCGCCGGTGTACTCTTCCGCAGCACCTCGTCCCTCGGACGCACAGCGTGCCGTCCTTCTCGCTAGCTGCGTCTTCCGCTCGAGTACCTGTGCTCCTAAGCTCCTGCACACTTAGACACAAGGTTAGAAACAACGCAAGACTTAACTTAACTTGTTGATCACACCAAAACAACCTTGGGGTTCCAACAGAAGCATCTTTTCACACAAAATCTACTTATAATCAATTGTTTCCTATTCCCAATGTGATGCTTTACCACCACCTAATGGCTACTTAAACTAATTTTAAGTAAAAGGTCTTGAGTTCAATTCTAGCCCAAGGCTATTTATAAATCTATTTTTATTTCTTTTATTGTCTCCTATTTATTTTTGCTCTTTTGACATAGAGGAAATTTATGGTATTACAATTCCCCATACCTTATAAAAAGTTCATCCTCGAACTTAGAACAATTGTGGATACTTCTGTCTCATATCATCCTCGCGTTCCCATGTTGCTTCTTCATACTGTTGACTTTGCCATATCACTTTTACTAATAGTATCTCTTTGTTTCTCAGTTTCTTAATTTCTCGATCTATTATCTGAATAGGTCGACTTTCATAACTGAGATCCTCTTGAACTTGTACCGTCTATGGTTCAATTACTTGGTTTGCATCGGGAACATGCTTCTTCAGCATTGAGACATGAAATACATTATGAACAGCTGACATTTCCTGAGGTAGTTCCAACTCATAAGCTACCTTGCCAACTCTTTTGGTGATCAAGTATGACCCCACATATCGTGGACTCAACTTTCCTTTCTTCCCAAACCGCATCACTCCTTTCATAGGAGCTACTTTAAGGAACACTGAGTCCTCGACCTCAAATTCTAGCGGTCTTCGTCGCACATCCGCATAGCTCTTCTGCCGGTTCTGAGCAGTTTCTATTCTCTGACGAATGTTTTGAATGACCTTGGTGGTGTCCTCGATAAGGTCTGTCTGGAGTCTCATTTCTTTCTTTTCACCACCTTCATACCAACAGATAGGAGATCTACATCTCCTCCCATATAGAGCCTCGTAGGGTGTCATTTCGATAGTAGCTTGATAGCTATTATTGTATGCGAATTCTGCTAAGCATAGGTATCGACACCAACTCCCCTTGAAATCTAAGGCACAAGCCCGTAGCATATCCTAGAAAATTTGGTTCACCCGTTCTGTTTGCTCGTCAGTTTGAGGATGAAATGCAGTGTTGAATCGTAACTTAGTACCAATAGCTCTCTGAACACACTCCCAGAAGTGTGAAATAAAGCGACCGTATCTATCAAAAATTATGGTTTTGGGAACTCCATGCAATATGATAACCTCTTTCACATATAATTATACTAACTGCTCAATAGAGTAGGATGTTCTGATTGCTAGGAAATGAGATGACTTGGTCAATCTATCTACTATTACCCAGATAACATCATAACCGTTCATACTTCTGGGTAATCCTACTATAAAATCCATAGATATATCCTCTCACTTCCACTTTGGGATCTGGATAGGCTGTAGAACTCCACTTGGTCTCTGATGTTCTACTTTAACTCGTTAACACGTCAGACAGGTACTGATGTATATATCTAGCAATATCTCTCTTCATTCCAGACCACCAGAAGCGTTCCTTTAAATCTTGGTACATCTTGGTAAAACCAGGATGCATTGCATAGGGTGTTCTATGGGCTTCATCTAGAATTTTCTTTTGCAGTTCTTCTTGATTAGGGACACAAAGACGATTACATAAGATAGCATCCCACGGTCTGATGTTCAAAACTCCTCATTTTCTCCTTCTTGTATTCCCTGCTTGATCTTCTGAATATTAGGATCTTCATCCTGCCCTTTCTGTATATCGTCAAGCAAGGTTGACACTAGTGTCAAAGTGGAGAGCTGCCCAGTAATAATTTCTAGCCCTAAATTTCTAGCCCAGTAATAGTAGGTGTTACCATATTGACTTCCGGTGGGACCATAAGGGAAGCTTGCTAGTTAGCAGTTAGGGCGGCAATAACCTACTGCTGCTCAGCCACTTGTCTCTGAAGCTGAGCCACTACTTCTAAGAGGTTGAGCTGTGGTGCAGACTCATTTTCCCCTGGTTGAGATTCATTAACCCTCGGCTATCTAGCTGGTCGTCCTCTAGCAATTCTACATATCATAAGTCAAAACCAGTGAAAACATACGCCAGCCACTCCTCATTCCTACTTGTTATAATTACTACCTTCATCTATAAGCATGCTGAATCTTAACAAGCATTTCTTACTAATCATAACAAAAATAAAATGCATAAATGTTGTGAGCAGATACTTTCTTACTTGGAAGCTGCAGGATCAATGCTTGCTGTGTGTGTGGTGGAAGGATGGAACTGCTCTGATACCAAACTGTAATGACCGCCTTTCTAAAACCCTAACTTAGGGCACGGATGTTATGCTTTTCATACCTTCTAAGGACATTGTTAATTGCACATCGCTCGATTCAGAAATCTAGTCTGAAATTATTTCGACTGTTAAACTATGGTTTGGAGCGAAGCAGAGCTGAGCGATACTCTATAGTTGCGAAGGGGTCTGGACCGTGTGACCCTAACCAGCCTTGTGGCCCTACCCGTGAAGGGGCATGCTATGGCCGTGTGGTGATAACTAACCGTGTGACCTTACCAAACCCAAGTTTGGGCACGACAGTGTGTGCCACACGGGCGTGTAAAGCCTTCCCTACTGGAGCAGGGCACGTCCGTGTGGCTTCTACACGGCCGTGTCACCTGGCAGTGAGGAAGAGGGGCACGACCGTGTGTCTCACACGACCGTGTCACCTCGGCTGTGATGAAGGGGTGCACGACCGTGTGAAACTACACGGCCGTGTCATCTTACCCGAGAAGAAGAGGTGCACGGTCGTGTTCTTCACACGGCCGTGTGAAGCCACACGACCGTGTTACTACGACCGACAGGAAGAGGTGTATGGCTGTGTGAAACTACACGACCGTAGCACCCTGGCCGAGAGGGAGCTGGTGATGGCCATGTGAATCCACACGACCATGTCACCCTGTCCGAGAGGGGGCAAGTGATGGCCGTGTGAATCCACACGGCCGTGTCACGGGCCGTGCAGGGGTCACACACAGCACTACAAAGGAGGTTGGTTCTCCCCTTTGTACTCCCTCTTGGCTTACCGTTCTCTCCCATTTCTTTAGGAAGAGTCTTTGACATGCTAATTACTAACAAACTGTCAATTTCATCACACACAACTCTTAATAGCATTTTTATACTGTGAAGGATAAGACAATAGGTCCATCAGTACCAAAATCTAACATATTCCATGCACTAGCAAGTTCCAAGATCACTTCCCATTGTTCCGTCACACACACCAACAAACATTGCACCTGCTGCCCCTCCTTACTCGAGCTTTCCTTTATCTTTATCTGCAGTATAAGGAAAAGTAATCTATATGCCAATGCTTAGTAAGTACCATCTACTCACAAAACAATGCATTCAAAGAGTACATGTTTTTCAAACTGCTTGTGGAAACCAAAACATGCACTTAACAATCATTTATGCTAAAATACATAAGTCAGAAATATGTATATGACATGCATTTTAAAATTAGTTTATCATGCAAAATATCCACTTAAACCCATGCAATGAAAACATAAAACTTGCTATGCCATATAGATCAAACCCTACACTCTCTAACTCTAGTTCTCAACTTAATAATGTTTTCACTTTAACAAATCAATGAACTTTGAAAACTTTATCTTACATACTAGTGAAAATAATAGTCACTTGCTTTGGGCCCCGACATTGTACCACTTTGTGTGCATCCTTAATAAAGTCCGAGGTAGCTAATCTCAAATTTATTAAGGTACTACTAGGCGATCTAGGGGCCTAGGGGAGATCTAGGAGCCTACCCATAGACCTTGTGTCCAGTACATGCCATCTTAAAGTAAAATACTTTCTTTTTTAATATTTCTTTCTTGTACTTGCACTAACTTGTCATTTCAACAAACACCTTGTGTGCACTTAATCCCTCACACTTATAGGGAAGCACCTTGGGGTACTTGATTATGCTTCTTAGTCCCAAAACTTAATGGGAAGCAAATCAAATACTCTAAACATGCTCTTAATCCCAAAACTTTAGAGGGCATCTTACAATCATAACATCTATCTCCTTTAACATACATAAAACATATCATGGCATGATTCTTCTTTTAACTTGTATAGATACATACTACAACATGCATCGACGAAGCAACTTATACCGCAGGTGAGAAGCACTTACATCTTTTCGCTAAATCTTACTAGTATAAGCTGTAGGGAAGACAATCTTCTCTTGCCCTCCCTAATTCCCAAGACACCTTCCTGCACGTTCTACTTCCTTGGGAGAGACCCTCCCCTTAGATTCTTGCCTTGAAAAGCTTAAAGACTTGAAGCCCTAGGTTTCTTGGCCGAAACTTGAAAGGAGGAAGGAGAGATTTCGGCTAGAGAGGAGAAGAGGAAGATGAAAAGCTAGTTTTTCATCTCTTCTTTTCCCTTTTATACTAGGTGGAAGTTGAAGCATCTTATCACACAAAATCTACTTATAATCAATTGTTTCCTATTCCCAATGTGATGCTTTACCACCACCAAATGGCTACTTAAACTAATTTTAAGTAAAAGGTCTTGAGTTCAATTCTAGCCCAAGGCTATTTATAAATCTATTTTTATTTCTTTTATTGTCTCCTATTTATTTTTGCTCTTTTGACATAGAGGAAATTTATGGTATTACAATTCCCCATACCTTATAAAAAGTTCATCCTCGAACTTAGAACAATTTTGGATACTTCTGTCTCATATCATCCTCGCGTTCCCATGTTGCTTCTTCATACTGTTGACTTTGCCATATCACTTTTACTAATAGTATCTCTTTGTTTCTCAGTTTCTTAATTTCTCGATCTATTATCTGAATAGGTCGACTTTCATAACTGAGATCCTCTTGAACTTGTACCGTCTATGGTTCAATTACTTGGTTTGCATCGGGAACATGCTTCTTCAGCATTGAGACATGAAATACATTACTGACATAAAATACAGCTGACATTTCCTGAGGTAGTTCCAACTCATAAGCTACCTTGCCAACTCTTTTGGTGATCAAGTATGACCCCACATATCGTGGACTCAACTTTCCTTTCTTCCCAAACCGCATCACTCCTTTCATAGGAGCTACTTTAAGGAACACTGAGTCCTCGACCTCAAATTCTAGCGGTCTTCGTCGCACATCCGCATAGCTCTTCTGCCGGTTCTGAGCAGTTTCTATTCTCTGACGAATGTTTTGAATGACCTTGGTGGTGTCCTCGATAAGGTCTGTCTGGAGTCTCATTTCTTTCTTTTCACCACCTTCATACCAACAGATAGGAGATCTACATCTCCTCCCATATAGAGCCTCGTAGGGTGTCATTTCGATAGTAGCTTGATAGCTATTATTGTATGCGAATTCTGCTAAGCATAGGTATCGACACCAACTCCCCTTGAAATCTAAGGCACAAGCCCGTAGCATATCCTAGAAAATTTGGTTCACCCGTTATGTTTGCTCGTCAGTTTGAGGATGAAATGCAGTGTTGAATCGTAACTTAGTACCAATAGCTCTCTGAACACACTCCCAGAAGTGTGAAATAAAGCGACCGTATCTATCAAAAATTATGGTTTTGGGAACTCCATGCAATATGATAACCTCTTTCACATATAATTATACTAACTGCTCAATAGAGTAGGATGTTCTGATTGCTAGGAAATGAGATGACTTGGTCAATCTATCTACTATTACCCAGATAGCATCATAACCGTTCATACTTCTGGGTAATCCTACTATAAAATCCATAGATATATCCTCTCACTTCCACTTTGGGATCTGGATAGGCTGTAGAACTCCACCTGGTCTCTGATGTTCTACTTTAACTCGTTAACACGTCAGACAGGTACTGATGTATATATCTAGCAATATCTCTCTTCATTCTAGACCACCAGAAGCGTTCCTTTAAATCTTGGTACATCTTGGTAAAACCAGGATGCATTGCATAGGGTGTTCTATGGGCTTCATCTAGAATTTTCTTTTGCAGTTCTTCTTGATTAGGGACACAAAGACGATTACATAAGATAGCATCCCACGGTCTGATGTTCAAAACTCCTCATTTTCTCCTTCTTGTATTCCCTGCTTGATCTTC
This sequence comes from Zingiber officinale, assembly GCF_018446385.1. Lineage (NCBI taxonomy): Eukaryota > Viridiplantae > Streptophyta > Magnoliopsida > Zingiberales > Zingiberaceae > Zingiber > Zingiber officinale. The sequence continues at coordinate 87,540,119 of NC_055994.1, forward strand.
TGAATATTAGGATCTTCATCCTGCCCTTTCTGTATATCGTCAAGCAAGGTTGACACTAGTGTCAAAGTGGAGAGCTGCCCAGTAATAATTTCTAGCCCTAAATTTCTAGCCCAGTAATAGTAGGTGTTACCATATTGACTTCCGGTGGGACCATAAGGGAAGCTTGCTAGTTAGCAGTTAGGGCGGCAATAACCTACTGCTGCTCAGCCACTTGTCTCTGAAGCTGAGCCACTACTTCTAAGAGGTTGAGCTGTGGTGCAGACTCATTTTCCCCTGGTTGAGATTCATTAACCCTCGGCTATCTAGCTGGTCGTCTTCTAGCTATTCTACATATCATAAGTCAAAACCAGTGAAAACATACGTCAGCCACTCCTCATTCCTACTTGTTATAATTACTACCTTCATCTATAAGCATGCTGAATCTTAACAAGCATTTCTTACTAATCATAACAAAAATAAAATGCATAAATGTTGTGAGTAGATACTTTCTTACTTGGAAGCTGCAGGATCAATGCTTGCTGTGTGTGTGGTGGAAGGATGGAACTGCTCTGATACCAAACTGTAACGACCGCCTTTCTAAAACCCTAACTTAGGGCACGGATGTTATACTTTTCATACCTTCTAAGGACATTGTTATTTGCACATCGCTCGATTCAGAAATCTAGTCTGAAATTATTTCGACTGTTAAACTATGGTTTGGAGCGAAGCAGAGCTGAGCGATACTTTATAGTTGCGAAGGGGTCTGGACCGTGTGACCCTAACCAGCCTTGTGGCCCTACCCGTGAAGGGGCATGCTATGGCCGTGTGGTGATAACTAACCGTGTGGCCTTACCAAACCCAAGTTTGGGCACGACCGTGTGTGCCACATGGGCGTGTAAAGCCTTCCCTACTGGAGCAGGGCACGTCCGTGTGGCTTCTACACGGCCGTGTCACCTGGCAGTGAGGAAGAGGGGCACGACCGTGTGTCTCACACGACCGTGTCACCTCGGCTGTGATGAAGGGGTGCATGACCGTGTGAAACTACACGACCGTGTCATCTTACCCGAGAAGAAGAGGTGCACGGTCGTGTTCTTCACACGGCCGTGTGAAGCCACACGACCGTGTCACTACGACCGACAGGAAGAGGTGTATGGCTGTGTGAAACTACACGACCGTAGCACCCTGGCCGAGAGGGAGCTGGTGATGGCCATATGAATCCACACGACCATGTCACCATGTCCGAGAGGGGGCAAGTGATGGCCGTGTGAATCCACACGGCCGTGTCACGGGCCGTGCAGGGGTCACACACAGCACTACAAAGGAGGTTGGTTCTCCCCTTTGTACTCCCTCTTGGCTTACCGTTCTCTCCCATTTCTTTAGGAAGAGTCTTTGACATGCTAATTACTAACAAACTGTCAATTTCATCACACACAACTCTTAATAGCATTTTTATACTATGAAGGATAAGACAATAGGTCCATCAGTACCAAAATCTAACATATTCCATGCACTAGCAAGTTCCAAGATCACTTCCCATTGTTCCGTCACACACACCAACAAACATTGCACCTGCTGCCCCTCCTTACTCGAGCTTTCCTTTATCTTTATCTGCAGTATAAGGAAAAGTAATCGATATGCCAATGCTTAGTAAGTACAATCTACTCACAAAACAATGCATTCAAAGAGTACATGTTTTTCAAACTGCTTGTGGAAACCAAAACATGCACTTAACAATCATTTATGCTAAAATACATAAGTCAGAAATATGTATATGACATGCATTTTAAAATTAGTTTATCATGCAAAATATCCACTTAAACCCATGCAATGAAAACATAAAACTTGCTATGCCATATAGATCAAACCCTACACTCTCTAACTCTAGTTCTCAACTTAATAATGTTTTCACTTTAACAAATCAATGAGCTTTGAAAACTTTATCTTACATACTAGTGAAAATAATAGTCACTTGCTTTGGGCCCCGACATTGTACCACTTTGTGTGCATCCTTAATAAAGTCCGAGGTAGCTAATCTCAAATTTATTAAGGTACTACTAGGCGATCTAGGGGCCTAGGGGAGATCTAGGAGCCTACCCATAGACCTTGTGTCCAGTACATGCCATCTTAAAGTAAAATACTTTTTTTTTTAATATTTCTTTCTTGTACTTGAACTAACTTGTCATTTCAACAAACACCTTGTGTGCACTTAATCCCTCACACTTATAGGGAAGCACCTTGGGGTACTTGATTATGCTTCTTAGTCCCAAAACTTAATGGGAAGCAAATCAAATACTCTAAACATGCTCTTAATCCCAAAACTTTAGAGGGCATCTTACAATCATAACATCTATCTCCTTTAACATACATAAAACATATCATGGCATGATTCTTCTTTTAACTTGCATAGATACATACTACAACATGCATCGACGAAGCAACTTATACCGCAGGTGAGAAGTACTTACATCTTTTCGCTAAATCTTACTAGTATAAGCTGTAGGGAAGACAATCTTCTCTTGCCCTCCCTAATTCCCAAGACACCTTCCTGCACGTTCTACTTCCTTGGGAGAGACCCTCCCCTTAGATTCTTGCCTTGAAAAGCTTAAAGACTTGAAGCCCTAGGTTTCTTGGCCGAAACTTGAAAGGAGGAAGGAGAGATTTCGGCTAGAGAGGAGAAGAGGAAGATGAAAAGCTAGTTTTTCATCTCTTCTTTTCCCTTTTATACTAGGTGGAAGTTGAAGCATCTTTTCACACAAAATCTACTTATAATCAATTGTTTCCTATTCCCAATGTGATGCTTTACCACCATCTAATGGCTACTTAAACAAATTTCAAGTAAAAGGTTTTGGGTTCAATTCTAGCCTAAGGCTATTTATAAATCTATTTTTATTTCTTTTATTGTCTCCTATTTATTTTTTCTCTTTTGATATAGAGGAAATTTATGGTATTTCAGTATTAATGCACTGATATAAGTATTTTAAGTCCAGGTAATCTGTCTATGTATCTCACCCCTTTCTAAGTTTAGAAATATACAAACAAGGTAGTCCTAGTGTGTTGGTGAGATGCTCAAGTTCTAGACCTATATGAACATGCTTTCTAAGGGTTCGATCTAAACTAAGGCTAATAGTAATTTTGAAAATTCTAAAAATAAGGGAAGTCTTTGAGATAAATAAATAGAGAATTTTACCCTAGAATTTTTAAAAAAATTGCAAGCAATTTTAAAATTAAGAGTCCTAGTCTATTAAGCACATTCCTAATTGCCGACGTAAGTTACTAAATTCACTTTCAGGGAGGGGTTTAGTGAATATGTTAGCTAGGTTCGACTTGGACTCAATGTATTTGAGTTCAATGTCGCCTTTGGTGACATTATCCCTGATAAAGTGATGCCTAATTTGTTGGTTAGTTCTAGGAAAACGTACCAGCTCCACTGTACAAAAATTTTTTTGTACAAGTGTCAAACCTTTCCTTAAATAACCTATTGTGTTCTTTAGAAGTTAAATTAGGAATCGCAGACGAAACTTAACATCATTGATTCCAAATTTAACTTATCTGTTCTTAATAGTTTAGATTTGAATTGTAAGTGGAACTTAACACTATTGATTCAAATCCACCTATGTTATTAATTTCATTAAATATTAATTTCCAAAATTGGCTTCCAGGACTGCATGGCGAGGCACATGACCTTCTTGGATATGGGAGCAACCACCACCGCCTAGACAAAGCCTTTTAAGGAAAGCTAATATTTAATTTCCTTAAATAACTCTAGGTTAACCAAAAAGAACAATTGAATCACAAATTCGAAAAAGAAGAAAACACAACCTCGAAAAATAAATTTGAAAAACTAGATCTAATTGCCTCTTGTATTTAGAATTCTTACAAAGAAAATACTAGTATGATGCGGAAGAAAACTACTAGTTATACATTCTCTTTGTAAGCTAATGACCTCAAGATCTTCTACCGTATTCCTCGCCTCGCCTTGGACGTCGTGTGGGCAACGATCCTCCAAGATGAACACCACCCAAAAGCTTCTTCCTCTTCTTCTAAAATCCGGCCACCACCACCACCAAGGAGAAGAGAGCAAAAGGGAAAAGAGAAGGGAGAGAGGGGTCGACCACTTGAGATCTCCAAGCAAAAGAATAAGAGTTGTGTCTCATGAAGCCTTCTCACCCCTTCTTTTATATTACTTGCCCAAGGCAAATAAGGAAATTTTTTTTACAAAAATTAAAATCATCCTCTAGTTTTTCCTTTTTATTTTTTCTTTTCTTTCCTCTTGATTGAATCAATCACCAATTTTGATTTTGTGATGATTTTATTTATTTTATTATGGCCAGCCACTTGCTTGGGCACCAAGCAAGGTGACCGTCCACCTCATCAAGAGGAATAAGGAAAAAATATTTTTAAAATTTTACAAGAAGTAATCCTCTTATAAAATTTACAAGCTCTCTTTCCTAAAGTAGGAGTTAAAAAGGAAAGTTCTAAAAATTAAAACCATGTTTTAAAATTTAAAACTTCTCTTATAAAATTTCCTTTTTTAACATGATGATAGAAAATTTAATTTTAAAACTTATCTTCCTTTTTTTCTTAAACCATGAGGATGGTTAAAAAAGGAAAGTTTTAAAACTTTTAAAACTCTCTATTAAAACATGTGGTCAAATTCAAATAAGGAAAGTTTTTAAAATTAAAATCTCTCTTTTAAAACTTATAGTTTTCTACAAAGAGAAGATTTTAAAAATTCAAAAACAACCCTCCTTGTTTGAATATTGTGGCCGACCCCTATATGCTTGGTCACCAAGCAATAGGGCCGACCTCTGTAAAGAGGATGTGGTCGGCCCTTACTTGGTCACCAAACATTGGACCGGCCCCCTTATTGGACACCAAGAAAATCCTTACATTTGGATGGACTTGAGGTTATAATGAGGCTACGACAGGGACCTAGAGGAGAAATTGGTTTTGGCCTTCCGATGAACTTGAGTATCCCGTACTCGCCCCGAACACACAACTCAAGTTCATCGATAATAACTCATTCCACTAGAGAGTTATTATCGCACTGCTGCACCAATCCCAAATTACATTATGGGATCCTTCTTATCATGAGTGTGTTAGTCTCCCTGTGTTTAAGATAATAAATGCCCACTAATTAAGTAAGTTACTGACAACTCACTTAATTAATATCTAGCTCCAAGAATAGTACCACTCAACTTCATTGTCATGTCGGACTAAGTCCACCTGCAGGGTTTAACATGACAATCCTTATGAGCTCCTCTTGGGGACATTTTCAACCTAGATAACTAGGACACAGATTCCTTCTATAATCAACCACACACACTATAAGTAATATCATTTCCCAACTTATCGGGCATATTGATTTATCGAGCTAAACCTCACCCTTTGATAAGTCAAAGAAATAAACATTAAATATATGTGCTTGTTATTATATTAGGATTAAGAGCACATACTTCCATAATAACTAAGGTCTAGTTCTTTTATTAAGTCAGTATAAAAAGAACTTACTTAAAATGGTCCTACTCAATACACTTAAAGTGTACCAGTGTAATTTATTAATCAAGATAAACTAATACTTAATTACACTACGACTATTCTGATGATTTGTTCCTTTCCATCTTAGTCGTGAGCAACTGTTTATAATTTATAGAGAACCGACAACATGATCTTCTAAGTGTGACACCACACTGCATGTTATCCACTATATAAATTAATTGAACAATTACATTTAACAAATAAATACAGATATTGACCAATGTGATTCTTTTATTTCAAAAATAAATGTTTACAAAAGCTAGGATTTTAGTATACACTCCAACATAATTTCGATGTGTTTAGTTCTTGAATGATGCATAGGATTCTTGGTTAAATTAATTGAACTGACATTATCAATTAGTACTTTTGTATTTGTAAAGTTTAAATTAAAGTCTTTTAAGGTGTGCATCATCCATAATAATTGATCAACACATTCTCCTTTAGCTATATATTCTACCTCAATAGTGGATAAAACAACACAATATTGCTTCCTACTAAACCAACTGACAAGTGATGGACCAAGTAGCTGACATCCACCACTTGTACTTTCACGGTCCAATTTACAACCAGCATAGTCTGAGTTAGAGTAGTCTATAAGTTCGAAATTGGGTGTTCAAGGATACCATATTCCTACATTTTATGTTCCTTTGAGATAACTAAAAATTCGTTTGACATTAGTCAAATGTGACTTTTTAGCACATGTTTGGTATTTTGCACATATACTAATTGTAAATAAAATATCAAGTTGACTTGCAGTTAAGTATAGAAGGCTACCTATGATACTCCTATAATATTTTAGATCAATTAGTTTTCCATTTGGGTCATCATCTAAGGTTATGTTAGTTGCCACAGGTGTCTTTATTTCTTTAGTGTTTTTCATTCCAAATTTTTTAAGCAATTCCTTAATATATTTTTATTGATAAATGTAATTGTCTTCATTTGTTTGTTTAATTTGTAACCCTAAAAAGTAAGTTAGTTTACCTACTAGGCTTTCAAATTCTTGTTCTATAAAAGTTATAAATTCTTGTAAAAATTTTAAATTGGTTGACCCAAAGATTATATCATCTACATATATTTGAGCTATAAAAATATCTTGATTGATTGATTTGACAAATAGAGTTGGGTCAATTTGTCCTTGATTGAACCCTTTGGAAATTAGGTAAGAGGTTAACCTTTCATACCATGCTCTAGGTGCTTGTTTAAGACCATATATGACATTCTTAAGTTTAAATACATGGTCAGGGTGATCTAAACTCTCAAACTCATGTGGCTGATCTATATAAACTTCTTCTTTTATTAGCCCATTTAAAAAGACATATTTTACATTCATTTAATAAAGTTTAAATCCTTTATGGGTTGCATAGCTAAGTAGTATTCTAATGGACTCTAGTCTAGCTACTGGGACATATGTTTCATCATAGTCAAGTCTCTCTACTTGACTAAACCCTTTAGCAACTAGTCTAGCCTTGTTTCTAATAACCTCTCCATTTTCACTTAATTTATTTCTAAATACCCGTTTTGTTTCTATTATCTTTTTATTTTTAGGTGGTGGTACTAAGTCCCAGACTTCATTTCCTTCAAATTGGGCTAACTCTTCTTGCATAGCTATAATCCAGTCTAGGTCAAGTAACAATTTAGCTATTATTTTGGATTCAATTTTGAGATTAGGGATATCTGACTTAAGTTTCTGAAGGATGACCTAGTTGAACTCTTAGGTCTGGATCACCAATTATTTGGTCAATTGAATAATTTGAGTTGACTCTTATGATTTTAGTAGGTTCATTCATTTGAGGTTGATCTTCTTCTTCTTGACTTAGATTTTCATTGGCTCCCCCTTGACTAGTGTTACTTTGAACAAAATTAATTGGCTGAATCTGGGTTTGTTCTAAGTTTTGGTTGGACTTTTCAAATTTTACATTTAAGGTTTCTTCAATTCTTAGTATAACTTTATTATATATTCTATAACCTTTACTATTTAATGAGTACCCTATAAAAATTCAATTTTATATTTTTGAGATAAATTTTCCTAAGTAGCCTCTTGTATTTAGTATGTAGAATGGGCAACCAAATACTTTAAAGTATTTAATGTTAGGTTGTTTATTGTAATATATTTCAAATAAGGTTTTATTATGAATTTTATTTATTATGGTTTGGTTTTGTACATAGCAGGTTGTGCTAACAGCTTCTGCCCAGAAGTATTTTGATAGGTTATACTCATTTAGCATTGTCCTAGAGGCTTCAAGTAGAGTTCAGTTTTTTCTTTCTACTATTTCATTTTGTTGAGATATTTTAGGACACGAGTATTCATAATGGTAACCATTTTCAAGACAGAATTGGCTAAAGTTATGATTTTTAAATTCACCTCCGTTGTCACTTTTGATTCTTTTAATTTTTAAGTCATTTTCATTTTCAACTTATTTGCAAAAATTAGTGAAGATTTCAAATGTTTCATCTTTATGTTTTAAGAATTTTACCCAGGTGAATCTAGAGTAATCATCTATTATTACTAGGCAATATAGGCTTCCATTTATTGATTTGATCCCATGGGAATCAAACAGATCTAAGTGCAATAGTTCTAATATTGAATTTGTTTGAAGTTGATTAGTTGGTTTGTGAGTAGACATTGTTTGTTTCCCTGTTGACAAGCATTACAGATTGTTGAGTTTAAATTGAGTAATTTTGGTAAGTCTCTAACTAATCCATTTAATTTACTTATATTTCTAAAGTTTGTGTGTGACATTCTTCTATGCCATAATTAGGTTTCTTCTTTTTGTGTTAAGTAACACTTAAGTGAAAAACTTAAGTGAAAAACTAGTTAGGTTAATTGCATAGATATTGCCTTTTCTAAACTCTTTTAAACTTATAGTAGGATTATCTAAGTGCTTAATTAAGCATTCAGAGGATAGGAACTTAGCCTTATATCCAGAATCATACAATTGACTAATGCTAAGAAGGTTTTACTTGAAATTTTCAACAAGTAATACTTTCTTAATGGTAAAATCAGTTTTGAGTTCAATATTATTTATCCCAATTACCTTGAGTTTGCCGTTTGATCCTGTCCGAATCACCGAACCAAAGGACGCTGGGCACGTGGCACGCTCCTAGTCGAGGACGTAGGCCTTCGTCTGGTCGCACGAATCTCCGGCGAACCTGCACAGAAGTCGGGCCGGGAAGGGTTCCCGGCGTCGACCCTCCGACGCTCAAGTCAGGCAAGCAAATAATGCAAAAGGTGGCTCCAGAGATGATTTTTCGCGTGTACCTGCGGCGAAGTAAGAGGCTCTATATATAGAGCGAGGAGAGAACTAATGCACGTTCACCGAGGTGCAGACGTGTCAGCAACCCATACCTCGGTATGTACTTGTCAGAGAGCTTACCTGACACCATACCGCTACAGTCAAAGCATGTCTTCGATGGGACAGCAGAATCCCCTGTCACAAGATTTGGGGCATGGCCTACAAGTGAAACATACCTGCTGTCAGAAAAAGACCTCCCTTGTCCTTTTCCCCTTTACTACAGATCTAGCGTCCGGCCAGACAGCTCCCTCAACATCCACCCGGACATATGCGGTGGTTTACTTAGGGAGATTCTCCATCACATGCTTTATGGGGACTATTAGCAGTGTTACCTTATGGCTTTGGCCGAGCGTGGGATCCGTTCGGCCCACGACCTTTTCCCCTGAGCGCCGGAACCCTGCTTTCGACAGGACGCCTTTAACCATCCGCCGTATATCGTCCGGTCGGCAAGCCGATCGGACCCATCCCTCTCCGGGCGGACGACTACCACCGTGGCTTCCACGTGGCGTTGACTTCCCATGGCGGGGCCCCCTTTCTTACTACCGGATCACTTGCCTCCCCTTCAAGTCTAGTCGAAGGAGGCGAATAGCCCGACTGACTGGACTAAGAATCCGGTCGAGCGGTTCCTCCGTGCTTGTATCATCCGCTCGTCCAACCGTAGAGGTAGCCTAAGCGAATCAACAATGGTCTTCACCGGATCTCCTCGTATTCTGCGCCAATCTTCGACATAAAGGTTGAGCACGCTTTCATTAAATGCTCTGAATGATTGAATGCCACGTGGAGCACTGTCATCGGTGTACGGCGGCGGTAGCATGATATTTTGACGTGATCGAAGCAATTCGAAATGGACGGCTAGATGCATGCTTTGATTCCCGTGACCTGGATCCGACGGTTGAGGCCGCCCGGCCTTCACCCTATAAATTCTTCGTTTCCTTCTCCCCCTCACCCGCCTCCGCGACTTCTGCTACTGCCCTCTGCGCTTTGGAGCTCCGGCGATCTTGTTTCTGCCCTCCGACGCTCTCCGGCGCCTTTCCTTAATCCCTCTCCCCGCAGTAAGGTTTTATATCTTTCGTCCCTCTTTTCCGGTGTCTCATTCACATTTCTTTCCCTAGCTCCAATTTTTGAAACTTCTTTTCTTCGTCGGTTGTTTTCCTCTGGCCTTTCCACTCCTTTTTTGATTTCTTCCGTCCGGACCATGGCCAGTTCCTCTCATCCCGAAGAACAATCCCTTGGCCCATGGCAGCTTAGTACCCAATACCTTCCGTCTCCTCTGTGGCGTTGTTGTTTTGTTTAAGATTCACAACATCCCCCTCCGACCGGAGGTCTTCTTTTATTTCTACTACCCTAAGCAAGCCGAGCCGGGCACCTTTATGTTCCAAGCTCGACCCGGCTTGGTCTTCTTCAACAAACTACCCACCTCCAATAAACATTGGAAGGACTATTATTTCTACATCCGCATGCCCAATTAGCCGAACTTCCCGACCCAGTGGCAGGTCAGTCTACCTCCTCCTCCCGAGTTGAAGAAATTCAAGACCCGACCGGATTATCTTCATGCCGCAAATGTACTAGCCGGTTTGCGACTTGACATCAACAAACTTCTTCACGAGGGAGTGATGTACATTTTCGAGCTGAGTCCTATACGGACCCCACTTCCGATCGGCTTCGGTAAGAATTTTGCTTGGGCATTTGCTTTAATTGCTAACTGATTTCTTCTCCTTTCCATGCAGCTAATACCGTCATGGACTCGGTGATGGCCGGCGTTCTGAAGAGAAAGGCAGCAGCGTTGGAGGCCGCTGCGGCTAAGGAAATGGAAGCGTTGGGTATTCAGCCGGTCGGTTCTCACGAAGGAGAGAGTGGCACCCAGGCTGAATCGGCCGCTCAGGCCTCTCAACAGCAGGTAGCCAGCGGAACTATCCTCCGGGGAACAGCCCCTGCAAAAGAGGCGCCGGGTGGAGACTCCGCTGCGCTCGGCTACCTCAGCGGTCCAACCCTCCGACCGGGCCGCCGAGACTGCTAGAGGCAAAGCGCCTATGGCAGAAACCCTTTCGTCTGACCGGACTCCTTCTGACTGGGATGAGCTGACTGCTCCGGTTGAGGCCACTCCGGTCAACACTCTCCCCCCTGCTCGCCATTCAGTCCAACGCTCGACCATCCATTCGCGGTTTTCCGCGCCGGCTTCTGATCCTGGTCGAGCGATCCCTGGTCACGGCCGCACAATACGGGTCACTCTACATCTCCCTACTGAAGAGTTGCTACCAGAAGCCGATCGACCAACCATGCCCGAGCACACCATTACTTTGAAAGGGCCCCTAGCCGAGATGTGGGCCGACGCTCGGGCGCGAGTTGCAATGATCCCCCTCCAGAACTTAGCCAACAGCCACATGCGGGAGGCTACGGGGGTAAGTTCATTTTTTTTTTTTTTTTGTTTCACTTGTAATTTTTCCGCTCGGCTTTTAACAACTGCGCCTTCTTGCTTCAGAGATGGGTGGAAGAGATAGCGGTTTCCAGCCGCCTGGCTATGGTGGACGAGGAGATAAGGCAACTGCAGGCGGCAGGAGGTCCGAGCGGCCCTCAAGGCCCCTCGTACGCCGAGTTACAAAAGGAGCTGAAGAAAACTCAAACCCTACTGGCGGCCGAGCAGAAGAAACTAGCTGATCAGGCCCATGCCCTGGCCGAGTTCGAGCGACAAGTCAAGTCACTTGACACAAAAATAACTCTGGCTACCACTCGGAAGAATACTGCTATCTCCGACCTGGAGAAAAAGAATGTTGAGGCCAGAGGCCTGGAGTTGAAGATAAAGGAGCTGACAGAGCAGCTTGACCGGGAGAAGGTGGGCCGCTCGGCCGACACAGAGAAGATTGAGCGTCTGAATGAGGCCCTCACAAGCTCCCAGGCGGCCTTCAAAGAATATCAGGATGCCGAGCCGAGTCGAATGGCCGCTCTTCGACAAAACCACATCCGATCGCCTGAATTCTCGGAGAAAATTTGCGAGCGGATGTACTCAGCTTTCGACTTGGCCATTACGACCACCATGACCTATCTGAAGTCGAAGGGCTTTCTTCCGGAGTCCACCAATATTCCAGCCGGCGATTAGGTAGAGCTCCTGAGCAATATTCCGAGGGACCTCTACGACTATATTGAGTAATTCTGGTAATTTGGCCGCTCGGCTGAATGTGAACCTTTTTGTACTTAGGCTACTCGGCCCAATGTTTTAATTTCAATGAAATGCTTTCCTTTCGTGCACTCTATCTTCTTGCACTTTGTCCCCTTGCTAATATGTGTGTTACCCGCTCGCCTATTATCCTACCTTCGGCATATGCCAAGCCCTTCCGATCGGACAACTATCATTCTGTGTTTCTATCAAGGGTCGCTCGCTATAAACCGACAAGAACCTTTGGGTCCTGAGCCGAGAGGAACGTAGAGTTGGTCGAACGATATTGGCGACGACCTTCTCGGACACTTGCAGTCGTCCGCTCTAATGATTTATAGACGCCGGCTCGTCTCTCGATATTTAACGTCGGTGCTCGACGGCGCGGTTATTTATAGCCGGTCGGCGCGGCTCTCGATCTTTAACGACGGAGCTCGTCGGCTTTCCGCTCGGACGTTTATAGACGCCGGCTCGTCTCTCGATATTTAACGTCGGTGCTCGACGGCGCGGTTATTTATAGCCGGTCGGCGCGGCTCTCGATTTTTAACGACGGAGCTCGTCGGCTTTCCGCTCGGACGTTTATAGACGCCGGCTCGTCTCTCGATATTTAACGTCGGTGCTCGACGGCGCGGTTATTTATAGCCGGTCGGCGCGGCTCTCGATCTTTAACGACGGAGCTCGTCGGCTTTCCGCTCGGACGTTTATAGACGCCGGCTCGTCTCTCGATATTTAACGTCGGTGCTCGACGGCGCGGTTATTTATAGCCGGTCGGCGCGGCTCTCGATCTTTAACGACGGAGTTCGTCGGCTTTCCGCTCGGACGTTTATAGACGCCGGCTCGTCTCTCGATATTTAACGTCGGTGCTCGACGGCGCGGTTATTTATAGCCGGTCGGCGCGGCTCTCGATCTTTAACGACGGAGCTCGTCGGCTTTCCGCTCGGACGTTTATAGACGCCGGCTCGTCTCTCGATATTTAACGTCGGTGCTCGACGGCGCGGTTATTTATAGCCGGTCGGCGCGGCTCTCGATCTTTAACTACGGAGCTCGTCGGCTTTCCGCTCGGACGTTTATAGACGCCGGCTCGTCTCTCGATATTTAACGTCGGTGTTCGACAGCGCGGTTATTTATAACCGGTCGGCGCGGCTCTACGGTTTAACGTCTGGGCTTGACGGTCTTCGGTTTGTGTTGCTTGGGTATCGTACGACCGGCCGAACGGCACGGGGTCTTCAGCATTGAGCATTGATTTGGACAATTTACCTCCGTCCGAACGGTACGGGGCCTTCGATCCTCGAGCGCTCAGCTCGACCAATTTACCTCCGGCCGAACGGCGCGAGGCCTTCGTTCCTCGTTGACGATGTCTTGTATTTGTTCTTTTGATTTTTCATTTCTGCATTTCAAGTATTCAGTCGAAAAAAGTACACAGGATGATTTACATTGGCACACCTTTCACCCCGCCCGGTAAGGCTGGAGGTGGTTCGCGCTCCACGGTCTATCGGCCGTCCTCATCCTCCAAATAATATGCGCTCGAGCGGAGCTTTTCGATGATTTTGAAGGGGCCTGCCCACGGAGCTTCAAGCTTGCCGACGTCGCCGACCGGCTTGACTTTCTTCCAGACAAGATCGCCTACCTGGAATGATCTGGGAATGACGCGCCGGTTGTAGTTTTGCTTCATCCGTTGACGGTACGCCATCAGCCGAACGGATGCCTTGGCCCGCTCCTCATCAACCAAATCCAGCTCCATGTTCCTCCGCTCGGCGTTGCCTCCATCGTAACATTGGACCCGGACGGACTCGACGCCGACTTCAACCGGAATGACCGCTTCGTCGCCGTACATTAGATGAAAAGGTGTGACACCCGTTCCTTCCTTAGGAGTCGTTCGGATGGCCCATAAAACGCCCGGCACTTCATCTGGCCAACTTCCTCCCAAGTGGTCGAGCCGAGCACGCAGAATACGGAGAATTTCCCGATTGGCTACTTCGGCTTGACCGTTGCTTTGGGGGTAAGCCACGGACGTGAAGTGTTGCTCGATGCCGTAGCTTTTGCACCAATCTTCTAGCACCTTCCCTGTGAATTGCCGCCCATTGTCGGAAACCAATCAGCGAGGGATACCGAACCTACAGATGATGTGTTGCCAGATGAATTTTTTGACCATCTGTTCGGTGATCCTGGCTAGTGGCTCGGCCTCCACCCACTTGGAGAAATAGTCGACCGCCACTAGTAAAAATTTCCTCTGTCCGGCCGCTATCGGAAATGGACCGACAATATCCATTCCCCATTGGTCGAACGGGCATGAAACGCTTGACGCCTTCATTTCTTCGGCCGGTCGGTGGGAGAAGTTGTGATACTTCTGGCATGAAAGGCAGGTAGATACTGTCCGAGTGGCGTCTGTTTGTAAAGTTGGCCAAAAGTATCCGGTCAAGAGGATCTTCTTGGCCAACGAGCGCCCACCCGGATGCCCCCCGCATGATCCTTGATGTACTTCCTGGAGGATGTAAGCTGAGTCCTCCGAGCTTACGCATTTCAGCAACGGGCGCGAGAAAGCTTTCTTGTAAAGCTGATCTCCGATGAGTGTAAACCGACCGGCTCTCCTTCTGAGGAGCCGGGCTGCATATTCATCGGATGGTGTGGCGCCCGAACGGAGGAATTCTATGATGGGTGTCCGCCAATCGCTGGGAAATGTGAGACCTTTCACCCGGTCGACGTGCGCTACCAACAGTACTTTTTTGATGGGTTGCTGTATGTCGACCGACGTTATTGAGCTCGCAAGTTTGGCTAACTCATCGGCTGCCTGGTTCTCCGTTCGGGGAATCTTCTGAATAAGAACCTCTCGGAAAGTAGCTTTAAGTTTTTCGAAGGCCTCAGCGTAGAGTTTAAGCCGAACGCTGTTGATTTCAAAGGTGCCAGAAAGTTGCTGAGCGGCCAACTGCCGACCGGCTCCCACATGCCGTGCTGCCTGCAATCCGGCTATGAGGGCCTCATACTCTGCTTCATTGTTGGTAGCTTTGTAATCCAGCCGGACGGATAAGTGCATCTTTTCTTCTTGGGGTGAGAACAGCAATATTCCAATTCCACTTCCGAGCCGAGTGGAAGACCCATCCACATATACTCTCCACATAGCTTCCGGCTCTGGCCTCTGCACTTCCGTCACAAAATCAGCCAAGGATTGCGCTTTGATCGCCGAGCGGGGCTGGTATTGGATGTCAAATTCACTTAGTTCTGTCGTCCACTTGATGAGCCGTCCGGACGCTTCTGGATTCAACAATACTTTTCCTAGTGGACTGTTCGTCCGGACAATGATGGTGTGAGCCAAGAAATATGGTCGGAGGCGCCGAGCGGCTAGAACCAAAGCAAAGGCCAACTTCTCGAGCCCAGTGTAACGAGATTCGGCATCTTTTAAGATGTGGCTCAGAAAATACACCGGCTGTTCCTCGCCGCTGGACCTTACAAGTGCCGAGCCTACAGCATGCTCGGTTGAAGACAGATAAATATAAAGTGACTCACCCCCGATCGGCTTGGCTAGTATAGGCAGAGAATTAAGATATGTCTTCAATTCTTCGAATGCTCGGTCGCATTCCTCGTCCCAGTGAAATTTAGTTGCCTTGCGCAAAATTTTGAAGAAAGGGAGGCTCCGGTCGGCAGTTTTGGAGATGAATCGGGACAATGCGGTTATCCGACCGGTCAAACGCTGCACTTCCCTTGTATTTCTTGGAGGCGGCATGTCTTGTAGAGCTTTCACCTTGCTGGGATTAGCTTCAATTCCCCGCTCGGTCACTATATACCCCAAGAAATGCCCTCCTTTTGCTCCGAACAGGCACTTCTGGGGATTTAGCTTGACTCCATATTTGCGTAGCGTTCGGAAGGTTTCTTCCATGTCCTTGAAGAGATCGGCCGCTCGGGCGGTTTTGATAAGAATGTCGTCCACATAAACTTCCAGATTCCGCCCGATCTGCTCTCTGAACACTTTGTTCATCAAGCGTTGATAGGAGGCCCCGGCATTCTTCAATCCGAACGGCATCACATTGTAGCAATATGTGCCGTCGGCTGTTACGAAGCTTACTTTTTCTTGATCTTCCCGGGCGAGCGGCACTTGATGATAGCCTTGGTAGGCGTCGAGCATACAAATTAATTCGCAGCCAGCCGTAGAGTCCACCAGTTGATCTATCCGAGGCAGAGGATAAAAGTCCTTGGGACATGCTTTGTTCAAGTCCCGAAAATCAATGCTGACTCTCCATAATACTACATTTGCAAGCCAGCTCGGGAACTGCACCTCACGTATATGGCCGGCTTCCAGAAGTTTCACCACCTCCGTCCGGATGATGGCGTTCTGCTCGGCGCTGAAATCTCTTTTTCTTTGTTTTACCGGCCGAGCATCCGGTCGGACATGCAACTCATGCTGCGCTATGCTTGGCGAAATTCCGGGCAACTCATGTGTCGACCAGACGAAGACATCATGATTTCTCCTGAGGCACTTGATCAGCTCCTCTTTCTGCTTCTCCTCCAGATCGGACGCAATAAAGGTTGTGGCCTCCGATCGGGTTGGATGAATATGCACTTCTTCTTTTTCCTCATAAATTAAAGTGGGTGGCCTTTCGGTGATGGCGTTTACCTCGATCCAGGCCGTTTTCCGAGCAGAATTGGCCTCTGCTCGGACCATCTCGATGTAACATCGCCGAGCTGCTAGCTGGTCTCCTCGTACTTCTCCCACATGGTCCTCTACGGGGAATTTGATCTTCTGATGAAAAGTTGAGACGACCGCCCGGAATTCGCTGAGTGCCGGTCATCCCAGAATGACGTTGTAGGACGAGGGAGAGTCAACCACCACGAAGTTTGTTGTTCTCGTCCTCCTGAGCGGCTCTTCTCCCAGTGAGGTAGCCAGCCGGATCTGGCCGACCGGCTGAACTTTGTTACCCGTGAACCCGTAGAGCGGAGTCGTCATAGGTAGCAGCTCGGCTCGATCAATTTGCAGCTGATCAAACGCCCTCTTGAATATGATGTTGACTGAGTTCCCTGTGTCAACAAATACGCGGTGAATAGTGTAGTTGGCTATTACCGCATTGATGAGCAGAGCGTCGTCGTGAGGTACTTCAACTCCTTCCAAGTCCCCGGGCCCGAAACTGATTTCAGGTCCGCTTGCTCGCTCTCTGCTGCAACCGACGACATGGATTTGGAGCTGCCGAATGCTCGCCTTTCTAGCTCGATTGGAGTCTCCTCCGGTCGGCCCGCCAGCGATGACATTGATCTCGCCTCGGGAAGTGTTGCTTTTATTTTCCTCTTCCCGAGCGGATGGTCAGGACCGTTCTCTGGACGCTCGGCGATTCTCTCGCCTGGGAGAGTGATGCCGATCGGGAGTCTGTTGCCGTGGCCTATCAACTCGCGTCCGATCGGCTTCCTGAATTCTCTGTCACCGATCGACTGAGGGAGATCGCCGTCCAGCACTTCGTGGCACAGGATGAGCCACGAAGGGAAGACTTCGACAATCCCTTGTGTTGTGCGTATCCGTCCGGTGGAAGGAGCAGAACATCGGGGTCCACCTCTTCTTCGGTTTGGGCCGGGCGGCGGCTACCTCCTGCACATGGGACCGGACATGGGAAGATCGGATTGCTTCAGCCCTTGGTCCTCTAGGCGGCTGATGAGCGGTGTGCTGTTTCCGCTCGGCTGGAGGAGGCCGCTCGGCGGGAGTTTCTTTTTTCTTGGCCGCCTGTGCTTCTTCCACGTTAATGTACTCGTTAGCCCGATGTAGCATGTGATCGTAATCCCGGGGCGGCTTCCGGATGAGCGATCGGAAGAAATCTCCATCCACTAGGCCTTGTGTGAAGGCATTCATCATGGTTTCCGTAGTGGCCGTTGGAATGTCCATCGCCACTTGGTTGAATCGCTGGATGTAAGCTCGAAGCGATTCCCGGGCCTCTTGCTTGATGGCGAACAGACTTACCCTTGTTTTTTGATAACGCCGACTGCTGGCGAAGTGGTGGAGGAAGGCCGTTCGGAAGTCCTTGAAGCTTGTGATGGATCCGTCCGGCAGCCTCCGGAACCACCGTTGAGCCGATCCCGAGAGAGTGGTGAGAAAAACTCGGCACTTTACTCCATCTGTGTATTGATGGAGGGTTGCCGTGTCATCAAACTTACCCAGGTGATCATCCGGGTCGGTTGTCCCATTATACTCGCCGATCGTCGGGGGCGTGTAGTGCTTGGGCAGAGGGCCGCGTTGAATGGCCTCTGAAAATTGGCGATTGATCCGCTCGGGCGACGCGTCCGCTCGGGGGGCTTTCCCCTTCCTGTCGTCTCGTCGAGGCATCTCCTCCGAAGAAGACCCCTTATCTCTGTGAGTTGGTAAGGATTCAGGGGTGCGGAACAGAGCCCGATGAAATGCGACGGTGGCAGGTGGTGCTTCCGTTCGGCCACCAGATGCTGATGTTGCTTGCTGCTCCGGCCGCTCGGATGTGGCTTTCTGTTTTTGCTCCACGAGCTTAGCGGCACTTGTCTCGATCAGAGCGTCGAGTTCCTCGTTCGAAAGCGTCACCACGTGTTGTCGTCCAACCTCGTCCATTGTTTCTGATCGGATGCAGGAGCGTTCCCACAGACGACGCCAAATTGATCCTGTCCGAATCACCGAACCAAAGGACGCTGGGCACGTGGCACTCTCCTAGTCAAGGACGTAGGCCTTCGTCTGGTCGCACGAATCTCCGGCGAACCTGCACAGAAGTCGGGCCGGGAAGGGTTCCCGGCGTCGACCCTCCGACGCTCAAGTCAGGCAAGCAAATAATGCAAAAGGTGGCTCCAGAGATTATTTTTCGCGTGTACCTGCGGCGAAGTAAGAGGCTCTATATATAGAGCGAGGAGAGAACTAATGCACGTTCACCGAGGTGCAGACGTGTTAGCAACCTATACCTCGGTATGTACTTGTCAGAGAGCTTACCTGACACCATACCGCTACAGTCAAAGCATGTCTTCGATGGGACAGCAGAATCCCCTGTCACAAGATTTGGGGCATGGCCTACAAGTGAAACATACCTGCTGTCAGAAAAAGACCTCCCTTGTCCTTTTCCCCTTTACTACAGATCTAGCGTCCGGCCGGACAGCTCCCTTGTAACGACCCAATTTTCCTTATTTCGAGTTCCAAATGTCCATAAAAATATTTGGAAATGCTTTTAAAATATTCTAGAGATTTTTAGAAATTTTTAGAGTATTTTTATGCAATTTTTGGAGTTCATTTGATATTTTTATCAAGAGGAAGAAGTTTAAAAAAAATAAATAAATAAATGCGTTGAAGGCGAGGCTCGAACCCGTGACCTCGGGTCGAACCCAACCTAACCGGACGTAGCCGACCAGCTGAGCTACGCTGGTTTTGTTAACCCAATATGGAACGAAACGTATTTAAGTTATGATTGATACATAAATACCTTAGTTTTAAAAAAAAAAGGTTGCAGAGAAATTGCCGAGCCGAAGCTCGACCCGGCGACCTGGGGTTTCGGCGGAAACGCAGATAACCAGCTGTGCCAACGAGTTTTTGTTAATTAAGGAAAGAACGGGTTATATTTAAGGTATAGTTAGTAATAAAAAAACCCTAGTTATAAAGGGATTAGGTTTTCCCTTTTCTCGCCGAAAAATTCTTGTTCCTTTCTCCTCTTCCTCCCGACGCGAGCGGCGTTTCTGTGCTTGGGCGGAATCGAAGCCGAGTTAGGTTCCCTCCTCCGGCGGCCGGCGAAGGCTTCTTCCGGCGAACCTTGCGGATCCGAGCTTCTTTCGTCGAAGAGAGCCCGCGGACACAGAAGAAGCGCTGAGATTTGAGCCCTCCGAAAACCCTAAGAGCCTTCTCCTTCCTCCTTCTCGGTTGTAAGTGCAAGAACAAGGGGTAAGTACTACTCACCTGCGGTAGGAGTTGTTTCCGGCTTTGTTTCTCTTTGTTTTTTTTTTTGAATTTGCCGTGATCTTCAAAGAAAGCATAGGGATGAGTTCTGGTTTTCTACCGTGCCATCCATTCTGGGAAGAATTGTTTCATTTGGGTTTTTCTCCAGAACTTTATTAGTAGAGAATTATGATGTTAGGGTTTGCTGCCGTGAGGTGATTGTTTCGGTTTTTGCTGTGCCTCAGTTCCGAGAGGATTATGTTTTGGATGGCTACAGATTTTGGGCTGTGGGAGATGATGAGGTTAGGGATCTTAGAACAAGTTCATAACACTTCTTGTTTTGTGTCAATCGGATGCAACAGAATTGGGGAATTTAGAGTTGCCTTACAAGAAAGGAGTGAAGCTGTGAATTTTGATGTTTATGCTTGTTTTAGCTTTACAGTAAGTTGAATCTGACCTTATGCAAAGAAAATGAATGAAGAACCGGATTATGTTTTTCTAATAGCAAGTGTAGAACCGGATTATATTTTGCCTATTAGCAAGTGCAAACTTAGTCTAGTTTCTTTAAACAAGTGTAGAATCGTTTATATTGTAGTGTTGTTTCTAATAGCAGTGCAAATTTGGTTGCTTGTTTATTTTATAAACTTGAGCAGTTTTATTGTTATGTTAGTAAGTGCAGAATACATCCTTAATGTCATTAGAAGCAACCTTTCCTTATACTTTGCTTAATTGGAGATAATCCAACATGAGTAGATTTTAGTGATACATGCTTTAGTATATCATGCGTAGATGTTTGATAACAGCAGTATCCCTTCTTATATCTCGGTTTCCATGAAAGGTGCTTATTTCCAATTATGTTAAGGATTATAGCATGTAGTAGTATGCTGATTGAGTTTTCCTTGCCACTAAATGAGCATGCACAACTTAGTGTACTAGTAAGCTTGGATAGATTATTTGTTACTGTTTTAAGGGCAAGTATAACCTTGTTATAACAGTTCAGAGTTAGTTTATTTTGTCCTACTTTACACCATGTATAGAAAGTTTAAAGTCACTTCCTTTTGCTCCATTTTGTAGCATGATTAGCAAGTTTGAGTTAGTTTTCTTTTGCTCTATTTTACGGCATGTTTAGAAAGTCCAAGTTAGCTTTCTTTTGTTCTATTTTACGACATGTTTAGAAAGTCCAAGTTTGCTTTCTTTTGTTCTATTTTATAGCATGATTAGCAAGTTTGAATTAGCTCTCTTTTGCTCTATTTTATAGCATAATTATTAAGTTCAAATTTGCTTTCCTTTGCTTTGTTTTATAACATGCTTAGAGAGTTTAGATCTGTTTTCCTTATGTTATTTTTATATAGCATGCTTGGTTAGTTGTAATCCTATACTTGTTAGATATACCTATAGGATTCTAATAGGCTCCAATAAAGGATTATAAGAAGTATGAGTAAAGAAAAAGACTAAAGTCTAGTTAAAAAGAGATAACAAGTAAATTAAAGTAAGAGGCTAGTACCCGACTTCTGAGGTTGTCGTTAAACAAATCCAGGTGACCAATTCCGAGGTCTTGGCCCTGGTAAGACCGAGGTCTTTATCCTCATAGGGCTGGAGGCTCGCTACCCCAGTCACTATTAGAGAGCGCGCAAAACAAAGATGGTACTAAGCCTGGGCCCAAAGAAGAAAAGAAAAGAAAGAAGAAAAGAAAAGAAAAGAAGAACAAGAAGAAGAAAGTGAAAAAGAAATTAAAAGATTAATTTCTAGTATAAGAAAAGTAAGAAGAACAAGAAGAAGAAAGTGAAAGAGAAATTAAAAGATTAATTTCTGGTATAAAGATATAAGAAAATGAAACAAGTTTATGCTTAGAATCAATAAAAGTTTATTTCTTTAATTCTAAGCCTACAGTAGTAGTTTCATTACTTTCCTGCCAGTTAGTGAGCATGTTTAGTATTCAGTTTTATTTCTGTATACCATGAGTACATGCAGCTTTGCTTTAGCATTTCAGTTTCAGTATTATTGCATTTCTTTTATGCGCTTCGAGTTTTTGTGAGATAGATTAGTACTTACTAAGCGTTTTCGCTTATAGATCTTTTTTTTTCTTTCCTCCTACTGCAGATAAAGGAAAAGCTAAGACAGGATGGTGGTGGTGATGAAGGTGTGTGATGTCTGGACTGTGGAGAGATCCAGAATTAGCTGACAACACTGTTAAGATTGTCTGTTTAATTCTTTTAGATTTCTTTAAGTGTTATTTTGAGTTGAGACTGTATTTAAGTTTATTCCGCACTGGTAAGTAGTTCACTTGTATTATTGGTGGAGTGATGTAGTTGGTTGCTTTGCTAGAGTAGTTTTTTCTTTTACTGTTGATTTATTACTGCGTGGTTGTGAATAAAATGTGTTCCAGCCGCCTGTGGCTGCGTATATATTATTTGTATTGTTGTTTTGGTCACCGGTACAGGGGAGACTCTGCCGAAATTTTTCGGTAGGGGTTTCTCGTAGTTAAGTAGCGTACCGGTTAAGTAGAGTTTGTAATTAAGTAGCGTCCACCTTTAGAGAGTAGTAGTAGTGTAGAAGGTGGGTCGTTACATCCCTCAACATCCGGCCGGACATATGCGGTGGTTTACTTAGGGAGATTCTCCATCACATGCTTTATGGGGACTATTAGTAGTGTTACCTTATGGCTTTGGCCGAGCGTGGGATCCGTTCGGCCCACGACCTTTTCCCCTGAGCGCCGGAACCCTGCTTTCGACAGGGCGCCTTTAACCATCAGCCGTATATCGTCCGGTCGGCAAGCCAATCGGACCCATCCCTCTCCGGGCGGACGACTACCACCGTGGCTTCCACGTGGCGTTGACTTCCCATGGCGGGGCCCCCTTTCTTACTACCGGATCACCGTTGTTTCTAAAGATAACTGTTTCTAAGCTTTTGTAGGTTAATTGAGTGAATTTGGTGTGAACCCCAGTCATGTGTTTGGAGCAATTACTGTCCAATATTCACTTGATTTCCTACAATAGGTAGGAGTTAAGATCAGCTGAGTATAATCTTAAATTCTAAGTAAAATTTTATTTAATTTTTAAGTTAATTTAAGCTTTAAATTTTTAAGTTATTTTAAGTTTTAATTTGTAAGTAAATTTATTATTATTATTTTTTAAGTTAATTTATGTTTCAAGTTTTTTAAGTTTTAATTTTCAAGTTAATTTAAGCTTTTAAGTTAACTTAAGTTTTAATTTTTAAGTAAATTTACTTTTTTTTTAAAGTTAATTTATGTTTCAAGTTTTTTAAGTATTAATTTTTAAGTTAATTTAAGTTTTAAGTTAATTTAAGCTTAAATTTTTTAAGTGAATTTAAAATTTTAAGTTATTTTAAGTTTTAATTTTTAAGTAAATTTAAAATTTTAAGTTAATTTAAGTTTTAATTTTAAAGTTGATTTAAGTTTTAATTTTTAAGTAAATTTAAAATTTTAAGTTATTTTAAGTTTAATTTAATTTTTTAATTTTAAGTTTAATTTAATTTTTAAATTTTAAGTTTAATTTACTTTTTTAATTTTAAGTTTAATTTAATTTTTAATTTTAAGTTTAATTTATTTTTTTTTAATTTTATGTTTAATTTAATTTTTTAATTTTAAGTTTAATTTTAAATTTTAGTTTCTTAGTCATCTCACCCGATTTATATTTTCAATCAGGGAATCCTATAATTTTTGTGAGATGAGTTAAGTTTAATTCCAGGGTTTGGTTTAACTTTATGTTAAATTCAGGTTTAGCTTTGGACTCAACAAATAGACATTCTTTGGATAAACTTCTGGTCTATGGTGAGTCACTTGGACATCATTAGAGTAACCATGTCTTCGAGGTTTTCCAAATAGTCTTATCCACTGAACTTAGTACAAAATCTTGGTCTAACTAGTTAGGATTTATAAGGGGTAGCTTCAGTTAGTTCTACTCAGCCAAATGCACTAGGTCGAAGCTATATCATCCTAGACATGCATAGACGGAGCTTCCCTAATCTACTATCATCCAAAACTTCACCAGTATCGTAGGTCAAGTTAAACTTTTGTCCCTTTTTAAGCTAATCCTAATTATCTTGCTGGGAAGGTTATTTTTAGAGCTGTCAACTAGTTTTGAGCCTCCCTTGAATTATTGATCCGAATTTCTTAAGTTTTAGTTTTGGGTTTATGTCTGTTACTTTTTTAATTATAATAGACTTGATGATAGTTTGAGTTTGAGTTTGTTCTATAGTTATTTTTATGATTTAATTTTGGTTTAGTTGATTTAGTTTTATAGTTAGGATTTTGAATTGATTTTACATAATATATTTTATTTTTAGGTATATAGTATTGATTAATTCCTATTTGCGTGGTTAGACACCCTTTTGGTACCCAAGCTTTGTTTTGTGTTTTATTTTGAGTTACAAGTGACATAAATGATTTATTTATTGAACTGAACTTGTATCCAATCCCAGATTTGTTGTATATGCCTTTTTGATTTTTTAGAATTAAATCTAAGTTTTTAGATCTAGTTGTAAAGTTTTCTAACATCCCTTTAAGTTTATTAATTTCAATTTTTAATATTGAGTTTTCCTCCTCAAGCTTTACAACTTGATTTGGATTTTCAATTTGTTCCCTAAATTGTTAGTTTTCTTCAAGGAGCACTTTATTTTGATTTTCATTTTTAGTTAATTTTCTATTTAAGCATGCGATGACTTTAAAAAACTTTTTGCTTAAATTAAAGTATACCTCATCGGAACCTTCGGAAACAAGTACAGACTCGTGGCTTGATACGGGTTCGGACTCGTCTTCCGATTCATCCTTCGATTCTAATTCGTGGGCTATCAGTGTGAGGTAGCTTCGGTGCTTCTGATCTTCGACATCCTATTCATCTGATGATGTAAAATACGACACCCAAATAATAATTAAATAATAAGGTTAATGTGCGAATAACCTTATTGGAATTTTTAGGAATT
This sequence comes from Zingiber officinale, assembly GCF_018446385.1. Lineage (NCBI taxonomy): Eukaryota > Viridiplantae > Streptophyta > Magnoliopsida > Zingiberales > Zingiberaceae > Zingiber > Zingiber officinale. The sequence continues at coordinate 87,564,864 of NC_055994.1, forward strand.
TTTAGAAGTTTTCTAGGATTTAATTAGAGCTCGTATGACGTAGTCAGAGGGGATGCATTAATGGGCTTGAGAAAAACCTATTTGGAATACCAGGAGGAGGGAGTTGATTGAGAAATTGATCTAAGGTTTGATTGAAAATCCCTAAGTTATAAAAACACATCCCATGCCCTAGCAATTCCACCGCTGATCCTCTACTCCTCATGCGAACACCTCGCGACGCCTCCTCCCTTCCTTCGCCAAAACCCTTTCTCCCCTCTTCCCATCGCCGGGCGTCTTCTCCTCTTCTCTCCTGAGCCGCGCCGCCGAGCTCTCCTTCTTTCCCCTCTCATCTTTTCCGTAAGCTTGCTTCACCCAGTCGCCACGGCCGACGCCAGCGGACGAGAGCCACCCGAGCGCCATCGAGGGTCATCTCTCTGGTCTTCTTCCTCCTTCCTCCGTGTGCCTCTGCCCTAGTGCGATCGTTGCCTTCTCATTGTCGTCTCGATCTCCTCTTCCCTCCCGAGCCATACATGGCCGCCTGACGCCGCCACCCTCTCCGACCACCGTCCAGTGTCGAGCCTTCCTCTCCTGATGCCCTCAATTTCTTCTCGCCTCACACTGTTGATCCTCCCTTCGTTGAGTTCAACAGTCGCGTGACCTAAGCTCTGTCGGAGAGGGAATTGCCAATTTGGGTAAGTTTAGTTTAAAGGTTGCTAAATTCAGTTTTGATTTGGATTACAAGGCTAATTAATGGATTCAATATTTGGATTGTTAGGATTACAGGAGAAGTAGAGGATAGTTGTAGATTGCCGCTGTTGGTTGTAAGCCACTTCCAGTGCTACCTTGTTGCCAAATTTGGGGTAAGACATGTTGAGAGTTGATTTTATTTATGCATTGAGTTCGCTAATTAGTTGATGATGATTAATGGATGGATTTGATGAGTATGTGGATAATCCATTATAAATTGGGTATGTTGGATTGTTAGTTCATGTCCTCTTGGATTAGATTGAAGCATGTGAAGGAAGAGTTTGAAATGGTTTAGATTGATTAACAGTTGATACATTGATTATAGACTCTTAGTTTTGTCCTGTATCTTGTATTTGTAGGATTTGAGTTGGATGTGATCTTTTGGATCTTGTTGAAGATGGTTGACACGAGCTACGTATAAAGGCGGGTACTTCTTGCTTTGTTTCTTTTAGTACTTTGACCTTGGTGCATGAGCGATTTTTGGATAAGGACTACTTTACCTTGACTCCACTCATATTTTTCTTGTACATGATACTTCTACTCAAACTTTTGAGTTATTCGTTTCTATATCCATACAGTCTCTTGTTGTCATCTATGATATTTAGCAGATATTAGATACCAACCTTGTATGCTTTGATTGTTGTTTATTTATGTATCGTATTGAGCATGCTAGCTTCATGTAGCATACCTAATTCCTGTTTTTATATATATGATGACTGTTGTATTGTGCACATCATATCATTACATGCATGTCAACGACGAATTCTCCCTTGCGGTCGAGAGAGTTGTTGACCAGGGCCGCACACTCGGCCACTCGAGAGAGTGGTAGCTGGAGCAAATGCCTCTTGTCCTGTTGTGCTCCCACTCACTCCCTCATGAGTAGAGAAAGCTGAAGTTGCGAGCAGCAGGGACCCCCATCGCAGATGTAGTTAGTTAGCTACTATGCAACTGTCCACTCAACCACTCGAGAGAGTGGTAGCTGGAGTGTTGTACAATTTGTCATTGATCCGACCTCTCGACCATACAGGGGTCATGATGCAGAGGAGTGAGCGGGAGTGACCATCAGTGCATACACTTTTATTATTGTTATACCTACCTATGATGTTGTTTCTTTGCTGTTGCTTTCTTATGTTTACAGTTGCTCATTTTGCCATGTGATGCATTTATACTTGTTGAACTGTATATGAATTAATCGCATGTTGTTTGACTCCGATTTACTTATTCATAGAATGTCTTTACCTCACATGATACCTTCATAGTGATGAACAGTTCAGTAGTCGATCGATATTACTCCTGATCTTCTATTACCTAGCCTAGGATATGGTTTCAGGTATGAACATATATTATGGTTTTATTTTAGTACCTATTATTTTCCTTATGAAATTGGATACTGTTGACACTCTCTATTTGTATATTATGTTCATGCACTATCTTTCCTTTACCCGCTGAGTCCCAGTACTCACCACCCCACCAATTGGTTTTCTTTCGCCAGGTAGCAGGTAGATGAATCAAGGATGCTTGGAGAGTCTTGATTGCCAATCCCGCGTCACATCTGAGGACAGTTTTCTTTTCAGTCTTATTTATATTTGGATGGTATATTGATTTTGCGTATTTGCTTTCTAACCAATTGATGTGGATTTTGGAGTCTAGTCTGGTGATTTCAGGTATTTTGGTTAATGACCTTGTTGGTCTTACATTAGATTTTCCCTTGGAGTTTATTATGTGGAGTTTGTATTTGTGTTGTTGTGGTTGTGGTATAAAGCCTAGCCAGCTAGCAGTGTGTTATTTTGGTTTGTATGGGCTCCCTTCATTGTCTTTCCACTGTGTTGGTTTTTAGTACAGCCGAGTGAGTTTTTTAATATATATAACTGCGTGGTTGTGTTTATTGTGTTCTAGCCGAGTGAGCTGAGTATATAACTGCGTGGTTGTGTGTAAATCCAACTGTGTGGGCTGATGATTATTTTCTTATTTTGAGTGTTGATGTATATGGTTATATGGTTATGTATGTATGTTTCAGATTGTTACTAATACATGGGAGATGCTGTCAGATTTTCATCTAGTAGGGACTCCTCTGGGTCATGACAGATGATTCGTCCCACATCGCCTTGAGTGCTTTCTTCTTAATTGTTTTATTTTTGTCATTCTTCAGCTTTGGGCACTCATTCTTGTAGTGACCCTTCTTGTCGCATCCGAAGCAGGTCATATTTTTTGAGTCGTTAGTGGAGTTGATCTTCTGCAAGTCATTTCTGCTGAAGTTCTTCTTTCTCTTGGTGAATATTTTTCTTACCAAGTTCACCAGGAATTCTTCATCTTTTGAGTCTTGGTCAGACTCACCTTCAGATTCAGGTTTGGCTTTTGACTTTTACTTAGCGGAACCTGCAAAGAGAGCAATTCCTTTCTCGGCCTATTTTGAGTTAGTCTGCTCATGGAGTTCGAGTTCACAAAATAATTCATCAAGTGTTAATTTAGAAATATTCTTTAAAATCTTGTAAGTATCCACGATGGATGCCCACAGTGCATTTCGAGGTAATGCATTTAGGGTGTACCTTATCAAGTCGCGGTTCTCCATTTGATGGCCAATGGTGTGAAGCCCGTTGAGGATGTCCTTTATCCTCATGTGGAGTTGGCTTGCAGATTCTCCTTCCTACATTTTAATGTTAAATAACTTATTCAAGTAGAGGTCCCGTTTGGTTACCTTCGCGTCATTGGCCCCCTCGTGCAGTTCGATGAGCTTGTTGCACAGTTCCTTTGCATTTTCATGTGGGCCGACATGGTTTAGTTTCTCCTTCGTTAGCCAACACTAGAGGGTGTTGAGAGATTTGAAGTCTATTTGGGCTTTCTTCTTCATCTCCGGATTCCATTGTTCCGGGTCCATCGGAATTTCGACGTTATCGACTGGAGCCTTGTAGCTTCAGGTGATGCTAAACCATTGGTCGAAGTCGGTCTTTAGATAGACCTCCATTCGCTTCTTCCAGTATGGGAAATCATCACCATTGAATAGGGGAGGACGGACGGTGCTGAATCCCTCGATTTGGGCTATAACTCTTGCACACAAATAAATAAGGAAGAGAATCCCAAGACTTGGTCTTGGATTTAGCAGCGTGGGAGAAAAAGAAAAAAATTTAAGATTGAATTGGTGTTACACCAGTTCAATTTAATTTGCTACAAAAAAAATTTTCCAAAGAGGTATTTATACCAATTTGGTTTATGTCAAAAAACTTAAAATCAAAAAGAAAAAAAAATCACCCCCTTTGCCTGATTGGTAGTTGCACTAAATTAGAGTGGTACCTGCTTTGATACCACTTGTTGGATCGTAAAGTTCGCTAGAAGGGGGGGTGCATAGCGATCATCGAAAATCATAAACTAAATCAAGTATATAGTGGAAGAGAAAAATTGAAGCAACGCTAACAAACCAATTTTACTTGGTTCAGAGCCTTCGTCGACTCCTACTCCAAGGCTCGCACATGAGAGTGTTTTCGTTGGGTAGTCATTAATAATTCGCAAAATGTATTACACAATTTAGTACAAGAACTAAAAAAAAAATACCAACAACAAAAAAAAATGGAACTAAGTCACAAGTTGTCGGAGGAACTTCGCAGCGTCGCAGTAGCGTCTTTGGAGCAGCGCGCAAGTGAGCAATCATAGAAGAAGTTATGTTTGGCTCTTGGAGGAAGACTCCTTATATAAGTAGTTTTAGGGGCCCAGATCCCTTCCGGGAGCCTGGACCGTGACGTCGGCCAACTAATCAATGCGCTCCATGCTGGCGACGAGATAAGCCTTGGCATTCCGGGCGCTCGGACCAACTCCGGGCACCCAACCCCCCCTTTTCCAGCAACTCTTTTTCCTGTAAGAAAAATGTTAGTCCGAGACAATAAAAATTATACTACCCTGTAAAACAAAGTTAGCACAATATAACAAATAGAGTAATAATTAGATTCTGTTTTCTCGAGACCAGAATCTAGTCAAGATCTCAACTTAGGTTTCCAAAATGGATCTAAGTTGGATTGACGCCTTCTGTTCCCTCAAACAAGGAACGCGCTCTCACCAAGTCACTCCCCTCCAGTGACTTACCTTAACTTACCATTCTACCAGACATCCGGTCAGCCCGTCGACCTGTCTTGACTTCGTGCCAGTTATCCAGTCGGCTCGTTGACCTAGTTGGACTTTGTGCCAGATATCTGATCAGCTAGTCAACCTATCTGGACTTCGTACCAGCTATCTGGTTAGCCTATCGACCTAGTTGGATTTTGTACCTTTTATCCGATCAACCCGTCGACCTAGCTGGATTTCTTGCCAGATATCTGGTCAGCCCGTCGACCTATCTGGACTTCTCCTACATACTTAGTTAACTTGTTAGATTACAATAAACCTAACTTAACTTACTTTATCATTTATCAAAACCTGAGTTAGACCGTTAGTGCAACCTGCACCAATAGTAGATTCAACTTCCGATTGTAAATTCATATGCATATTGGATGCTTATCAAGGTTATTATTAGATTTCCTTGGTTTCTGAAGATTAAGAAAGGTCAGTTTCATCACCATTAATGGAACTTTTTGTTATATAGTCATGTCATTTGGTTTGAAGAATTTAGGAGCAACTTATCAACGATTCATGGATCGGGTCTTTAAGTATCAAATCAGGAGAAATATTGAGCTATATGTTGATGATATTTTAATCAAGTATGTCAAATCTAGAACTTTGATCTCAAATATTGAGATATGTCATACGCTCAGGCAATACAGGCTTAAATTTAACCCCATTAAGTGCTTATTTGGGGTTAAAAGTGAAATTTTTTTGGGTACATAGTGATCGAGCGAGGAATTGAGGTGAACCCTGAGAAAATTCAGGCACTCCGGAACATGCCTCCCCCCCACAACCTCAGGGAGACACAATGATTGGTCGGACGTATTACAACATTTTCTCGATTCATCTCCCACTTAGTTGATCGAAGTTTACCCTTTTTTAAGGTATTGAGAAAAACTTCCAAGTTCGAGTGGGATGTATAGTGAGATGAAGCTTTCATTGAATTAAGAGATTATTTGTCCCAACTACTTTTAGTCTCTAAATTAGTGATAGAAGTGTTGGTCTTAGTTAGGCTGGATAGATGGGGGATGAATAGCCTTGAAATCAGAGTTAAAATTATCTTTTTCTTTTCAAACTTAACAAAGACACAAATTAGTTAAGAACAAATAATTAAAATAAACAACAACATAAAAGGAAAGAGGCAAAAGAATTTACTTAGTTACAACATAAGTGGTTGTTAATCCAAGGCAAGTGAAAAGTTTTAAAAATCTTTTTCGTTAAAGGTGAAGAAGCCTCTTACACACTTTGATAGCTCAAAAATTAACTAAGAATTAAATACCGTAGTTGTTGAATTATTCCTAACTCCAAGGGACTTTTTATTACCTCTTGGGATTAGTTATCGTTGCTTGGAGGCGCCTCCAAAGCACTCTAGGGCGCCTCCAAGTGGATAAAACTTTATCCACTATTCAACAGTCTGCCAATGGCTAACCAATGGCTCTATGCGTTTGATGGCACCATCAACTTCCTTGAGGGTGCCTCCAAGGGAGGCGCGAGGGCGCCTCCAACAGGAGGCATGAGGGTGCCTTCATGCTCCTCCAAGGCTCCTCCAAAACCCTTGGAGGCACCTTTATAACACTCCAAGGGCTTGTCTTCACGTGGGTGATGCTCCGATAGTTCCGAGTTGAGCTCATTCGAATCCAACTCTGACCTTCTCCTCGAGTAGGCTTCCTCCCCATCTTCTAGTCCTTTGAATGTCGCACACATCCTTCTCATCCACCGGTATACTCTTCTACAGCTTATCATTTTTCGAATGCACCGAGCCTGTCGGCTCCCTTCCTGTGTCATCCTTCTCTCTTACTGCATCTTTTGTTTGACTTCATATGTTCCTAAGCTTCTGCACACTTAGATACACGACATCAAAATCACAAGACCTAACTTAACCTGATTGACTACATCAAAACTAACTCGGGGTACTTACAATCTCCCCCCTTTTGATGTGTATCAACCCAAGTTAAGTTAGGGTAAACAAACAATAAACCTATTTAAGAACATAAATTTGTAATTTATTACAAGTAACAAATTTACAATTAGTACAAGAATTTTTGTAATACTGATGTGCATAGATTATATATACTTTTATGCATACTTTAATGCACATCTACTTGTATTTCATTAGCATAATCTATATTTATTGCATCCTATTTCATTATAATATTGTACTTCTATTATATTATGTTTAGAGATTTACTCTTTTCTTATTTTGATTGACATGATGACATTTGGAGTGAAAATGGAACAAAAATGCACATTGGAGTGAACATATAGAAGATCAACTCAGGTCGTGTGAAACCACATGGCCATGTGGTCTTGCCCGTGGCAAAGCAAGCTTCAGCCGTGTGAACTCACAAGGCTGTGTTGGTGCAATCGATCTAAGTTTGATCGATATGATCATGGTTTTGATGTGTATATCAAAGAGTTTAAGTTATTCTTTCATATGTGTTTGATATGCGTTTGAGTCTTGCAGGACTTGGTGAAACACATGAGGAACTTGGTGCGACCAAGATTGAAAAGCTCATCCAAGGGCTCAGATCCTTAAGTCGGTGAAGGATGGTGTGGAAGACATCTGAGGGACCGTCGGACGAGGAGCAATGGAGTAGAGCTAAGGGAAGCAGACTTCAAGGCAACGTGAAGGATAGCACGGAGAGGAGCCGCGGGCTCGGGTGCATCTGAGGGACAAAGGTTGAGGAAGAGGGCTTCAAAGGAGACTCTGAAAAGGATGAATGTGTGAGAATGAATGGACCAATCGACTGATCCAGTTTCACAGAAAGCATAGAATGCTTCTATGCTCGTCGGCTACAGGGACCAGTTGACTGGTCATGGGACCAGTCGACTGGTATATGGCCGTTGGCAGAAAAATGAGTTCTGCAGAGAGACGTTGGCTGTGTCTAATAGCTACATCAGTTGACTAGTGCATGGACCAGTCGACTGATGTCGGGGTTGAGTTGATATGTTGATCAACTCTCTCCTCTTATTTATAGGAAGCTTTGGGGCATGAAGGAGGTTACTTATGCTTGTTGAATAACTCCTAGTCTTTGCCAAAAGCTCCCAAGCTTACTCTCTTCCTCCCAAAACCTAAACTTCATCTTGTAAAGAGGAAGAGATCCTTTGTGAGAGGTTTGCTCCATCGAGAAGGATAAAGCTCTAGTCGGAGATTGCCGGGGACTGATCCACCGAAGGATCAAGGGTTCGTCCACCTCAAGGACACGCCGTGGAGTAGGAGCACGCAATCTCTGAACTACGTAAAGGAATCGTGTTTTCATTTGTGATCTTTCATTGTTTTAGTTTCATTTTTACTTGTGCAAACTAACCGTGTAGAGAAGAAAGGGAATTGGGGGTGACCTAGCTATCCAACCCCCCTTCTAGCCGACCACCAATCTCCTACAAGTGGTATCAGAGCTAGGACGCCCTTAAACGGACTAATCGCCGAGAAGAGCACTTATCAAAATGGCTAGCTCAAGCATCCATCCACCCAAATTTGAAGGAGACTTCTCTTGGTGGAAGAAGAAGATGGAGGTATTCTTCGAAACCAATTTCTATATAATGCTAATTATAGAAATGGTTTTGAAATGCCTAGGGACCAAGACAATAAGTTAATTGAGAAAGTAAGGTGGAGCAAGAAGCAAAGGGAAGAGCATGTAGCAAACTCAAGAGCAATGCATCACCTCCTAAGTGTTCTTCCCCAACAAGAGGTGGCTAGGATTGGAAACTACACAAGCGCCAAAGACTTGTGGGAAAAGCTAGTGGAGCTTCATGAAGGGACATCGAAAGAGAAATTAGCAAGAAGAGACCTCCTTCAAACTCAACTCACAAATATCAAGCTTGAAAAAGGAGAAAAGGTATCAATTTTACATTCTAGAATTAAGGAAAATTTAAATGGACTAACAAGTGTAGGTGAGACACTTACAAACTGAGACATCATAATGAAAGCCATCAATGCTTTCCCAAGAACCTCAACATGGAGCCCAATTGTAGATTCGTTCTACATTTCAAAGGATCTAGAGAAATCTTCTCTAGATGAATTCTTCTCAACAATGGAGCTTCACAAAACTAGAGTTGAAGGGCTAGATGGAGAAGCCCATAGATCAAGAGGAGTAGCCCTTGTGGCAAACAAGGGAAAGGGTAAGAAAAAAAAGTCTTCATCCCCACCATCCTCTAACTCCGAAGAATCAAGCACCTCAATGGATAGCGACCAAGAGGCGTATATGGTAAGAAAAATGAGAAGAGCATTTAAAAAATTTTCATCTAACAAATCCCATGCTAGGAAAAGTTCAAGAAGCAAAAAGTAGGACAAGGAAGATCATTTGCTACAATTGCCAAAAAGAAGGACACATAAGAGATGATTGCCCTATCTTGAAGAAGAAGGAAGGAAAGAAGAAGGAGTAGAATAAGACAAAAGAAAAAGGGAAGAAGACTCACAATCTAAAAGCAACATGGGATGATCCATCATCATCGGAGGAAGAAGAGCATCATATATCCCACTTTGCATTAATGGGAGTTGATGACATTGCCTCCACCTCATCCGAAAGAGAAGAAGGAAGCTCAAGTGAAGATGAAGAAGGGAGCTCAAGTGAAGGGGGAGGTCAAACTATGGATTCGAACTTCTCGGTAAGTGAGGTACATAATCTACCTCCCCATGTTTTAATTAAAATTATTGCAAGTACAAATGATGATTTGTTTAAAGCAAAAAGAAAGAACAAATCTTTGAAAAATAATATTTGAATGCTTGATGAAAAATTAGAAGCCATGTGTTCTAAGGACAATGATATGCATGCTTCTTCTACAATTTCAAATGATTCATGTTTATTAGAAGAAAATAAGACCATAAGGGAAAAGGTAGAATACCTTACCAATGCCCTTAGAAAATTCAAAATTGGCTCTAAAACCCTAAATATGATTATTGGGAGTTAAAGGACAAGTTTTAAGAAAAATGTGTTAGGATATAATGAACCTAACAATGAAATGACCTACCATTGTCTACTTGCTAGGGGGCAATCAAAAACCAAAACTATAGATAGAAAATGGATCCCCAAGGAATATTTGGTTAGCCCAATTAGAAAGAATTCCTATTGGGTGCCAAGAAAGAATTCCTATTGGGTGCCAAAGTCAATCCTCAAGGGTTAGAGGATTTTGGGTTAGTCAACCATTAAAATTATAATTCAAATCTTTGAAAAATGGTTGATTTGAGACCGTAAGGAGTTAGCCTTGATAGAAATTCATTATGTTCATCTCACAATGATTTGTATTATCTTCAAAATATAAATGTGAGATGATAGGATGATACTTATAATTCACTTATGCTTATGACATTTTGATGAGTTATGAAATGTATCAAATTTTTGAGTAATCATAGACCAACTATGGGAAAACAAATGTTTAATTAATGGGCATCTTGCCCATAGATTATAGTTGAATATTTCAAATGTTTTGAAAATAATTCTATGTGTTTATTTACAGTGAATAGTTATTTTGAAATATATGATTGTAAAACTGGGGTTAAAATTGATACATAACTTGCATATTTTGTAATTTTTGAGATTTAGTTAAAATTTCAAAAATACTTTGACTTTTCATGAAAACATATTTTTCCTAGTTAACCGACATTTCAAGAAATATGTTGTCAAAATTTCATGATTTTTTGAATTTTCTGAAATTTTTTATATATTTCTGAAGTTGGCTGCAAGAGGTTGAAAATTCGATTTCAAAATGTACCAGTCGACTGCATCAGTTACCAGTCGACTGATACTAGCTTTCCAGCATACTATTGTTTTCTGAAATCAAATTTTTGGTTAAAATTTGGTCATACTTGATGCCATATAGTGTATGATTGTCTGGTATAATCTTTTTGATAGTGTCAAAGGGGAAGAAATGGGTAGGTTTAAGTTAGAAACCTTTATTCCCATACTTGTGTGCAAAACTTGAAAATTAAGGAATAGAGCATATGTTTAGGGGGAGTTTGGTTTTATGCGTCATGGTTACATATTGCTTGTAATTTTCAAAGTTATTATATGTGCCTAACTTAAACATATTGCCACACATCAAAAAGGGGGAGATTGTTGGTGCAATCGACCCAAGTTTGATCGGTATGATCATAGTTTTGATGTGTGTGTCAAAGAGTTTAAGTTAGGCTTTCATATGTGTTTGATATGTGTTTGAGTCTTGCAAGACTTGATGAAACACATGAGGAACTTGGTGCGACCAAGATTGGAAAGCTCATCCAAGGGCTCAGATCCTTGAGTCGGTGAAGGATGGTATGGAAGACATCCGAGGGGCCGCTGGACGAGGAGTAAAGGAGTAGAGCCAAGGGAAGCAGACTTCAAGGCAACGTGAAGGATGGCACGGAGAGGAGCCGCGGGCTCGGGTGTATCTGAGGGATGAAGGCCGAGGAAGAGGGCTTCAAAGGTGACTCCGAAAAGGATGAATGTGTGAGAATGTAATGGACCAGTCGACTGGTCATGGGACCAGTCGACTGATCTAGTTTCATAGAAAGCACAGAATGCTTCTGTGCTCATCGGCTACGGGGACCAGTCGACTGGTCATGGGACCAGTTGACTGGTATATGGCTGTTGGCAGAAAAATGGGTTCTGCAGAGAGCCGTTGGATGTGTCTAACGGCTACATCAGTCGACTGGTGCATGGACCAGTCAACTGATGTTGGGGTTGAGTTGATATGTTGATTAACTCTCTCTTCTTATTTATAGGAAGCTTTGGGACATGAAGGAGGTTACTCATGCTTGTTGAATAACTCCTAGTCTTTGCCCAAAGCTTCCAAGCCTACTCTCTTCCTCCCAAAACCTAAACTTCATCTTGTAAAGAGGAAGAGATCCTTTGTGAGAGGTTTTCTCCACCGAGAAGGAGAAAGTTCTAGCCAGAGATTGTCGGGGACTGATCCACGGAAGGATCAGCGGTTCGTCCACCTCAAGGACACACCGTGGAGTAGGAGCAAGCAATCTCCAAACCACGTAACGGAATAATGTTTGAATTTGTGATCTTTCATTGTTTTAGTTTCATTTTTACTTGTGCAAACTAACCGTGTAGAGAAGAAAGGAAATTGGGGGTGACCTAACTATCCAACCCCCCTTCTAGCCGGCCATCGATCTCCTACAGGCTATGCCACACTCTAGAAGAGAAGAAGACCGTGCAACTCCACATGACCGTGCAACCCATCCAGAGACTAAGTAAGACACGGCCGTGTGAAGCCACACAGCTGTGTCACCTGATTTGAGGCCAAGAAGACATTGGATGTGTGGATGCCACACGGTTGTGGCATGGGTCGTGCCTAGCCTTATTTAAAGTGGTTTTCTCCCCTTTTTGGGGAATCTTTGGCTTGGGGCTTACCCCCATTCCTTGGAAAAGGGTTCTCCCTCTTGGAGGAACCCTAGATCTTTCATCTTCACCGATCCGTCCACTTCCAGAGCAAGGGAGCACTTTCTAGGATGCCACGCTTCTAGGATAAACATTCTCTTCTCTCTTAATCCATACTTTGAGTTGTAGATGATATATTCATCGTCTCTTGGTTGTATCCCACTTGTAATGGAGTAGAACTACAGATCTAGGATGTAGGAAGTAGTTATGATATGATTGTGAATGTATGAACTACATATTCGAACATTTTCCTATTCAATGATGTGTTTACTATATGTTCTATGTGTGTTGTGCCTTGTATATGTTTGACGAAATGTGTGTGAGTTCAATTCATGTAGATGTAGGGTTTTGATCACCATGTAGAGGAAGAGCCTTGGATTGTAAGACCATAAAACCTTATGACAAAAGGTATCCCTTACTTTCTATGGCATTCCCTGAAATGGGGATTGATTCTTTACTAGGGAGATTAATTAGAGTTTAAAGGGTTCTCCCAAATTAATATTAGGAAGTGATTTATGTAATCTAGGAACATATGATTTGGGGGGGGGGGGTCTCTAATGACAAAGATTCCTTCTTAACCAGACTTCCTAAGTTACATCTTCTACTTAATTACATTAATATACTGTTAGGAAGTGACTGTGTAATCTAGGAACGTATGACTGGGGGGCCCTATCATAGAGGGTAACCCTTTAATTGGACTTCCTATGTTGCCTCTTTACTTAATGGCGTTAGAACTTGTGTAGACTCTTTGGTGCAACCTACACGGGGTTGTGCTAGGCTTTAGTTAGAATCCCTACACAAGTGTAAGTATGGAGTTAGGTAGATGAACAATGCATAGGGACATTAACTAGCATTGTAATGAAACCAAAATCCTAGCATCTGTCATCCTTCACTTACGCCCATTCTTCCACCCTCTCTTCTCTCTCTTTCCTCCTCTTTCTCTCAACCTTCTCTTCCCTCTTCTTAACCTCTCTTCTAGCATTTATGAACCAACTTCTGATTATTTAGATAATTCACCATGTGAAGTTAACTAGTTCGTAATCAATAGTCCCTGTGTGTTCGACAATCTTTTATATTACTGACGATGTAGCCGTGCACTTGTGGTTCGTAATAATTTTTTGGCACTGTTGTCAGGGACTGCTCGCATTAACATTAGTTGATTAGCACATGAGTTATTCTATACTTGTTAATATATTTTTTATTTATTTGTTTTCTTTTATTACTGCATTTCCTTTCTTGTTTTTCATTATGCATTTTCCTTCTTGTCTTTAATTCTGTATTTTTTTTTATTTTTCTTATATTTTTTTCTTAGATATCATCCGCATTAACATGTCAAGCAGGCATTCGAGAGAATTTTTCACACCCATGAGTGCAAGATCAAGATCTCCCATTGATGAAAATTATGATTCAGATGTTGATCAATTTGGGTTCCTTTGTGGAGTGTGTGGTAGCACGTCTCATCCATCTGTTATTTGTCATTTCTTCAATAAAGCTGCTAGCTCTTCCATGGAATTTTAGTACTTATTCCAATCTCAATATCAAGATACATAAAAACTATCCTAGCAACAAATCTCTGACCCGCCTCAATATTACAATCAATTTTGGATGGGCCGTCAAAATTTGGACTACAACTGCATACAAAATATTGAGCATATTTCCCAAGTAATTCAGAGTCTGTCATAGTTTTAGGATGATTCATCATTAGATAGACCACATCATTCACAATTAAATGAGCCGACTAATTGGGAGGACTCCCAAAATCCAAATACTCCTACTCCTAGTCAAATGAAGACCATAACACAAGATTCTGAAGAGCTAATGGTGTAACGGGGGATCCAAGTTCTATGGATGTTACAACAAATTTTTGATAAAGTTGTTGATTCTTCTATTGATGATATTGATATTAGTGAACTCTTCACTACTTTTGATGGTGATGTGGTGATTAAAAGTGTAGGGACATGTACTATGGAGGAAACACCCCAATAATCACCTCCTTTGATCACTCAACCAATTGATACTATGACATTTGTAAGAATGGAATTGGTTGAGAATAAATGTGTAGGGACTTGTGTAATGGATGCAAAGCCCCAAGAATCTCCACTTTCAGAGGCATCACCACTTGAGTTAGAGCTAGAGCCACTGCAAGATCTAGAAGAAATCACATCCACTGGTTTGGAACTTTCAGGTACCTTTTAGCAATGCAAGGTTAGTAATTATTGTAATCTTTTAGAAAACATTATAGAGGAACCTATGATTGATTTTATTGGAGGTGATTCCATTTCTTATAACTGTTTAACTAAACTTGATATGGTTCTAGTTCTTACTTAAATAACATGTATGTGAGAGGTATATTTTTCTTTTGAGTGTGTAGGTTTTCATGAGGCTGGAATTTGGAAGCTCACACTGAACCATCTCTGACAGTCAAAAAGGACTTTTAAGGAGACGAAGATGTAAAGGGTGGTGATACACTACATTGGTCTTATGATGATAGCTCTCTTCATAATAATATAGGCCATTGGAAGAAAAGTCCAGAAGTTTCTCACTCCGACAAGATCACGATTTCGATGAGACTAATAAGGGGTTGAGCTAATGACCTTAAACAAGCGCTTCTTGGGAGGCAACTCAAGTTCTTCTTCCTTGTCTTCATTTATGTTTTTAGTTCTTTCTAGTTTTTTTTTTTTACTTTTTTCATAACAACCTTAATACTTCTACTTACTTTTTATTGTCTATTTCTTTTTGTAGGATTCTAAGTTGTTGAGGAGTGCATATCACATATAGGGAAGTATCTTCAGAACATGAATGTCTCAATCATTTGGTGCTCATAACTTGGTAAATTCTCTAACTTCAAAATCTCTTCTATATTACATTTCTAGTTTTCATTAGGATAATAAAAAATTTAAGTCTGGGGGGTATGTTGGGTTTAGTTTAGTTTTTGTCATATTCCTTAGTTTTACACATTTCTTTTTGCTATAATAAATTTTTTTCTAGTTGCATCATTCATCACATCATAATTGTTTATTCCTTAATGCAAAATACTAGCACACTTGTTCTAGATTTCATATGGTTTATTGGTTACTTATGGTGCTAGTATGTTTAGTGATCTATCTTTTTTTTTTTATCTATGATAGTATGAAGTGAGCAATATTTTTATTATAAGAGTTTAAGTATTGACCTTGTTTTAGTATCGCTTTTCACTTTGCCTAGTTTTGATGGTAGATAACTCTGAAAATAGTCATGATTCATAGAACTTGATTAGTACTAGTGTTTCTATAGTGACTTGTCAAATTATATTTTGGTTATTGGATGAGGCTCGAATCATGTCAGCTTATTTGAAAAAATTAAAATATCCCTACGTTTGCATTTATGTGCATTTGTGTTCAAGTGTTGCATCTTGCAATCACTTAGAAAAAAAATGATAATGAAAAAAAAATGAATGAATAAGGAATATAAAAAAAAATAGTTATTATGAGTGGAGACTAGCAAATTACCCCTTTGAGACAAGTTAGGTTACTGGGTTACTGGGAAAATAACTACTATGTTTCTCTTGATATCGAGCATGCCTTTGAGACCAAGGGTAGATTGAGGAGGATGAACCAAGCATGTGGCACGTAAGTGCATATCGCCAGAAGCACAAGGAACATAATTTTATGACGACTTGACTAGGCTTAGGGATTGAAGCTTGGAAAACTTTTGTCACTATTGCACTAAGCATGGAGAATAATTACTTAGGTCATACTCAAACAACTTTTGTATCGTGCTCATCAATGAAATCATTTGATATGATTAAATTGATTTGCTAGAGATTATAATGCACTATTTAACCACATG
This sequence comes from Zingiber officinale, assembly GCF_018446385.1. Taxonomy (NCBI): domain Eukaryota; kingdom Viridiplantae; phylum Streptophyta; class Magnoliopsida; order Zingiberales; family Zingiberaceae; genus Zingiber; species Zingiber officinale. Next base: position 87,580,865 of record NC_055994.1, read on the forward strand.
ATTTTAGATGCAGTTTTTAATTGAGGACAAACAAAGATTTAAGTCTGGGGGGTGTAATGTGTGTAGATTATATACACTTTATGCATACTTTAACGCATATCAACTTGTATTTCATTAGCATAATCTATGTTTATTGCACCCTATTTCATTATAATATTGTACTTCTATTATATTATGTTCAGAGATCTGCTCTTTGCTTGCTTTGATTGATAGGATATTGTTTGGAGAAAAAATGGAATAAAAATACACATTGGAGCGAACATATAGAAGATCAGCTAAGGTCGTGTGAAACCACACGGCCATGTGGTCTTACCCATGGCAAATCAAGCTTCGGTCATATAAACTCACACGGTCGTGCCACATTCCAAAAGAGAAGAAAACTATGGCCGTGTGAATCCACACGACCGTGTGGACTTTCTAAAGTAGAAGCAGACCACGATCATGTGAATCCACATAACCGTGTAGCCTAACAGAGGAAAAGAAGAACACGACCGTGTGACTCCACATGGCTGTGCAACCTATCTAGAGACCAAGCAAGACATGGCCGTGCGAAACCACCCGCCCGTGTCACCTGATCTAAGGCCAAGAAGACTTTGGCCGTGTGGATGCCACACGGTCGTGGCATGGGCCATGCCAAGCCCTATTTAAAGTTTTCTCCCCTTTTTGAGGAATCTTTGGCTTGAGGCTTGCCCCCATTCCTTGGAGAAGGGTTCTCTCCCTTGGAGGAACCCTAGATCTTCCATCTTTGCCTATCCATCGACTTCCAGAGCAAGGGAGCGCTTCCAAGGACACCGCGCTTCAAGGATAAGCATTCTCTTCTCTCTTAATCCATGCTTTGAGTTGTAGATGTTGTATTCATCGTCTCTTGGTTATTTTCCACTTGTAATGGAGTAGAACTCCAAATCTAGGATGTAGGAAGTAGTTATGATATGATTGTGAATGTATGAACTATGTATTTGGATATTTTTCTATGTAATGATGTGTTTACTATTTGTTCTATGTGTATTGTGCCTTGTATGTATTTGAAGAAATGTGTGTGAGATCAATTCATGTAGATGTATGGTTTTGATCACCATGTAGAGGAAGAGTCTTGGATTATAAGACCATGGGACCTTGTGACAGAAGGTATCCCTTACTTTCTATGACGTTTTTTCTAAAATGGGGATCGATTCTTTACTAGGGAGATTAATTAGAGTTTGGAGGGTTCTCTCAAATTAATGTTAGGAAGTGATTTGTGTAATCTAAGAACGTATGACCGGGGGGTCTTAGTGACAAGGATTCCCTCTTAACTAAACTTCCTAAGTTACCTCTTCTACTTAATTACATTAATCTACCATTAGGAAATGACTGTGTAATCTAGGAACGTATGACCGCAGGGTCCTCTGACAGAGGGTAACCCTTTAATCGGACTTCCTATGTTACCTCTCTACTTAATAGCGTTAGAGCTTGGGTAGACTCTTTGGTGCAATCTATGCGCGGTTGTGCTAGGCTTTAGTTAGTATCCCTACACAAGTGTAAGCATGGAGTTCTGCAGATGAATAATGCATAGAGACATTAACTAGTATCGTAATGAAATTGAAATCCTAACATCTATCATCCTTCACTTACGCCCATTCTTCCACCCTCTCTTCTCTCTCTTTCCTCCTCTTTCTCTTAACCTTCTCTTCCCTCTTCTCAACCTCTCTTCTAGCGGTCATGAATGAACTTTCTATAGGTGATCTGATGGTCAGCTAGAAGGGGGGTTGAATAGGCTAGGTCACCCCAACTTGATTTCTTCTCTACAAGGTTAGTGTGTAAGTGGAAATATAACTAACTAATGAAAACAATAAGAAAAGAAAATAAACCGCTAACATGATTCTTTTTACGTGGTTCGGAGATTGCTTGCTCCTACTCCATGAATTATCCTTGAGGTGGATGAACCCTTAATCCTTCGGTGGATTAGTCCCCGACAATCTCCAGCTAAAACTTACTCCTTTTTGGTGGAGTACAACCTCTAACAATGCTCTCTTCCTCTTTACATGATGAAACTTAGGTTTGGAGAGGAAGAGAAGACTTGGAAGCAAAGACTAGGAGAATGTTAATCGAAGCAAAGACTAGGAGAATGTTATTCAAAGCAATAACCTCCTTCAATGCCCCAAGCTTTCATTATATAGAGAGGAAAGAGTTGATCACAAGATAGCTCATTTCCTATGTGTTGGAACCCCAAGGTTGTTTTGGTGTGATCAACAAGTTAAGTTAGGTCCTGCGTTATTTCTAACCTTGTGTCTAAGTGTGTAGGAGCTTAGGAACACAGGTAGTCGAGCGGAAGACACAGCTAGCGAGAAGGACGGCAGTCCGAGGGACGAGGTGCTGCGGAAGAGTACACCGGCGGACGAGAAGGAAGCGCGCGGTGGTTTCGAGGGACGAAAGTCGGAGCGGAAGATTGCTCGGGGAGCAAGAGACGCAGCTAGCGAGAAGATTGACGACCGAGGGACGAAGACTGCGGATGAGTACGCTGGCGGACGAGAAGGAAACACGCGACAATTCCGAGGGACGAGAAGTCGGAGGAAAGCCCGCTTGAGAAGACCGGAAGTTGGGTTCGGGTGAGCCCTTTTCCGGATGGCAGAGATCACCCAAGTAAGCGGATCCGGAGCGGAAGACCCGGACCGAGGCGGGACTAAAACGGAGCAAAGGTCCCGGACGCAAAAGTCAACCAGAGTTGACTTTTTGCTCCGGGGCGCCCGGAGCAGCCCGGGGAGCCCGTTGCTGTCCGGGGCGCCCGGAACGTGAAGTTTGACCAGAACACGTCTTTCGCGTTCTAGACGTTGGGGGATAAAGTTTTATCCCCCCAGGGCGCCCGGAACCCTTCCAGGCGCCCCGACCAAGACTATAAATATAGCCTTGGTCCAGAAGCTGTCAAGAAACTGAGAACTCAACCATTCTTTCTACACTTGTACGCTTTTCTGTTTTAAGCTTCTATTGTGCGCTTCATTGCTGTAAAAGGCTTCTCCGCCTGAAGGAGATACTAGTGCTACGCTTTCTTGGATTAACAACCTTCCCGGTTGTAACCAAGTAAATCTCGGTGTGCCTTTTACTTTTCTGCTTTTATTTATTTCTCTTATTTTACAAGTGTTAGTTTAAGAGTTCGAGAAGGGTGTTTGCGTTTTGATTTTTGCAGGGCTATTCAACCTCCCCTTCTAGCCGGCCCAACGGTCCTACAAGTGGTATCAGAGCCAAGACGCTTCAGGAGGACTAACCGCCAATCGAAGCAAAGATAATGGCCGGACCAAGCATCCACCCGCCGAAATATGGAGGAGATTTCGCTACGTGGAAGAATCTGATGCAGGTATTTTTTACCATAGACTTTGAATTATTCTTAACAATGGAATCTGGCTATGTAGCTCCAGAAGGTAAGGAAAAATGTCAATGGACAAAAAAGGAGCAGGTTGAATTCGTGGTGAATGGCAAAGTAGAATATCATCTGCTAAGCGTTCTTCCACCTTAAGAAGTCAACAAGATCAGGCGCTAAAACTTGACAAAGGAACTTTGTGAGAAGTTCCTCAAGCTGCACGAAGGGACGTCCGAAGCCAAGCTCGCCAGAAGAGATCTGCTTCGAAATCAGCTCACCAGCCTGCAACTTGGGAAAGATGAGACAGTCGCGCACTTGCACTCAAGAATCAAAGAGATCATCACCGGAATATCGAATCTAGGAGAAACGGTAAGTAACCGAGATTCGCTAAGGTACGCACTAAATTCATTTTCTAGAAATTCAAAATGGGCATCACTAGTAGATGCCTTTTATATTTCTAAAGATTTAGAAAAGATCTCGTTAGAAGAATTTTTTTCTACTTTTGAAGTGCATGAGTCAAGATGTGCAGGAATGAAGGAGCCCAAGAATAACGTCTCCCTCAAAGCTTCGAGAGATGAACCAGAGTCGAAATCCTCTCTCGATGACGAGGAAATGGTAATGATGGTAAGAAGATTCAAGAAGCTTTGTAAATCCAGATCTACTAACCATCCACAGGAGAAGAAGAAAAGGACAATCCGCTGCTACCACTGCGACGAAGAAGGGCGCGTCAAGGACAATTGCCCCAAGCTGAAGAACAAGAACAAGGAAAAGGGTAAGAAGCCTATCTAAAAGCGAAAAGCCCTAAAGGCGACGTGGGATGATACGTCGTCGGAGTCGGAAGTCGAGGCATTCTCCGGACTTGCTCTAATGGCAAGTCATCAAGACGACGATTGCAAGTCAAGCTCTTCCGAAATGAGCATCGAGAGCATCGATGAAGGGGGAGCTTCGTCAGAGGAAAGCAGTAGTTCAGGGGGAGACACGGAAAACGAACTCGACAAGGTAAGTCAGGTACGTTCACTTCCTCCCGATAAACTTTATAAATTTGTTAAGTTATTAACTAAAGACTGCTGTAAATTAGAAAAAGAAATAAAAAATTTAAAAATAATCTTAGTTAAATCCTGCCCTCTAGAAGAATTAGATAAATCAAAATTGAAAAATGAAAAATTGAAACTTGAAAATAATGATTTGAAAATTCAAGTAGATAATTTGAAAAATCATGCATGTTCATCTAATTCTAGAAAATTTAAAAATTTAAATTGGTATTATAGATATCACCCGGGACAAATTAAGAATGTCTCTAGAAAATATGTCCCTAAAAAATTTTTAATCAATCCAGTAGGCTGGAACCTTTATTGGGTTCCTAAATCTTGCTTAGTCTAAGTTTTAAAATTAAAATTAAAATTAGCGATTTTCAGTGAGAAAATTAAACAATGAATTTCTCTATGAGGTTTTGTCTAAGGAAGTGGTTGTTGCTCCAATAACCAAGAAGGCCTAGTTCCTCGCCACGACCTGGAAGCCAAAATATTGAAATAAATGTTTAATTAACTTTCTGTCAAAGCATTAAAATTAGAATTAATTAATACTTTCAAAGTTTAAAAAAAAACATTTTTTCAAAATATTTTTATACTTAGAAAAATACTTTTTGCCAAAGTCAAATTTTCACTTAGAAAAATTCTCAAAGTTTTCACTTAGAAAAATTTTCTGCTTAAGTTACTTAGAAAAATTCTCATTTTTTGTTAATTTAGAAAAATTTTCATAAGACAATTTTGTTTAAGTTAAAAGACCATTTTGAAATTGAAAATTTCTGCTTAAAGTCTTTAAGAAATTTTTTTTTACTCTAAGTCTTTAACCCTTAGTTCTTTTTAAACCCCATTTTTTTGTGATCAAAGGGGGAGAAGAATTAGTATAAGTCTAGGGGGAGGTAGAAATTGAAAATTGAAAATTGAAAATTTTTGAAATTTAATTTTGTTGCACATTATTGCAATAACTTGTTTTAATTTTATGTCTAGTTTTGACCCTAGCTTAACTTGGGTTGATCACACCAAAAAGGGGGAGATTGTTGGAACCCCAAGGTTGTTTTGGTGTGATCAACAAGTTAAGTTAGGTCCTGCGTTGTTTCTAACCTTGTGTCTAAGTGTGCAGGAGCTTAGGAACACAGGTAGTCGAGCGGAAGACGCAGCTAGCGAGAAGGACGGCAGTCCGAGGGACGAGGTGCTGCGGAAGAGTACACCGGCGGACGAGAAGGAAGCGCGCGGTGGTTCCGAGGGACGAAAGACGGAGCGGAAGATTGTTCGGGGAGCAAGAGACGCAGCTAGCGAGAAGGTCGACGACCGAGGGACGAAGACTGCGGATGAGTACGTTGGCGGACGAGAAGGAAACACGCGGCAATTCCGAGGGACGAGAAGCCGGAGGGAAGCCCGCTTGAGAAGACCGGAAGTTGGGTTCGGGTGAGCCCTTTTCCGGATGGCAGAGATCACCCAAGTAAGCGGATCCGGAGCGGAAGACCCGGACCGAGGCGAGACTAAAACGGAGCAGAGGTCCCGGACGCAAAAGTCAACCAGAGTTGACTTTTTGCTCCGGGGCGCCCAGAACTATCCGGGGCGCCCGGAGCAGCCCAGGGCGCTCGGAACAGTCCGGGGCGCCCGGAACAGTCCGGGTCGCCCGGAACGTGAAGTTTGACCAGAACGCGTCTTTCGCATTTTGGACGTTGGGGGATAAAGTTTTATCCCCCCAGGGCACCCGGAACCCTTCCAGGCGCCCCGACCAAGACTATAAATATAGTCTTGGTCCAGAAGCTGTCAAGAAACTGAGAACTCAAGCATTCTTTCTACACTTGTACGCTTTTCTGTTTTAAGCTTCTATTGTGCGCTTCATTGCTGTAAAAGACTTCTCCGCCTGAAGGAGATACTAGTACTACGCTTTCTTGGATTAACAACCTTCCCGGTTGTAACCAAGTAAATCTCGGTGTGCCTTTTACTTTTCTGCTTTTATTTATTTCTCTTATTTTACAAGTGTTAGTTTAAGAGTTCGAGAATGGTGTTTACGTTTTGATTTTTGTAGGGCTATTCAACCCCCCCTTCTATCCGGCCCAACGGTCCTACACTATGCACCAGTCGACTGACACTTCCATCAGTTGACTGGTGCATCTGTTGGACACAACCAACGACTAATTGGAAGAATCATAGTTTCTACCAACAGTCACCAACAGCCACTTACCAGTTGGCTGGTGAAAGTACCAGTCAACTGGTCGCTGCTGGCTGAAGGAGCAGAATGCTTCTGTTTGCTCCTAGTCGACTGATTAGTCGACCGATCAATCAACCAAACTAGTCGACTGTAACTTCCATCAGTCGACTGGTCCTAATTACACACTCACACTCATCCTCTCCGGAGTTACCCTTGAAGCCTTCTTCCTCGGCCTTTGTCCCTCAGATGCACTCGAGCCATCTTTCACGTTGCCTTGAAGTCCGCTTCCTTCGGCTTCACTCTGTTGCTCCTCGTCCGGTGACCCCTCGGATGCCTTCCACATCATCCTTCACCGTCTCAAGGACCCAAGCTCTAGGATGAGCTTCATAAGCTTAGCCGCACTAAGCTCCTCATGTGTGTTTCACCAAGTCCTGCATGACTCAAACACACATATCAAACTAATATGAAAGCCTAACTTAAACTCTTTGACACACACATCAAAACCATGATCGTACCGATCAAACTTAGGTCGATTGCACCAACACTTTCGTTTGTCTAGATAATTCGCCGTGCAAAGTTAACTAGTGCTTAATCAACATTCCTTGTGTACTCGACAATCTTTTATATTATTGATGATGTAACCATGCACTTGTAGTTCGTAACAAATACGCACAATCAAAATTTTATAAAAATTATGCAATTACCTCCTTTAACTTATTCCATCTCCCCCTTTGATCACATAAAAGAAACTAGGAGTAATTAGTGAAAAAAATTCTAATGTTGAATGAATCAGTAAACAAGTTTGAATATTTTTTAGAGAATTATTTTTCAAATATTCAAATTTTGGAAATTAAAAAACCAATTTTGACAAAAATAATTTGGAAATTATTTTTAATTTTTGAAAAATAAAATTTTGTTGGGACACTTCAAAGCTAGAGAGGGGGGGGGGGGGGGGGGGGGGGTAGCTCCCTTTGCTTCTATGATGATGATTTACAGCGGATAACCTTGAAGCAAAGCTCTCCAACGCAAACACAAGGATTTACTTGGTATCCATCTCAAGATAAGGTGACTAATCTAAGGATCCACACTCGTGCACACTTTCCACTATATAAACACTCCTAAAAAATAATCCAGAGGTAGAGAAACCTTGTACAACACAATAATAAGGAATACAACTTGAAACAAGAAGTAAATACACAAATGTAAATGAAAAACCTTCTTGCTTAATCTCTTGTTGCTTGTGAATGCCTCTTGTAAGCTTGGAAGTGCAGCAACACCTCAGCCCTAAGCTTCCAAGAACTGGCCGAGAAGATAGAGTGAAGAGTTGTTACGTTTGAACTCGCCATCGCCTTTATATATGTGCTTTTAGGGCTCACAATCTATTGGGCCTACTCCCAATCGATTTCCATGTCAAATCCAAGGGATCCCAGCAGTCCAAACCTCACATCCTATATAATGATCATAACCCAATTGATCAGCTAATCGATTGGGAGTAGCTGGATCAATCGATTGATCGATCCAAAAGCCTTCTGTGCTCTCGCAGAGGACCCCGAAATCGATTGACCAATCAATTTTAGCTTTCTCATGTTTTTATGAGAAAACTAGCTCTAATCAATCGACTGATCGATTGGAGTAGCCCAATCGATCGGCTGATCGATTGGGAAGCATACTGTGCTCTCACGATTTCTCCCTAGTTGATCAACTAATTGATTGGGCTTCCTTTGTTCGCAGCTGTTACGCTCCGCAAGTGTACGGAAATGTCGCAAGTAATATAAAAGATTATCGTATCCACAGGGACTGGAATAAGCACTAGAAATGTCTCAATGCGAATTAGCTAAACCACTATCCAATTGTTTCAAATGCAAAGTGAAGGTAAACAAATCTAATATTAAAGATCAACAAACAAGAGTTTAGTGTTTTGGGTTATGATAAGGGGAGATTCTAGGAGTTTCGGTTTCTTTGTAAGATTTCTTGAATGTAAATGGTTCACCAATTCTTATCCCTCAATTGCCAAACACTTGTAGAAAGTTGCCAGTTCTCTCTTGCAATAGATAACCGGCTAAGGACTGAGAAATGTATCTAAATATGATCAATTAGACGTGAACCTACGTTGTCCTTACACAGAAGCGCACCTATTACTATGCCTTCCTCGGATATCAACATAGAAGCCCACAACTTATTAATCTATCAAGATACAAGAAACTAATCACAAGATCCATCCTACTCTCTTGAATATTCCTATTTCCTCTTCAAGATTATCTCTCAAACGTCCTTACACGGGGTTGCACCTGTCACGTGGATCCCTCGGATGATCGAGTGAGAGTTTATCTTTACTAAGTCCACAAGAAATCCAAACAATCAATCAAGAATGAGAATTAAGCACAAATCACCATTAATCATTCAAGATCTAATTGATACAAGCAAGACAATGTCATTGAAACAAGAAATTGGCAAATCCATAAGAGATTACATCAATCCATCATACAAATACTCCCTTAATCCTAGAATTCAAGATCTACTCCATGAATCGAGGAAGAATACCCGAAGAAATAAGGATTACAAGCATTTCTTAAATCCCCAATCCAAGAAACCAAGAAAAGGGGGAAAGAGAAAACTTATCTACGAAGAAGCCTCGTCTTCGGATCCAATCCTCGCTCCGGAGTCGAAATCGTCAAGAACTTCCCTCGAATCGCCCAGAAATCCTCCCAAGAATGGGAGGAAACCACCAAATCTTGCCTTATCCCAAAGGGGGAGAGATCCCCTTTCAATTCATGAAGGAGGGTTTAAATAGAGGAGGAAATCGGGCGCCACACGACCCCATGACACGGCCGTGTGAGATTCACACGGCCATGTCCAGTTTCTTCTCTGCCAAAGTTGCACGGCCATGCGACTCCACACGGCCAGGACCCTTCTGTTCTCTGGAAATGCTACACGATCGTGTGGTGCACACGGCCACCACCTGCTTGGCCTCTGGAAAACTCACACGGCCGTGTAGATCTACACGGCCATGTAAGGCATCTGCTCTAATTTCTTCAAATCAAGACACGGCCGTGTGAGATTCACACGGCCATGTCCTCTTCCCTCTCTGTTAAAACTACACGGCCATGTGTGGTACACGGCCTGATGCTCTCTCCCTTCAATTCCTTCCAAGCTTGCCCGAGGACGCATAATCTTCACCAATTTCGACTCCTGTGTACAGAAAATGCACAAAAAGAAGATCTCCAAACCAAAAGAGTAAATATGCTAAAAGGAAAGTTGGAAGTATAAAAATGCATAGATCAAGCATGCTCAAAGTATGTAAATGTGCGTAAAAACATGCATAAAAGAGTATATAATCTACGCACATCAGCAGCTCTCTCTAAATCGATCGACTAATTGGTTGAGACATGATTCAATCGATCACTTGATCGATTGACCAACCCAAACTTGCTCAAACTCAAGTCTAGGGTTCCCTTACCCAATATTCGATCACCGTGACCTGTTGGGACTTTCTCACCAAGTATCTGGTCAATCCTTTTATCCACTTGGACTTTTCTCCTGTGTCAAGTGTCCGGTCAACCTTGAACCACTTGGACTTGTGGTCTTGTGCCAAGTGTTCGGTCCTCCATGATCCACTTGTACTTCCAAACTCTAGGTGTCCGATCAACCTTAACCCACTTGGATTTTCACTGTATGTCTTCACTCACCAGGACTTCCCTTCTGCCTAGCTTCACTCACTAGGGCTTTTCACCCAACTTCACTCACCAAGATTTTTCAACCGTCTAGCTTCACTCACAAGGACTTTTTTAACACCCGACTTCACTAACTAGGAATTTTCTACTTCTCGACTTCACTCACTGGGACTTCTTATTGTTGGTGCGGGGAGCACCAAACGATTGAACCTATATTTTGATTATGGAAAAGGGTTCAAAAATTAAGATGTCTTGTTATCTAACAAGTGTGAATGAGCTTGTAGGAAAGTTCTAAGTGTTTTTAAGTAAAAGTCCTAGTGGATTCTAGGTAGGTGAAAACCCCTAGGGGGAGGTAACCCTAGGTTATGAAAAGTCCTAGCTGTGGTTATGCAATGAAGTCCTGGTCTGGGGGACTGGGCAAAGTCTTAGAAGGTCGAGGACTTTGGGTGAAATTCTAGAGTTAAGGACTCTAGGTGAAAATTCTGGTGGTCGCAGACACCAGGTGGAAGATTGGATGGGTCATGGAAAGAACGTTCAACATGAAGTCTTGAAGTCTTGGACGCTGAGAAAAAGTTCAGACGGTCTAGAGAACCGGTCTAGCAAAAGGTAATTTCTCCTGAGAGGAGTATGTGATGACGCATTCCTCAAAGAGGGAACAATAGGCGTCAGTCTGACCTAGAGTTTCAGCGAAACTAAAAGTTAGTATTGGACAGTCCAAAGACTGTCAAATCTTATCATTCTTTACATATTATTTGCCTAGACTAATCTTGTTTTGAAGGAAAAGAAGTTAGCAGAAAAAGGTAGTTCAGGAACCCGGAGGGAGTTCATGCACTCGGAGGGAGTCTGGGCACCCAGAGCTGCTCTAGGCACCTGGACTGCCAAAATCATCATTTTGCTGAGCTGGAGCACGAGGATTGGTCGGACCTACGTCATGGTCTAGCGCCCTGAAGTGGATAACTTTTGTCGAGAGCACACCACGTTAGCACAGTCCAGGTGCCCAGGAGGGGATCTAGGCGCCCGGAATAGGCTATAAAAGAAGCCTTCGACCAGTGGCTTCATAACAACAATCTAAAGAAGTTCTTCTCTTGCGTGCTACTCAGAAAAAGCTTCCACGACACCCGTAAGATGTTTCGACGATGACTACGCTGAAGATTTCATTCTCCAAAGTCGTCGGTATTTTTATTATTAAAATTACATGTAATCATTCAAAACTGTATTTATTTTTTTCGATTAATTAGTGATTGCCCAACAAAATCACTCTCACATGCAAGCCTTGGAGTAGGAGTCGCCATAGGCTATGAACCAAGTAAAACTTGGTATGTTTGCGATTGTTTGTCTTTTTCTTTATTTTGCTGCCTATCTCTCGAAAGTTTTAAAATAAGTACTATTCACCCTCTCTAGCGCACATTGATCCTACAATTGGTATCAGAGCAAGGTTGGTCTGAATTGGTGAAACCACCAATCGAGTAATGAGGTTCCTTTTTGAAAAAGAAAATTGTATATCGTTTTTGTTTAAAAAATATTCTTACGCCTTTCATTTTTTTCCTCTATTTTTTTTTTAAATTTACTTTCATTTTTTCACCATTAGTCAGAGTTGGTGAAATATCGTATTTTATAAAATTTGTCATAATATTTTTATTATTATTTTATTATTTTTTTTAAATTAGTGAAACACCCTTATTTTATTTTTCTCTAGCACTACTAATCCAAGACCAAGTCTTGGGACATTTGTCATTTTTTGTGTGCAAGATTTTTCTAAATAGCCCACCAAGAAGGCTACAACACTACTTGTCTACCTCTTTTCTCTGGTGAAGACATTAGGTACTGGAAAAGTCGGATGGAGTACCATCTCAAGACCCAAGTGAAAATGTGGATCATAATCTAAACTGGATTCACATTTTCTACAAAAGACGGAGTACTCATCCCCTGTGACAAGTGGGACGCACAAACAAAGAGGACGATCGAGGCGGATGCAAAAGCGACATGTACCCTCTAATGTGGTCCAACCAAAGAAGAGTTGAATTGGGTTGGCCCCTTCAACAGTGCCAAGGAATTATGGGAGAAATTGATGGAACTACACGAGGGCACCTCTGATGCAAAAGTAAGTAAACACAACTTAATATTAAATAATTTATATAACATTAAAATGTAGGAAGGTGAGTCAGCGAGCCAGTTATAGGCTTGCATCCAAGATCTTCTAAACGACCTCCATGTGATTAGAAAAAATTAGAAATTGCGACGTGATCAGGTACGCGCTAAATGCTTTTCTAAGGAATATATTGTGGGCATCAATGGTAGATGCCTACAAGGTATATAAGAATCTTTCTTTAATTAGACTAGATGAACTATTTTCAGAATTTGAACTTTATGAACAGACTAATGCACACCTGGTTGAGAAATGTATTACGTTGGTTGCAGGTACAAGCAAGACAAAGGAGTCTAGGAACTTAGTTTAGTTTAACTGGGTTTGGTTTAACTTGGTTTGGTTTAACTTGGTTTGGTTTAACTTGGTTGAGTTTAACTTAACTTGGTTTGGTTTAACTTAACTTGGTTTGGTTTAACTTAGCTTGATTTGGTTTAACTTGGTTATAGAAAGAGAGATTTTTCTAAATAGAATTCGGTTAAGAAAGAGAGATTTTTTCTAAACAGAATTCTGTTATTTTTCTTTCTTTGTAACCAACGACAAGCCTATAAAATGGAGTAGGTGGTGGCTCCTAAAACCTAATTATCTAATTCTCCACAATCCTCTTCTCTCCTTGTGGTCGACGCCCCTCTTCCCTTGCTAGGGCCAGCGCCCCTCCTCACCTTGCTAGGGTCGCCCCTTCCTCACCTTATAAGGGTCGCCCCCCTTCCTCTCCTAGCTAGGGCCGCCACTCCTTCCTAGCAATCCATTGGTGGCTGACGGCTTGAAGAAGAGGAAGAAGAGGAAGAATATTAGAAGGTGCCCCATCCTAGAGCCTCATTTTGTAGCCGGTGGTTTGAAAACCGAGAAGAGAAGGAGGGTGGTGTTGTCTTGGTAGATCGTCGCCCACACGACGTCCAAGAAATGGAGAGGAATACGGAAGAAGATCAAGAGGTCTTTAGCTACAAAAAAAGGTACAACTAGTTCTTTAATTTCGCTGCGTATCTAGTGTTGTTTTCTTTGTATCGATTTTGAATACCAACACAAGAGGCCAGCGATCTTGTACTTCGATCAAGGTGTGCTTTGATCCATCAAGAACTTGCCTGATTGATCAAACACATGTTTGATCGAACATGCGGGTTGCTAGGAAAAGTTCTATTCTTGTACAATTTTTTTTGTACAGGGAAATTTAAACAGAACGGAATTCAAGTGCCTTCAAGTGGTATCAGAGCAAGTTTTTTGGTTTTGTGTGATTAGTTTTCAGTTAAATTATGTACTTCTCATACATAAGTTTAGGCCGGATAATAGTAGGATGTGTAAGAAAGATTAACTCTGTGGTTGCATGCGTCCTAAGTCCAACTATTATAGTTTTGTGTGTTTGTGTGTGATTTGACCCCTCGGGCATGTCGAGGTTATTTGTATGTGCATGATTGTAATAATTAAATACAATCGATTGCCGTATTATTTTTTTTTTTACATTTTGTTCGATCTAGATTACATGTAAATTCCTTTGTTGAATATAGGATCGACAAATGTAATTTTTTATTTTTTATTTTTTTGTTGCAGCTTGTATCCTTGCTATGCGTGGTGCTATTTTGAGGGTCGGAGGCACGGTGGAGAAGGAGACAAGATAGACGTGATGGCTTGATCCATTGGCGGCATATTAGAGGACAACGTTGGATGATGCCATAATAGTTGGAAATTTTATTTTCATATTTATTGCCTTTATATGCTGTTTTTATGTGCTGTGATGTGTGCGCCGTGATGTGTGTGTTGAGATGTGCTTGCATGATTAAAATTCCTCAATTTAAATAACTAAGTAGGAGAGGGATTATTTAAATAAATTCCATGGTCTCTATTACTGGTTTGTAAGTGATGGATTCAAACTTGCGCATTGGCTTTAAGTGTCTTCCTCCATATCGGATGAGTTTGTTTGTGAATCACTAGATCAAACTTCCTCTATGGATGATTATAGGAAATTATTTAGGCATGTTTGATCTTCTCCATCTGAAGTTGCACAATCCTAATTAATGGACTAAGTATCAAGTAATGGTATATACTTAGACGCATTTAATAGTATCCTCCCCATCGGAGTCACTGCTATTATTTGTGTGACCGAAAATGAACCAACTATTAATTTTATTTGTCATAAAGTTAGGTTGACAAGATAATAAAATTAATGGGTAAACCCTCCTCTTAAAAATGTTTGAATTAGTATACATCCACAATATCGTGGCATACAAAATTCACGGTGTTTTGAGGTGTTGGTGAATTTAAATTATATTTCTTGAGGAATCAATATTATTTTAAATTCTAAAGTTTTGACCAAATATTTTATTTTGTGAGTCTCAGGATTTCAAAATGACTTTCAATCCTCTTGCTGTTATTTTAAAAGAAAATAAACTTACTAGTCCAAATTATATTGATTGGAAATGAAACTTGGACATTGTCTTAACTGCTGAAGAATACAAGTTCATACTTCTTGAGGTCTGGCCTAGGGTGCCAGATAAGGATTCTAGTATTCTAGTGAAGAGGAGATAGAGAGAAATAGGAAATGGGTCAAAGCAGATGAGATGACGCGGTGTTACATTTTGGCTTCTATGTCAAATGTGTTGAAACATCAGCATCAGACCCTATCCACTGCCTATGATATGATGCTCAATCTCAAAGAACTCTTCGGACACCAGAATCGGGCTACCAGGTAGGAGAACAATAAAGGTGTATGTTATTCATTAGTTGTTGAAACATGTTTAACGGTGTTATCTACCAGTACCTGGTGTGTAGATACGGGAGCCACTGATTATGTCTGTAATTCATTACAGGGGTTCCAGGAAACCCAACGACTACATGAAGGGAAAATCACTGTCTACATGGACAATGCTACAAGAGTGACGGTTGTTGTAGTGGAAGATGTTTATTTATCTTGTGATAGGAATAAAACTTTGATTTTGAAAGATTATCTTTATGTACCATGTTTTAGAAAGAACTTGATTTTAGTTTCTAAATTATTTATGGATAGATATTCTGTTTCTTTTGATGACAAAGTAGTTGTCAAGAAAAATAGGGTGGTTATCTGTTCTGGTGCATTGATTGTCAATTTGTATACTCTTAATCCAATAACTCCCACGATGCAACAAATGAAAATTAATAACACATCTTCTAATTCTAATAAGAGAAAGCAACCTTTAGAAATGAACCAAACATATCTTTGGCATCTAAGGTTGGGTCATATTAACTTGAGAAGGATTCAAAGGTTAATAACCGATGGACCTTTGGGTTCATTGGTAGTGGATAACTTTTCGACCTGCGAGTCTTTCTTGGAAGGAAAAATGACCAAGAGGCCTTTTAAGGAAAAGGGGTATAGAGCCAAAGAAGTGTTGGAATTGGTTCATTCTGATTTGTGTGAGCCTATAACTATCCAGGCAAGAGGTGGTTTCGAATATTTTATCTCTTTTATAGACGACTATTCGAGATATGTGTACATTTACTTGATGCACCATAAGTCTGAGTGCTTTGATAAGTTCAAAGAGTATAAGGCTGATGTGGAGAAACGTCATGGTAAAAGTATCAAGACACTACGGTTTGATTGTGGTGGAGAATACCTCTTAGGAGAGTTTAGGAGTTACTTATCAGATGTCAGGATGCAATCCCAATTGTCTGCACCTGGTACACTCCAAAAGAATGGTGTGGCGGAACGAAGGAATAGAACTCTTATGGAAATAGTTAGATCAATGATGAGTTATTTAGAATTACCAAATTCATTTTGGGGATAATCTCTGGAAACGGCGGCGTACATTATGAATTTGGTACCTTGTAAATCAGTACCCTCTGTTGGTTAGTCCTAGGAAGATCGTACCGGTTCCACTGTACAAAAATTTTATACAAGTGTCGAACCTTTCCTAAATAACCTATTGTGTTCTTTAGAAGTTAAATTAGGAATCGCAAACGGAACTTAATATTATTGATTCCAAATTTAACTTATCTGTTCTTAATGGTTTAGACTTGGATCGCAAGCGGAACTTAACACTATTGATCCAAATCCACCTATGTTATAAATTCAATTAAATATTAATTTCCAAAATTGGCTTCCAGGTTAAACATGGCGAGGCACTAGGCCTTCTTGGATATGGGAGCAACCACCACTTCCTAGACAAAGCCTTTTAAGGAAAGCTAATATTTAATTTCCTTATATAACTCTAGGTTTAACCAAAAGGAACAATCAAATCACAAATTCGAAAAATAAAAAAAAAATACAAACTCGAATAACAAATTTGGAAAACTAGAATCTAATGCCTCTTGTATTTGGAATTCATACAAAGAAAAATAACTAGCATGATGTAGAAGAAAATTACTAGTTATACCTTCTCTTTGTATGCTAATGACCTCGAGATCTTCTGCCGTATTCCTCACCTTACCTTGGACGTCGTGTGGGAGATGAACCTCCAAGATGAACACCACCCAAAGAGATTCTCCTTCTTCTCTATGTTTCGGCCACCACCACCACCACCAAGGAGCAAAAGAGAGCAAAGGGAAAAGAGAGGGAGAGAGGGTCAACCACAAGAGGATCACCAAAAGGAGAATAAGAATTGTTATCTCATGAGGTCTCCCCTCCCTTTCTTTTATATTACTTGCCAAAGGTAAATAAGGAAAGACTTTTTACAAAAATTAAAATCTTTCTCTTGTTTTTCCTTTTCCCTTTTCTTTCCTCTTAATTGAATCAATCATCAATCATGGAATGATTGGCTTGATTGGTAGGCCCTTGCTTGGGCACCAAGCAAGGGTGGCCGGCCACATCATCAAGAAGGAAAAATAATTTTTATAAAATTTTATAAAAGAAGAAATTCTCTTATAAAATTTTACAAGCTCTCTTTCTTAAAGTGGATGTTAAAAAAGGAAAGTTTTAAAAATTAAAACTATGTTTTAAAATTTAAAAACTTCTCTTCTAAAAATTTTCTTTTTAACATGGTTACAAAAAATAGAAAATTTTAATTTTAAAACTTCTGTTCCTTTTTTCTAAAATCATGAGGATGGTTAAAAAAGGAAAGTTTTAAAATTTTTAAAACTCTCTATTAAACCATGTGGCCTAATTCAAATAAGGAAAGTTTTTCATTTTAAAATTTCTCTTTTAAAACATGTAGTTTTCTACAAAGAGAAGATTTTAAAAATTCAAAACACCCCTTCACTTTTGAATTAATATGGCCGACCCCTTCTTGATTGGGCACCAAGCAAGGGGTCGACCCCTTAAGAGAAGATGGTGGCCGACCCTTGGCTTGGTCACCAAGCCTTGGGCCGGCCCTCTCTTGGACACCAAGAAGGACTTTTATTTGGATGGACTTGAGGCTTTAATGAGGCTACGACAGGGACCTAGAGGAGAAATTGGTTTTGGCCTTCCGATGAGCTTGAGTATCCCGTGTTCGCCCCGAACACACAACTCAAGTTCATCAATAATAGCTCAATCCACTAGAGGGTTATTATTGCACTATCGCACCAATCCCAAATTACATTATAGGCTCCTTCTTATCATGAGTGTGTTAGTCTCCTTGTGTGTAAGATAACAAATGTCCATTAATTAAGTAAGTTACTGACAACTCACTTAATTAATATCTAGCTCCAAGAGTAGTACCACTCAACCTCATTGTCATGTCGGACTAAGTCCACCTGCAGGGTTTAACATGACAATTCTTATGAGCTCCTCTTGGGGGCATTCTCAACCCAGATTACTAGGACACAGTTTCTTCTATAATCAACAACACACATTATAAGTAATATCATTTCCCAACTTATCGGGCATATTGATTTATCGAGCTAAACCTCACCCTTTGATAAGTCAAAGAAATAAATACTAAATATATATATGCTTTTTATTATATTAGGATTAAGAGCACACACTTCCATAATAACTAAAGTCTAGTTCTTTTATTAAGTCAGTATAAAAAGAACTTACCTAAAATGGTCCTACTCAATGCACTTAGAGTATACTAGTGTAATTTATTAGTCAAGATAAACTAATACCTAATTACACTTCGACTATTCCAATGGTTTGTTCCTTTCCATCTTAGTCGTGAGCAACTATTTATAATTTATAAAGAACTGATAACATGATCTTCTGTGTGTGACATCACTCACCATGTTATCTACATTATAAATTAATTGAACAACTACACTTAACAAATAAAATATAGACATTTGACCAATGTGATTCTTTTATTTCATAAATAAATGTTTACAAAAGCTAGGCTTTTAGTATACACTCTAACAATCTCCCACTTATACTAAAATACTAAGCTGCCATATCTGCTGCCATACATATGATTTCCATCCCCTCCACATGTCGATCAAAAGCTTTAGCCGGAAGGGCCTTAGTGAAAGGATCTGCCAGGTTATCTGTTGATGCAATCTTGGCGACGACAACTTCTCCTCGCTTGACGATGTCTCGTATCAGGTGGTACTTGCGCTCTATATATTTACTCGCCTTATGGGCTCGTGGTTCCTTCGAGTTTGCAACTGCACTGCTATTATCACAATAAATTGTGATGATTTTAGGCAAACCAAGAATCACATCTAAGTCCATTAGGATCTAAGTCCATTAGGAAGTTCCTGAGCCATACAGCTTCTTTGGCTGCCTCAGAGACTATCACATACTCAGCTTCCATGGTTGAGTCAGAAACGTATTTCTGCTTAACACTCCTCCATGCAATAACTCCACCTCCTAAATTAAACACATAGCCTGATGTAGACTTACTGTTGTTCCTATCTGATTAGAAGTCTGAATTCGTGTAATTCACAGGGAGCAAATCGTCTGCTTGGTAAACTAGCATATAATCTCTAGTCCTTCTAAGGTACTTCAATATATGCTTTACAGTAGTCCAATGTCCTTGTCCAGGGTTACTTTGATATCTGCTAACCATGCCCACGACAAAACAGATATCAAGTCTCATACATAGCATTGCATACATTAGGCTTCCCACAGCCGAAGCATAAGGAACTGCCTTCATGTCCTCTATCTCCTTTGATGTCTTCGGAGACATCTCTTTAGATAAAGCTACTCCATGCCTAAAAGGTAAGAAACCTTTCTTGGAGTTCTGCATGCTAAAACGAGCAAAGATTTTATCTATATATGAAGCTTGAGATAGGCACAACATCCTTTTCTTGCGATCCCTTATGACTTTAATCCCAAGGATGTGTGCACATTCTCTTAAGTCCTTCATATCGAATTGTTTGGACAACCACACCCTTATGTCCGATAACACTTTGACATTGTTGTCAATTAACAAAATATCATCTACGTATAGTACAAGAAATATCACCACATTTCTGTTACACTTCTTGTATACACAAGACTCATCCGACTCAATAAATCAATATAACTGGATTACTTCATTAAACCGGATGTTCTAAGATCTTGAAACTTGCTTCAGTCCATAAATGGACCGACTGAGCTTGCACACTAGATGCTCTTTGCCTTTTTCAATGAATCCTTCTGGTTGCTTCATATGGATGTTTTCTTCAAGACTTCCGTTAAGGAAAGCTGTCTTGACATCCATTTGCCAAATCTCATAATCCATATGAGCAATAATGGATAAGAGTATCCGGATAGACTTTAGCATAGCTACCGGTGAAAAAGTTTCCTCATAATCGATTCCCTCTTTCTTAGTATACCCTTTCGCAACAAGCCTTGCCTTAAAGGTTTCTACCTTCCCGTCTGTCCCTCTTTTCCTATTGTAGATCCAATTGCATCCAATGGCTTTTACATCATCTGGTGGTTCTACATGCTCTCAGATATTATTAGAATACATAGACTCTATTTCAGAATTCATTGCCTTTTGTTAAGATACTGCATCTATATCTTGGAGTGCTTCATCATATGTCCGGGGATCAGGTTCATGTTTACCCGGGATCAAGTTTGAAGACTCTCCCAAAAACATGAATCTCTCAGGTTGCCTCACAACCCTCCCACTACGACGAGGCACTGTCTGTGATTGTGTATCATGTGTGAGACGTGTTACAATCTCTTGTGGTACTTCATCTTGTACTGTTGGTACTAAAGTAGACGTGTCCTCTCTCATTTCTTCTAGAACAATTTTACTTTTGGGCTTGTGGTCCATTATATAGTCTTCTTCTAAAAACTGGGCATTGGTGCTAACAATGACCTTCTGGTCTTTAGGACTATAAAATAAACCACCTTTCGTTCCTCTAGGATAACCCACAAACACACTAACTTCTGTACGAGATTCTAACTTATCAACATCTGCTTTCAGCGTGCTAGACTACCCCAAATCTGAATATGTCTTAGACTGGGCTTTCGCCCATTCCACAATTCTGTGGGAGTAGAGGGTGCTGATTTAGAAGGTACTAAGTTCAGAATGTGCGTTGCTGTTTCCAGAGCGTATCCCCAAAATGAATTTGGTAATTCTGAATAACTCATCATTGATCTAACCATTTTCATAAGAGTCCTATTCCTTCATTCTGCCACACCATTCTATTGGGGTGTACATGGTGCGGACAACTGGGATTGAATCCCAGCCTCTGATAAGTAATCCCTAAACTCTCCTAAGTGGTATTCGCCACCACGATCAGACCGTAGTGTTTTGATACTTTTACCAAGACGTTTCTCCACATCAGTCTTGTACTCTTTGAACTTATCAAAACACTTAGACTTGCGGCACATCAAGTAAATGTATCCGTATCTCGAATAATTGTCTATAAAAGAGACAAAGTATTCGAAACCACCTCTTGCCTGGATAGACATAGGACCACACAAATCAGAATGAACCAGTTCTAACACATCTTTGGCTCTATACCCCTTGGCCTTAAAAGGTCTCTTAGTCATTTTACCTTCAAAGTAAGATTCACAGGTTGGAAAGATTTCCAACTCTAATATACCCAAGAGTCCATCGGCTATAAGCCTTTGAATCATACTTAAGTTAATATGATCAAGGCTTAGATGCCAAAGATATGTTTGGTTCATCTTTGAAAGTTATTTTCTCTTTTTAGAGTTAGAAGATGTGTTATTAATTTCCATTTGTTGCTTTATGGGAGAAATTGGATTTAATGTATATAAATTGCCAACCAATGCACCAGAACATATAATAATTCTATTTCTCTTTATAACTATATTGTTATTGAAAGAAACAGAATATCCATCCAAATACAGTTTAGAAACTGAAATTAAATTCTTTCTAAAACTGGGTACATAAAGATAATTTCTTAAAACCAAACTTATATTCCTATCAAAAGATAAGTAGACGTCTCCCACTGCAACAGCCGCCACCTTAGTAGCATTGCCCATGTAGACGGTTATCTCTCCTTCAAATAGTCGTCGGGTTTCCTGGAACCCCTGCAAAGAGTTGCAGACATGATCAGTGGCTTCCGTATCTACACACCAGGTGCTGGTAGATAACACCACTAAACATGTTTCAACTACTAGAGTATGAGATATACCTTTATTGTTCTAATTCCTACGAGGACAGTCTGCCTTCCAATGTCCTGACTGCTTGCAGATGAAGCACTTGCCCTTCGGCTTCTTCATTCCAGTTTTTTGTCCTGTACCCTGAGGTTTATTCACCTTCTTTGCTGAAAAGACCTGTTTCTTCTTCTTCTTGCCTTTCAACTTAGAAGTAGAACCATTCTTAGCATTGTGAATATGAGAACTATGACGAAATATACCTTTTGCTGCCTGTAGTTCTGTCAGAAGTTCCGCCAACGTATACTCTCTTTTATTCATATTATAGTTCAGGCGGAACTGCTCAAAACTTCTGGGTAGCTTTTGGATAATAATATCGACTTGGGTTTCCCCATCTATTTCACCTCCAAGAACTTGTATTTCATTCAGATAACCCATCATTTTGAGAATATGATCCCTAACGAGTGTTCCCTCTGACATGGTGGCTGTTATTAACTTTCTCATTGCCTCTTGCCTAGTAGTCCGACTCTGGTGCCCAAAGAGTTCTTTGAGATTGTTCATTATATCATAAGCCGTTGGTAAGTCCTGATGCTGATGTTGCAATCCATTTGACATTGAAGCCAAAATGTAACACCGTGCCATCTCATCTGCCTTTACCCATTTCTTTTGATACTCAATCTCCTCTGGGGTAGTATCATTGCTAGGTGTTTTTGGGTATACCTCTGACAGTACAAACTTATAGATTTCAGCAGTTAAGACAATATCCAGGTTTTTTTTCCAATCTATATAGTTGAGACCAGTAAGTCTATTCTCTTTCAGAATAATAGCTAGTGGGTTGAAAGTCATCCTAAGAATCACAAAAAAATAAACTTTGGTCAAGACTCTAAATTTAGAATAATATTGATTCCTCAAACAATACTATTTTAAATTAACCAACACCTCAAATCACCGTGAATTTTGCATGCCACGATAGTGTGGACGTATACAAAATCAAACATTTGTAAGAGGAGGTTTTACCCATTAGTTTTATTCTTGTTAACCTAACTTTATGACAAATAAAATTAATAGTTGATTTTCCTTCGGTCACACAAATAATAGCAGTGACTCCGATAGGGAGGATACTATTAGACGTGCCTAAGTGTATATCATTACTTGACACTTAGTCCATTAATAAGATTGTGTCCCTTCCGATGGGGAAGATCACACGCTCTTGATTAATTTCCTATAGTCATCCAAAATGGAAGTTTGATATAGTGATCCACAAACAAACTCATCCGATATGGAGGAAGGCACTCAGAGCCAACGCGCAAGTTTGTTTGCATCACTTACAAACCAGTAATGGAGACCGTGGAATTTATTAAAATTCCTCTCCCACTTAGTTATTTAAAATTGAGGATTTTAACTTATGCTAGCATATCATGCACACATACATCACAGTAAATAAAAGTAATAAATTTGGAAATTAATTTTCCAACTATTATGGCCTTTCCCATCACTGTCTTCAGTATGCTCCAACCCTAGCTGCTGCCATCTTTAGCCACCGCCATCGGGTCCAGTCATCGCATCTATCTTGCTTCTTATTTCGCTGCGCCTCTGGTCCTCCAATAGCACCATGCCTTACAAGAATATGATCCGCGACAAATATAGAATTTCACATATATCGATCCTATATTCCACAAAGGAATGTACATATAATCTAGATCGAAAAATAAAATTCTAAAACCTAGGGCTAATATAGCTCCTGCTATATTAGTTAAATACAATCATACACATACAAAATAATGCATTTCACATGTCCAAGGGTCCAATCACACACAATATCCATATGCCATAATAGTTGGAGCTTGCAACCACAAAGTTAGCACATCCTACTATTATCCTGCCTAAATTATGTATGACATGTGCATAATTAATTTGAAAACCAAATCACACAGAGGCAAACCCTAGCTCTGATACCAATTGTTGGTTAGTCCTAGGAAGATCATACCGGTTCCACTGTACAAAAATTTTGTACAAGTGTCGAACCTTTCCTAAATAACCTATTGTGTTCTTTAGAAGTTAAATTAGGAATCGCAAACGGAACTTAACATTATTGATTCTAAATTTAACTTATCTATTCTTAATGGTTTAGACTTGGATCGCAAGTAGAACTTAACACTATTGATCCAAATCCACCTATGTTATAAATTCAATTAAATATTAATTTCCAAAATTAGTTTCCAGGTTAAACATGGAGAGGCACTAGGCCTTCTTAGATATGGGAGCAACCACCAATTCCTAGACAAAGCCTTTTAAGGAAAGCAAATATTTAATTTCTTATATAACTCTAGGTTTAACCAAAAGGAACAATCGAATCACAAATTTGAAAAATAAAAAAAATACAAACTCGAATAACAAATTCGAAAAACTAGAATCTAATGCCTCTTGTGTTTGGAATTCATACAAAGAAAAATAACTAGCATGATGTGGAAGAAAATTACTAGTTATACCTTCTCTTTGTATGCTAATGACCTCGAGATCTTCTGCCATATTCCTCGCCTTGCCTTTGATGTCGTGTGGGCGACGAACCTCCAAGATGAACACCACCCAAAGAGCTTCTCCTTCTTCTCTATGTTTCGGCCACCACCACCACCACCAAGGAGCAAAAGAGAGCAAAGGGAAAAGAGAGGGAGAGAGGGCTGGCCACAAGAGGATCACCAACAGGAGAATAAGAATTATTATCTCATGAGGTCTCCCCTCACCTTATTTTATATTACTTGCCCAAGGCAAATAAGGAAAGACTTTTTACAAAAATTAAAATCTTCCTCTTGTTTTTCCTTTCCCCTTTTTATTTTTCCTTTTCTTTCCTCTTGATTGAATCAATCATCAATCATGGAATGATTGGCTTGATTGGTAGGCCCTTGCTTGGGCACCAAGCAAGGGTGGCCGACCACATCATCAAGAAGGAAAAATAATTTTTATAAAATTTTATAAAAGAAGAAATCCTCTTATAAAATTTTACAAGCTCTCTTTCTTAAAGTGGATGTTAAAAAAGAAAAGTTTTAAAAATTAAAACCATATTTTAAAATTTAAAAATTTCTCTTCTAAAAATTTCCTTTTTTAACATGGTTAAAAAAAATAGAAAATTTTAATTTAAAAACTTATCTTCCTTTTTTCTAAAATCATGAGGATGGTTAAAAAGGAAAGTTTTAAAATTTTTAAAACTTTCTATTAAACCATGTGACCTAATTCAAATAAGGAAAGTTTTTTATTTTAAAATTTCTCTTTTAAAACTTGTAGTTTTCTACAAAGAGAAGATTTTAAAAATTCAAAACACCCCTTCACTTTTGAATTAATATGGCTGACCCCTTCTTGCTTGGGCACCAAGCAAGGGGTTGGCCCCTTAAGAGAAGATTGTGGCCGACCCTTGTCTTGGTCACCAAGCCTTGGGTCGGCCCTCTCTTGGACACCAAGAAGGACTTTTATTTGGATGGACTTGAGACTTTAATGAGGCTACGACAGGGACCTAGAGGAGAAATTGGTTTTGGCCTTCCGATGAGCTTGAGTATCTCGTGTTCGCCCCGAACACACAACTCATGTTTATCAATAATAGCTCATTCCACTAGAGAGTTATTATTGCACTATCGCACCAATCCCAAATTACATTATGGGCTCCTTCTTATCATGAGTGTATTAGTCTCCCTGTGTTTAAGATAACAAATGTCCATTAATTAAGTAAGTTACTAACAACTCACTTAATTAATATTTAGCTCCAAGAGTAGTACCACTCAACCTCATTGTCATGTCGGACTAAGTCCACCTGCAGGGTTTAACATGACAATCCTTATGAGCTCCTCTTGGGGACATTCTCAACCTAGATTACTAGGACACAGTTTCCTTCTATAATCAACAACACACACTATAAGTAATATCATTTCCTAACTTATCGGGCCTATTGATTTATCAAGCTAAATCTCACCCTTTGATAAGTTAAAGAAATAAATACTAAATATATATATGCTTGTCATTATATTAGGATTAAGAGCACACACTTCCATAATAACTAAGGTCTAGTTTTTTTATTAAGTCAGTATAAAAAGAACTTACCTAAAATGGTCCTACTCAATACACTTAGAGTATACTAGTGTAATTTATTAATCAAGATAAATTAATACCTAATTACACTACGACTATTCCAATGACTTGTTCCTTTCCATCTTAGTCATGAGCAATTGTTTATAATTTATAAAGAACTGATAACATGATCTTCTGTGTGTGACACCACTCACCATGTTATCTACATTATAAATTAATTGAACAACTACACTTAACAAATAAAATGTAGATATTTGACCAATGTTTACAAAAGCTAGGCTTTTAGTATACACTCTAACACCCTCTACTCCCACAGAATTGTGGAATGGGCGTAAGCCTAGTTTGAAACACATTCAGATTTGGAGTAGTCCAGCACATGTACTGAAAGGAGACGCTAATAAGTTGGAATCACGTACAGAAATTCGCTTGTTCGTGGGATATCCTAGAGGAACGAAAGGTGGTTTGTTTTATAGTCCTAAATATCAGAAGGTCATTGTTAGCACCAATGCCCAATTTTTAGAAGAAGACTATGTAATGAACCACAAGCCCATAAGTAAAATTGTTCTTGAGGAAATAAGAGAAGACACTTCTACTTTAGTACCAACGGTACAAGATGAGATACCACAAGTAATTGCAATACGTGTCACAAATGATGCACAATTACAGGTAGTGCATTATCGTAGTGGGAGGGTTGTTAGGAAACTTGATAGATTCATATTTTTGGGAGAGTCTTCAGACTTGATACCTGGTGAACATAAAGCCGATCCCTAGACATATGATGAAGCACTCCAAGATAAAAATGCAGCATCTTGGCAAAGTGCAATGAACTCTGAAATAGAATCTATGTATTCTAATCAGATCTGGGAGCTTGTAGAATAACCAAATGGTGTAAAAGCCATTGGATATAAATGGGTTTACAAAAGGAAAAGAGGAACAGATGGAAAGGTGGAAACCTTCAAAGTGAGGCTTGTTGCGAAGGGGTATACTCAGAAAGATGTAATCGATTATGAGGAAACTTTTTCGCCGGTAGTCATGCTTAAGTATATCCGGATTCTTTTATCTATTGCTGCTCATATGGATTATAAGGTTTGGTAAATGAATGTCAAAACAACTTTCCTTAACAGAAGTCTTGAAGAAAACATCTATATGAAGCAACTAGAGGGATTCATTGTGAAGGGCAAAGAGCATCTTGTATGTAAGCTCAATCGGTCCATTTATGGACAGAAGCAAGCTTTGAGATCTTGGAACATCTGGTTTGATAAAGTGATCCAGTCTTATGGATTTATTCAGTGTCTGGATGAGTCTTGTGTATACAAGAAAAGTGACAGAAACGTGGTGGTATTTCTTGTACTATACGTAGATGCCATTTTGCTCATTGGCAATAATGTCAAAGTGTTGTCAGATGTAAGGGTATGGTTGTCCAAGCAGTTTAATATGAAGGACTTGGGAGAATGTGGACATATTATTGGGATCAAAGTAATAAGGAATCACAAGAAAAGGATGTTGTGCTTATCCCAAGCTTCATACATCGATATTATCCTAGCTCGTTTTAGCATGCAAAACTCCAAGAAAGGTTTTTTACCTTTTTGGCATGAAGTACCTTTATCTAAAGAAATGTGTCCTAAAACATCAAAGGAGATAGAGGAGATGAAGGCAGTTCCTTATGCTTCGGCTGTAGGAAGCCTAATGTATGTGATGCTATGTACGAGACCAGATATCTATTTTACCATGGGCATGGTTAGCAAATATTAAAGTAACCCAGGACTCGGACATTGGACTATCATAAAGCATATATTAAAGTACCTGAAAAGGACTACAGATTATATGTTGGTTTACTAGGCAGATGATTTGCTCCCTATGTGTTACATGGATTCGGACTTCCAATCAGATAGGGACAGTAGTAAATTAATCTCGGGGCATGTGTTTACTTTGGGAGCTGGAGACATAGCATGGAGGAGTGTTAAGCAGAAATACGTTTCATACTTCACCATGGAAGCTGAGTATGTGGCAGCCAAAGAAGCTGTATGACTTAGAAACTTCTTGATGGACTTAGATGTGATTCCTGGTTTGCCCAAAGTTATCATAATTTATTGTGACAACAGTGGTGCAGTAGCAAACTCGAAGGAACCACGAGCCCATAAGGTAAGTAAACACATTGAGCGCAAGTACCACTTGATACGAGACATCGTAAAATGAAGAGAGGTTGTTGTCGCCAAGATTACATCAGTAGATAACCTGGCAGATCCTTTCACTAAGGCCCTTCAGGTGAGAGCTTTTGATAGGCATGTTGAGGGGATGAGAATCAAATGTATGGCAGCATTTATGGCAGCATAGTCTTTTAGTATAAGTGGAAGATTGTTGGGATGTATACTATAAGCCTAGCTTTTGTATGTACATCTGTTTTGAAATATTTTGAAATGAGAATCACTTTGGTCAAATGTCTGCATTTTATATTTATATATATGTCAATGCAGTTGTCTATTTAATTTATATTGTAGATAACATGGTGTGTGGTGCCACACAGAAGATCATGTTAT
This sequence comes from Zingiber officinale, assembly GCF_018446385.1. Classification (NCBI taxonomy): domain Eukaryota; kingdom Viridiplantae; phylum Streptophyta; class Magnoliopsida; order Zingiberales; family Zingiberaceae; genus Zingiber; species Zingiber officinale. Next base: position 87,609,183 of record NC_055994.1, read on the forward strand.
CAGTTCCTTATAAATTATAAATTGTAGCTCACAACCAAGATGGATTGAGACAAACCATTGGAACGATTGTAGTGTAATTTGATATTAGTCAGTCTTGACTATAAAATTACACTAGTATACTATGTGTGTATTGAGAATGACCATTTGAGGTTGTTCGATTTATACTGACTACATAAAAGAACAGAACCTCTGTTATTATGGATGTGCATCCTCTTAATCCCTATATAATAACAAGTACGTATACTTAGTATTTATTTCTTTAATTTATTAATGGGTGAGATTTATTCGTTAAATCAATAGGCCCGATGAATTAGGAGATAGTATTATTTATATGGTGTGTTGTTGATTATAGAAGAATCTATGTCCTAATTATTTAGGTTGATGATGTCCCCTTGAGGAGCTTATAAGGATTATCATGTAAACCTTGCAGGTGGACTTACTCCGGCATGATAATAAAATTGAGTGGTACTACTCTTAGAATCAGATGTTAATTAATTGAGTTGTCAGTAACTCATTTAATTAACGGACATACGATATCTTAAACACAGGGAGATTAACGCACTCATGATAAGAAGGAGCCCATATTGTAATATAGGATTGGTGCGGTAGTTTAATAATAACCCTTTAGTGGTATGGTTATTATTGATGGACTATTGGTTAGTCCTAGGAAAACGTACCGATTCTACTATACAAAATTTTTTTGTACAAGTGACGAAACCTTTCCTTAAATAACCTATTGTGTTCTTTAGAAGTTAAATTAGGAATCGCAGACGGAACTTAACATCATTGATTCCAAATTTAACTTATCTGTTCTTAATGGTTTAGATTTGAATCGCAAGCGGAACTTAACACTATTGATTCAAATCCACCTATGTTATTAATTTCATTAAATATTAATTTCCAAAATTGGCTTCTAGGACTGCATGGCGAGGCACATGGCCTTCTTGGATATGGGAGCAACCACCACCGCCTAGACAAAGCCTTTTAAGGAAAGCTAATATTTAATTTCCTTAAATAACTCTAGGTTAACCAAAAGGAACAATCGATTCACAAATTCGAAAAAGAAGAAAACACAAACTCGAAAAACTAATTCAAAAAACTAGATCTAATGTTTCTTGTGTTTGGAATTCATACAAAGAAAAATAACTAGCATGATGCGGAAAATAATTGCTAATTATACCTTCTCTTTGTAAACTAACGACCTCGAGATCTTCTGCCATATTTCTCGCCTCGCCTTGGACGTCGTGTGGGCGACGAACCTCCAAGATGAACACCACCCAAAACCTTCCTTCCTCTTCTTCTAAAATCCGGCCACCACCACCACCAAGGAGAAGAGAGCAAAAGGGAAAAGAGAGGGGAGAGGGAGGGTCGACCAGTTGAGGTTCTCCAAGCAAGAGAATAAGAATTGTCTCTCATGAAGCCTCCTCACCCCTTCTTTTATATTAGTTGCCCAAAGCAAATAAGGGAAGAATTTTTACAAAAATTAAAATCTTCCTCTAGCTTTTCCTTTTCCCTTTTAATTTTCCTTTTCTTTCCTCTTGATTGAATCAATCACCAAAAATAAATTTGATGATTTTATAATTTTAAACATGGTCGGCCACCTTGCTTGGGCACCAAGCAAGGGTGGCCGGCCGCCCATAAGAGGAAAAGGAATTTTATTTTTTTTTATAAAATTTTACAAGAAGAAAAAACTCTTATAAAATTTTACAAGCTCCTTTCCTAAAGTAGGAGTTAAAAAAGGAAAGTTCTAAAAATTAAAACCATGTTTTAAAATTTAAAACTTCTCTTATAAAATTTTCTTTTTTAACATGATGATAGAAAATTTTAATTTTAAAACTTATCTTTCTTTTTTTCTTAAACCATGAGGATGGTTAAAAAGGAAAGTTTTAAAACTTTTAAAACTCTCTATTAAAACATGTGGCCTAATTCAAATAAGGAATGTTTTAAAAATTAAAATCTCTCTTTTAAAACTTATAGTTTTCTACAAAGAGAAGATTTTAAAAATTCAAAACAACCCTCCCTTTTTGAATTATAGTGGTTCGCCCTTCATGCTTGGTCACCAAGCAAAGGGCCGGCCCCTTGGAAGAGGATGTGGCCGGCCCTTGCTTGGTCACCAAGCATTGGACCGGCCCCCTTCTTGGACACCAAGAAGAGCCTTACATTTGGATGGACTTGAGGTTATAATGAGACTACGATAGGGACCCATAGGAGAAATTAGTTTTGGCCTTCCGATGAGCTTGAGTATCCCGTGCTCTCCCCGAACACACAACTCAAGTTCATCGATAATAACTCATTCCACTATAGAGTTATTATCGCACTACCGCATCAATCCCAAATTACATTATGGGCTCCTTCTTATCATGAGTGTGTTAGTCTCCCTGTGTTTAAGATAATAAATGTCCACTAATTAAGTAAGTTACTGACAACTCACTTAATTAATATCTAGCTCCAAGAGTAGTACCACTCAACTTCATTGTCATGTCGGACTAAGTCCACCTGCAGGGTTTAACATGGCAATCCTTATGAGCTCCTCTTGGGGACATTTTCAATCTAGATAACTAGGACACAGATTCCTTCTATAATCAATAACACACACTATAAGTAATAACATTTCTCAACTTATCGGGCATATTGATTTATCGAGCTAAACCTCACCCTTTAATAAGTCAAAGAAATAAATATTAAATATATGTGCTTGTTATTATATTAGGATTAAGAGCACACACTTCCATAATAACTAAGGTCTAGTTCTTTTATTAATTAAGTACAAAAAGAACTTACCTAAATGGTCCTACTCAATACACTTAGAGTGTACGAGTGTAATTTATTAATCAAGATAAACTAATACTTAATTACACTATGACTATTCCGATGGTTTGTTTCTTTCCATCTTAGTCGTGAGCAACCGTTTATAATTTATAAAGAACCATCAACATGATCTTCTGTGTGTGATACCACACACCATGTTGTCTATTATATAAATTAATTGAACAATTATATTTAACAAATAAATGTAGATATTGACCAATGTGATTCTTTTATTTCAAAAATAAATGTTTACAAAAAGCTAAGCTTTTAGTATACACTCCAACAATCTCCCACTTATACTAAAAGACTAAGCTGCCATATCTGTTGTCATACATTTGATTCCCATCCCCTCCACATGCCGATCAAAAGCTTTCGCTGGAAGGGCCTTAGTGAAAGGATCTGCTAGGTTATCTGCTGATGCAATCTTGGCGACGACAACTTCTCCTCGCTTGACGATGTCTCGTATCAGGTGGTACTTGCGCTCTATATGTTTACTCGCCTTATGGGCTCGTGGTTCCTTCGAGTTTGCAACTGCACCGCTATTATCACAATAAATTGTGATGATCTTGGGCAAACTAGGAATCACATCTAAGTCCATTAGAAAGTTCCTGAGCCATACAGCTTCTTTGGCTGCCTAAGAGGCTGCCACATACTCAGCTTCCATGGTTGAGTCCGAGACGCATTTCTGCTTAACACTCCTCCATGCAATGGCTCCACCTCCTAGAGTAAACACATAGCCTGACGTAGACTTACTATTGTCCCTATCTGATTGGAAGTCCGAATTTGTGTAACCCACAGGGAGCAAATCGTCTGCTTGGTAGACTAACATATAATCTCTAGTCCTTCTCAGGTACTTCAATATATGCTTTACAGCAGTCCAATGTTCTTGTCCAGGGTTACTCTGATATCTGTTAACTGTGCCCACGGTAAAACAGATATCAGGTCTCGTACACAGTATTGCATACATAAGGCTTCCTACAGCCGAAGCATAAGGAACTGCCTTCATATCCTTCATCTCCTTTGATGTCTTTGGAGACATCTCTTTAGATAAGGCTACTCCATGCCTAAAAGGTAAGAAACCTTTTTTGGAGTTCTGCATGCTAAAACGAGCAAGGATCGTGTCTATATATGAAGCTTGAGATAGGCACAACATTCTTTTCTTGCGATCCCTTATAACTTTGATCCCAAGAATGTGTGTACATTCTCCTAAGTCCTTCATATCAAATTGTTTGGACAATCATACCCTTACATCCGATAATACCTTGACATTGTTGCCAATTAACAAAATATCATCTACGTATAGTACAAGAAATATCACCACGTTTCCGTTACACTTCTTGTATACACAAGACTCATCCGGACACTGAATAAATCCATATGACTGGATTACTTCGTTAAACCGGATGTTCCAAGCTCTTGAAGCTTGCTTCAGTCTATAAATGGACTGATTGAGCTTGCACACTAGATGCTCTTTGCCCTTTTCAATGAACCCTTCTAGTTGCTTCATATGGATGTTTTCTTCAAGACTTCCATTAAGGAAAGCTGTCTTGACATCCATTTGCCAAATCTCATAATCCATATGAGCGACAATGGATAAGAGTATTCGGATAGACTTAAGCATGGCTACCGGCGAAAAGGTCTCCTTATAATCGATTCCCTCTTTCTGAGTGTACCATTTCGCAACAAGCCTTGCTTTGAAGGTTTCTACCTTCCCGTTGTCCCTCTTTTCCTTTTGTAGATCCACTTGCATCCAACGGCTTTTACACCATCAGGTGGTTCTACAAGCTCCCAGACTTTATTAGAATACATAGATTCTATTTCTGAATTCATTTCCTTTTGCCAAGATACTGCATCTATATCTTGGAGTGCTTCGTCATATGTCTGGGGATCAGGTTCATGCTTGTCGGGGATCAAGTCTGAAGACTCTCCCAAAAACATGAATCTCTCAGGTTGCCTCACAACCCTCCCACTACGACGAGGCACTGTCGGTGGTTGTGTATCATGTGTGACACGTGTTGCAATCTCTTGTGGTACTTCATCTTGTACTGTTGGTACTAAAGTAGACGTGTCTTCTCTAAGTTCTTCTAGAACAATTTTGCTACTGGGCTTGTGGTCCATTATATAGTCTTCTTCTAAAAACTGGGCATTGGTGCTAATAATGACCTTCTGGTCTTTAGGACTATAAAATAAACCACTTTTCGTTCCTCTGGGATAACCCACAAACACGCGCACTTCTGTACGAGATTCTAACTTATCAGCATCCGGATTTAGCACATGTGCTGAACTATTCCAAATCCGAATATGTCTTAGACTGGACTTTCGCCCATTCCACAATTATGTGGGAGTAGAGGATACTGATTTAGAAGGTACTAAGTTCAGAATGTGTGCTGTCGTTTCCAGAGCATATCCCCAAAACGAATTTGGTAATTCTGAATAACTCATCATCGATCTAACCATCTCCATAAGAGTCCTATTTCTTCGTTCTGCCACAACATTCTGTTGGGGTGTACCAGGTGCAGACAACTGGGATTGAATCTCGGCTTCTGATAAGTAATTCCTAAATTCTCCTAAGAGGTATTCACATGCACATAAACATCAAAGTAAATAAAAGCAATAAATTTGGAAATTAATTTTCCAACTATTATGACCTTTCCATCACTGTCTTGAGTATGCTCCAACCCTAGCTGCTGCCATCTTTAGTCACCACCATCGGGTCGAGTTGTCGCATCTATCTTGCTTCTTATTCCGTTGCGCCTCTGGTCCTCCAATAGCACCACGCCTCGCAAAAATACGATCCGCGACAAATATAGAATTTTACAAATATCGATCTTATATTCCATAAAAGAATGTACAAGTATTCTAGATCGAACAAAAATAAAATTCTAAAAATAATACTGCTCCTGCTATATTTGATACATACAATCATGCACACAATATAATGCCCTTGACATGTCCAAGGGTCCAATCACACACAATATCTAAATGTCATAATAGTTGGAGCCTGCAACCACAAAGTTAGCACATCCTACTATTATCATGCCTAAATTATGTATGACATGTGCATAATTAATTTGAAAACCAAAACACACAGAGGCAAGCCCTAGCTTTGATACCAATTGTTGGTTAGTCCTAGGAAAATGTACCGGTTCCACTGTACAAAATTTTTTTTTACAAGTGTCGAACATTTCCTTAAATAACCTATTGTGTTCTTTAGAAGTTAAATTAGGAATCGCAGACGGAACTTAACATCATTGATTCCAAATTTAACTTATCTGTTCTTAATGGTTTAGATTTGAATCGCAAGCGGAACTTAACACTATTGATTCAAATCAACCTATGTTATTAATTCCATTAAATATTAATTTCCAAAATTGTCTTCCAAGACTGCATGGTGAGGCACATGACCTTCTTGGATATGGGAGCAACCACCACCGCCTAGACAAAGCCTTTTAAGGAAAGCTAATATTTAATTCCCTAAAATAACTCTAGGTTAACCAAAAAGAACAATCAAATCACAAATTCGATAAAGAAGAAAACACAAACTCGAAAAACTAATTCAAAAAACTAGATCTAATTGCCTCTTGTGTTTGGAATTCTTACAAAGAAAATAACTAGTATGATGCGGAAGAAAATTACTAGTTATACCTTCTTTTTCTAAGCTAATGACCTCGAGATCTTCTGCCGTATTCCTCGCTTTGCCTTGGACGTCGTGTGGGTGACGATCTTCCAAGATGAACACCACCCAAAAGCTTCCTTCCTCTTCCTCTAAAATTCGGCCACCACCACCACCAAGGAGAAGAGAGCAAAGAGAAAGGAGAATGAGAAGGGGACGACCACACCAAGATCTCCAAGCAAGAGAATAAGAATAAGAATTGTTGTGTCTCATGAAGCCTCCCCACCCCTTCTTTTATATTACTTGCCCAAGGCAAATAAGGGAAGAATTTTTACAAAAATTAAAATCTTCCAAGAGTTTTTCCTTTTCCCTTTTATTTTTCCTTTTTCTTTCCTCTTGATTGAATCAATCACCAAATCAATTTGGATAATGATTTTATTTTTTGTTTTGGCTGGCCACATTGCTTGGGCACCAAGCAAGGGTGGCTGACCCCTATAAGAGGAAGGAAATAATTTTTTTTATAAAATTTTACAAGAAGAAAAACTCTTATAAAATTTTACAAGCTCTCTTTCCTAAAGTAGGAGTTTAAAAAGGAAAGTTCTAAAAAATTAAAACCATGTTTTAAATTTAAAACTTCTCTTATAAATTTTCCTTTTTTAACATGGTGATAGAAAATTTAAATTTTAAAACTAATCTTCCTTTTTTTAAACCATGAGGATGGTTAAAAAAGGAAACTTTTAAAATCTTTTAAACTTTCTTTTAAAACATGTGGCGTAATTCAAATAAGGAATGTTTTTGAAATTAAAATCTCTCTTTTAAAACTTATAGTTTTCTATAAAGAGAAGATTTTAAAAATTCAAAATACCCCTCCTTGTTTGAATTATTGTGGTCGACCCCTACATGCTTGGTCACCAAGCAAAGGGTCGGCCCTTGCTTGGTCACCAAGCATTGGACTGGCCCACTTCTTGGACACCAAGAAGAGCTTTACATTTGGATGGACTTGAGGCTATAATGAGGCTACGACAGGGACCTAGAGGAGAAATTGGTTTTGGCCTTCCGATGAGCTTAAGTATCTCGTGTCCGTCCCAAACACACAACTCAAGTTCATCGATAATAACTGATTCCACTAGAGAGTTATTATCGCACTACCACACCAATCCCAAATTACATTATGGGCTCCTTATCATGAGTGTGTTAGTCTCCCTGTATTTAAGATAACGAATGCCCACTAATTAAGTAAGTTACTGACAACTCACTTAATTAATATCTAACTCCAAGAGTAGTACCACTCAACTTCATTGTCATATCGGACTAAGTCCACCTGCAGGGTTTAACATAACAATCCTTATGAGCTCCTCTTGGGGGCATTCTCAACCTAGATAACTAGGACACAGATTCCTTCTATAATCAACAACACACACTATAAGTAATATCATTTCCCAACTTATCAGGCATATTGATTTATCGAGCTAAACCTCACCCTTTGATAAGTCAAAGAAATAAATATTAAATATATGTGCTTGTTATTATGTTAGGATTAAGAGCACACACTTCCATAATAACTAAGGTCTAGTTCTTTTACTAAGTCAGTACAAAAAGAATTTACCTAAATGGTCCTACTCAATACACTTAGAGTGTATCAGTGTAATTTATTAGTCAAGATAAACTAATACTTAATTACACTACAACTATTCTAATGGTTTGTTCCTTTCCATCTTAGTCGCGAGCAACTATTTATAATTTATAAAAAACCGACAACATGATATTCTGAGTATGACACCACACTCCATGTTATCTACTATATAAATTAATTGAATAATTACATTTAACAAATAAATGCAGATATTGACCAATGTGATTCTTTTATTTCAAAAATAAACGTTTACAAAAGCTAAACTTTTAGTATACACTCCAACAGAAAATTCAGAGAGTGGTGATGGAGATATGCTATCAGTTATGTCAAGTTCGGAGCAACTGACGAATGCATGGATCTTAGACTCTGCATGTTCATATCATATAACTCCAAACAAGGAGTGGTTTGACACCTATAGGGTAGTGGATTTTAGTTCAGTGTTGATGGGAAACGATGCGTCATGCAAAGTTATCAGCATAGAGAACGTCAGAATCAAGATGTTTGATGGTGTGATCAGAACTTTATGTGATGTCAGATATATACCAGAGCTAAGGAAGAACTTGATTTCACTAGGCACATTGGATGATATTGGTTGTAATTACAAATTAGTGAGCGGGGTGATGAAGGTCAGTAAGGGAGCTCTGATGATAATGAAAGGACAAAAGGTAGCAGGAAACATCTATAAGTTGATAGGGACTACAATTGTAGGTGGAGCCGCCTTAGTGGAGTTTGATTAGACAGTACTGTAACAACCTAAATTTCCTCATTTCGAGTCCTAATGGTACTTAAAAATATTTAGAAATGCTTTAGAAAAATTCTAGAGATTTTTAGAAATTTTTAGAGTATTTTTATGCAATTGTTGGAGTTCGTTTGGTATTTTTACCAAAAGAAACAAGTTGCAAAAAATAAAAAAAAAATAGTCGAGATTCGAACCTGCAACCTCCGGCCGAACCAAGCCTTAAGCAAATCCGGCTGACCAAGTGGTCAAGCAAGCGGTTCTGTTTAGAAAAGGGAGCAAAATTTATTTAAGATAGTTAACAGAATATTGGATTATAAAAGGGATAAGTTGATGTTGGATTTGTCTGTTTAGAAAAGGTAGCGAATTTATTTAAGATAGTTAACAGAATATTATAAAAGGGATAAGTTGATGTTGTATTTGTATGTTTAGAAAAGGTAGCGAATTTATTTAAGATAGTTAACAGAATATTGGATTATAAAAGGGATAAGTTGATGTTGGATTTGTCTGTTTAGAAAAGGTAGCGAATTTATTTAAGATAGTTAACCGAATATTGGATTATAAAAGGGATAAGTTGATATTGGATTTGTCTGTTTAGAAAAAGGTAGCGAATTTATTTAAGGAGTTAACAGAAATATTAAGTTCTAAAAAGGGATAAGTTGATGCTCTGTTTTCCCATGACTTAAACCATTCTCTCCTTCTCTTCTGCGTACGATGGCGGAGCTCGGGCAGAAAACGAAAGGGAGTTAGGGCATCATCTCCGGCGGCCGGCCAAGGTCCTAGAAGCCCTTTTTGTTCGGTTGTGAGTCCAAGAAGGAAGGTAAGTGCTTCTCACCTGCAGTAGTAGTTTCGGACCTTTGTTCTTCTTGAATTCGAAGCATAAGAAGCGCTTATAGTGCAGATTTTTAATTAAGCCTATAGTGCAGATTTTAATTAAGCTTATAATGTAGATTTTTATGTAGAGCTTATATTGCAGATTTTAATTAAGCGCTTATAGTGCAGATTTTTAATTAAGTCTATAGTTCAGATTTTAATTAAGCTTATAATGTAGATTTTTATGTAGAGCTTATATTGCAGATTTTAATTAAGTGCTTATAGTGCATATTTTTAATTAAGCCTATAGTATATATTTTAATTAAGCTTATAGTGCATATTTTTATGTAGAGCTTATATTGTAGATTTTAATTAAGCGCTTATAGTGCAGATTTTTAATTAAGCCTATAGTACAGATTTTAATTAAGCTTATAGTGCAGATTTTTATGTAGGCTTATAGTGCAGATTTTAATTAAGCTTATAGTGCAAATTTTATGTTTGCATAGTATGCAGAAATAGTGTAGCATAGAATGCAGAATCTTGATTAGAATAGTATGCAGAATTTTGATTAGCATAGTATGCAGATTTTTGTTTATGCATTTCAAAGTTAGAATTTGTTTAAACATTTCAATTTTTAAAGAAGCATTCTTTTATTAGAAGTATTAACAAGTATAAGAAAGATAAAGAAAAGAAAGAAAAAGGCCAAGGCCTTAAGTAGATCTCAAAGTCAAGACTTTAGGGATTTTGACACACAAGGTGCTCGTTAAAATGCTGAGGCATTATATATTAGAAGTATTAAAAGATAACAAGTATTTTACTTTTATCAATGGCACTGTACTGGACTCTCAGTTGTCCTTGGGTTGGGCTCCCATAGTCGTCCCTAGGTTTAGATAACCTAGTATGCAGGACTCTCAGTTGTCTTTGGGCTGGGCTCCCATAGTCGTCCCTAGGTTTAGATAACCTAGTAAACCCTACTAGATTCGGGACCAGCTATCTAGAGTCTAGTTAGGGATGCGCGCATAACAAGTACAGTTGCCGGGCTCAAGAATAAAGTTGATTATTATTTTGAAGTATTATAAGTATAAGCTTTTGAACAAGTAAAATAAGTTTCACATAAGTATAAAAGTATTAAAGTATAAGTTTTTAAACAAGTGAAATAAGATTCAGAAGATGTTTAAAATTCAGCAAGATTATGCTAGCATGATTGTATAGATTTGTTTTACACGTTTAGCATTTCAGTATGTTTCTTTTGCTTGTAGATGAGCATGAGTAGTTTTCCTTTTGAGCATTCAGCTTTTAGATTTCAGTATATTCACATGCATATTCGAGTTTTGTGAGTTAGATAGCGCTTACTAAGCAATTTTGCTTATAGATGCATTTTCCTCTTACTGCAGATAAAGGAAAGGAAAAGTTATAGCAAAGGAAGGCGACAAGGAGGTACGGATGGATGTGTGATGCCTGGACTATAGAAGCCTTGGGACCTAGCATAAGAATTTATTAAGATTGTCATTTATTAAGAATGTATTAGATAAGTCATTTAGTCTTCCGCTACTAGTTAATTGTATGTTTTGAGTTCTCCGAGAGTTTTAGGAATTTCTATCAACATATGAACAAGGATAGTTAAGTAAAGTTAGTAGTCAAGTTACGCTCCACGCCCTCACAGTCCAGTAGTGAGGAGGGTGGGGTGTTACAAGTACTATCTTGTGGCATATGCGGCTAGGGCATATGGGTGAACGTGGGATGCTAGAACTTCACAAGAGAGATTTGTTGAAGGGTGTAAAGAGGTGTAAGATTCAATTCTGCAAATTCTGTGTTCTTGGGAAACAGAGTAAAGTGCAATTCAAGATGGAAGTAAACAAGATGGAGGGGATTTTGGACTACGTACATACGGATCTCTGGGGACTAGCCAGTGGAGTATCACGTGGAGTGCACTTATATTTTGTGAGTTTTACTGATGATTTCTCACGAAAGGTCTGAGTATACTTTATGCGTCACAAGTCAAAAACTTTTGCAAAGTTTAAATTGTGGAAAACTGAAGTAGAGAACCAGACCGAAAGGAAGATCAAATGCCTTAGGTCAGACAATGGGACTGAGTGTAAGGGATCGATGGCTGGCTTGAAGGGGGGTTGGATAAGCGGCGCCCCCCAAATTGATAGCTTTCTTCCTACACTTGTTAGTATACGTAGCAGAAATACAAACTAACTACAAATATGAAAGCTAAACACTAAAGGAAAGAAAAACAAGCAAGCCACTAACACATTCGTTTAACGTGGTTCGGAGATTAGGGCTCTTACTCCACGGCATGTCCTTGAGGTGGGCGATCCCAATCCGTCGGTGGATTAGCCCCCGGTAAACTCCGGCTATCTCAAGTAGCTCCTTGTGGGTGGAGAAACCTCACCACAACACTCACAAATACTTGAGAACAAGTAGACTACTAATTAGGGTTTACCACTACTAATTTCATCAGCTATAACCAAGCTCCCAAGCTTTGGTTATATAGCCCGCGGGCTGAAACCCCGCCTACCAGTCGACTGCCAACACATGCAGTCGACTACCCTCTGTGGAAATTCAACCGTTACATCCCAACGGCTCGATACTAGTCGACTGCTAAAACTAGCAGTCGACTTCTCCACACTGACCGAATGAACAAAAGCCTTCTGTTCGCTCCCAGTTGATGCACCAATCGACTGCTAAAATATGCAGTCGACTGCTATAGTAACGCTACAGTACTGTTACAGAACGCTACAGTAAAATCCTAAAACTAGGATTTTACTCCGAGTACAATCTCTCGTGCACTCGTACCCTCACCCTTATAACTCACTTGACGCTTCTTTGTAGCCTTGACCTCTTGCCTTCAAGCCTACTTCCTTTGACTCTCATCCCTCGGATGCATTCAAGCCTGCGGCACGTTCCCAATGCCATCCTTCGTGTATGCCTCGAAGTCTCTTGCCTTAGCCCTTATCCTCGCTACCTTGTCCACAGTCCCTCGAATGCTCCATCCTTCACGGAACCCGAAGCCATCAACCTAAGTTACATGTGTATCCTGCAAACTTGCACAACTCAAATACACATATCAAATACAAGGGTGAACCTAACTTAAACCCTTTGCCCAAATACCAAAACACATGGTCGCACGGACCATTGGGATTGTTCCAATAATATTCCCCTTTTTGATGTTTGGCAATACGTTTAAGTTAGGGAAAACAATAGCAAATAAATATGCTAAAATAAATGGACTTACATTGCCAAGGCTACAACTTGGACTTACACCGTCGAATGGACTTACGTTGCCAAGGCTACACAATTGTGTTGGACCCCGTGGGTGTTTTGATGTGATCAACCAAGTTAGTTAGGTCCTACTTTGTGTTTAAACCCTGTGTCTGAGTGTGCAGAAGCTTAGGAGCGCAGGAAGTCGAGCGGAAGACGCAGCTAGTGAGAAGGACGACACGGGAAGGGAATCGACGGGCTCAGTACGTCCGAAGGACGAGAGAGCTGCGGAAGAGTACACCGGTGGGTGAAAAGAACGTGCGTGACATTTGAGGGACGTTAAGCCGGGAGGAAGACTGCTCGAGGAGAAGGTCGGAAATTTGGTTCGGGTGAGCCCTATTTCGGTTGGCCGGAATCACCCAAAAGAACGGGACTTCGGAAGATGAAGCAAACAAGCTGGAAAAAGCTGCCAGCCAGCTTGGAGGCGCCTCCGTCAGGCTTGGAGGCGCCTCAAGCTTGAAGGCACCTTCAATGCCTGTTGGAGGTGCCTCGGACTTGGCAGAAGTGAACGTTGAGCTTTTGGATAAAGTTTTATCCACTCTCTCGATGGAGGCGCCTTGGACCTCTATTGGAGGTGCCTCGGACATCTAAGATAGAATTTCCAGAGGCTATATAAAGGCCTCTAGAGCTACGAATTAGAAATCAATTATTCCCTCAACTCTATAATCAATTCCTAGCAATAGTTCTGAGTTGTTAAAGTGTAAAAGGCTTCTCCACCTTCAGAGAAGGAGATTTTTCTACTGCGCGCTTTTCATCGCCCTGGATTAACAACCTTCTTGGTTGTAACCAGGTTAACTCCCGATCTTCTCTGTCATTCTGCTTTGTTTTATTGTTTTTGCTATTGCGCTTTTGCGTTGAAAGATCCGAGGAGGGTAGTTTTAATTTGTGCAGGCAATTCACCCCCCTCTTGCCGGCCTCCGCTGCACCCACAAGTGGTATCAAAGCCAGACCGTCTCAGAAGGACTAACCGCCGACTGGAGCACAACGATCAAGACGATGGCCAGAGCGAACATTCATCCCCCGAAGTTTGACGGAGACTTCGCGACATGGAAACAACAAATGGAGGTATATCTTAACACATATTTTAATATTTATCAATAATGAAATTTGGATATGAAGCACCAAAGACGACGAATGGAGAAGAACTCGAGATACACCTCTAGAACAATAAGCAACGTGACGAGTCTATGGCAAACACTCGAGCTGAATTTCACCTTCTAAGTGTACTACCAGATGAAGATCTCGATAGAATTGGCGACTACCGAAGTGCAAAAGAACTTTGGGAAAAGTTCTTAAAACTCCACGAAGAACCAATTGAAGTTGAATCCGACTCCTCGATGGACACTGATCCGACGTCAGAAGAGTCCGAAACCGAGGTAAGTGCCGAGACAGAACAAGCAACCGAACTCCAACTTGAAGACCTAAAATACTCATCACAAATGAGTATCGATGAAGGGGGAGAATCTGCGGAAGAAAACAACTCAACAGGGGGAGAATCAACCGCCGATAAGGTAAGTCAGGTATGGTCTCCACCTCTTAGCAAATTAATTGATTCAATTAAAATATTACCGAAAGATTCTTGTGAATTACTAATTATTTTGTCGAAAAAATATTTTGAATTAAAAACTGAAAAACTATTAAAGAATATTGAGTTAAAAGACATAATTTGTCAATTAAGAGATTTCAACAAACTAACAATAGAAAATATACAATTTTTTGCATGCTCAATATTTTTTGCTACAATTATAAAAAATGTGATTTGAGATTATGAGAAGATAAAATGGAAATTTAAGAATTCATAGAGAATTTTTAAATTGAAATGATTAGACTTAGCACCTTCAGAAAAGAAAATTAAACAAAAAATTTCCTTATGCGGCTTTGACTAGAAAGTGGTCGTTGCTCCAATAACCAAGAAGGTCTAGTGTCTCGCCACTGCCTGGAAGCCAAATATAGAAATGAAATGTTTAATTAATTTTTTGTTAAAAGCATTAAAAGTTAAAAAAAATTAAATAATGCTTTGAAAGTTTTTCAAATATTTTTGAAAAATTCCAAAAATATTTTCGCTTAGAAATTATTTTGAAAAATTCTAAAAATTCAGTTTACCTAGAATTTTTTTTTTAATTCTAAAAACTCTTTTTTTTTGCTTAGATATTTTTTAAAAAAAATTCATCTTGCTCAGAAATTTTTCTAAGTTAAAATTTGCTAAATATTCTTTTAAAATCATATTCTCTTATTATTACCCCGTTTTTGTTGTGATCAAAGGGGGAGAGAAAAGTACAAGTTCAGGGGGAGAGAATTTTTAAATCTTAAAAATTAAAAATAATTTTAAAAATTTTGTTTAATTCTTAATTAAGCAGTTGTAATTTTATTTATTGCAAACTTATGCTTAAAATGTTTGTTTAGTAATTTTTTTAAAAAATTACTATTTGTCTATTTTTACCCTAACTTGAACTTGGTTGATGCACATCAAAAAGGGAGAGATTGTTGGACCCCGAGGGTATTTTTATGTGATCAACCAAGTTGGTTAGGTCCTGATTTGTGTTTGAACCCTATATCTGAGTGTGCAGGAGCTTAGGAGCGCAGGAAGTCGAGCGGAAGACACAACTAGCGAGAAGGACGACACGGGAAGGGGAGCCGACGGGCTCGGTGCGTCCGAAGGACGAGAGAGCTGCGGAAGAGTACACCGGTGGGTGAGAAGAACGTGCACGGCGTTCGAGGGACGTTAAGCCGGGAGGAAGATTGCTCGAGGAGAAGGCCGAAAATTGGGTTCGGGTGAGCCCTATTTCAATTGGTCAGAATCACCCAAAAGAACGGGACTTCGGAAGACGAAGCAAAGAAGCAAACAAGCTGGAAAAAGCTGCCAGCCAGCTTGGAGGTGCCTCCAACTTGAAGGCGCCTTCAATGCCTGTTGGAGGCGCCTCGGACCTGCCAGAAGTGAACGTTGAGCTTTCGGATAAAGTTTTATCCACTCTCTCGATGGAGGCGCCTTGGAACTCTATTAGAGGTGCCTCGGACATCTAAGATAGAATTTCCAGAGGCTATATAAAGGCCTCTAGAGCTACGAATTAGAAATCAATTATTCCCTCAACTCTGTAATCAATTCCTAGCAATAGTTCTGAGTTGTTAAAGTGTAAAAGGCTTCTCCGCCTTCAGAGAAGGAGATTTTTCTAGTGCGCGCTTTTCATCGTCCTGGATTAACAACCTTCTTGGTTGTAACCAGGTTAACTCCCGATCTTCTCTGTCATTCTGCTTTGTTTTATTGTTTTAGTTATTTTTTTATTATTGCTATTGCACTTTCGCGTTGAAAGATCCGAGGAGGGTAGTTTTAATTTGTGCAGGCAATTCACCCCCCTCTTGTCGGCCTCCGCTGCACCTACAACTTGGACTTACACCGCCGAATGAACTTGCATTGCCAAGGCTACACACTTGGACTTACACTGCCGAAACAAAATGCAACATGCATTAGAACCTATCCCAAGGCTCCCCCTACACCTATGCTCCCCATTGAGTTAGAAATTTTCCCACAGGGATTTTTAAGAACATATCCCAAGGCTCCCCTATGCAAAGGCACTAAGATTTTCCCAACTAAACCTTACTTCTCCCCCTTTGCCTAACATCCAAAAAGATTTCAAACAATATCCCAATTGTTGAAAACTTATCATCCAACTGACCCTAAACTCATGTATTTATCCCCCATGAATCCCATACATCTATACGACCTGATCGACCCGGTCAAAATTCAGTGCTGAAAACACTTTCAGACTGGTATTAGTCGACTGCAAGAAGTACCAGTCGACTGCCCTTATCGAAATGATCTTACAGAGACATTTTGTGCTTAAAAATACTATTACCAATCGACTGCTAACTGTAGCAGTCGACTGGTACGTTATTTCTGAAAAAATCAACCTTTTCTGACCAATTTCAGAAATGCACCAGAAATTTCACAAACCTCCAAAAATTCTCAAATTTTGTGGAAAGGTCTATTTTATCAATGTCTACTTGGGAAAAATATATATATAAATATATTTATCATAAATCCCAATATTGGCACAAAATACAAAACTAGCTAAAAAGTTCAATTGAACCTTGACCTAAAGTCCTAGTTTTGGCTTCCTCTTGATGTATTTGCCCATACTAACCCACAATGCATCCCTAGCATTAATTTATATGACATCTATACATCCAAAATCAATTATCATGCTATATGACCCCAATGTCATATTTTTAAGCATGAAACATAACTCAATTGTGCCAAAACTCTATGTTTGAGACTCAAGTCCGTCTCCAAACCACTTGGCACATTCCATGACCCAATCTAGACTCCAAAGTAAAACCCACTTGAGATCCATTTTCCATGGGTCCCAAATTGACTCTTTGAGCTCCTCCTAGAGCTTTTTACCTTAGCCACCTCCCTAGGTGACTTATCCACAATGGCTAGGCCACATCGGTGCACCTCCGGTGACACTTGGCCTACAAACCTAACTTTCTTAACCTTGGACACCTTGTCCTTGGTTAATTTCTCCTTACTTTTAAATGGCTTTCCCTTGCCATTTATTGACTTCTTCTTTCTATAGTCATATGCATCCCTAGCATAAGACTTTACCTTAGCATTGGAGACATTAGATCAGTATCCCAAACCCGATCTATCATTGTTGAGTCTTTGGCTACCCAACACCATGCCCAAACCC
Source organism: Zingiber officinale (assembly GCF_018446385.1). NCBI lineage: Eukaryota > Viridiplantae > Streptophyta > Magnoliopsida > Zingiberales > Zingiberaceae > Zingiber > Zingiber officinale. The sequence goes on from NC_055994.1 coordinate 87,626,741, forward strand.
TTAGATCCAACATTGAATCTTTCTAGGGTTTTCTCCAAACGATCAAGCTTTGCCTTCAAAGCTTGATTTTCCCTTTCTAGGTTCCTAAACCTAGAATCAACATATCCACAATGGACATTCCTAGACCTACCCTTTCTAAGCATATGTCTCCCCTTCTTGGGATTAATGTCATGGTTCTCCTTAGGTCTATCATTTCTAGATTTATCATGAATTGGTCTCCTAGGGTTATGATCTACAATTGCCCTATTTCTATCATGATATCTAAAGCTAAAATTATGCACAGGTAAATAATAGCAATTATTTCTAGCATGCATGGAGGAATTTAAATTTGATTTCAAATTTAAACTAGGATTTACCTTATCCTTTACCTTTGAAGCTCCCCTTTGACATGAGCCTCCATTCTTCCTCCACTTCTTCTCCTCCTTCTTCAAATGCGCCAACTTTTTTATCTCTTTCTTCTTTGGGCATTTGGTGTGATAATGACCCTGCTCGCCACACGTGAAGCACAATATGTGCTTTTTCTCCTTCTTCTTCCTACAACTCAAATTAGATTCAAAATGAATTGAATTGAGTTTAGGAGATACCTTCTTCTTACCCATAGGGCATCTACTTTTGTAGTGTTCCCTTTCATTGCACCCAAAGCACACAATGTGATCTTTTGACTTTGCTTCGGTGGAGGTGCTCACTAGGTTGACTTCCAAGACCTCTTCTTCATTTGTCTTGGATTCTTCTTTAACCCTTGAGGATGTGGATGATGTCTCATTTTCCTCATCCACACTTGTGGATGGCCTCTCTTCATCCTCCATCTCCTCAGACGTGACCGAATTCACTTCCTCTTCTTCTTTTGATGTTGAATTGGTCTCCGCATCCGATTGGTCCTTCTTCTCCTCTTGGACCACTTCATCCTTTTCTTCGGATTTTTCTTCTTCGTGTGTAGGTATGAGTTCTTCCCATTGAACCTTCTTTATCTTGCTCCATAAATTGTGAGCATTCTCATACTCACCTACACACCTCATCACATTAGACGGCAACATATCAATTAAAATTGATATTACCTTATTGTTTGCCTCCGATCTTGAGGTTTGCTCCTCCGTCCAATATCGTGGTCGGTGCTTCTTCCCTTTATTGTCTTTCGGGACTTAGAACGGTTCCATGATCACCATCATGGTATCCCAATCCGTGTCGAAGAAGACCTTCATCTTCATTATCCAATAGGTGATGTCTCATAAGCCTCCACCTTCAAACTTTGGCGGTTCAATCAAGACGGTCATCTTCTTGTATTTGCTCTTCTCAGAGGTTAGTCCGGTGAAGTGCGACCTCGCTCTGATACCACTTGTAAATGATCGATGGCCGGCTTGAAGGGGGGTTGGATAGACGGCGCCCCCAAATCAATAGCTTTCTTCCTACACTTATTAGTATGTGCAGCGAAAATACAAACTAACTACAAATATGAAAGCTAAACACTAAAGGAAAGAAAAACAAGCAAACCACTAACATGTTTGTTTAACGTGGTTCGGAGATTAGGGCTCCTACTTCACGGCGTGTCCTTGAGGTTGACGATCTTGATCCGTCAGTGGATTAGCCCCCGGTAAACTCCGGCTATCTCAAGTAGCTCCTTGTGAGTGGAGAAACCTCACCACAACACTCACAAACACATGAGAACAAGTAGACTACTAATTAGGGTTTACCACCACTAATTTCGTCAGCTATAACCAAGCTCCCAAGCTTTGGTTATATAGCTCGCGGGTTGAAAGCCCCGCCTACCAGTCGATTGCCAAAACATGCAGTCGACTGCCCTCTGTAGAAATTCGACCGTTACATCCCAACGGCTCGATACTAGTCGACTGCTAAAACTAGCAGTCGACTGCTCCACATTAACCGAACGAACAGAAGCATTCTGTTCGCTCCCAATCAACTGCACTAGTCGACTACTACAGTAATGCTACAGTACTATTGCAGTAATGCTACAGTAAAATCCTAAAACTAGGATTTTACTTCGAGTACAATCTCTCGTGCACTCGTACCCTCACCCTTATGACTCACTTGACGCTTCTTTGCAGCCTTAACCTCTTGCCTTCAAGTCTACTTCCTTTGGCTCTCGTCCCTCGGATGCATTCAAGCTCGCGGCTCATCCCTAATATCATCCTTCGCGTATGCCTCGAAGTCGCTTCCCTCGGCCCTTGTCCTCGCTGCCTTGTCCACGGTCCCTTAGATGCTCCATCCTTCACTGGACCTGAAGCCATCAACTTAAGTCACATGTGTATCCTGCAAACTTGCACAACTCAAATACATATATCAAATACAAGGGTGAACCTAACTTAAACCCTTTGCCCAAACACCAAAACACATGGTCGTATGGACCATTGGGATTGCTCCAACACTGAGTACACTGATTCAAAGTTTCAGGAATTTTGTGAGCAACATGGGATAATGAGGCATTTCTCGGTTCGCAGGACACCTCAGTAGAACAGGGTAGCGGAAAGGTTGAACAGGACAATCCTTGAGAAGGCAAGATGTCTCAGGCTGAATGCAGGGCTTGCAAAGAATTTATGGGCGGAAGTAGTTACATGGCATGTTATCTTATTAATAGATCACCAAGGGTAGCACTAGAAGGCAAAGTATCAGAGGAAGTATGGACAGAGAATCAAGTAGATTACTCTCATCTTTGAGTTTTTAGATGTCCAGCATATATGCACATATCTAGTGAGGAAAGATCAAAGCTGGATGTAAAGTCAAAGTAGTGCATATTTCTGGGGTATCAGAAAGGAGTTAAAGGCTTCAACCTTTGGGATCCTAAGGCAAACAAGGTGGTGATCAGCAGAGATGTGGTGTTTGACGAGAAAGCTATGTTACAGTGTACTCAGGAAGAAGGAAAGGAAACACCACAGAGTAACATAGAGAAAGATATTGTGCAGATGGAGCTAGAGACTCATGACTCTGATGATTCTAACTCAGAGCACATGGAACATCACACTATAGCTAGTGGTAGAACGAGATGAGTCGTAAAACCATCCACTAGATGTGGATTCGAAGACTTGGTGTCTTATGCGCTTATCACTAGTAGCGGAGACCCTACATCTTTTCAGGAGGCGATACACAGTTCTGAGAAGGACAGGTGGGCGGGTGCTATGGCAGAGGAGATGGAGTCGTTGCATAAGAACCAAACGTGGGATCTAGTGGAACTTCCTGAAGGAGAGAAAGCTATAGGGTGCAAGTGGATATTCAAGAAGAAAAAAGCAATGTCAGAAGGAGAAGAAGTAAAGTTCAAGGCTCGGTTGGTAGCAAAGGAGTATCCACAGAGAAAGAGGATTGACTGTGAAGAAATTTTCTCTCCGATGGTAAAACATACCTCAATTAGAGTCGTGTTGGCTTTCGTGGCACATCACGATTTGTAGCTTGACTGAATGAATGTGAAGACGACATTTCTTCATAGAAATTTGGAGGACCAAATTTTTATGTCACAACCCGAGGGATTTAGTCAGCCCGGACAAGAGTGGTTGGTTTGCAAGTTGAAGAAATCGTTCTATAGATTGAAACAATCTCCTAGGTAATGGTACAAACGTTTTGATTCATACATGATTCAAAACGGATATAGGAGATGTGAGTATGACTGCTGCATATATGTGAAGAGCCTTGAAGATGAATCATTGGTTTTCTTACTACTATACGTAGATGACATGCTCATTATTGCGAAGAAGATGAAAGAGGTTGACAAATTGAAGAGACTATTAAGCAAGAAATTTGACATGAAAGATTTGGGAGAGGCCAAGAAGATTCTTGGGATGGAGATTCACAGGGATAGAGCTATAGGGAGATTATGGTTGTCTCAACGTAGTTATGTGGAGAAGGTGCTCGATAGGTTCAACATGAAGAATGCAAATTTGGTGAGCACACCCTTGGCGCATTACTTCAAGTTATCAAGTACACAGTGTCCAAAGATGGATAATGAGATCCAAGAGATGTCAAAGGTTCCTTATGCCAGTGTAGTTTGTTGTCTGATGTATGTCATGGTTTGCACGAGACCAAATTTGGCGCAAGCAGTTAGTATGGTGAGCAAGTTTCTCTCAAATCCTGGTCGACCACATTGGGATGCAGTGAAATAGATTTTCAGATGCTTGAGAAATACAACTGATTATGACATTATATTCGGTAGACAACCGAAAGATCCTTCAGTTGCTGGGAACGTAGATATAGACTATGTAGGAGATTTAGATAACAAGAGATCTACTATAGGATACATATTCACTGTGGCAGGAGGACCTAGTTGTTGGAAATCTATGATACAATCTATTGTTGCATTGTCTACTACGGAGTCCGAGTACATGACAGCAGCTGAAGCAACGAAGGAAGCTATATGGCTTACAGGATTGGTCAGAGAACTAGGTGATCAGCACGATAGAGTCAAGTTGTTATGCGATAGTCAGAGTGTTATCTATTTAGCGAAAAATCAAGTATATTATGCAAGAACCAAGCACATTAATGTGAGGTTTCACAAGATCAGAAAGTTGATTGCTTCTGGGGGAATTCAACTTGAGAAGATTCACATAGCAGACAATGCTGCAAATATATTGACAAAGCCAGTGATCATAGAGAAGTTTAAGCATTGCTTGAACTTGATCCATATCTCTAGATGCTAGAGGAAGGAAGCCCAGACCCAGAGATTCAGATGAAGTTTTGTTCAGATACTCGTATTCTTCGAAAGGGTGAATATTCGCCAAGGTGGAGATTGTTGACGAGTGGCCCATATTTGGATAAAGGTTAATATGAGGGATGTTATGAAAGAAAAATTTGTTAAGATTTTTCGTAATAAAATTCTATTAAGATTTTATATAACAGAATTTTGTTGTGATTTTTCATAATAAAATTCTGTTATGATTTTTCTGGGTCTGGGGTTTAGCATATTTATAGGGATTATCGTAAACCTATTGTACAACAATAAACACAAGAATCATTAGATGTGATTCTCTTGTGTAAAGAGAATTCTAATAAAGTTTCGACCATTTTGTGGAGTAGGTAAGTCGCCGAACCACGGTAACTCTTCCTCTTTCTCTTCTTCTTCTCCTTCCTCATGTTTGCTCTCTCCTTTTATGCGTCTTTGTCTTGTTGCTCCGCACTTTTCTCTCTTCCTCTTCTTCTACGTTTTAGAAGTTGAGAGGTGTTGCCTTCTCTTTGCATAATAATTGGTAGTTATAATGTGTAGGGATAAATTTTTGATGGATATATTTTGTCTTATTTTATTTTTTATTTTCTAGTCATTTAGCCTCGGTTATAAGTTAATCCTATAATTTATCTCTTTTTTATGTAACTTAAGGATGGACTGTGAGAAATATTTGGATGAGTATAATCATATTTTATTATAACTAGTGATCGTGCACACGCGTCGCGTGTAATATAATACATTAAAATCACATTGACCCTTTATAATGAAATTATATTAATTAAAGTATTTTAGCATTAAAATACTATAGTAGAGTCATTAGTAAAGTCATTAGGATAAAGTACCTGACTTTTAAAAATCTGAATTATTTAGGTCTTTGAAAATCCGAATTGTTTGTATTTTCGAATGTCACCCTTACGGTTTCCTTATGCAAAAATTAATTTAATTTAATATTATACTTATCTTAGTAAAAAAACTAAGAAAAGTATATTTTTTAATATTGTCGGCCTAAAATATTTATAGAAAATTATTTGATTATAATGTTGTCAATTCTAAGATGTGGGACTAAAGAGAACTATATTTTTTATATAAAACAACCAAAGAAAAATTAATGTAGAGAAAAATTCATAATAATATGTCGCAACTGAGTCTTGAACTCTAGATTACTGATTGTTTCATTTGTAGAATTACTAATAAATCTTAGAATTATTTTTAGTGTGAATAGAAAAAAGAATATTAACGTAAATTCATTTTAGGCTTCACCAAAGTTAGTTAGTCAGGGAGAGATTTTTAATAAAATAGTAAGATAAAATATATGAATGTTACTGTCAATAGGCTTAACATGTACTCCACCAATTATCTCAATTTCTTCTCACACGTACTGTTATTATTGGACAAAGTCTTTTACAATTTATCTCTTTTTCAAATAACGAGGGGTCATCATAGAGGTCGATGTGATGATTTCATATGTTTTTTTATTTTGTCAATAGAATGTGTTAAATTTTGTTAATTCCCAACAGGTATTTTCTGACCTCCGATGTAAAGTGTCATTGTATTTACTAGGATAAAATGTCTCCCTTTATAATTTGTACCCTGCCCTCTAATTAGGGGGCGATGAACTATTTGGTATGAGCGTTACCGTCTCATTCTCCAATAGAATGCGTTAAATTTTGAAGCTAAAACTAAAGCTAATTATTAGTTTATTCTAATGTTCACGCGTTTTGATTAGTTTCACATAAACAAAGTTGACTTTGTTTAAGTTAAGAAAATGTATTGTCATTATATTAGTAAAAATTTAATCGAGTTATAACATTTGAAAGTTTATTCCAAGGTATTGTAATTTTTTAGATTTTTTTGATAATATTTCATTATTTTAAAACAAAATAATATTTAGTATTAGTTTTTAGATTGGTTTTTAAAAATTTTGACCATTTTTTTACCAATAAATCTAGATGGCAAGGGCTGAACCATGTATATGTCTATTCGCCGGGAGCCCACTCGGAGGTGAGGGAGGGTGGGAAGTGTAAAAATGAAAAATGGATGACGAAATGTTTGTTAATACAATCAAATTCTGTTATAGCTGAGGTGTTTTTTGTTTTTACTTTTATGTTAAAATTTTTTAGCCCAATTTATAATCCTAGCTCTGCCACTGGTAGACGGGCAATCCGATTAGGCATGATAGTGCGATTGATGGAAATTTTGATGGTTAACTAGTTGGATGATAATAGATTAAGGTCTCTTGTATTTAGATGAACTAATAATGTTAATGATTAGGTGATAATAAGGGTGTAAATAAATCAAGTTCTTCATGAATTATTCGAATTTTATCTCGTTTGAACTCGTTTAATGAGACTTGTTAAAATAAACAAATCAAACTCAAGTTTCATAATTTTCGACTCGTTAGCTCATGAATATATTCGTTAGTAAGCTTGCTTATAAATCAACTTTTAAATAAAAATAATAATTTTGATATTAAATTTATAGATTTTATACTCTTATAAAAAAATATAGATAAATTTATTAAATTTATTTATTAGAATAAAATGATAAATTTTAATAAGAATATTATAATTTTTTCTAAATATATAATTGAGTTTTTAATGAATATTTTAATTTATAATTTATATTTATTAAACTCGTTTTGGTCCAATAAAAATTTGAATAATCTCGTGAGTCATGAATATATTCGTTAAATAAATCTCGAGCTTGACTTGATTATAAATGAATCAAAATTAAACATTTAAGAATTCGACTCGACTCGACTCGAGTCGACTCGTCTCGACTACACCTAAGGATGATAACATATTTAAAAAGTAAAGTAAAATAATTTAATGAGATAATATTCAAAACTCTCCTAGTTATTTTAGAAATCCAAGGGGAAGGAGTACACATTATAAAATACATGCCTGTTGTCTATATGCATTTAATATATGACTAAGAATATTTTTTTTTTTTCTTTAGTCGATTTTATATTAAAATATGACTAAGAATAATATATTTTTTCTTAAGTCAACTTTATATGAATAATATATGACTAACATTTATTTTCCTTTTGTCAATTTTATTTTTGTAATAAGTGAGCAAACTATATTTTAAGGAGGAGGAAGGACGATTATTGGATTCCTTACGTATAAATAGAGCATATGAGAGGGGTTTGAATCCGAAAGAACAAAGAAAGGTGGTCTAGGTCGAGGAGTGAAGCTTGTTTCACTTCTCAGGTAATTATTTTCTTGAAATTGATTTTTTTATATTCCTGGTGATTTATTTGTATGAGAATAGCCATTCTGATTGTTGTGTTTTTCGCTATAATATAACCAAGAGTAATAATTATATTCTAGGACTGTCATGATTATGCTGCTTTTTCTTTTATCAATATTTTATATGTTCTAAATTAATTTTTTTATTGCGTGAGATTTGATTTTGCGAAGGTTATTCATTTTTTATTGCTTGTATAATTTTTTAAAATCAGACTTAATGAAATTTTTTTCCATTAAATTCAATTCGTTCGTTGAGAAGTGTGATCTATTGCATTCCAGGCATAAATTAAAGTATAATAATGTTTTTGGTTTGTAGAGCCAAACAGATAAGAAATAGAATAAAGAAAGTCATTAGCGCACAACAATAAAATGGAATATTTTATTTTATTGGTCTTGCTGGTACACTCGTTCAGTAAGAATGATTTACCTTTTCTGCCTTGCTTATCCTTAGCCTGACTATTATATTGATTCCTTTGGTTTAACTAGATCATTCAACTTGCTAAGTTCTCCGACTTAAGTGACCTATTCAATTTGGTTGGCTCCCCTAGTACGATGTATTCACCCACTTGGGCCTTCTATTTGACTGGATTAGTTTGATCAATTAAGACAAGTTCTATGGAAATATGAATAATAATAATAATAAAAATAATAATAATAATAATAATAATAATAATAATAATAATAATAATAAGTGGTCTGATGAAGTCTCTAAATAAGTGTCTTTAGTCTGCGAGTTTTTTTAGCTATTAGATTGATTTATGATGAATCATAATTGTTGGCTCATTTTCATCTCCGCTTGGGATCCTCGTCACCTTCGATGATCAACATCGTAAGATTTGAGATGGTAACACTAGTTAGAGTCCGGCCGGTTCTTCCGACTTAATCCCTCCGACACTCAAATCAGTAATTAGTTAAAGGAGAATAAGCAATACCCAGAAAAAGAGCAGAGCTAGAAGAGAAACTTGAAGGAGTTTCCTCTACGATTTCAGAGAAGGAAACCAACGTACCTCATACTTATCGTCTGAGGTGTATATACAGAGTCAGAAAGGGAATCTCCATGTCATCCTCGTCTGTGCTTCCTCTCCCTTTCCTGCCCAAGTTAGTGAAGATGCAGTTCTGTGAGTTTATTACAGTGAGATTAATCTGTGGCTTCCATGTAAGATGGAGAGACTTCGAGAATATTTTCTTGACTAGTGAGGCATATCATCCACTTATTAATTGCACTTATGGGAGGGAAGGCCTTCAAGGGAGCTATCTCGTTTACTTTCCAAATTTACCACGTATAGACAATTGACTATTTGCTAACAATTTGCATACTTAATCATATTGCTTGGTTATCTTTAGTACACATATTGCCCTACCAGCCTTATTAAAAATATTGCCCCTATTGGCTTTAAGAAGATTGTTCTGCTGGCTTTAAGAAGATCACTCCCCTACCGACCTTATTAAGAATATTATCTTGCTGGCTTTAAGAAGATCATCGCCTGCTGACTTTAAGGAAATCATCGCCCCTGCTAGCTTTAAGGAGATGATTGCCTTGCCGGTCTTATTAAGAATATTGTCATGCTGGCTTTAAGAAGATTCTTCCGCTGACTTTAAGGAGATCATTGTCCTGCCTGCCTTATTGAGAATATAACCTCTGCTGGCTTTAGGAAGAACTTTGCCCTGCAAACCTTATTAAGAATATTGTCCTACTGGCCTTATTAAGAATATCGCCTTGTTGGCTTTATTAAGAATACCGCCTTGTTGGCTTTATTAAGAATATCGCCTTGCTAGATTTAAGAAGATTTCCCGCTGGCTTTATTAAGAATATAGCCCTATTGCCTTTAGGAAGAACGTTGCCTTGCCGGTCTTATTAAGAATATTATCCTGTTGGCTTTAAGAAAATTGTTCCGTTGGCCTTATTAAGAATATAGCCCTGTTGGTTTTAGGAAGAACATTGCCCTGCATACCTTCGACACCCCTTTGGGATTAATCAAGTTACCATCAATAATCATTGAAGTTATTATCATGTATAGGGAGATACTCTCTTTCACTTATGGGATCGCATGAGTACAAATTTAGGGTCTTGATTGCATTAAACTCAAATGACTCAGGTGTGAGCATGACATGTGCATGTCAAATGTCAAACTAATCGGGACAATTTGTTCAAATGAATCAACCTACATTTTGCCACAATTCTTTTTGCTAACTGCTCAAGTGCTTAACTGATGCATTAATGATCAGATTTGAAACGATCGATATTAATAGCAAATCCGTAACCACCCGAGTGAAATGGCCGACCATTGATGGTTGGTGGCTGATGTTTCAAGCTACGAGGTTGAGACAGTAAATGACTGTTATTTGATCATTTAATACAGGGGAGGGGCAGATCCAAAAATTTTATCAAGAATGGGAGGGAGAGCAAGAGCATCTTTGAAGAGAAACAATTCTTTTTGATTTGGGCATTCCACCGCAGATTAATGGAGGGGTCTTTAAGGATATTTTATTAGGGGGCAACCATTCCTTTTGATTCGGCCATTCGGGGGGGGGGGGGGCTGACCCCCTTGCCCCTTAGTAGAGCCACCCCTGATTTAATGTAATTTACTTCTACGACTAAACATGAGCTCCTATATAAGAAGGTTATGACTTTGAAATAGAAATATAGTTATACGTTAGAGGTACTAAGTGTTGGTGTAGCGGGGACCGGCAATAAGTGAATGAATTGCCTGCAATCAAAAATTACACCCTCCTCAAACTTTCAACTTTAAAATAAAAGCAACACTAATAATTAAAGTAGTTAACAGAAAAGAAAAGAGAGATGACTCAGCTATTTGACTTGGTTACAACCGAGACAGTTGTTAATCCAAGGCGGTGGAAAGGCGCACTAAAAAAGTCTCCTTCTTTGAAGGCGGAGAAGCCTTTTATACTTTAAGAGCGTAGAGGTTGCTTGAAAAGGAATTACAGAGTTGATGCTTTTGTTGTTGTATTGTTTTGTTCGAGACCCCTTTATATAGGGGTTCCAAGACTCATCCAGAGCCCTTGATCTTCGAGATCATGGTTTGACTTCGAGAGGGGGATCGGTCGACCGATCCCCAGGTTTGGTCGACCGAACCTGTGTACTTTCTCAGCTTCCCGTCTGGATGCAGGCTCTGTGGATCAAGCTTAGGTTCGGTCGACCGATCCTTATATTCGGTCGACCGATCAGCCAACGGTCTCTGCTTGATCTGACCCGATCAAATCGCTTCGACCAAGTCTGTGATTATCTTCGGTTCGATTGACCGATCAGAGGGTTCGGTCGATCGATCAACCATTGGTTGCTGACGTGGCTGCTGACGTGTCTCCAACAGCTGGCTTCTGATGAAAGGGATTCGGTCGACCGATCAAAGGGTTCGGTCGACCGAACACTTATCAAGTCAACTTTCCAGTTGACTTGCTCTGGTTCGGCTTGCTTGGGTGATTTCGACCATCCGGAATAGGGCTCACTCGAACCCAGTTCTCGGCCTTCTCCTCGAGCAGTCTTCTGTCCCGGCTTTACGTCCCTCTAACGTCGCGCACGTTCTTCACGCCCACCGGTGTACTCTTCGGCAGCTCTCTCGTCCTTCAGACGCACCGAGCCCGTCGGCTCCCTTCCCGTGCCGTCCTTCTCGCTTTCTACTTCTTCCACTCGACTTTCTCCGCTTCTAAGTTCCTGCACACTTAGACACAGGGATCAGACAAACATGACCTAACCTAAACTTAGTTAATCACATCAAAACAGCCACAGGGTCCAACAATCTCCCCCTTTTTAATGTGCATCGACCCAAGTTTAAGTTAGGGTAAAAACAAACAAATAGTAATTTTAAGAAAATTACTAAACTAATATTTTAAGCACAAAAATGATATAATTTGTAACATAAGTTAGAAGGGAAAAAATAAAAAATTTAATTTTTCCTAACTCCCCCTAAATCCCCCAAATCTTGTTACTAAACTCTCCCCCTTTGATCACAGTAAAAACAGGGTAAAAATAATTTTCTAAGTTATTTTAAAAAATTTGCTAAGTAAAGATCTTTAAAAAAATGAGAATTTTTGTAAGTAAAAATTTCAAGAAAAAATAAATTTTGGAGAATTTCTAAGGAATGTTTAAAAACTTTTCAAAGCATTATTTAATTCTAATTTTAATGTTTTTATCAGAAAGTTAATTAAACATTTTATTTCAATATTTCGGCTTCCAGGTCGTGGCGAGACACTAGGCCTTCTTGGTTATTGGAGCAACAACCACTTCCTTAAACAAAGCTTCCATAAAGAAACTCATTGTTTAATTTACTCGCTGTAAGCTCCAACTTATAAAATTTTAGTCTAGCAAAGATTTTGGAATCCAGTATAGATTCCTTCCTATTGGGTTATTCAGAAATTGGGGGGGGGACATAATTTCTGAGAACTTTCCTAAGTTGTCCTTGATATTTTCTTATATACCAATTTAATTTTCCGTAGACCTTAATTTTTTATTTTTGAAATTGATTTGGTCTTAAGCATGCATTTTCAGTTTTCAATTTTTCAAGTTCTAAATTTAATTTCTCATTTTCTAAGTTCAAATTCTTTAACAGTGTTTTCAAGTTGGCAATTTCTTTTTCTGATTTGACTAAGTCTTTAGTAAGCACTTTGATAAACTTAAAAGACTGAGAGGGAGTGAGATTACGTACCTTACTTACCTCACTTAGTGATGCTCCCCCTTTGTCATAGCTTTCTTCTTCTGATTCTCCCCCTTGATCAATGCTCATCTCTGAGTCCGAGTCTCCTTTGAAGAGATGGTTGGCCACCAGTGCTAGTCCCGAGAAAGCTTCAGCTTCTGACTCGGAGGATGAAGAATCATCCCATGTGGCCTTCAGGCTCTTGCGTGTAGAGGAAGTCGATTTTTGAGGCTTCTCTTTGTTCTTTTTTTTCCAGTTTGGGGTAGTCATCCTTGATGTGCCCTTCCTCGTGGCAGTTGTAGCATCGTACCACCCTTCTGTTGCGTTGATGCTTCCTCGACTGCGATTTAAATTTGTTAGATTTAAGAAATTTATTAAAACGTATTACCAGTAGCGCCACTTCGGTTTCGTCGATCGATGCTTCGGAGTCGAGATCGTCCTTTTCAGCTTGTAGGGCAATGTTGAGGTTCGACTTCTCTACTGGTTTCTCTACAAGTCGAGACTCGTGAAGTTCGAAGGTAGAGAATAAGTTTTCTAAACTACTTACTTCAAAGTCCTTAGAGATGTAGTATGCATCTACTAAGGATGCTCATTCAGGAGTTCTGGGGAAGACATTGAGAGTGTATTGGATGGAATCTCGGTTTGTTACCGTTTTGCCGAGATTCGTCAGTTGCGTTATTAGCTCCTTGATTATCGCTTGGAGTTGCGCTATCTTCTCGCCATTGTTCATCCGGAGGTTTGTTAGTTGTGTCCGAAGGATGTCGCGCCTCGCTAGCTTTGCTTCCGAGGTACCCTCGTGGAGCTCCAGGAATTTATCCCAGAGGTCTTTTGCGGAGTTGTAGCTTCCGATCGGATTTAACTCCTGGGGTGGAAGAACGCTGAGCAAGTGGAACTCATCCTTTCCATTAGCGACGAAATCAGCCTGCTCCTTCTTCGTCCATTGGTTTTCTTCTTTGTCTTTTGGATTTGCAAAACCATATTTCATTGTAATAAGAATGTCAAAATCCGTTTTAAAGAATACCTCCATTTTTCGTTTCCATGTAGAGAAATCTTTGTTGAACTTCGGGGGATGAATGTTCGCGCCGGCCATTTTTCTAATCTTTGTGCTTCAGACGACGGTTAGTCCTTCTGAGGCTATTGAGCTCTGATACCACTTGTTGGTGCAGCGGGGACCGACAAGAGAGGGGTGAATTGCCTGCAATAAAAAATTACACCCTCCTCAAACTTTCAACTCTAAAATAAAAGCAACACTAATAATTAAAGTAGTTAACAGAAAAGAAAAGAGAGATGACTCAGCTATTTGACTTGGTTACAATCGAGACGGTTGTTAATCTAAGGCGGTGGAAAGGCGCACTAAAAAAGTCTCTTTCTTTGAAGGCAGAGAAGCCTTTTACACTTTAAGAGCACAGAGGTTGCTTGAAAAGGAATTACAGAGTTGATGCTTTCATTGTTGTATTGTTCTGTTCGAGACCCCTTTATATAGGGTTCCAAGACTCATCTAGAGTCCCTGATCTTCGGGATCATGGTTTGACTTCGAGAGGGGGATCGGTCGACCGATCCCCAGGTTCGGTCGACCGAACCTGTGTACATTCCCAGCTTCCCGTCTGGATGCAGGCTCTGTGGATCAAGCTTAGGTTCGGCCGACTGATCCTTGTATTCGGTCGACCGATCAGCCAACGGTCTCTGCTCGATCTGACCCGATCAAATCGCTTCGACCAAGTCTGTGATTATCTTCGGTTCGATTGACCGATCAGAGGGTTCGGTCGACCGATCAACCATTGGTTGCTGACGTGGCTGCTGACGTGTCTCCAATGGCTGGCTTCTGAAGAAAGGGATTCGGTCGACCGATCAAAGGGTTCAGTCGACCGAACACTTATCAAGTCAACTTCCCGGTTGACTTGCTCTAGTTCGGTTTGCTTGGGTGATTTCGACCATCCGGAATAGGGCTTACCCGAACCCAGTTCCCAGCCTTCTCCACGAGCAGTCTTCCGTCCCGGCTTTACGTCCCTCGAACGCTGCGCACGTTCTTCACGCCCACCGGTGTACTCTTCCGCAGCTCTCTCGTCCTTCGGACGCACCGAGCCCGTCGGCTCCCTTCCCGTGCCGTCCTTCTCGCTAGCTGCGTCTTTCGCTCGACTTCCTGCGCTCCTAAGTTCCTGCACACTTAAACACAGGGATCAGACAAACAGGACCTAACCTAAACTTGGTTGATCACATCAAAACAACCACGGGGTCCAACACTAAGCATAAACTCCATACACTTTAGTCTCCCGTATAAGATAGCTCATCCTTCCCCACTTGACAGCTTGAAATTACTAACTCAAACTATCTCGACAAATAAATTTGAATTTATTTTTCTAAAAAATTTGAAATTTAGATTATTTTCAATTATCTCCCACAAATATCCAACAGTATCAAACAAAGAGATTATCCAACACTTTTGACTCACTTTGCCCAGCTAATCCTTTGACTTAACCAACTCAATCAAATCATCTAACTTTATTAGTTCGATTGATCTTTTGACTAGATTGACTTGACTAATCATTTGATTGTTTTAATTGCTCTTCTAACTCTATTACCACATGATCAATCCTTTTGATGTTTCTTGTTGTCCCCTCGGGGTAGTATAGTGGTTGAGACATGGGGAGTTATCACATGAGGTCTTGGGGTTGAAACTCGGCGTGTTTGAACATGCCCTCCTCCATGCCTTGCCCACTTGCACAAATGGTTAGTAGTCATCCATAATTTACCTCCTCTGTGCTAGCCTAGGATAGGTTGGTGGAGGCGCTAGGGGCGAGCAAATCATATTTTTACCACATGATCAGTTCTTTTGATAGTCCCCTCAAGACGGTGCGGTGGTTGAGGCATGAGGTATTGCTATATGAGGTCTTGGGGTCGAAACTCGGTAAGTCTGAGCATGTTCTCCCCCATTCCTTGGCCACTTGTAATAATGGCTAGTAGTCATCCGTGATTTACCTCCTCCATGTTGGTCGAGGGATGGGTTGGTGGGGGCGCTGGGGTGAGTGAATTGTCTTTTTACCACATGATCAGTCTTTTTGATGCCCCCTCGGGGTGGTACAGTGGTTGAGGCATAGGATGTTACCACATGAGGTCGTGGGGTCGAAACTCGACACGTCAGAGTATGCCCTCCCCTATGCCTTTGCCACTTGTACTAATGGCTAGTAGCCACCCGTGATTTATCTCCTCCGCGTTGGCCTAAGGATGGGTTGGTGGGGGCGCTGGGGCGAGTGAATCACCTTTTACCACATGATCAGTCCTTTTGATGCACTAGAGCTAGATTGTGTACTTGATTGGTTTATCTAGCTCACCAACTCAATTGTTTCATCTATCCAACTTAGCCAAGGTACTAATTTACTCTAATAGTTCTTTAAGCTTCTTGACTAACATTCTAACTGTTGGGATATGCCCGATGCGATGTGTGCTAACGTATTTATGAAACACGTTTCATAAATATGCACAACAGAAGTCTAACGTAAATAAATCTAATTTATTACAACACACACCACACGCATGCAGGATACAATCGTACAAATAAGATCATAAAACAAAAACAAAATGAATAACCATTATTCTAGGTATACCTTACGGATGACTTGTAATGAGAAAGGTATCAATCATAGCGACGTTGTCGAATCTCGCTTCTATTCGTATCAACGTCGAGCTCCTCAAGATAACTCTGTGAGTACAAGTCTCCCCTTCAGAAGTTACTAGCTATGAGTGAATAAGAGAAATCAGGAGGAAGAAGAAGCAAAACAAAGAAGAGGTTCTTCTTCCTTGTGTTGGTCACAGCAAGAAGAGGGAGCACCCTCTTGTTGTTGGCGGCAATAGAAAGAGAGGGGATCGGAGAAGACAGTTGGGTTAAGGATTTCACAAAACCCTTATCAAGCCAACTAATGAATTGATGTATGTATTCTCTCTTAACCATATCAATATATAGCATTCATTAATGAGTTGATTAGAAAGTCCAAATTCAACCCATTATCCTTTAACTAAATATTAGCATATTAATCCCTTGGTTTGGTTCACAACTAAACCAAGTTAGTTCATGACTAATCCAAATAGGGTCTAACTCTTCCATAAGAGATGTTGTCTATCCGCGCTTTCGATTTAACGAATATTTTCATATTTGTCTTATATATAGTCCAACCAAACATTTATCTCTTGATCTAAGAATCTTATTGTTTAATTTATTTTATGTATTTTAGAGACTTATAGTGCGTGTGATCCAATAGGTTCTCAGTTTATCTTGGTCATCCATAATTAACTATTTAATTATGGAACGACTATTAGTGACACCTAGTAGTACATCATGATCCCCAATTAGCCGAAAAATCATAGATGATTTCAGAATTAATTCTGAACCCTTGAGCAGCTACACTGAGTTATGCCTTGTTCCTTTCACTCGTCTTATACCCACATGGTCTATGTGTCAGTCCCCATTAGGCTGATTATGTCACACCTAGCCCAAGTAATACTTCCTTGTTCTACGAATTCAAATTACTTGTACATGTGTCTAAGAGTCTCATACTCTTAACATGTGATATTTTGGCTAAAGACTTTGAGTAATAATCCTAACGAGTGACCATAGGGTATACGTCTCCTTGCAAGGGCGATGAATCCTCTGTGGGCTATCCAAACACCTTCATGTACTTTGACTTATACCCAATCATCTCGGGTTCACACCTCAATGAGATATTTGTTTAAGATGTCAAAGTATAAGTCTCCATGACCAAGATGACTTGTATACCTCAAGTCAAAGGAAACTTGCACTTGAGCTACAGTAAGAGCTTCATAGACATATCCATATATGTAAATAACCATATGAAGTCTTACAGTGAGTCACTATGATGAAGTAGTTACCATAATTAACATCCACGTTTAACCCTCGACATCCCAATGTCTCCAGTCAGTGAGAAAATAGCTACTTGACGAACTAAGGAGTATAACCTGTGCTAGTCTTACAGAATTGATAATATTCAAATGCATCAATTAGACGATTAGGGAAAATTTAATACATTCATAATTGCACATGTAGAGATAATCACAAGTTGTAATCCAATCACAAATTCTCTCATACTATGAATTGTATTGTGCGCATTCAGTAAATGAGTTTAAGACCATCAAACATATAATATGCACTCAAATAGTGAATCTATATTTATCAAATAAATAGTAAAATCATAAAGCAATTGTCTTAGGACATCCCTCAAAATCTAACACTCTCACTTGACCTAATGTCAATCACCACAGTGTCTTAAACCATAAGCACAGACGTGACTCTCAAACTTACTTTGTGGTAGATCCTTTGTCAAAGGATCTGCTAGATTCCTTTTAGTGGAAATTTTCTCG
This sequence comes from Zingiber officinale, assembly GCF_018446385.1. Classification (NCBI taxonomy): domain Eukaryota; kingdom Viridiplantae; phylum Streptophyta; class Magnoliopsida; order Zingiberales; family Zingiberaceae; genus Zingiber; species Zingiber officinale. The sequence goes on from NC_055994.1 coordinate 87,644,674, forward strand.
AGCTGTATCTCTTTCCTACTAATGATTTCCCTGATCAGATGATAGCGGCAAAGCACATGTTTTGATCGCTGATGAGACCTAGGTTCCTTTGCTTCTGCAATGGATCCAGTGTTGTTACAGTAAATAGGTAATGCTTCAACAATAGATGGAACCACTCCAAGTTTTGTAATGAATTTCTTGATCCAAACTACTTCCTTTGCCGCTTCCGAAGCTGTAATGTATTCTGCCTCACAGGTAGAATCTGCAACAGTGTCTTGCTTGGAACTTTTCTAACTAACTGCATCTCCATTTAATATGAATATAAATCTAAATTGGGACTTAGAGTCAGCCCTGTCCGTCTGGAAACTTGCATCCGTATATTCGCATATGATCATATCACCATCTCCATAAACTAAGAACATATCCTTAGTTCTTCTTATGTACTTAAGGATCATCTTGACAGTCACCCAATGATCCAATCCTAGATCTGATTGGTAGCTTCTCATAACACTCAGAGCATATGATATATCGAGCCTAGTACGTAACATAACATACATGATTGATCCTATTGCGGACGCATAAGGTTTCTTATCCATGCAAATCTTCTCATCTTCTGTGCGTGAGCACATAGACTTTGAAAGGTGAATTCCATGTCTTATAGGTATGAAACCTTTTTTGGATTCAGACATGCTAAATCGTTTTAGCACTCTGTCTATATATGTCGATTATGAAAGACCAAACAACCTTCTCAATCTATCTCTATAGATTTTCATCCCGATGATGTAAGTTGCTTATCCCATGTCTTTCATGGTGAACGTTGTGGATAACCAAACTTTAACTGATTGTAGAACTGACACATTATTTCCTATAAGTAATATGTCATCAACATATAATATTAGAAATACGACCACACTCCCACTAACTTTTTGATACACACAAGTTTTATCTGGATTTTGTGAGAAATCAAACTATTTGATGGCCTCATCAAAAATGATATTTCAACTCTTGGATACTTACTTTAGTCCATAAATGGACCGTTGAAGCTTGTATACTTTATTCTTGTTAATAGATGTGAAACCTTCGGGTTGTGTCATATACACATCCTCGAGCATATTTTCGTTAAGGAAAGATGTTTTCACATCCATTTGTCATATCTCATAATCATGATAGACTAATACGGCCAGGAGTATCCAAATGGATTTAAGCATAGCTACAAGTGAGAAGGTTTCATCATAGTCAATGCATTGCCTTTAACAATAGCCTTTCGCGACCAACCTTGCCTTATAGGTAATTACATTACCATCTATGTCGATTTTCTTCTTAAAAATCCACTTACACCCTATAGGCGTAATTCCCTCAGGCGGGTCCACCAAATTCCAAACTTAATTTTCATACATGGAATCCATTTCCGACTTCATGTATGTAAGCCACTTGTCCTTTTCTGAATTATTTAGAGCCTCTTCGTAAGTAGTAGGTTCTTCATCCTCAATGAATAACACGTCATTCAGTTCTCTTACAAGAGATCTATATCTCTCAGGAATAATTTATGTCCTACCTGATCTATGAGGAGGTTGTATCATAATTGGTTATGATTTTTGACTAGGCATCTCATTAGTGTCTATTGGAGTCTCTTGAACTTCATCAAGTTCAACCATACTCCCACTTACTTCTTGTAAGAGAAATTATTTCTCTAGGAAGGTACCATGCCTTGAAACACACTCCTTTTGTTCCAAAGGGTGATAGAACTAGTAACCATAGTTTCCTTAGGATATCCAATAAATAAACATTTATCAGACTTAGCATCCAACTTGTCTGATATAGTCCTCTTCACATAAGCAGGACATCCCCATACCTTCAAATAAGATATAAGGAGTTTCTTACTAGCCCATACCTCATATGGAGTAGTTGAGATTGCCTTCGTTGGACCTCTGTTTAACAAGTAAATAACTGTCATGAGTGTATAACCACAAAAAGTTTTGGGATTTGCACGATCCATCATTGTCCTAACCATGCCTAACAAGGTTCGGTTATGTCTTTCCGATACATCATTATATTATGGCGTATAAGGCAGAGTCCATTGAGATAATATATCATTTTCTCTTAGATAATCTTGAAACTCTTGGCTTAAATACTCTCCACCTCGATCAGATCGAAGTATCTTAATACTTTTACCAAGTTATTTCTCTACTTTATTTCTGAATTCTCTAAACTTTTCAAAGGTTTCAGACTTATGTTTCATTAGATACACATACCCATAACAAGAGTAATCATCAATGAAAGAAATGAAATAGTTATAACCTCTAAGTGAATGAGTTGATATTGGTCCACATACATCGGTATATATGAGCCCAAGTAACTCATCAACTCATTCACCCTTTCCAGAAAAAGGTAACTTTGTCATCTTGCCTTTTAAACATGAATCACATGTAGCAAATGTATCTAATTCAAATAATTCGAGAATAACAATCTTTTGCAATTTGAACATACGTTTCTTTCTTATATGGCTAAGGCGACAATGTCATGAGTAAGAGGTTAATTGATTATCTATTCGAGCGTGTTTATTGCTCGTTTCGATATTGAGTATGTCACTAGATATATCTAACATGTAGATGTCATTGAATAAAGTTCTAGTGTTATAAAAAAACACCATTCAAAGTTATACAACAACAATTGTTACTAAAAGTCAAATGAAAATCTTTTCTATTTAAGCAAGAAATGTAAACAATGTTCCTTATTAATACGGGAACAAAATAACAATTATCTAATTCTAAGACAAGTCAACTAGGAAGCTTTAACAAGTATGTTCCAATGGCGACTGCGCAACCTTTGCTCCATTCCCAACTTGTAGACTTGTTTCTCCCTTAACGAGTCTTCTGCTATTCCTTAGCATTTGTATATCATTACATATATGTGTGTCACACCTAGTATCCAATATCCAAGTATTTGAGAAAATAACATGATAATCAATAACGAAAATACCTGAAGAGAATAGAGCATCAGATGCCTTATTCTTCTTCATGGACTCAAGATAAATCTTGCAGTTTCTTCGCCAGTTTCTCATCTTGCCATAATGATAGCATGGACCTTTTTGTGCAGGTTCTACTATCTTAGCCTTTTTGATCTTCCCCTTAGCTTGATATTTTGGCTTCCTCTTAGAACCTTTCTTGGACGAGTCTGCTAACATTACAGTTTTCTATTCACCTTTAACAGAAGGCTCCATAGTCTTGAGAATATTTATTATCTCAGGGATGGTCGATTCTAAATTGTTCATCTGATAGCTCATCACAAATTGTGAATAACTTTTTGACAAACTATGTAGAATTAAGTCAATACTTAACTCATGATCCATCATAAAATCGAGTGATGCTAAACGCTCTATGTAACCTTTCATCTTTAATATATATTGTACTCCAGGTGAACCCTCCTGCATATTTGACCAAAAGAGAAGCTTGGAGACTTCAAACCTTTCGGATCTAGCTTGCTCATAAAACAACTCATAAAGATGATAGACAATGTAATAAGCATCCAATTTTCATGTTGTTTTTATAATTCAGGAGTCATAGTAGCTAGCATGATGCAACTAGTAAGTACAGAATCATCCTTATATTTCTGATGGGCCAACAATTGGTCCACAGTTGCATCGACATCAAGACTTGTGGGAAGAGGTTGTTCAAGGACATAAGCTAGCTTCTTAGCTTTGAGAACAATTCTCAAATATCGAAACCAGTCCAAGAAGTTCAGCCTAGTTAGTTTATTCGAGTCTAAAATTGAACGTAGATTAACAGAAATCATAATTAAATGATTAACCTAGAAATACAAAAATGAGAATGTATAAGAGACATAATTTTATTTATGTAAACAATTTATATGTAATAAAAGTCTGCTTATTTATCAAATTTAAATATCCTTATTTTGAATTCGGAAGATGGTAGGTTTTCTCTAAGTGGATTGATATCTACCATAGATAAGAGCAACCTTAACTTTGGCCAACAAGCCATTCTTAGCTATAGTGGTAGGTAATAAGTTTATCGATTGCATATCACTTATATGTAACTATTACATTATGCTAGCAACTAATTGATTTTCACATAAACATCGGGTTGTTAACACATTAACAAGTATACATCAAATGCATATCACCCAACTTCACCTCTATCCACATTGATCATGACTTTGGCACAACAAATCAACCCTTCAAGTTTAAAATCGACCCGTTAATCATGAGATTGCATCCCAACGGTTTGAACATATCTAATTTCAAGTTGAGCTTGACTTTGGCCAACAACTCAAATAAGAACTTAAACTCTGGTTCTTACCATATTAACGGAAGGTGTAGGTTTTAATATTGAGTAAGGAATTTATATCTCATCTACATCATGCAAAACTCTATCGACATGACATTACACGTATGACATAAATGATGACATGGTGTGTCGCACGCATGGCATAGTATGACACATCACACGCATGATATAATCTAATCACATCACATGCATGGAAAAAATACAATTATATGACATACAAATGACATGAAATGCATACCTAATTTTATAGTTATTATTATTTTATTTAGATATATAAAATATGTGTAAAGATTTGATTTCATAAATCATGATCCATTAATTACAGATTTTTATAAAATATATCTTTTAAAGATTTGATTTCATAAATCAAAAATCTTTCTGGATCCATCGGCTGATTGATCCAAAAGTGAACAGAGACAGAGAAAAATTTCTCCGTCTCTGGATCAATCAGCGGATCGATCCAACCTTATTCAATGGATCCGCTGATCAATCCATCCCTTCTCTATTCACAAAATTTCCTCCTAGATTGAATGGTGGATCAATTCAAGTGGAAATTTTGACGCGATTTCCAGCTAGATCAATCAGCTGATCGATCAAGACAGTCTTGATCGATCGGTTGATCGATTGAAATAGGTTCTGTTCTGTTTTCCAATTTTCTGATTTGGAAACAATTTCCAAATATGATTTTCCCTAATCATCCAAAAAATAAATAAGACTATAACTACAAATATTCGTAAACTATTTTATGATCATGTCGAAGCACGATCGGGCTCTGATACAACTGTTAGGATAAACCCGATGCGGTATGTGCTAAAACATATTTTGTAAACATGCACAGCGGAAGTCTAACATAAATAAATCTAATTTATTATAGCATACATATCACATACATGTAGGATACAATCGCACATACATGATCATAAAATAAAAATGAAACGAATAATCATTATTCTAGGTATACCTTACGGATGACCTATAACAAGAAGGGTATCAACCATAGTGATGTTATCAAACCTCATCTCTATTCGTATCCACACTGAGCTCCTCAAGACGACTCCATGAGTACAGGTCTCTCCTTCAGAAGTTACTAGCCACGAGCGAAGAAGAGAGATCAAGAGAAAGAAAAAGTAAAACAAGAAAGAGGCTCTTCTTCTTTGTGTTAGTCATGGTAACAAGAAGGAGCACCCTCTTGTTGTTGGCAGCGGGAGAAAGAGAGGGAAGAGGAGAGTTGGATTAAGGATTTCACAAAACCCTTATCAAGCCAACTAATGAATTGATATATGTATTCTCTCATAAGCATATCAATATATAACCTTCATTAATGAGTTGGATTAGAAAGTTCAAATCCAACTCATTATTCCTTAACCAAAAATTAACCCATTAACCCCTTAATTTAGTTCACAACTAAACCTAGTTGGTTCATAACTAATCCAAATAGGGTCTAACTCTTTCATAAGAGATGTGCCCTATTCGCACTTCCGATTTGAATTTTTTTTTCATATTTGTCTTATGTATGATTCAACCAAATATTTATCTCTTGATCTAAGAATCATATTCTTTAACTTGTTTTACGTCTTTTAGAGACTCATAGTACATGTGATCCAATAGGTTCCCAGTTTTTCTTGACTGCCCATAATTAACTACTTAATTATGGAATAATAATGAGTGACACCTAGTAGTATATCATAATCCCCAATTAGCTAGAAAATCATAGTTGATTTCAGAATTAATTCTGAACCCTTCAACAGTTACAGTGAGTCGTGTCACATTCCTTTCACTCATCTTATATCCACTTGGTTCAGGATATGATCTATATGTCAGTCCCTACTAGGCTGACTACATCACACCTAGCTCAAGTAATACTTACTCGTTATGTGGATTCAAATTACTTGTACATATGTATAAGAGTCTCGTATTCTTAACATGTGATGCTTTGGTCAAAGACTTTGAGTAATAATCCTAACGAGTGACCATAAGGTATATGTCTCCTCGCAAGAAGCGGTATATCCTCTGTAGGCTATTCAAACACCTTCGGGCACTTCAACTTATACCAAATCATCCCAAGTCCATACCTCAATGAGATGCTTGCTTAAGATGTCAAAGTATAAGTCTCCATGACTAAGATGACTTGTATACTTCAAGTTGAAGAAAAAGTGCACTCGAGTTACAATAAGAGCTTCATAGACATATCCATATATGTAGATAATCATATGAAGTCTTACAAAGAGTCACTCTGATGAACTAGTTAACATAACTATCATCTACGTTTAACCCTCGACATCCCAATGTCTCTAGCCAGTGAGAAAATAGTTGTTTGGCAAACCAAAGAATATATCTCATGCTAGTCTTATAGAATTGATGATGTCCGAATGCATCAATTCGACGACTAGGGAAAATCTAATACATTCATAATTACACATGTAGAGATAATCACAAGTTGTGATCTAATCACAAATTCTCTCATGCTATGAATTGTATTGCGGACATTCAGTAAATGAATTTAAGACCATCAAACATATAATATGCATTCAAATAATGAATCTATATTTATCAAATAAATAGTAAAATCATAAGGTGATTTCTTTATGACATCTCTCAAAATCTAACACTAACTAGGCAATGGTTTGTTTGGCCACTAAGCCACACATGTTAGTTTGATAATATTGGTTTGACCAGATTGTCCAATTGCTTAGCTTGCTGTCCAATTGCCTGCTTGTCCAAATTGCCCAACCTAATCGGTCATTTGCCCTCTTAGACTTGTCCAACTCGAGTAACTTACCCATTCCATCCAACTTTATAGAAGTGAGCATTCGATTAATTCAGTTCATAAATTAATTGAATTAACCAAAAGCTGATTTAATATTGGCTAACCAAATCGAATCAAAGTTTTACTAAAACTGAATTAGCTGAATCAAAATAAAATTTGATTATTTTGGTTAACACCGAATTAACTAAATTTATTTAAAAAATAATAAAAAGAATTTATACAAAATTAATACCAAATTAACCAAATGTTCACTGCTTTACCAATTCAATAGTTAATGCATTAAAGTGTGTGTGTATGCACACACGGTGGCAAAATGTGATAATGCTTGCTCCAAGTGTCCCTTATAGTCCGTCCCTATATTATATAAGAGAAGGTAAATCATAAATGACTAATAGGCTGAGTAGTGATTAGTGCATGAGAGAGAGCACATACACAAATACACATGGTGAACATCGAGCTAATTGTTTTTTAATTTAGTTTAAATATTATAACATAAACCTTAAAATATAAACCCTAAGTTCTTAAAATAAATAAATATTTACACATGGTGCTCATAAAGTGTGTATCATGAGGTGTGTAGGCTAAAATTGCTGTGTGACTTTGCACGCGCAACATATCAACTCTATTTTGTTTTAATGCTTTAGGCTAATAAAAAAAATACACACCCTAAATACTATACCTTAAACTTTAAATCATAAATTCAAAGCTTAAATATTATTCCCTAAAAAAAACTTTTTTAGCCTAAACCATAAATCCTAAACCCTAAACTTAAATCTTAAAAATAAAATTAAAAAAAGTATTTTTTTTACCTAAATATTATAACCTAAACTCTAAACCCTAAATTTAAAACTTCAAAAAAAAATTTTTAAAACAATAAAAAGATTAAAAAAACAAAAAAAATGAAGCTGATATGTTGTACACGCACAGTAGTGCACTGTGTGATGTATATATATATATATATATATATATATATATATATATATATATATTGCACTCTTACCTGAGCGATGATGGGCGACATCCAATGTAGATAATCTGATGAGACCAAAACTTTTTTTTTATTTCTCTCTCATCTGCATGCAATACTTTTTTCTCTTTTGCATACATGCAACTCTTTTCTCTTTCTTGCATGCAAGGTGTATAGGACTGATGTACGTGAGAGGGGGTGAATCACATGAATTTAAAACTTTTCTTTACAATTTTGAAATCAAGTACACAACAAAATTAAAATTAAATGAAGTAAGAAAACTAAAGCACACGTTCGGTTACTTGGTTCGGAGCGTTCGATGACTCACACTCCAAGATCCAGGTCCCTCAGACCTATCAATGGATAATCTACTAAATTCTCTACCGGTAAACTCCCGGTAGAGTAATTGAGTACAAGAAGAATAAATAATAGTGTAACACGCTACACTTCTTTTAAGCAAGTATAATAAAGTAAACAATAATAAATTTGTTACCAACATGAAAGATGGAGATCCGAGTGTGTTTATGTGTTGGTGTCAGTCTTCTGGTGTGGTATGAGTCTTCTCGAAGCAGCGCGTGAGAATGAAAGTCGGAGTGAATGATAATCTAAAGCTTCTGGTCAAATTCCTTTTTATAAGTCTTTTCCACTACCAGGACCATCCTTGGGTGCCTCCAACGAGGCCTATCCGATCTTGGAACTTCACTAACTTATCCATGTTTGGACGCCTAGACCCGGTCCGGGCGCCCTGCCACTAATGTGTCTATCCTCGTTGAAGCTCTATCTCTGAAAGTTTATCCATCTTCAAGCGCTCAGATCAGTCCAGGTGCCTGGACCCTGATGTGTACCGACTTATCAGAGTCTGCCACCTCAGCTCAGCTAGTCGCCTATTTGAGCCCTTTCTAGGCACCTTAACTAACTCCGAGTGTCCAGACCTCCAGGCACTTGGACTGTATTCGGGCGCTTGGAATCCTTTTTCAACCATCTAATTTCCTACATCATAAGATTAATACAACCAAGTATAACCTGTAAAACAAAGTTAACATAATATAAAATAGAATGATTATTAATTAGTTTTAGATTGATGAGCACATGAGAGAGAGAGAGAGAGAGAGAGAGAGAGGAGGCAAGGGTGGATCACATAATTTTTAAAATATTTCTTTTCTTTTGAAATCAAGTGCATAGTGGAAATGTAACTAAGTGTGAAAAAGGAAGTGAGATGAAAAAGGAAATCAAGTACTAACACAAGTTTGTTTTACTTGCTTCGAAGTCTTCGATGACTCCTACTCCAAGGCCTGCACTTGTTGAGTGCTTTCGTTGGGCAATCACTATAAGCTTGAAATAATTACATAAATTTAAGTACAATGCAAGAAAATTAAAGTAGACCGACAACAAAAAGAAGTAGGAGCTTGGTCGTTGGTTGTCAGAGCAGCCTTTCGATGTCATAGGAGTCTTCTTGGAGTAGTGCATGAGTACGAAAGTCGAAGCGAATGATGTTTTGAAGCTTCTGATTTTAGTCCTTTTTATAGGCCCTTTCTGGGTGCTCGGACCACCCCCGGCCGCCTCCAACGAGGCCCGAACTTCGCTGACTTATCCACCTTTGGGAGCTTGGACCACCCCCGGGCGCCTAGAGTGCTGACGCGGCTACACCTCGGCGAAACTCTATCTCTGAAAATTTATCCATCTCTAGGCGCTTGGACTAGTCCGAGCGCCTGGACTATAACGTGTGTTGACCAATCAGCGTACGCCAACTTATCTGCACGGGTGCCTGGGTTCAGGCCAATCCAGGCACCTGGACCTAGTTCGGGCGCCTAGACCCTTCCCAGCTGCTTGGAGACCCTTTTTCTAGCTAATTTACAGCTTTGATTTCCTGCAAATACGTTAATCCAAGAAATAAAAATTATCCTACAAAATAGAGTTAACACATTAAAAATACGATCAATTTATGGCTTAGATCTTGTCTTATCAAAACCAGGATCTAGTCATGCTCTTAGATTAGACTTCCAAAATGACTCTATGTTGGACTGGCCTATAGTCCCACTGGGACTCGCCCTCACTGAATCGGTCTTCTCTAGTAACTCACCTTCATTTACCATTTATAGTCATTTGACTTGCCTCTTGACCCACCAGGTCATCCTACCAGTTGTCAGGTCTGTAGACATAACTGGACTTTGGCTAGCTGTCAGGTCCCGTAGACCCAACTAGACTTTCTACCAGATATCCGATCACTCCTTGACCTATCTAGACTTTGTGCCAGTTATCAAGTCCTCAGACACTAGATCTATCAATTTTTACACACTTGGTAAAGAAGTTAGATAAATAGTAACACCTAACTTTAATCCATTTGTCATTCATCAAAACCTAAGTTTGACCATTGGTGCTGTAACGACCCGCCTTCTACTAACTAAGCTGTAAGGCTAATCGTCACATTATGCTGTGCTAACTATTCCCTGATCATCACAAAATTTAGATGCGGAAGCTGTACTAATTAAAATTTTGCTAAACTATTATCATTCCTTTATTCTATACATGCTAGGGGGTGTAATTAAAACTATTCATGATATATTTTACATCCCTCATGGTCAAGGAGCTGGGCTGAGGATTTCTGGCTGTTATCAGACCTCCCAATCGATCCACAGATCGATCGGAATGGTTGAATCGATCCAGTGATCGATTCAGCCGACTACTGTATGCGGGACTTGGGTTGGATCGATCCAGTGATCGATCCAGCACGCTACTATGCTCGGGGCGATATTCTGGATCGGTCGGCTGATCGATCCAGACTGGCCAATCGATTCAGTGATCGATCCCAGGGCCTTCTGTTCGCGACAGAATTCGCTGGATCGATCGGCTGATCGATCCAGAGGCCTACTGTTCACGAAACAAGTTGCCCAGTTGATCCTTCGATCGATTGGAAACTCTCGAATCGATCAGCTGATCGATCCAAGTTTCTGATTTCATGTCAAAGGTCTGATTTCAGCACTTGTTCGTGCCAAAGTTACTTATAACCATTCTAAATCAAATACAAAACATTCTAACATCATAAAATAGTGTTCTAACATGATAGAATGCATGATTAACTAGTTCATAACATTTAACTTACTAAGGTGCAAAATAACCAAAATGCTAAAAGGTTCTAATGCTTAAAACAAGCTTGCTAAAATTCCCTAAGATCTCTATTCCAAGTTCCATCCACACACATCTCCATCGCATTGCCCTCCAGCCTCCGCTAGTCCATCTTTCCTTTACCTTTATCTGCAGTATAAGGAAAAGAAAGTATCTGTAAGCTTTCGCTTAGTAAGAAACCATCTACCTCACTAAAACATGCAATCGATGCAAATCATGCTTTGAAAACATGCTATTTAAAACATGTACTGATTGAACTAAAACATGGCATGCTATCATACAATACATAGCAATCAAAATCTAGTCATGGCATACTATCATCTAAAGCATGTGTAACATGAACTGAACATAGGGCTATCATACATAATCATAAGAGTGAGCTGAGCTGAAGCATGAACTGAGCTAAACTAAACTAAGCTAGTACTGAATTTAAACTGTATACACAACTGATTTGTGAGAGTTTAAAAAAAAACTATACATATAATAGATGGAAATATATATCATGTTGCTAATGGGCCCGACAACTGTACGTGCTATGCGCGCATCCCTAACTAGACCCGGGTTTGCAAGTCCCGAATTTAGTAGGGTTTACTAGGTTATCTGAACCTAGGGACGACTGTGGGAGCCCAACCCAAAGGATATCTAATCCAGTACAATGCCACTGAAAAGTAAAATACTGAATATAAGCTAATACATCCTTGTCTTGCTTTTGCTAGGTTGTCTAAACCCAGAACTAGGTTATCTAAACCTAGAGGCGACTGTGGGAGCCCACCCATTGGACATCTAGTCCTGTAAAAGCTAGAGTAAGACTAAATAAGCTATAAAATACTTCTATTGCATTTATCTAAGTTACTAAAATGCCTAAGTTGCATTTTTCTGTGCTAAACATTTAATCGAACACTTGGTATGCGCTGATTTGCATCCTTTGTGTCGATAATCTACATATTACTAAACTAAGACATGGAATTCACACGAAAGCTACTTATACTGCAGGTGAGGGGTTTCTTACCTCCTGTTCGGATTTTCTTACGATTCTAATCGCTAGATTTCCGGAGGAGATGATCCTTTCGATGATCTTCTCGCGTCTATGCGTTCCTCTCGCGGAGGGAAGCGTCCTCGTGTCGAAGTCGTCGCCGGAAAGTGCCCTTGGGCGGAACCCTAGCCTTCCTTGTGGTTGGCGCCGAGAGAAGAAGAGGAGAGGGAGAGGGCGGCGGTGAGGGTTTGAGGAGAGGAAAAACTTACGATCCAAATAACCCTTCACTTAATTATTTCCTATTTATATTAAGTGATAATTTCCGGCCCAACTTGAATATAAATTTAATTGTCTCCCTTTCCTTTCAGCACGGCCCTGCTGGGTTCACTTGGTTACCATGGTTCACCATAAGTCATAGGACCCAATAGATCTCGGGTTCAATTCCCGCTTAAGCTATTTTCATTTTCTATTTATTTTTGTTACTTCCGCTACTCTAAAAATTCCATAAAAATATTCTAAAATTCCAGAAAAATCATAGAATATTTCTAAAAATAGTTTTGAGAATTTTCGGGCATTATAGGTGCTAATTGCATCAATAATTAGATCCTATCTTACCAAGATCGGGATCTAGTAATTGTTGGTACGGGAAACATTCGATGATCAAACCTTTGTTTTTGATAATGGCAAAAGGGATTCAAAGTTAAGTTTAATTTTTATCTAATGGGCTTGAATGAGCTTTTTCAGGAAAGTCTTAACTGCGGTTAGGTAGGTGGAAAACCCTAGGGAGTGGTACCCTAGGTCCTAGAGGGTGGTAACCCTAAGTCCTAGGGGGTGGTAACCCCAGGTGGAGAAAAATCCTAGGGGGTGGTAACCCTAAGCGAAAAGTCAAGTCAGTCTGGAGGACCGGACTGGCATCAGATATACTCTCTTGAGTGGCGTAGGTGAGGATGCGTTCTCCAGAAGAGGGAACAGTAGGCGTCGGTTCGACCTAGGGTTTTCGGTTGGAAATCCGAAGTCAGAACCAGACAATTCGGTGACTGCCAAATACTTTGTTATGTATATTATGTACTAACTTTGTGCTACAGGATATTTTTGAGACTAACATATTTTGCAGGGACTAAAACACAAAGTTTGCCTCAGATGAACAGTACCTAAGGCGCCCTCCATGGAGCTTGGAGGTGCCTCGGGTGCAAAGGTGGGTTGGCTGCGCAACGGGCTTGGAGGCGCCCTCGAGGACAGCTAAGGTGCCCTGGATGCTGGCTTGAAGGCGCCTCAATGGTTGATGGAGGCGCCTCCAGGCAGATAAGAGGCAACGACGCGAAGGCTTATCTCAGCGCAGTAAGCGGGATAGATTTTGGCGTTTGAGGTGCCTCCATAAGGCATTGGAGGCGCCCTCAATGGCCAATAAAAGCACATCTCGACCAGTAGCTAGATACATCTTCTTCCAAGCGATCTTTCTGCAACCAGCTGCTAACGAGAAGTTCCGACGAAACTACAACTTGACGTCGATGACCCGGAGCTTAGAATTTGCCATCTCTCTTATCGTTGGTATATTTAATTACTGTATTTACTTGTACTTTAAATTGTAACACTTTAATGATATTATAGTTGTTGCCCACCGAAAGCGATCAATGATCGCGGGCCTTGAAGTAGGAGTCGCCCAAGGCTCCAAACCAAGTAAATCTTAGTGTCCTTGTCTTCTATGTGATTGTTTCTTTTATTATTTCTGCTGTGCTTAATTCTCGATCGTTTTACGAATCCAAAACGCATGAAAGCCACGAGCGCTATTTGTAACGACCCAAATCTTTCCCATTTCAAGTTCTAAAAGTCCATAAAAATATTTGGAAATGCTTTTAAAATATTCTAGAGATTTTTAGGGATTTTTAGAGTATTTTTACATAATTTTTGGAGGTCGTTTAGTAGGTTTACAAAAAAGAAAGAAGTTTTGACAAAAACCGTTGAAGGTGAGACTCGAACCCAAGACCTTCGGCCAAACCCGACCTAACCGGACGTAGCCAACCAACTGGGCTACGCGTGGTTTGTTAATAAGTATGAAGCGGGATATATATAAGTTATAGTAAAGGGCAAAGTTAGACCTAGGTTATAAAAGGGACAAGTTAAGAGGAGAAAGGATTATTCCCGTGACCTAATCTCGTGATTCCTTTCTCTCTCGCGGCGTCGACTTCCTCTCGGGCAAAAACGCAGCCGCAGCTCGGGCTTCGCCTCCGGCGGTCGGACAAGGACACTTCCGTGAGATCTTCTTGGACCCGAGCTTCTCTCGTCGAAGGGAGCACGCGGAAACAAAAAGGAACGCCGAGATTTGAAGCTAGCCGAAACCCTAGAATCCTCTTCTCCGGTTGTAAGTCTAAGAAAGCAAGTAAGTACTACTCACCTGCGGTAGGAGTTGCTCCGAATCTTTGGATTTCGTTTCCTTGTTTTCGGATTTGTAGTTCCCCTTGATGTGAATCTGCCGTGAGTTCCCTGGTTGGATGAATTCGGCGGTGAACCTTGGATAAGTGGCTTTCCTTGTTTCCGAATCATGCTTTGAAAGTGATTAAATTTAGGGGTTTAGGATGACTGCCGTGGGTTTCAAAGAAGGTTTAATAAATTGTTTAGTGTGATTGAGCATGTAGAATTATGTTAAGCCAAATCTATGCTTGTTAGGGATTCAGTTCTGTTTGAAATCTGAGATAAATGAATAAATTGTTTAGGGTTAACATGTGGTTTTGGTTTCTATTAGTTGATCATTCTATTGCAAACAGATGAACAGATTTCTTTATCAGATAGAAGTTGATAGCAGCAGTAGCTTTTCTTGTTGCTTTACTTCGTTGGAAAGGAATCAACATGTGTAGATCTAGTGATGCATGCTTTGGTACACCACGTGTAGAAATTGTTAGCAGCAGTAGTTTTTATCGCCTTATGCTGTGAATATGTTGCAAGGGGTTTTAGTTCAGCAGGTTTTCTTTTTAGTTTGAAGCATGCGGTTAGTTTTTCTTGCTACTCAAAGGGCAAGAACAACCCTTAATTTAGTTAGAATGGTTTAAGCATTTTATTGAGCTTAAGTGCAAATTTTTAGTAGTTTTATGTGCAGATTTTTATTAGTCATGTATGCTGATTTTTGGGTTCTCTTGCTTCAAAATGTACATGAACAGATTTTAGCATCTATATATTCACACATAGCATTTAGTTTGGACCTTCCTTGCTGTAATAAGCAGCTATAAGCAAGAAAAAGATAAAGGTCTAGTTAAAAGGAGTTAACCAGTAAATCATTTAAAGTAAGAGGCTAGTACCCGACTTCCAAGGTTGTCGTTAAATAAATCTAGGTGACCAATTCCAAGGTCTTGGCCCTGGTAAGACCAAGGTCTTTACCTCATAGGACTAGAGGCTCGCTACCTCAGTCACTATTAGAGAGCGCGTAAAACAAAGATGGTACTAAGCCTGGGCCCAAAAGAAGAAGAAGAAGAAGAAAAGAAAAAGAAAAGAAGAAGAAAGTAAAAGAGAAATTAAAAGATTAATTTCTGGTATAAAGATATAAGAAAAATGAAATAAGTGTTATGCTTAGAATCGATAGAAGCTAGTTTCTTTATTCTGAGCCTACAGTAGTAGTTTCATTATTTTCCTATCAGTTAGTGAGCATGTTTAGTATTCAGTTTTATTTCTGTATACCATGAGTACATGCAGCTTTGCTTCAGCATTTCAGTTTCCGTATTATTGCATTACTTTTATGCACTTCGAAGTTTTTGTGAGATAGATTAGTAATTACTAAGCGTTTTCGCTTATAGTTTTGTTTCTTTCCTCCTACTGCAGATAAAGGAAAAGCTAAGATATGAGGGGAGACGACAGGGTGGTGGTGGTGATGAAGGTGTGTGGTGACTGGACTATGGAGAGATCCAAAGAGTGCTACCAAACCTGCAGGACCTATTTGATTAGAGTTTATGCTTTAGTTCTTTTCTTTAACACTATTATGAAGTTTGTGAGATTGTAGTTGAATTTATTTCCGCATATGCATTTAGTTACTTTAATTATTTGTGGAGTGATATAGTTGGTTATTTTTACTGTTATTTTTATAACTGTGTGGTTATGAAAAATGAGTTCCAGCCGCCTGTGGTTGCGTATATATCTTATGTACTATGGATTTGGTCACCGGTACAGGGGAGACTCTGTCGAAATTTTCGGTAGGAATTCCTCTGAACCGTGATAAATCTAAGTACTTACTAATACTAGCGTCAGTGGCACTAGTAAGTAGAGTAGTAGTTAGGTAACGGTCGCCCTTAGAGAATAGTAGTAAGAAGGGTGGGTTGTTACAGTTGGTATCAGAGCAGTGTTCCATTCCCCAGCATCACACACATATCAGCATCATCCTCGCCGTCTCCAAGTAAGAAAGTATTTAAATCCTTTCTTTATTCTGCTTTTCTTATTATTAACTGCAGTATAGAGTACTTATTTTTTTTTAAGTGCTTAAGTAAGATAAAAGATTTAGTTTCCCTTTTCTTTATTCGTATTTATGTATGATTAGAAGGGTTAAAGTAAGATATCAAGCCTTTACCTTGCATAATTAGATGGCAAGAAGAGGACACCCCTGTACTGAGGAACCAGCTCAGGAGAACGAAGTGCCCAGAGCAACTGAGCCCAATCTCTTTGAAGTTGTTGCTCAACTCTAGAAACAGGTAGCAAAGCAGCAGCAAGTGATTGTCAATCTGATGGCAAATCAGCAACTAGTTCCTCCCACTCCTCCAACAGTAACTGTGGAGACTCCAGGGGTAACCGAGGTTCCAGCAGCTACCCTAGGAGTCGTCACAGCACCTCAGAGACAAGAAGCTTACCTCATACAGTGGCTGAAACTGAAACCGGAGAGCTTCTCAGGCACTACTGAGCCCTGGGATGCCCAGGCTTGGTTCAAAACACTAGAGAGCACAATGGATCTTCTTGACTGGCCAGAAGTCGAGAAGGTCAAGTGCGCCTCTTTCTGCCTGTCAGGAGATGCTCGTATGTGGTGGGAGAGGATAAAGACCAAGGGAGCAGACAATCAGATGAGCTGGGCTGATTTCCAATCAGAGTTTTATGAAGAGTACTTCCACCTACAGATCACCAACAAGCACTATGAAGAATTTATAGAGTTCAAGCAAGGTGACCTAACAGTGGAAGAAGCAGTCAAGAAGTTCAACAGACTAGCTCGTCTCTGCCCAGAGCTAGTAAGTACAGAGAAGGAGAGAGTCAGACTGTTGCTCAGAATGCTGAGACCACATATAGCACTGAATGTGAGTAGTGGAGCTCACCGGCCCTAGACTGGTGAAGAGTTGATCAGTAGAGCATTAATTGCTGAGCACTACCTGAATGACATCAAAGTGCAACGAGCGCAGCACAAGCCAGTGAAGATAAAGAGCAAGACAGTAGGGAGCCAGAAATCCCAGTCAAGTAAACAAAATTGGAAAGGCAAGGGCGGCAAAAGAAAGCAGTGGAACTCAGGAAGTAACCAGAAGGGAGGATCAACAAACAAGCAGACCAAGTTCCCTCTCTGTCCCAAATGTGGGAGAATGCATCCAGGAGCCTGTCTTTTAGGTAAGACTGGATGTTACTCCTGTGGTCAGGAAGGACACATGGCTAAGGAATGCCCTAATAAATTCAAAGCACCTCAGCCACAGCCATTGCACAATGGAGGCCAGCCTGCACAGTTGCACCACATGGAAGCAGCATTGGAGGGACTCTATATCAGTCAAGGAAGGTTAGAAGCTCCACCAGTTCCCGCCTTTGATGGTGCCAGAGTATTCTCCCTCACCAAAGAAGAAGCTGCTAGTGCCTCCACGGTCGTAACAGGTCAAGTAGTTATTTTCCAGCACATAGCTACTGTACTATTTGACACTAGGGCGACCCATTCTTTTGTATTGACACCTTTTGCCAGTAGTTTACAGGTGCCTATAGAGAGTACGAACTCCAAGTTCCTGACGACCCTACCTTCTGGGGAAGTCATAGAATCCAATCAGTGGCTCCGAGCCGTACTAATCAGAATTGCAGACCGAGAGCTATATGTAAATCTGATAGTTCTCGCCATGCAGGATTTCAATATCATTTTTGGTATGGATTTCCTCAGCAAGTACAGTGCTTCGGTGGACTGCCGCAGAAGGAAGGTGATTTTTAGTCCAGAAGGTGAACCAACTTTTGAGTTCACAGGAGTGCCAAGGAAGAAGACCCAGAAACTTCTCTCATCTCTAGCAGCTCACCAGATGTTAGCTAAAGGGTGTGCAGGTTTTCTTGCATACATAGTAAAGGCAGAAGAGCAGAAGGGACTCAAGCAGGAGGAGGTCCGGGTAGTATGCGAGTATCCAGAAGTATTTCCATAAGAGCTACCTGGATTACCTCCCAACAGAGAGGTGGAATTTGAGATTGAATTAGTTCCTGGAACCGGTCCAATTTCAAAAGCTCCGTATCGCATGTCTCCAGCAGAGCTGAAAGAGTTACAAGAGCAACTACAGGAGTTACTTGACAAAGGCTTCATTCGCCCTAGTCACTCACCTTGGGGAGCTCCTGAGTTGTTGGTCAAGAAGAAAGATGGATCAATGCGGATGTGCATAGACTACAGAGCTTTGAATCAAGTGACAATCAAGAACAAGTACCCCCTTCCCAGGATCGATGACTTATTTGATCGGTTAAGAGGAGCAACAGTGTTCTCAAAGATAGACCTGCACTCTGGGTACCATCAGCTGAAGGTGAAAGAAAGAGATATACCCAGAACGACATTCAGAACCAGATATGGACACTACGAGTTTGTAGTTATGCCTTTTGGAGTGATCAATACACCTGCGGTCTTCATGGACTTAATGAACAGAGTGTTTAGAGAATATCTTGACAAATTTGTCATTGTATTCATCGACGACATTCTGGTCTATTCAAGGACCCCAGAGGAGCATGACACGCACTTGAGGATGGTACTGCAGACCCTTCAGCAAAAGCAGCTTTATGCTAAATTCTCAAAGTGCGAGTTCTGGTTAAATCAGGTGGCGTTTTTAGGTCACATTATTTCTAAAGAAGGTATTCAAGTGGATCCAGCCAAAGTGGAAGTGGTCAACAACTGGAGTAGACCCAAGAACGTCAGAGAGATCAGAAGCTTCCTTGGTTTAGCTGGGTACTACAGGAAGTTGGTGGAGGACTTTTCCAGGATAGCCTCTCCACTAATAGCCCTCACCAGAAAGAACAAGAGATTCGAATGGTCAGATAAATGTGAGCAGAGTTTCCAAGAGCTAAAGAAGAGATTGATCAGTGCTCCCATTCTGACTATTCCACAGAGCGACAAGAGTTTTGACATCTACAGTGATGCTTCCAAGATGGGCTTAGGAGCTGTCCTCATGCAAGAAGGAAAAGTCATAGCTTATGCTTCCAAACAACTCAAAGATTATGAGAAGAACTACCCTACTCATGATCTTGAGCTGGCAGCTGTGGTTTTTGCACTTAAACTCTGGCGACATTATTTGTATAGAGTTCAGTGTAGAATCTTCACAGATCATCAGAGTCTTAAGTACTTCTTCACTCAGAAGGACTTAAACATGAGACAGCGCAGGTGGCTGGAGTTGGTCAAAGATTACGACTGTGAAATCCTCTACCACCTAGGCAAAGCTATCAAAGTGGCAGATGCACTCAGCAGAAAATCCAGTGCATCCCTGATGTCTTTGTCAGCATTAGCTCTGCCACTACAGAAGGAGTTGTCGGATTTTGGACTTGAAATTATTGAAGGGCAACTCTCTGCATTAACCTTAGAGTCTATATTGCTTGTGGAGATACAGAGAAAGCAAAGTGAAGATCCGGACACCCAGAAGATCAAGTAGGGGATACAAAAAGAAGACAACTCAGAGTTTAGAGTAACAGATAACGGGATTATTTATCAGGGGAGTCGCATTTGCGTGCCCAATGATGAGGAACTGAGGAAGAAAATCTTAGAGGAATCTCACAGTACACTATATTCCATGCATCCTGGTTCTTCCAAGATGTACCAAGATGTGAAATAGAGGTTTTGGTGGTCAGGACTCAAAAGAGATGTAGCTAAGTATGTCAGTACCTGCTTGACATGCCGAGAGTCAAAGCAGAACACCAGAGACCAGGAGGAGTTCTTCAACCTCTTCCAATACCAGAATGGAAATGGGAAGACATATCCATGGACTTCATAACAGGTCTTCCAAGAACCACCAATGGATATGATGCGATATGGGTAATAGTAGACCGATTGACCAAGTCTGTTCACTTCCTAGTCATCAAGGTGTCCCACTCCATAGAACAGTTGGCCCAGCTATATGTTAAACAGGTAGTCAGACTTCATGGAGTTCCTAAATCTATCGTTTCTGATAGAGATGGGCGCTTCACCTCACACTTTTGGGAGTGCGTTCAGAATGCACTAGGCACCAAACTCAAGTTCAGCACAGCTTTCCATCCACAGACTGATGGACAGACAGAGCGAGTGAATCAGATTTTAGAAGATATGCTCAGAGCTTATGCGCTAGATTTCAAAGGAAGTTGGTGCAAGTATTTGTGCTTAGCTGAATTCGCTTACAACAATAGCTATCAGTCCACCATCAAGATGGCACCTTATGAAGCACTATATGGCAGGAAATGCAGATCACCCATATGCTGGCAAGAAGCAGGAGAGAGAAAAGAGATGGAAGCAGAGTTGGGCATTCAGACAGAGGTGATAGACGAGACTACTCAAGCAATCCAGATAATCAGATAGAGAATTGAGATTGCCCAGAGCAGACAGAAGAGTTATGCTGACACACGCCGTAGGCCATTGGAATTCCAAGTAGGAGATTCGGTTTTTCTCAAGGTCGCTCCTATGAAGGGAGTGATGAGATTTGGCAAGAAGGGCAAATTAAGTCCTCGCTACGTAGGACCTTGCCTGATCATAGAGAGGATTGGGAAAGTAGCTTACAGACTGGACTTACCACCGGACATGTCAGCAATACACAATGTATTTCATGTCTCCATGCTAAAGAAGTGTCTCCGTGACTTGAGCCAAGTGATTCAGCCTCAGGCAGTGCAGATCCAAGAGGATCTTAGTTATGAGAGCAGACCTACACAGATAGTGGACAGAGCAGTTAAGAGACTGAGAAACAAAGAAGTACCACTAGTGAAGGTCATCTGGCAGAACCAGAAGCACGAGGAAGTCACTTGGGAGCGGGAGGACAGCATGAGACAAAAGTATCCAGACCTATTCTAAGTTCGAGGACGAACTTTTTATAAGGTATAGGGGATTGTAACGACCCAAATCTTTCCCATTTCAAATTCTAAAAGTCCATAAAAATATTTGGAAATGCTTTTAAAATATTCTAGAGATTTTTAGGAATTTTTAGAGTATTTTTACGTAATTTTTGGAGGTCGTTTAGTAGGTTTACAAAAAAGAAAGAAGTTTTGACAAAAACCGTTGAAGGTGAGACTCGAACCCAAGACCTCCGGCCGAACCCGACCTAACCGGGCGCAGCCAACCAACTGGGCTACGCGTGGTTTGTTAATAAGTATGAAGCGGGATATATATAAGTTATAGTAAAGGGCAAAGTTAGACCTAGGTTATAAAAGGGACAAGTTAAGAGGAGAAAGGATTATTCCCGTGACCTAATCTCGCGATTCCTTTCTCTCTCGCGGCGTCGACTTCCTCTCGGGCAAAAACGCAGCCGCAGCTCGGGCTTCGCCTCCGGCGGTCGGACAAGGACACTTCCGTGAGATCTTCTTGGACCCGAGCTTCTCTCGTCGAAGGGAGCACGCGGAAACAAAAAGGAACGTCGAGATTTGAAGCTAGCCGAAACCCTAGAATCCTCTTCTCCGGTTGTAAGTCCAAGAAAGCAAGTAAGTACTCCTCACCTGCGGTAGGAGTTGCTCCGAATCTTTGGATTTCGTTTCCTTGTTTTCGGATTTGTAGTTCCCCTTGATGTGAATCTGCCGTGAGTTCCCTGGTTGGATGAATTCGGCGGTGAACCTTGGATAAGTGGCTTTCCTTGTTTCCGAATCATGCTTTGAAAGTGATTGAATTTAGGGGTTTAGGATGACTGCCGTGGGTTTCAAAGAAGGTTTAATAAATTGTTTAGTGTGATTGAGCATGTAGAATTGTGTTAAGCCAAATCTATGCTTGTTAGGGATTCAGTTCTGTTTGAAATCTGAGATAAATGAATAAATTGTTTAGGGTTAACATGTGGTTTTGGTTTCTATTAGTTGATCATTCTATTGCAAACAGATGAACAGATTTCTTTATCAGATAGAAGTTGATAGCAGCAGTAGCTTTTCTTGTTGCTTTACTTCGTTGGAAAGGAATCAACATGTGTAGATCTAGTGATGCATGCTTTGGTACACCACGTGTAGAAATTGTTAGCAGCAGTAGTTTTTATCGCCTTATGCTGTGAATATGTTGCAAGGGGTTTTAGTTCAGCAGGTTTTCTTTTTAGTTTGAAGCATGCGGTTAGTTTTTCTTGCTACTCAAAGGGCAAGAACAACCCTTAATTTAGTTAGAATGGTTTAAGCATTTTATTGAGCTTAAGTGCAAATTTTTAGTAGTTTTATGTGCAGATTTTTATTAGTCATGTATGCTGATTTTTGGGTTCTCTTGCTTCAAAATGTACATGAACAGATTTTAGCATCTATATATTCACACATAGCATTTAGTTTGGACCTTCCTTGCTGTAATAAGCAGCTATAAGCAAGAAAAAGATAAAGGTCTAGTTAAAAGGAGTTAACCAGTAAATCATTTAAAGTAAGAGGCTAGTACCCGACTTCCAAGGTTGTCGTTAAATAAATCTAGGTGACCAATTCCAAGGTCTTGGCCCTGGTAAGACCAAGGTCTTTACCTCATAGGACTAGAGGCTCGCTACCTCAGTCACTATTAGAGAGCGCGTAAAACAAAGATGGTACTAAGCCTGGGCCCAAAAGAAGAAGAAGAAGAAGAAAAGAAAAAGAAAAGAAGAAGAAAGTAAAAGAGAAATTAAAAGATTAATTTCTGGTATAAAGATATAAGAAAAATGAAATAAGTGTTATGCTTAGAATCGATAGAAGCTAGTTTCTTTATTCTGAGCCTACAGTAGTAGTTTCATTATTTTCCTATCAGTTAGTGAGCATGTTTAGTATTCAGTTTTATTTCTGTATACCATGAGTACATGCAGCTTTGCTTCAGCATTTCAGTTTCCGTATTATTGCATTACTTTTATGCACTTCGAAGTTTTTGTGAGATAGATTAGTAATTACTAAGCGTTTTCGCTTATAGTTTTGTTTTCTTTCCTCCTACTGCAGATAAAGGAAAAGCTAAGATATGAGGGGAGACGACAGGGTGGTGGTGGTGATGAAGGTGTGTGGTGACTGGACTATGGAGAGATCCAAAGAGTGCTACCAAACCTGCAGGACCTATTTGATTAGAGTTTATGCTTTAGTTCTTTTCTTTAACACTATTATGAAGTTTGTGAGATTGTAGTTGAATTTATTTCCGCATATGCATTTAGTTACTTTAATTATTTGTGGAGTGATATAGTTGGTTATTTTTACTGTTATTTTTATAACTGTGTGGTTATGAAAAATGAGTTCCAGCCGCCTGTGGCTGCGTATATATCTTATGTACTATGGATTTGGTCACCGGTACAGGGGAGACTCTGTCGAAATTTTCGGTAGGAATTCCTCTGAACCGTGATAAATCTAAGTACTTACTAATACTAGCGTCAGTGGCACTAGTAAGTAGAGTAGTAGTTAGGTAACGGTCGCCCTTAGAGAATAGTAGTAAGAAGGGTGGGTTGTTACACTATTCACCCCCCTAGTGCGGTCTCGATCCAACAATAATGGTCTCAGGTTAGACTTCCAAAATATCTCTAAGCTGGACCAACACCTATAGTCCCTATGAGACTCGTTCTCACTGGATCACTTTTCTCCAGTGACTTACCTTTACTTATTATTTACAGTCACTTGACTTGTATCTTGACCCACCGGGTCTTCCTGCCAGTTGTCAGGTTCGTAGACCCAACTATACTTCAACTAGCTGTCAAGTCTCATAGACCTATCTAGACTTCCTGCTATATATCAGGTCACACATTGATCTATTTGGACTTCGTGCCAATTATCAGCTCCTTAGACCTAACTGAGCTTCAGCCTGGTATTAGGTCCTCTAGACCCATCAATTCCTACTATCATGCCCCGAATGTATGTCTTCCCTACAAACGGACAACATCTTCCCCCTTATGACAACATTTGAAACTTAGATATATTGCCACAAGGCTATACAAGTATAATAACTATAGCTCACACAGTTGGAAACAAATAAACACAGCGGAAGATAATAATAATACATAGCCTACACGACTGGTACAAATACAACCACGCAAGATAAACTTACTAGACTGTGAGCTAGCCTAACTTAACACAACAAATATCACAATCAAATATAAATACAGCATAAGACTAAAATCTAGAAACAAAACTAAATCTAAATACAAAGAAACAAAACATAACGTGGAAATTACGATCTCGAGTGTGATGTGGGATTGGCAGCCAGGACCTCTGAGTGACATGACATATCCTCTACTTACTAACCTAGAAATAAAGAGAAAGTAAGGGGTAGTGAGTATAGAATACTCAGTAGGTATAAGACAAATAGTGCATGATCAATATAATGTAAGGAGATCAAAGGATCCAGTCTCAGGTAAAATACTTACTATAAAAGTAAGAGCACCAAAATAATCATCTGCTAACCAAAAGCATGACTAACAATGTAACACTCCACTAACCTACTTAACCAGGTATAACTAATAAATCAAAACTATATATAGTACCTGCATGAACAAATACATGATTGATATATAGCAAACATATAATAAGTAATGACTACGGGAGAAACGCTTTACCATAGATGGTCTCATGGGTGGCTAAGGTAAGCAAATAGCCATTGTCTACGGGCAAACTCGCTACCATGTAAAATATTGTGGGCAGACAGGGTGTATACATAGCTATCTAGCTACAGATTGCACATGAACTCGCTATCACGAATGTCTCATGAGCAGTCTATGTATCATGATCGTTGACGACTCTCTTAACCACGAATGAAAGATAATGATTGAGAGGATATACTAACAGTCACTGACGACTCTCTCAATCACGAATGGGAGACAATGGTCGATAGGATATAACAACATAATGATAAGTAGAAAGTGAATAATCACATCCAATATAACACTCTATAATCATACTTCGATCTAACCTCACTAGCGTATATGCATGAGTCTAAATAACAAACAAAGGTCTAGTAGAATACTTGATATTCTACATTACGGTATGATCTTACTAATGTATAGATCTGAGCCTAAATAACAAACAAGGTCCAATAGGATACTCGATATCCTATACTACGGTATGATCTTACTAATGTATAAGTCTGAGCCTAAATACCAAACAAGAGTATAGTGGGATACTCAGTATCTAGCTACTATTTACATGTGATAGCTCAATACCACTATTTGGTCTAATGTACAATTCAAATACATAAAAATGCAATAAGTAGCAAGTCTAACAACATGCATCTAAGTACAATAGTAACAATTTAAATCAAGAGAATCCTAATCACCTAGTTATAATATCTCAACTAACTCTATGATATCATCATCAATACCCTAAAATAACGAAGTCATAATCAAGCAGTCCCAGATGGCAGTTCGAAACAAATAACATAGTAGAATACTCTACTACTTGCTATAGTATAATATCTAACGCTTATAGGCACGAGCCTAAGCATATAACCATATAGTAGTACGGTATAAATGCCAGAGCATATGATCACAACTACACTATGGTCTGATAATATCCTACATGTATAATCAACCCAAATAGGAATAACAAGTTAGACTGCATAGATATCAAAATAGATCAAAATACAAGATCAAGCAATAAAGGTCAAACTTAAGAAGTAACATAAAGTAGATATCAAGATAAAAATAGCTTCTACACAAGCAATGCAAATAACAGAATCATGCACTAAGGTCAAAAAAAATTTAAAAAGTCAAGTAGGAACTACCCACCTCTATTGTAGATCATTCTAACAGTCTTCCTGTCAAGTTTGCCTCGAACTTGAATCCTATAAGTATAGGATATGAAGTAAAACCAAGAACTAGTTTAATCTAACAACAAAGTCAAATCGACTTATCAGCCTATTGATTTATTCATATATTACTCCTTTAAATACCTCTTAGTCAATTACCAATTCCATAAGTCATTAGTAAATCACCTAATTAACCAATGAATTAAATCAACCAATTAACACTACAATTAATTAGTTAGTAAAATAACTACCTAATCAATCTATTAATTAAATCAAACTATTTAAGCAAAGTGTTAATTTGATCCGATAACTAATCATTCCAATTTCTCAACTTATACCAATTCAATTTAAAACCATTGATTAATTATTAAGCGGCCATTTAATTCATCAGCTAATTAGTCAATCATTAATCATCTACAGTAAACTCCAGTAAATCAATTAAACTTATTTGCTCTAAGTTTGATTCCATAATAACTTAATCATTCACTAATCCAATTAACAATTCCATTAATTCACAATTTAGACTAATAACTTGAATTAATAATCTAATTAGCAATTATCAACTTAAATAATGAATTAGTAAACCCACCCATCACAATTAGATCAATCAAACAACTTTAATTAATCTCATGAATCAATCAAGGATGAATCAATGTCCTTGATTTGATCCCACAGGTCATCCGAGTTGGTATGTGGTGGGATGCTTGCCACATGAGGTCGTGGGGTCGAAACTCAGGGTAGTCGGGGTGTAAATCCCCGGTCCCTGTGCAACTCAACCCACCTGCCACTTGCTCGCTCAGGATGCTGTGATCAATGGCGGAGCCAAGCATTGGCTTACTCGGGCTATAGCCCGGGCGGTCCAGTTGGTGATTGGCTGATTTTACTTCTTCACCTCTTGTATTTTGGATTTTCAAAGAAAGAAAAAGGACTTTTAGCCCAGATGATAAGTTTAGCCTAGGTGGACTATGACTCTCGGCTCCGTCAGTGGCTGCGATTTACCTCTCTCGTGATGGTCTTGGGTCAGGTGCAGCGGGGCGCTGGGGGCAAGCGATTTCACCTTGCCACTTGATTTGTTATTGCCTTCTTCTTCTTCCCGACAACAGCAGTGTTATGGGATGCAGCAGCGACTATGGGCCAACACTAGTGGCTCTCATTTAACAGAGCAATAGCTGACAGGGCCAAAACAACAGCATCGTGGCTGATAGTAGGAACTACTAGGCTAGCCCTGGTAGTCTCGGAGTTGGTTGCGGTTGTGGGTTGGCAGCAATGGCCATAGTAATCACGTTTGACCATGTTGACCAGACAAAAGGGGAGGCAGAGGTTGCAACATCACAGCGCCAGCCTCATGCGAAGGGGGCAACAATGGCTGGTTGGACCGGGAGATGGCAGCGGCAGTGAAGAGCCTTGGCGTGAGACGAGATATATGGCTGGTTGGATCGGGGGGTGACCACGGCAGTGAAGAGCCTCGGCATGAGACGAGATGGAGGGCTGGCCCCTGGTAGCTGCGACGCTAGCTACTGCTAGGGGCTGCATCGGTGACGAGCGGCACGACAACGTCTGGGTTGATGACAACAATCTAGGCCCCAAAAGAGGTTGGATCGAGAGAGGAGGTGTGCGGCTGTGAGAGGAGAAGAAAAGGAAAAATCGGAAATTTATAGCAAACACCACTTATATACTTAGGGTTTAATAATGAATTAAACTTTATGTTAATTAAATCAATTAATTTCCACTTAATATATATTCTAAATAGATTTTTTTAAGTCTAATAGTTTCATCCTCTTAAATATGTCATGCAGACTCTGTGTAATCTCCAAAAAAAATTCTAAAAATTTTTAGAAAGTTCTGTAAAATTATTTTTCAAATAACACTTATTATTTAATTGTTATTTAAGTATCATATCTAATAATTACACAATTGGTAAAGGTATTAGATCACACAAAATTTAACTTTAACTATTTATTATTCATCAAAACTAAAGTTCAATTATTAGTGTCAACTGTACTAACAAGGTGGTACTGGTTTGTATAAACCAGTACCACAATTGGTGCTAGTCTTTAAAGATCAGCACCACAATGATGATTGGTGCTGGTTTCAAACCAACTCCAGCATTGGTTTGAAAGACCAACATCAACGCTGGTTTGAAAGAACAACACTAACGTTGGTGCTGGTCTTTAAAAACCAACATTAGTTGGCGTGGTGCTGGTCTTTAAAGACCAACACCACATTGATATTAGTCTTTAAAGACCAGCACTAGTTGATGTGGTGCTGGTTTCAAACTAACATCAGTGCTGGTTTGAAGACCCCAGCACTATACCAACACAAGTGCTAGTTTCAAACTAGCACCACACCGTTTGAAATCAACACCAATGTGGTGCTGGTCTTTAAAGACCAACACCAGCTAGTACTGGTTTGAAACTAGAACCCTAGTGTGGTGCTGGTTTGAAACCAGCACCATACCAACCAGCACCATCACTAGTTTGAAACCAACACTAGCCATTATCAACATGGTGTTGATCTTTAAAGACTAGCACCAACATGGTGTTGGTCTCTAAAGACCAACACCAACATTGGTTTGAAACCAGCACCAACCAACCAATGTAGTGTTGGTCTTTAAAGACCAGCATCAACGTTGATTTGAAATCAACACCAATATGGTGTTGATCTTTAAAGACCAGAACCACTGTTGGTGTTGGTCATAAACTAGCATCGCCTTGATGCTGATTTGTATAACTAATACCACCTTATATGCAGGAGAGAGAAGAGTAATTTATAAGTAGGAGAGAGAAAAATGTTACATATAGATAAAAGAGAGAAATAAAAAAATGAATTTTGATCACGTCCGATTAAAAATCAAAAGAAACAACGAGGAATTAGCAACTCACAACTAGTTTGAAAGTTGGAACGGTCGGTATTGGATAGATGGTGCCACAATCAATAAGGGGAAGAGGTTGATGAGCCGATGAACGTAACAAGGAATGCCTTGATAAGTTTCAAGTTCTATTCAAGAGCCAACAAAATAAGAACCTCACTAATAGAAGCTAAAATTAGCCTCTACCTGGCCAAAACAACCACTATTTATAGGGGCTGCATTCTGCCCTTTGGATATTCTGCCCTTTATCCAACTTAACTCTGAAAGGCGTTGAAGCTCATTACATTTCCTTGGACTCTTATTTATCTAGTTAACCTAATTGGGATTCCTGATTAAATATTTGGGCTGCATGGTTGGCCATTTTCTGTTGCAATTCCAGCCATAACTCGAGCTTTGACTTCTTCGATTAGTTTAGTTTTATATGATTTTTTTTTTTTTACAGAATCATGCCATATTAAAAATATAAAAATCTATCCCTCCCCTAATTCTTTTTTACATAATATTGATGGTATTATTTTATATGGTAGATACATAGTGGTAAGTATTTTGTCTTAGTCTCAGATAATCCATTTTGAGTGTAGCTAATAGAATAAAGTAGATTATTGCCTTCAAGACCGGCTAGCTATTTTTTGTTCTTTTATTTTAAATTTAAATATCACTATCTATTTTGAAACAAAACTATTTAATTTTTAAAATCATTAGTTGAATTCTATTTTGTAGTTGAATTCTCCTGTAAATACTAATATCTATTTTGTAGTTGAAGTCTATTATTTTGATATGAGTTTGAAATCATTAGCCGAACTGATTTTCTGCTATTATATGTTAAATTCGAATATCAACATAGTAAAAGAAAATTAATAATTTTGTAAATATAAAAACAATGATTTTGTAAATAGATTTTTTTTGTATTTAAAAAAAACAACGCTTTTAAAGCGTTGCAAAAGTGTTGTTTTTTGTAAAAAAAAAACAACAACACTTTTAAAACATTGCAATAATATTATTTTTACAAAAAAAATGACAACGCTTTTAAAGCGTTGTAAAACCGTTGTCTTTGCTACAAATGATAACACTTTTAAAGCATTGTCGTTGAGTGGGCTTTTAACAATAGTACTTTTAACAATATTTTTTTAGGTACATAGACAACGCTTTTACTTTTTCTTGTAGTGTAGCGGTGGCGCTGGGGGCGAGCGAATCGTCTTTTGTCACATTGATCATAACTTGGTCATTCTTCAAAATGGTCTGGTGGTTAACGCATGAAATTTGGAATTTGAATCTTAGTGAAGCCGAGGTAAAATACCTCCCTAATACATTAGTTACTATTCCAAAAATTAATAGTCATATGTGATTAATCTTCGGTTGGCCCTGAAATGAATTGACGGAACGTTAATCTTCTTCCCTAGAAGTGAGCGTAGTCACCTTCTAGAGACTCGATCATCGCAAGGTCTTTCCTTTGTATTTCTATCATTTTGTTCCATAAAAATTCACGAACATCTTGTCATGCAAGAAAAAAAAAAAAAGACTATCCATGTTTAAATTACATTGTAGATCTAAACCCATTTATACCACCAATATACCTCCTGCTATTTGGTTAATTGTTTTACTTATTATCTCATCTGTTGATTAGCCTCGTCTGTAACTAACCTGCCCTGTTTGAATATTAGGCACATCGAGTTCCAGTTCTCCAAATTAATAAAGAACAGCTAAAGAACAAGTATATATATGGAAGTTCTGATCGGAAGGGTTATTCTAGCTCTGACACGGAAGCTCTAACTGTCATTATATCAGCTCCTGAAGATGGACAACTGATGCCGTTTGCTGATGTTGCGAGTCGGATGAGACGTATTAGCAGTGAGTTTGAGCATATACACACATTTTTGAGTAATATCGATGTGCAAAAACATAATACCGTCATGGAATCTTGGTTACGACTAGCAAGGGAGATCGAGAACAATTTGGAAGATGTCATCGATGAGTTTTTGTATCTTACTGCGGAAAAGCAATCCCAAATCTTGAATAGATCTGAGGTCTTCACTTACCATGTCGGGGGTCATACCAGAAAGACTAAGATCTTGCAGAGGATATCGTCTAATTTGGAAGAAATAGAAGGCGACCTACTTCATCTCGACGCAATGAAAGAACGATATGATATTAAGAAATTCTTATCCGAAGATGGTGGTTGTTCTCCCAGACTAAACACTAGAAGACTTCGTATCGATCCATCAGACTTGCTTGAGAATTTCAAGGATGACAAGACCATTCACAGACAAAAGAAAGAGATTCTGAGGGGGTGGTTAGTAGATGGAGAATCTAATTGCTACTTGATAACAGTTCTGGGACGTGGAGGTGTTGGCAAGACCACCATGGTTGATGATATTTATAGAAGTAAGGAAATTGCCTCTCGTTTTGATTGCAAAATTTGGATTACCCTTTCAAAGTCTTGTGGAATGAAAGAATTACTGACAAGAATTCTTAAAGAATTGTCTGCAAAAGAAGAAGAGAATTATGATGTACTGGATCTGATTAATTTGCTATACAAGGTTAATAACCTTCTGCAAGAGACAACTTACTTGCTTATTCTTGATGACGTTCTGAATCTGCAACTAATTTTGGATGTTCAAAGACTTCTTATTGATAATACTCGAGGAAGCAGGATAGTTATTACGACATGCTTACTTGAAGTTGAGGTGGCTGCTCAAGTAAATGACGTTATGCCTATTAAGCTGGACGAACTGAATATGGACGAATCATTTGAGCTTTTCAAGAGACAGGCGGATATACATGATCTTGCTGCTTCTGAGAATTTGAGGGAAATCTTAGATTATTGTCAAGGCCTGCCTCTGGCTATTGTGGCCGTTGCCAGACTATGGATACTTACAAACAAAGAAACTGAGGAATTAGAACGTATTCACTGTAAACTCAAGCAGCAGCCCAAATCTAGCAATGCCGATGATGTGAACCAAGTCTTGAGTCTTTGCTACGAATATCTGCCGACCAATTTGAAAAACTGCTTCTTGTATTGTAGTATGTTCCAGTTGGATGCAGGCATAAAGAGGAAGAAGTTGATTCGACTTTGGGTAGCCGAAAACTTCGTCCAAGACGAGGATAAACAAACAAAAGAGGAAGTTGCAGAAAATATCCTTAACGAACTCATCTACCGTTCCTTGCTGAGGGTTGTGGAGAAGAATAACGATGGAAGTGTGAGGAGATGTGGGATGAGTAATCTTTTCCGTAAAATAAGTCTTTCAGCGGCCAGAAAAGAAAAATTTAGCATGGTGTGGAATGAATCAGAAGCACCAAAGTTGAGAGATGAAGCTCGTAGATTGTCAGTGCATGACTTCACCAAAAACAGCGTGTTGTTTAAGATGGATTTCTCTCGCACCAGGTCTTTACTTATATACAAGCACAATTTTTCTGCTTGCTATTACTTACTGCACACCATATCAACAAAAGCAAAATATATGAGGGTAATAGATCTGGAAAATGCAAACATCGACAGAGTTCCTGATGGACTGACAGAGCTATTCAACCTGCACTATTTGGGCTTGAGGGGGACCAGGGTCACAGAGCTTCCGGAGACCATAAGGAAGCTTCAGAATCTGCAAACAATTGATGCCCGTTATACTCGAATCGTGAAGCTGCCTAAAGGAATAACCCTATTGAAGAATCTGCTGCACTTGTTTGCTAGCGGGCTGGAAGATCCGAGCCGTCGAGAATTCCATTCCATTAGACATGTGAAGGTTCCCAAGGGCCTACAGAATCTTACAAGACTGCAACAATTTGACCTCGAAGCTGATGATGAGTCCGTTCGGCAGCTTCAGAATCTGACCAACATCAGAGTGCTCATCATATCCAAGGTGAGATCAGTCCACTGCTCACAACTGCGCTTCTCGATATCGCAGATGCCTTTCCTGTATAAGTTGTCCATTGCTGCCTGCGACGAGAATGAGGAGCTCAATTTGAAGGAATTCGGTCTCTTTATGAAGAATGTTCGTGTGTTCTATCTACAAGGCAAGCTGGTGGAATTAGAATTGATCGATGCTCCCCAATCATTACTCAAGGATAACTACGTGCAGCTGTCCCAAACTTTCATCTCTCTCAGTGACAATCTACGGGTGTTGCGTTTGAGCTGGAGTCGACTGCAAAGAGATCCTCTTCCTGCACTTTATCAACTTCAGAATTTGACTGTGCTCTATCTGCAGAAGGCATATGACGGCGTGACGCTAATCTTTCGCAACACCTGGTTCCCTAATCTCAAAGAACTTCATTTGCTTCATTTGCCAAACCTCGGAAAGATAACAATATATCAAGGGTCCCTGAGGAATTTGCAATTCTTAATCATGGAAGGCCTGTTGCAACTGACGACGATCCCAACAGGTATTGAATTCTTGAAGTCCCTCCAGAAGCTGCACTTTTCTGAGTGCAACCCCTCCTTCCTCAATGCGATTAATAGAGATCAGAGAAGCAAGGTAGAGCACATCCCTGATATCTGCTATGACGATGGCATTCATGGATCAAGGACATTGGACATCTTCCCCAGGACCAGTGGCGTAATACCAGATCAACAAAATCTCACAAAGGTACTCCAAATCCATATATAGTCATTTAGATGCATCAAACAGTGTAGCATTTAGGCTTTATTTACTATTACGGGAAAAAGAGAGAGTGAGTGATTTCATTTACTAGAAAATTTTCGACTGTCTAAATGCCAGAACTAGAATTTAATATCTTTCTCATGGCTGCTTGTTTATGCCATGAAGGAAGAGGGAAGCAGTGACCCTCTCCAATATCAAATTGAAGACGAAAATTCATGTCTCAAGGTATATTTCACTTTAATGTCTGAAAATATATTGCTTCACGATCCTGATCTTCTTTTTCCTGAAAGTGCAGGTTGGAGCTGAAGTGTCTCTGAAGAGTGTGAATGATGCAGATAAAATTGTGGGAGCTGGAGTTGTTCAAACCCTTGATTCAAATGCTAGAGTGGGGGGATATGAGATTGGTCCTAATTGGGCAGGAATACGCCTAGGAACTCCAATGGATAACGCTGAGCACTTAATCAGACCTTATGGTGGCCTCAAGACTATAGGACATGCTAAGGGATCATTGATTGCTTGGCCTTGTTCTTTGGTGATTTTTTTTTTTGGATTTAGTCAATCTTTGCATTTAACTTTACTTATTGAGCATTTATCTGATCAAATATTTTGGCGTATGCAGCTTTCTATTCGTCAAAAGCTTTGAGGGAGGAGGATTCACCTTGATTCTATGTCTCATCATAGCATCATAGGAACTTTCAAAAAATTGGAATTCCATCCTTTGTCATGCGTTCTTAAGATATGTGATTGCCAAACTGTAAACTTTTAATTTGTTATCTGTGGAATTTTCTTGTAGAATAAAAAAATCCTGGATGTGGATTGTAATCTGTCAACAAATGTTCTAAGTTTGTGCTTCTCTTAAAACATTTCATTTGAGCTTCTCTAAAGTAAGTTTGTGATATATGATGGATTACTCATTCAAAAGTGTAATAAATTTTACTTATCGTCAGGTGTTTATTGTTGAACCAATTTATGACTAGGATATCGTGTAATCTGCCTCTCGTGTAATCTATCATAAATATTGAGCAATATGTTGAGAATGTGCTAAATTTGCTGCAAAAATATTAAACAATATTAGATGTGATCCTGCATGCAGACGTCGACGAGTGAATCATCGGTGAACTGACTTTGATGTCAATTCGATCGCCAATCACTAAATGACAACGAGGATGATAATATGATTCTGTAAGCATGGACATAGGCAACAATAAAAAAGAGTTAGAATGATGACTGGTGATTCCTGGTGTAGTCACTCAGACACTCAAGTTAGAAAATGAAGAAGAAGAAAAGTAATATTAAGATTTAGATGAATATATGTGCATGTAACTGAAAAGCAGGAAGGGGCTACCTTTTATAAAAAGATAGCATATGTTTTCATTATATTTTGAACTTTGTGTTATCATTATTTAATTTCTTAAATAATTCCAGACTTATTCACACCGCTATCTTTTTCTGAAATAATCCTGAAATAATTCAAGATTTGTATAATTGTTGTCATTTTCCTAAAATAATCTAAAATTCTACGTAAGCATCAAGAAGTTAGTGTAAGCATCAAAAAGTTAGTGTCTAAAAGGATGAAGTGCCAAGGATTTAGGGGCACCCCAGAAGTCGGGGTGCTAAGGAGTTAGAGGCGCCTATGTCATTATGTTTTTAAATGCAGCCACTCCTTTTAAACATATCGTCTGTGTCATCCACCTTGATTATCGAGTCCAGAATGTAGCAGTGTGTCTCTGAGGTTGCATCATATTAATATGATGTGATCTATAGTGGAGAAGACTAAGTGTCTTTTACATTACTTGGATTTAATTTATTCCATGCGCTTGATCTTATAGCTGAAAATTTATTTCGCTCATATAACAGCAGAGATCTAACAGTCTCTATTAAATGAGTCGGGCTATATTAGATCAGATAAAAATGTCCTTGTGCATAATCGCTGATTCTACTTTTGCCCTCCTTCCTCTTCTTCATTTCTGAGCTCTCCTTCCAACCTAGTAAGTTGTTTAGTTTATCCTTAAAATTCTTCTTTTCACTAGTCTTTAGTAGTCTAGAAATGTACTCCATGGTCGGGGAATCTTCTTCTATCCTTTGATATAGATCCACTACGTCAAGCTTTACTAATGTGTCCTTGGACTGATTAAGAACTACTTATGGGATTCCAGTAGGCCATCTATTAGGGCTTTCGAATGGTAATGACCAGCCAAACCGTCCTCTTTCGGGTTTTGTGACCTTCTTCCGAAATATGTTGAGTGGGTTGTGTCTCCCTATCCCAGTTTTTTTAATCGAAGTATCACAATATTTTTGTATTCCATTATCGTAGCTTGGTCCCAATTCCTTCTGCATCTTAACTGGGGTAATGATCCTCTTCCGCTTGTATCATATTCCACTTTCCCCATTGTATCTTTCATTTCTTATTTTACCCGAAGAAGATAGAAGATGGGGTCTTTTTCTTTCTATCCCGAGTTGGGATTAACCATATTAAGGAACTTCCTTCATCACACAAGGGGTATAAATCTAAGTTTTTCTTTGTCAAACCCCCGGGCCCCATATCTTGGATGACTCGGTGGCAGTGAGAATTGACCCACCTTCCGCTTTAAAGGACTATCACTTAGAGCGAGGTTATTTTAGTGCATCCCAGAAGTTGTTGGGCTTGTAGTTTAGCAACAATGTGTAAGTACGCTGGGTTAGTTTTGATGTGGTCAACCATATTAAGTTAGGTCCTGCGGTTTTGATGTCTTATGTCTGAGTGTATAGGAACTTAGGAATCCAAGAAGTCAAGCGGAAGATGTGGCTAGCAAGAAGGATGACACGGGAAGCGAGTTGATGGGTTCGATGCATCCAAGGGATAAGGTGTTACGGAAGAGTTCATCGGTGGACAAGAAGAACATACACGACATTCGAGGGATGAGAAGTTGGAGAGGAAGTCTATTCGAGGAGAAGGTTATAGTTGTGTTTAGGTAAGCTCAACTCTGGATGACAGGAGCATCACCCAAGGAAGTGCAAGAATAGTTAACTGATTAGAGGTTAACTGGATGCCCTAAAGAAGCTTGGAGGATAGAGGTGCCCTCATACTTTGATAGAGGCGCCCTCATAGGAGTTTGGAGGCGCCTCTGATGAATAGTAATCGTTAGGCTATCATTGAGAAGAGGATAAAAGTTTATCCTCTTGGAGGCACCCTAGATCCCCTTGGAGGTGCCTCCAAGCAACGGTAACGTTTTTTAGGAGACTATAAAAGCTCCCTAAAGGTAGGAATTAGACAACAATCATTGTATTAACTTTCCTAGTTTTTTTTTAGCGTTCAAAGTCTATAAGAGGCTACCCTGCCTACACAAAGGAGGTTTTTCTTATTGGAGCTTTCAACTGTCTTGGATTAACAACTATTTAGGTTGCAACTAAGTAAATCTTTTTTGCCTCTTCTTTATTATATGCTTTTATTACTAACTATTTAACATGTTTGTCTTTGCTAAATAGAAAATAAAAGAAAGTGTGTTTTTAATTTTAGAGCTATTCACCCTTTTCTAGTCGGCTGCACTGGGACCTACAATTTGTATCAGGGCCTGGACCATTTCAGAAGGACTAACCACCTACCAAAGAAAGAAGACGATGGCCAGATCTAGTATCTATCCACCAAAATTCGAGAGAGAGTTCATACTATGGAAGAAAAAATTGGATGTATACTTTAAAATTGATTTCGATATTTTACTAACTATGAAATATGATTTTGAAGTGCCTATGGATGAGAATGGAGAAGAAAAGGAAAAGCATCACTAGAATAAAAAGCAACAAACTGAATTCATGACAAATGCTAAGGTAGAATTCTACCTCCTAAGCATACTACCACTTAAGATGTTAAACGAATTGGCACTTACTGTTGGATCGAGATATACGTGAGAAGGGGTAAATCGCGTGGTTTTAAAAAACTCATCTTTTTCAATTTAAAACAAGAGTACACAACGGAAAAAGAAATAGACATAAATGAAAAAGACACAAACACAATGATTTACTTGGTTCAGAGCCTTCGACGACTCTTACTCCAAGACTCAGGTCCTGTGAACTTATCGACAGGCAATCCACTAAATCCTCTTTCGGAATTGTCAGAAGAGTAATCGAATACAAAGGAAGTTTGAGAAGTGTAACACACTACACTTCCCGTTTACAGAAAGTAAGTACAGTAATTAACTTTTTACCAAACACTTGTTTGTAGTTGGTTGGCTCAAGCTCGGTGTTTGGGTGGCTTCTCGGCGACAGTCGGACATAGTAGAGTCGCAGCAACAAGCCGGAGTAGTCGAAAAGCCAATCAGATGTGTAGAAGCTCGTATAGAAGTTGATGCTTGAGGCTTGGTCGATATACCCTTATAAAGGGTGTGGAAGGCGTCTTCCATAGCCTTGAAAGCACCTCCAACATGCGAAGTTTGATCCCGAACTTCTTGCTCCTTATCTGCGAAGAAGTCTAAATTTTATCCTGTGTGGAAGGCGCTTTCCATGGCACTGAAGGCGCCTTCCATGAACAGTGCAAAGACGCTATCCATACCATGGAAGGTGCCTCAGGCACTATTCACCTGAGATCTTTTGTGCTTCTTTTACCCTGCAAAAAGTGTTAGTCCAATAACCTGCAAGACAATGTTAGCATAATAATAATAAGAAGTAGTAATTAGATCTTGTCTCCCCGAAACCAGGATCTAATCAGGGTCTCGATTTAGGTTTTCAAAATGGACCTAAATTGGACCGACGTCTACTGTCCCTTTGAACGGAGACAATCCTTACTTAGTCACTCCCCTCTAGTGTCTTACCTCTACTTATCAGGTGAAGAGTTACCTTACAGAATCACACATCCAGACTTCAGGAATCAAATATCCCAACCTACCGGAATCGCACATCCGGTCTTCTCCAATCGGGAATCGCACATCCCAACCCTTGCCAGAATCCCACATCTAGACTTCAACCTGTCGGGAATCGAACATCCCGACTTGCTAGAATCACACATCCGGTCTTCAACCAATCAGGAATCAAACATCTTGACTGGGTTTAGCCAACTTTACACACTTGATAATAAGGTTAGACTATAACAACATCTAACTTAACTCACTTGTCATTCATCAAAACCTAAGTTAGACCGTCAGTGCAAATTGTACTAACAATCTCTCCCTTTTTGATACAATGATAATGTAGGTTAGAGTTAGGAAAAGATATGCAATAATAATAACTGATTTAAGATAAAATTAATTGAGAAAGATTAATTGTTGTTTTTTATTTTCTTAATCATTTTAGGGTTAAGGATTTTCAACTTTTTCTTTTTATTACTTAACTCAACCCTTACCCTCCCCCTTTGACATTCATCAAAAAATATGCAAGTAAGTATACCAAAGTATTGAAACATAAGTGAGTATCAGCATAAAAACTTGCACATTTATTGTAGGGAGCAATTTAGTGTTAAAACAATTCCACTTAATTTTTAAAGTTTTCAAAAATTTATAACATGTTTTGAAATCTAACTTTTGTAAAATAATTTCAAGGTTTAAAGGTTTAAAGGACACACATAAATGTCCTTATAGTATAATTTTAGTGACACTAAAATTATGGTGACACCATCAAAAAATGTATTGAAATGCGGTGTTAGCATAGACCCTCTAGTATTCCTGACATTTGTATAATGTCATTATAAAATATTTATACTAACTTTAAAAGTGTCTTAATTATAGGAATATAATGACAATAAAAAATGTCACGAAAAAAATATTTCCTGGACATTTATGCATACCTTTTTATTATCTAAATAAGGACAAATATAAATGTCACCTAAACTAATTTATATTGGCAATTATAAATGTTATAAATTTTTATATAAGGACAATAAAATATGTTAGTAATGATAATTTATAAGAGTTTTAAACTGTCATCTTATATAATCTATAATGACATTATTAAATATCAATTATAATATTTTATAAAAGCATTAAATAGAAACATTTAGAATACACCACAATAAATTACTAATATTTATTAAGAATACAAAACATTCATCACATAATAGAAAAAGTTATACATCATCACAATTTAACCATCATCACAATTCACCACAATAAGAATAGAAACATTTTACATCCAAAATATCCAATTCATTCACCATATCATCACAATTCATCCCATCATCACAAAAGTACAAATACAATACTAATGTAAAAGTATTGAATCCAATGCTAACTAAATACTAACAAATCATTGATTTTTAAAGCTAACAAAGTCTTATAAAATAAAAACTCAACTAATTTACTATCAACCATCTTCAACCATCATATGCAAAATCCAAGTACCTGTCACCTACAAATACGATCAATAAATTTGTATAAGTAAATTATACAATGAAAATACAAACCTAATAAATATAATTTTAAAGATTAAAAATCATACCAAACGGGAAACATATAAAGTATCATTCTATAATTTGTCCTTGAATCTTTATCTAATAAGACACAAGTTAAAGATAAATGAAATACAAATTCTCTTAAAACATTGTCTTGTAAGTATTTTCATTAATTATTGAAAGAATTATGAACGTCAATTTAATTGAGGCTTGAGTTTGCCATGATGACTGAAGGAAAGAATTCCTACATGGAATCCAAATAAAATCTTTCTGTGTAAGCATTAGACTCCATTGTTTATTAAACAATATCTCTATACTTATCATTTTTCATGCGCTTATTAATATATATATATATATATATATATATGAGTTTTTTAGTTGTCTTTTGACATTACTGATAATGTTTTGAGTGATAGAAAAAACTTGGATCAAGAAAGTAGTTGAATTGCAAACATACGCCACCTCAAAGAGTCTAAATGGTTATTTGATTTGAATGAGTAAACAAATTTAGCATCAGTTAACAAAAAAAATTATATTGACAAAGATTTTTATCAACTAAGTTTCTTGAGATATTTCTCAAACTGATGGTGACAACTAAATTGAAGTAAAGAACTAAGTTTTCTATATAATGTGTGTAAAAATGACCAACTTGGGATCTTGGTAAGATCAAATATTTTGTGAAACTCTATATAGTTTCACTATTTTAAAAAAAAGATTGACTACATGAGAAAGTACCCAAATTATTCTTCAAACAATCACAATTTAAGCTATTTTAGATAGCCTTCATCAACTTCCATAATATAATCATTCTACCTTTGAGTGAGTGGTAACTAGTCAAAGACAAAAACAATTCTAACTTCTTAAGGAATCCAAGAAGTCAAGCGGAAGATGTGGTTAGCAAGAAGGATGACACGGGAAGTGAGTTGATGGGTTCGATGCATCCAAGGGACAAGGTGTTACGAAAGAGTACATCGGTGGACAAGAAGAATATACACGACATTCGAGGGATGAGAAGTTGGAGAGGAAGTCTATTCAAGGAGAAGGTTATAGTTGTGTTTAGGTAAGCTCAACTCTGGATGACCGGAGCATCACCCAAGGAAGTGCAAGAATAGTTAACTGATTAGAGGTTAACTGGATGCCCTAAAGAAGCTTGGAGGATAGAGGCGCCCTCATGCTTTGATAGAGGCGCCCTCATAGGAGTTTGGAGGCGCCTCTGATGAATAGTAATCGTTAGGCTATCATTGAGAAGAGGATAAAAGTTTATCCTATTGGAGGCACCCTAGATCCCCTTGGAGGTGCCTCCAAGCAACGGTAAGTTTTTTTAGGAGACTATAAAAGCTCCCTAAAGGTAGGAATTAGATAACAATCATTGTAGGAATTAGATCCTGTCTCTCCTCCAGTGACTTACCTCTACTTACCAGGTGTAGAGTTACTTTCCAGAATCACATATCCAGACTTCGGGAATCAATTATCTCGACCTATCAAAATTGCACATCCGATCTTCTCCAATCAGGAATTGCACATCCTGACCTACCGAAATCGCACATCCGGTCTTCTCCAATTGAGAATCACACATCCCGACCCTTGTCAGAATCCTACTCAACATCAAATGCATAATCAACATGTTAACTCGGTCATCAAGATATCCCCTACAATACACACTCTATATGTGTACACACAACATAATCTAGATATTCAAAAATCAAGACTGTATGTGATATAAATAGATCATCTCAAAAGTCAAGCATAAGTATCAAGAAGGATAATAATACGGATAGATTTAAAGTAAAACAACCTAATCCATCAATCAAAAATAATCATGCACTAAGTTCAAAGAACTAAAGAGGCCAAGGAAGAAATACCCACCTTTATGTAACACATCTCTTAAAGAACCCCCTCATCGAGACACTCGTCTCAAATCAACATCCTGCAAATTATATGATATACAGTTTTTGCTAATCACATGTAGAACAATTAGCTAAATCCAAAACCTAATCCTAATTCGATTAGGTAACCACATTTAAATTCCACCTAATGATCCAAATCCAGCTAGATGTTTAGACCACCCTTAAACTCCTTAATTCTAACTAACCAATTGCTAATCAAATCTCATCATAAATCCTTCTAAATCCAAACATAATCTGTAATCCATTAATCCAACCTAAATCAATTCCTACATTCCATTAACCCATCTATCAATCCTGCTTTCATTCCACTATTTGAAAATCAGCATTTCCAATTAACAATTCATCTTCAACTTAACTACCAAATAACCCAACCACCATAGGAAATCTGAAATCAAACCTCCATCAACCACACATCAACAAACCGGTTACAATATTCAAATCAATCCATGATTTACAACTAAGCATAGCTTAATCCACTAAAATTCCAATTCCAAATACATCTCCTTTTCATCAATTAGTTAATCAAGCTAATACAGAAATGAATTCATATCTGTATCAATCTGAAACTGAACAGATCTTACCTTATTCCAATCTACAGATCTACAGTAGTTTGGAGAAGACATCTGGATGTAGCCATGAGGAAGATAACACTCTCCACTTCAGATCTGATGAAGAGGACTCAACATAGTTGGAGATGAGCATGGCTACAGATGTGGATCGATCGATAGAAGAGATGGCAAATCAATAGAGAGGATCAGGGCTCGGTGTCGTTGATCACTGGGATGAGCATGGCCACAACAAAGAAAGGTGATGACAACTTTCACCTGGCTAGTGGCTGCGGCGACGCGGTGTTACCCAAAGCTAGGGCATAACTTTGGATCGAGTGAAGGGACTGGCCCCTCCCCCATCGTGGCTATGATTAGTGCTGGTAGCCATGGAGATCAGTGGCGGCACGGAGAGGATCGACAAATTAGGGCAGCATCTGATAACACCAAACACCAGCATCTCGCGGTCGGAGCTCATGACGGTAGACGTTGACCATGGTAGTTGGCGGCGAACAAGGGCGAGTGGTGAATGAGGGCGAGCGGCGAATCTCTTGAGGGAGGTCATCGGGAAGAATGAAGAGGAGAAAGGATCGGATGAGGATGAAAAGAGGAGTTAGGTTTTGATTTAAATACTTAGGTTATATTTAATTAAACTCTAAGTTAATTCCTCAATCAACTCCCTCTTAATGGTTATACCAAATAGACTTTCTCTAGGCCCAATAGATATATCCCCTTAAATCATCTTATACGGCCTCCATTAAAATCCAGAAAATTTTTTAAAAATTTTTGAAAAATCCAATAAGATTATTTATCGAATAACACTTATTATTGAATTTATTGTATCTTACAGATATCTTGTTGACTAAGTTAGCATGTTGATTATGCATTTGATGTTGAGTTACACATGATTGGTATCTGTTATAGGAATCACATGGTTGATTGTCCATTTACTTATTGTATGTTTACACATGTCCGGTGTTTTCTATTAGAGGAACCATGTTGATTGTATCTATATTGTGTGTACACGTGTCTGATATGTATTATTGGAGGAATCATGTCGATAATGCCTATATTGATGATCTTATGTGTCCAGTGTAATATTGGAGGCATTGTGTTGATTATACTTACATTGTAAGATGCGTACGTGTATGGTATGTACATGTCTGGTGTTGCTACTTATTGTATTTGTTGTTTAGTAGACGCCAGTTGGATCTACACATACCTATAGATATAGATATTAGATGGATTATTGTATTGGAGGTATTTATGATGGATTGAGGTGTTACATTAATGATGACTATTTCTGTATCATGATTATTTATATCATACCCATTATTGCACCGTATGCTAACAACCAAAGTCTCCCTTGTGGTGTGAGAGAGTTGTCAGTCATATTTATAGTTGCCCATTCGACCACTGTGGGAGAGTGGTAGCTAGTAGTAGAACTAGTCCTGTCGTGCTCACTTAGCCACTCAGTCTTATACTCTGTCAGCCTCGACCATTCATGAGTAGTGGTATCTGGAGGTTATAGTAGTGAGGGGGCTAGAGATATGAGTAGTCAGGGACCCTGATGTTATGTAGTTAGATAATTACTTAGCAAACTATCCGCCTCGACCGCTATATAGAGTTAGTACCCCAAGATAGTTTTGATGTGATCAACCAAGTGAGGTTAGGTCCTGTTGATTTTTAACCCTGCGTCTAAGTGTGCAGGAACTTAGGAGCACAAGAAGTTGAGCAAAAGAAGTAGCTAGCGAGAAGGACAACACGAGAGAGAGATGACAGGCTCGGTGTGTCCGAGGGACGAGGTGCTACGGAAAAGTATGTGGGTGAATGAGAAGGAGGTGTAAGATCGAAAAGCGCTAGAGGGGGGTGAATAGTGTTCGTGGCTATTTCGTTCTTTTTAAGTAAATACGCAGCGGAAAAGTAAAGACTCGGAAGCAATGCTAACACTTT
Source organism: Zingiber officinale (assembly GCF_018446385.1). Lineage (NCBI taxonomy): Eukaryota > Viridiplantae > Streptophyta > Magnoliopsida > Zingiberales > Zingiberaceae > Zingiber > Zingiber officinale. The sequence continues at coordinate 87,689,043 of NC_055994.1, forward strand.
TGGTTACTTGGTTTGGAGTCTATGTCGACTCCTACTCCAAGGCCCACGATCGTTGATCACTTTCGGTGGATAATCACTATAAGCTCCGAAAAATTGCAACTTTGAATTACAATATTAATGCACTAATTAAAATTATACTGACAAATAAGGAAGAAGAAATGAAGGCTTTCAGTTGTCGGAGTCGAGTTATGCCTTTATCGAATCGTCCTTTGAGCAGCACACTGAAGAAGGATTGCAAGTTTTCATTGTTCCTTGGCATCTGCTCAGACCAGCCTTATATAGGTTGTTGAAGGCACCTTCAGCCTCCATAGAAGGTGCCTCCAGCCCGCCGAATCCACAACGTCAATAAGCTCCTGTGTCTTCACTTCTTGTTCACCCGAAGGCGCCTTCAAGCTCCATGGAATGTGTCTTCCATCCAGTGTCCAAGGCACCTTCAAGCCCCTTTGAAGGCGCCTTCAACCTTGCTTCCTGCACAGCTACAGCCAAGGCGCACGAGGTGCCTCCAACAGCTCAGAGGAGCCTTGGACACTGTTCATCCGAGAGTTCTCTTGTGTAACTTCATTCCTGCAAAGCATATTAGTCTACAAACAAAGCATACCCAGCAAAACCAATTTAGCACAATAATATAAGATAAATGTAAGTACTCGATAGTCATCGGACTGTCCGATTCTGACTTCGGATTTCTTGAAAATCCTAAGTCAAACCGACGCCTACTGTTCCCTCTCCGAGGAATGCGTCCTCACCTACTCCTCTTAAGAGAGTTTACCTTTTGCCAGATCGATCCTCCAGACCGACTAAACTTTCTACCTAGGGTTACTACCCCCTAAGACCTAGGGTTATCACCCCCTAGGGTTTTCCACCTGCCTAGCTGCAGCTAGGACTTCTGCCTAAGACAACTTAGGACTTTCCTGCAAGCTCAATAAATCTTGTTAGATAACAAGACAACTTAACTTTGGACCCTTTAACATAATTAAAATATAGGTTCGATTGTCGGATGCTTCCCGCACCAACAGGAGGCGTGTGCCGTTTCCGAGGGATGAGAAGCCAGAGTGGAAGAATGGACGAAGGTCGGAAGTTGGGTTCGAGTGAACTCTATTCCAGATGGCTGAGATCACCCAAGTGAGTGAGACCAGAGCAAAAGACCCCAGACCAAAAAGTCAACTAAAAGTTGACTTTTTTTGTCTGAGCGCTCGGACCCGGAACCCTTCCAGCCGCTTGAAACCAAAAGTTATTTGTTCGTGACGTGGCGCGATCCATTGCGATGGGAATAAAGTTTTATCCTCTCTTAGGTGCCTAGAACCCTTCTAGGCACCGCGACCAGGGCTATTAATATAGCCTTGGTCCCAGAAGCTTAGACAGAGCACTTGTAAATGATTACTTTTGTCTAGCTTCATATTTTAAGTACTTCAACTACTGTAAGAGGCTTCTCTGCCTGAAGGAGTGTTTAGTATACTTTCAACTTCCTTGGATTAACAACCTCCCCGGTTGTAACCAAGTAATCCCTCTGTGCCTCTTCTTTTTAATTTATCTTTTAATTATTTTTATGCAAGTGTTAATTTTGATAAAGATATAAAGATCGAGGAAGGTTCATTTTTATTTGCAGGGCTATTCATCCCCCTCTAGCCGGCTGTCAAAGGTCCTACAATTGGTATTAGAGCAAGGACGTCTCAGAAGGACTAACCCAGACTGAAGCAACGAGACGATAGTCGGTGCAAGCATTCATCCACTAAAGTTCGAGGGAGATTTCGCGCAATAGAAACGCCAGATGGAGGTATTTTTTTAAAATAGATTTTGAGATATTGTTAATTATGAAATATGATTTTGTAGCTCCCAAAGACCAACAAGGAAATTAAAAGGAAGAATACCAATGGAGCAAGAAGGAGCAAGCAGACTTCGTAGCGAACAGACGAGCTGAGTTTCACCTACTCAGCGTACTTCGACCCCAGGAGGTCAATCGAATCGACAGCTAAAACTCCGCAAAAGAGCTCTGAGAGAAATTCCTAGAACTCTATGAAGGTACTTCGAAAGCAAAGTTAGCAAGGTGAGACATCCTCTGAACCCAACTAACAAACCTGCAGATGAACAATGAAGAAAAGGTAGCGCAACTCCAAGCACGAATCAAAGAACTCATCACTCAGCTCAATAATCTCGGAGAATCGATAATGAATCAAGATTCAATCACGTACATGCTCAACATCTTCCCGAGAACTCCAGAATGGTTATCTTTAGTAGATGCATACTACATCTCTAAGGACTTTGAGCTAAGTATACTAGAGAATTTGTTTTCTACTTTTGAACTTCACGAAACTCGATGTGCAGATTCTAAAGAAATTGAAAACTCAAACAATAATCTTGTCTTGAAATCCAAGAAGGAAGATCCTGACTCTGAAACATCAATCGATGAAGATGAAGAAACTCTAATGGTAAAAAAAATTAATAAATTTATTAAAACTAATAAATTTAAATCGTAGATGAGAAAGCATTATCGGAACAAAAGGAATGTCTGATGCTACAACTGCAATGAAGAAAAGCATGTAAAAGACAACTGCCCAAAATTGAAGAACAAGGTCAAGGAAAAGAACAAGAAGCCAGCCCGACCCAAGTATAATCTAAAAGCCACATGGGATGAATCGTCGTCCTCCAAATCCAAAATCGAAACCTACATCAGACTAGCCCTAATGAAAGACTATAAAAAAGGAGACGAAATCAGCTCAGAGATGAGCATCGATGAAGGGGGAGGATCATCAGAGGAAAGCTATGATGAAGGGGGAGCATCAGAATACGATGTAAGTCAGGTACGTACCTTATCTCCTAAAAAGTCCTTTAAATTTATTAAGATTCTTTCCAAGAATTTAGTAAAATTAGAAAAAGAAAATATAGACTTGAAAAGATAATTAGCCAATGTATGCCCCTTAGATTTGTTTTATATTTGAAAATTAGAAAATGATAAATTGAAAATACAAATCGAAAGTTTGAAAAATGAACATGCATGTTTGAAATTGAATAACTTTCAAAAACCAAAATTTAGAAAGTATGATAGGATAAACTGGTATATTAGAAAACATCAGGGACAAATTAAAAAAATCTCCAAAAGTTACATACCTCCCAAATTTTTAATAAATCTAGTAGGTATGAACTTGTATTGGGTTCCAAAATCATATCTAGGTTAACTATATTTATGGACTTAGAGCTTTCAGAAAGAAAATTAAATGTTTAAATTTTTTATAAGGATTTGTCTAGAAGTGATTGATGCTCGAATAATCAAGAAGACCTAATGCCTCGCCACAGCCTGGAAGTCAATTACTGAATTGAATGTTTAATTGACTTACTGTGAAGCATTTAACTAATGCTTTAAATTTTTGTTAGAAAAATTTATAAAATCTAATCATTAAAATTTGTTTAAGTTATTTTTTAAACGTTTAATCTAAACAATCTTTTAAAAAAAAATTCCATTAGAAATTTTTTAGGAACTAGTGATCAAAATATAATTTTTTAATGTTGCCAAAAATTCAACTTTCCGTGAAATTTTTTTAACCCTTGCTAAAGTTTTTTATTATTAAAGGATTTTTTTAAATCAAAGATTTTTTAACTTTTACTATTTGTTTTATTTTTCCCTTAGACTTTTTAGACTTTCCAAGTAATATGTTTAACGTACCCCACTTTTTTATGTGATCAAAAGGGGGAGTGGTAAAAATTAAGTCTAGGGGATAGTACAATTTTAACTTTTTTTTTTTATTTTTGTACTTAATTTTTTGTACTTGCATTTTTTGTAAAAATTATAACTGCTATCTGTTTATGGTATACTCTAACTTAACTTGGGTTTGATCACATCAAAAAGGGGGAGATTGTTAGTACCCCCAAGGTAGTTTTATGTGATCAACCAAGTGAGGTTAGGTCTTGTTGGTTTTTAACCCTATGTCTAAGTGTGCAGGAACTTAGGAGCACATGAAGTCGAGCAAAAAATGTAGCTAGGAGGAAGGACAGTGATCCGGCGGTAAGAACAGGGACCCCCCCTCTTAGGGAAGTCAACGTCACGTAGAAGTCAAAGGGTCAAACGGCCGACCGAAGAAGGGGAGACCGGTCGGCCGAACGAGGTCTCAGCGGAATCAAAAACAACCCGACGAGGAGTCGGGTCTCCGACGCTCATGGGAAACAGGGTCGCCGGGCCGATCGGGGAGCCCGCTTGGCCGAAGGCATAGAGTAGCACTACTGTAAATATTCAGCAGAGCACACGACCGGGAATCTCCCGAGCGGACCAGCACATACGATTGGCCGGACGTGAGGGAACTGCCGACCGGCCGGACGCTCGGCATGGGGTAAGAAGAGACAAAAGGACAGGGGAACAGCTTCTGACAGCGGATATGCTCAACGACCAGGTCATACGCAGGATCTTACGATAGAGGGTTCCGCTGTCCCATCAGAGATGTGCTCGGACTGTAGTAGTATGGTGTTAGGTAAGCTCTTCTGACATACCCATACTGAGGTATGGTTAGAGGACACGTATTCACCTCGGTATGTGTGCGTGAGCCTCTTCACAGCTCTATATAAGGGGCCTCACACTTCGCCGGAGGTACGCCTTCTCTCGCATATTCGAAGCCACTCTCATTTTCCACTTGTCTGACTTGAGCGTCGGAGGGTCGTCGCCGGGAACCCCTCCCGGCCCGACTTCCTTGCAGGTTCGCCGGAGGTTCGTACGACCGGTCGGAGATCCATGTCAGCAGTTCGAAGAGCGCCACGTGCCCAGCGTCCGTTGATTCAGCGTTCGGACAGGATCAATTTGGCGCCATTTGTGGGAACGCATCTGAATCCAAGCGGAAGCAATGGACGAAGCTGGAAGACCGCACACGGTAATGGTCTCCATGAAGGAGCTCGACACTCTAATCAAGGCAAGAGAAGCTAAGCTCGTGGAGCAACAGAGAGATTATGCGCAAGCCGAGCAGCTGAAGCAATAAACAACGTCAGCATCAGGTGGCCGACCGGAAGCACCGCCTACCACGGTTGCATTTCATCGGGCCCTATTCCGAACGTCTCCTGAAGTTGCAACAGGCAAGGCTCCCCGAGCGGACGCCTCCCCCGAGACAAAGATCCAACCGGCATTCAAGGGGGAGCACCGCCGAGCGGATGAAGATGGATTGGGACTTGGATCAACCATGAAGCGCAAATTATCTCCAGCCTTTTCGGGGCAGGGTGAAAGGTGCACCAATGTAATATATGCTGTATATTTTCCGTTTGGCTGTATATTTGAAATGCAGGAAGCAAAATGTTAAAAAACGCAATTGACATTATCCGCCGAGCGGCCTATCTCCATGATGTATAAGATCCGAGCCACCGACTCAATGGTGAAGACCCCGTGCCGATCGGCCGGGCGTATAGTTACACAAGTCAAAAGCTCGATGGCGGAGACCCCGTGCGGTTCGGCCGGGCGTAAAAATTATCTGAGCCAAGTCATCGAAGACGAAGACCCCTCGCCGCTCGGTAAGGCGTATATCATCCGTGTTGAAATTAGCCTTAAAAGATCGTCGAGCTCCGACGTTAAATATCGAGAGTCGAGTCGGCGACTATAAACCCTCCGAGCGGAAGACCGTCGAGCTCCGACGTTAAATATCGAGAGTCGGCCGGCGACTATAAACCCTCCGAGCGGAAGACCGTCGAGCTCCGACGTTAAATATCGAGAGTCGAGCCGGCGACTATAAACCCTCCGAGCGGAAGACCGTCGAGCTCCGACGTTAAATATCGAGAGTCGAGCCGGCGACTATAAGCCCTCTGAGCGGAAGACCGTCGAGCTCCTACATTAAATATCGAGAGTCGAGTCGGCGACTATAAACCCTCCGAGCGGAAGACCGTCGAGCTCCGACGTTAAAAATCGAGAGTCGAGCCGGCGACTATAAACCCTCCGAGTGGAAGACCGTCGAGCTCCGACGTTAAAAATCGAGAGTCGAGCCGGCGACTAAAAACCCTCCGACCGGACGAAGGCAATAAAGAGGACTGTGAGCAAGTACCCAAAAGTACTCGCCGTCAATACCGTTCGACCTCCTATACGCTCCACTCGGCCAAGTACCCAAAGGTACTTCGTCAACATTCAGCGAACAACTTCTTCTGTCAAAGCAAGACATATTCAGCCGAGCGGAATAGCTACGCAAAATACTTCGCGAAAAATCCTTTTCGAACACAAGAGGTGTGATAAGAGCCGAGCGGGACAACACTCATATTGAGTAGCAAAAGAGAAAGCGAGTAAAAGGATAGCATTATAGAAATTAAGACCGAGCGGCCGAATTACAAAAAAAGGGATAGTCTTTGGCCGAGCGGCCGAATTACACGTATACTTCCTATTCTAAATACTCGTAGAGATCCTTCGGGATGTTGTTGAGGAGTGTTGCCTGGTCCTGAGCGGGGATAACGGCGGAATCGGGAAGCTACCCTTTGGACTTCAAATATTCTGTCGTGACATTCATGGCAAGTTCAAAGGTCATGTACATTCGCTCGCAAACTTTCTCCGAAAATTCGGCCGAGCGGATGTAATTCTGTCTCAGGGCGGCAACCCGACTTGGCTCGGCCTCTTGATATTCTTTAAGTGCCGCTCGGGAAGCATCGGCGGCTGCCTGGTGTTCTTGTAAAATAGCCTCGAGTTTCGTCACCTCATCCAAGCGGGCAGTCTTCTCGTTGGCCAGTTGGTCCATCAGCTCTTTAACTTTTTGCTCCAGCCCTCGAGCCTTACGTTCTTCTTCTCCAGATCGGAGATAGCCGTTTTCTTCCGCTCGGTGGCCAGGCTTATCTTGTGATCCAGTGATTTGTTCAGGCGATCAAGTTCGGCTAGATTGTGCGCCTGGTCGGCCGTCTTCTTCCGCTTGGCCTCCAGTAAATCTTGGGTCTTTTTGAGCTCTTTTTGCAGCTCAGCGTATGATGGACCTTGTGAGCCGGAAGGGCCGCCCGGAGCCTTCAGCCTCTTTAATTCTGCGTCCACCATCTCCAGACGATTGCAAACGGCGATCTCTTCCACCCATCTCTGTCATGAGCAAAGTTGTTAGAAGCCGGTTGGGGAGAATGCGTAAAGGACTAGAGAAAACAAACTTACCCCCGTGGCCTGTTGCATGTAGCTGTTGGCCAGATTACTGAGGGGAATCATTGCGACGCGTGCCCGAGCATCGGCCCACATTTCAGCTAAGGGGCCTTTCATTGTGATCAGGTGCTCGGGCGTTGTTGGCCGATCACCTTCGGGCATTAATTCCTCGGTGGGGAGATGCAGGGAAACCCGGATGGTGCGGCGCCGACCGGGCGTTGTCTGGGCGGAAGCCGGGGAAGGATCAGAGGCCGGCGCCGAAAACTACGACAAAATCACTGAACGTTGGACCTTGCGAGGAGAAGGTGGAAGGGCGCTGATCGGAATGGCCTCAAGGGGGTCCGCAGACGCGTCTAGTTGGGAGGGCGTCCGATCGGACGAAATCGCCTCGATCTTTGGCGCTTTGCCTCGAGAAGCGGCGGTGGCCTGCTTGGCGAGATGGACCACAGATGTAGCCGAGCGGAGTGGCGTTTCCGCTCGGCGCCTCTTTTGTCGGAGGGGGCGCTCTTCCTCTTGAGCCGAGCCCTCCTCCCGAATGGAAGGCTCTTGACTAGCAGTTACGCCAGCCGCTAGCTCTGGGAGAGAAGCCTGGGCGGCCGACTCCCCAGCATTTGTCTCGCTCTCGCCTTCATTGGAGCCGACCGGCTTAATGCCCAATTGCTCCATCTCTTTGGCCGCCGCGGCCTCGAGCGCCGCCGCCTTCTTTTTCAAAACTCCAGCCATCACCGACTCCATGACAATGTTCGCTGCAAAGGAAAACAGAGAAAATCAGTTAGCAATTAAAACGAATACACAAAGTAAAATTCTTACCAAAGCCACTCGAAAGGGGGGTCCTGATCGGACTCAGACATCACCCCTTCAGGCAGGAATTTGTTGATGTCAAACCTCAGACCGGCCAGCATGTTGGCAGCATGAAGATAGTCCGGTCGGGTTTTGAACCTTTTGAGCTCTGGTGAGGTTGGTGGTCCGATCTGCCATTTCGTTAGGAAGGGGGTCCGCTCGGGCATACGAAGGTAGAAGTAGAATTCTTTCCAATGCTTATTGGAAGAAGGAAGTTTACTGAAGAAAACTAAACCGGGCCGAGCCTGGAACATATAGGTGTCTAGCTCGGACTGTTTAGGGTAATAAAAATAATAGAAAACCTCCGGTCGGAGGGGAATGTGGTGGATTTTGAACAAGACGACGACACCGCATAAAAGGCGGAAAGTGTTTGGGACTAGGCTTCCAAGCGGAATGCCAAAAAAATTGTAGACTTCAACGATGAAGGGATGAATGGGAAATCACAGACCGGCTGTGAACTAGTCGTGGAAAACACAAAAGGCTCTGCGCAGCGATTTGTGAGGCCGAGCGGAGGAAGTGGGTAAGATGATTTCGAAGTCAGATGGGATGTCAAAATTATCCATCAAAATATCGGCGTCGCGCCGATCGAAGTGCGACTCCATGGTAGTATACCATGGGCCGAGAGCTTGGTCTAGAGGTTGGGAGGAACTAGCCATTGGCCGAGCGGACGAAATCAAAAAAGGCGAGGAAAGGTAGAGGATAGGAGAAAGAAGACAGCAAACGAAATGATACCGCGATGATGGAAACTCGGGAAAGAAATGCAAAGAAAACACAAGAACCAAAGAGAGAAAGAAGGAGAACCTTACAACGAAGAGGAGGATCGAGGAAAGCGCACCAGATATCACCGAAAACAGAAGAGCAAGATCGCCGGAAATCTGGAACGCGAGAAGCAGCGGTAAGCACACGACAACAGAAATGCGGCGAAGGCGGAGAAATCGAAGGCTTTATAGGGTTGAGCCCGAGCGGCCTCCACCGTCGGATTCAGGTCGCGAGAACCGAAGCACGCATCGGGCCGTCCATTTCAAATCGCCTCGGTCTCGTCGCCTGCGACGCCGCCGTCGTACGATGACGGCAGCGATGCCACGTGGCATTCCACCACAGAAGAGCATTTAATAAGCGCCTTATCGAGGCACAGAGCGTGTTCTTGGATTTAATGACGGAGATTGGCACGAATTCCGAGGAGATCCGAGGGATGGTGGCGTTGACTGAGGTCGTAGTCAGCACCACATCGGCCGAGCAGAGGATGGTTTCTTGGATGAGCCGCTCGATGAAACAATCGTCCAGTCAGTCGGACTAATCGCCTCCTTCGACTAGACTTGAAGGGGAGGCAAGTGATCCGGCGGTAAGAACAGGGACCCCCCTCTGAGGGAAGTCAACGCCACATGGAAGTCAAAGGGTCAAACGGCCGACCGGAGAAGGGGAGACCGGTCGACCGAATGGGGTCTCAGTGGAATCAAAAACAACCCGACGGGGAGTCGGGTCTCCGACGCTCATGGGGAACAGCGTCGCCGGGCCGATAGGGGAGCCTGCTTGGCCGAAGGCATAGAGTAGCACTACTGTGAACAGTCAGCAGAGCACACGACCGGGAATCTCCCGAGCGGACCAGCACATACGACCGGCCGGACGTGAGGGAATTGCCGACCGGCCGGACGCTCGGCATGGGGTAAGAAGAGACAAAAGGACAGGGGAACAACTTCTGACAGCGGATATGCTCAACGACCAGGCCATACGCAGGATCTTACGACAGAGGGTTCCGCTGTCCCATCAGAGATGTGCTCGGACTGTAGCAGTATGGTGTCAGGTAAGCTCTTCTGACATACCCATACTGAGGTATGGTTAGAGGACACGTATTCACCTCGGTATGTGTGCGTGAGCCTCTTCACAGCTCTATATAAGGGGCCTCACACTTCGCCGGAGGTACGCCTTCACTCGCATATTCGAAGCCACTCTCATTTTCCACTTGTCTGACTTGAGCGTCGGAGGGTCGTCGCCGGGAACCCCTCCCGGCCCGACTTCCTTACAGGTTCGTCGGAGGTCCGTACGACCGGTCGGAGATCCACGTCAGCAGTTCGGAGAGCGCCACGTGTCCAGCGTCCGTTGATTCAGCATTCGGACAGGATCAGACAGTATGGGAGAGAGCTGATGGGCTCAGTATGTCCGAGGGACGAGGTGCTATGGAAGAGTACGCGAGCAGACAAGAAGGATTCATGCGATATTTCTGAGGGATGAGATGTTGGAGCGGAAGAATGCTTGAAGGCCGGAAGTTGGGTTCAGGTGAGCCCTATTCCGGATGGCTGAGATTGACCAAGCGAGTGGGACCGGAGAGGAAGACCCCGGACCAAAAAGTTAACTAGAAGTTGACTTTCTGGTCAGAGCACTCAGAACCAAAAGTTATCGGTTTGCGACATGGCACGATCCTTTACAACGGGGATAAAGTTTTATCCCCTCCCAGAAGCCTCGAACCCTTCTAGGCACCCCGATCAAGGTTATAAATACAACCATGGTTCTAGAAGCTTAGACAGAACACTTGTAAATGATTTCTTTTGTCTAGCTTCATATTTTAAGTACTTCAACTACTATTATAGGCTTCTTCACCTGAAGGAATGTTTAGTGGACTTTTAACTTCCTTGAATTAACAACCTCCCTAGTTGTAACCAAGTAATTTCTCTATGCCTCTTCTTTTTAATTTCTATCTTTTAATTATTTGTATGCAAGTGTTAATTTTGATAAAGTTATAAAGATCGAGGAATGTTCATTTTTGTTTGCAGGACTATTCACCCCCCCTCTAGTTGACCGCCAAGGGTCCTACATATAGTGGTATCTAGAGGGTAGTACAATTATCATGAACCCAAGCCTCTCAGCCATACAGGGGTTGTGGTGTCTTGAGGGGTGGCTAGAGTGACCATGTGACATGCATGAGCATTTGCATATGATGAGCAGTGCATCTGTAGATATATATCTGCATACATATCTTATAGTTACTAGCTACATGTGATTATGATATGTTGCACTTGTTTGAGCTATGATTGTTGCATATGGTTGTCATACTTCATACATGTCATTTATTATACATGTATATGTTGTCGGTTATATTGCTCAAGTGTTACGAGCAGATATGTTGCTGATCCTTGATGAGTTTATTGATCATTATACCGTATGTGTCGATTCTAGATTGGGTATGTGCATTTATTATATTTTTTTATCTTGATCTTATGTGCTAGATCTAGATTGGGTATGTATGTTTATTATGTCATGTGTGATCATGATCTTATGCGTTAGATCTAGATTAGGTATGTATAGTCATCATGTTTGTTATGTTTAGATGCATTGATTATGTCAGTATGATCATGTTCTTATTTCCCTACTAAGACTATATAATTTGATCTCCATATTTTATATAGATCATGTACTATCTTATCTATTACCCGCTGAATGACCTACACTCATCACCACATTTGTGTATTATCTTTTTCTCAGGTAGCAGGTAGATGATTGTGGAGTCGCTTGGAGTATTCTGTCTACTGGTCCCACGTCACATCCGAGGATGGTTTCTGTTTTTGCTTCCTATTTTTCTTACATTACGATTTATGGACTTGGCATTATATAACTCAAAGTTGTTTGAGTTTTACTATATGATGTCTTGTATTTGTTTTATTGTGATTGTGTAAAGCCTAGCTGGCTAGTAGTCTTTTGTTTTTGGTTTATGGGTTTTCCTTTCATTTTTCGTTGTGTTTTTTATACAGTCGTGTGGGCTGCTTATTATACAACTGTGTAGTTATGTTGTTTTTGTTTCAACTGTGTGGGTTGTGTATATAACTGCGTGGTTGTGTATATTCCAGCCATGTGAGTTGTTGAAAGCTTGTGAGTAGCCTTGGGGCATTGTATACATGTTTATATTGTCAGCGTTATAGGGGAGATGTTATCCGTTTGCCAGGCAGGGACTCCTCTAGGGCATGACAAGATGTTTTAGTGTTGGACTAACACATTTTACAGGATAAAAGAACCACAAAGTTCCTTGGGTGAACAATACCCGAGGCGCCTTCGGGAGCTTTGAAGGCGCCTTGAGTACTATTCATGGAAGGCGCCTTCCATGGATAAAATCAGGCTTCATCGGCGATAAGGAGCAGTGTTTGTCTGGATAAAATTTTACCTATGGAAGGCGCCTTTCACACTCCATAAAAGAGCATCTTGACCAGCCATTCAATACACCTCATTTTACAAGCTTCTGTGCATCCGTTTGTCGTTTTGATTGCTCTGACTTTCTACTGCTACTTCAAAGAAGTCTTTCTTCCATTAGGATGCTTTTTTGAGTCATCCTATCATCTTCGACAGGCCGACAGCAACACACAAGCGCACCGTAAATTGTTGATAACTTTAAATAGTGTTGCAATTTTTATATTACTGTTTTAAAAGGGAAGTGTAGGATGTTACACTGTCCCTATCTTTGTATTCGATTACTTCTTCTAGCGGTTCCAGAAGAGGTGTTTAGTGGATTACCCATCGATAGGTCCGCAGGACCTAGGATCTTGGAGTAAGAGTCACCGAAGGCTCCAAACCAAGTAAAGTCGACCGAGTTTTTTCTTGTGTTCTTTTCAATTTAAACTTTCTGCTACGATTTTACTTTAAATTTGTAAAATAACTTTATTTTCAAAAATACATGATTCACCCCCCTCCTCCCACGTACTGATGATCCAACAAGTGGTATCAGAGCTAAGTTAGCTCTGAATTGGTGCAACCACCGATCGAGCAGTGGGATCATTGCTTTTTCAATATTTTTGTTTCTATCGCTTAATTATAACTGCAATTTCTATCTTTTTCCCACACTACTTATCCCAAGACCAAGTCTTGGTATTTGTCTTAAATTATCCTTTCATAAAATTAATGGCTCAAACTGAGGGATCTAGCACTGTTCATCCCTCGCTATTCAAAGGAGATGACTTTCCCTACTAGAAGAGGCAAATGGAAGTATACCTGAAGATCGACTTCGACCAGTGGTTCAATGTCAACAAAGAATATAAGGCGCCAGTTGACCACAACACTAAAATTCCAATGAATCCAAAAAAATTGGAATGAGGAATGAAGTAGAAGGCCCAAATCGACTTCAAGGCCCTCAACACAATTTCATGTGGTCTAACAAAGGAGGAGCTGAACTGCGTAGGACCACACGAGAACACAAAGGAGCTGTGGGACAAACTCATAAAAATACATGAAGGGACCAGTAACTCAAAGGTAACTAAAAGAGATTTGTATTTAAATAGGTTATTTAACATCAAAATGCAGGAAGGAGAGACTGCAAGTCAGTTACACACGAGGATCAAGGACATCCTCAACGGGCTCCACACAATTGGCCACTAAATGGAGAACCGAGATCTAATAAGGTACTCTAAATGTATTTCCTCGAAATACACTATGGGCATCCATCGTAGATGCCTACAAAATTTTGAGGAATTTATCTAAATTAAAATTAGACAAATTATTCTATGAATTAGAGTTGCATGAACAGACTAACGCCAAACCCATCGAGAAAGGTATTGCTCTTATTATAGGATCGTCTAAAGAAAAATCTAGAACTAAACCAGAACTAAAAGATGTGTTTAACCTAGACTTAGACGATGAAGAACACCTAGTTACCCTGGTAAGAAAAATGTTCACTAGGAGAAAGAAAGACTTCACCAAGAAGGATCTGCAGAAGATCAAGTCCACTCACAACAACAAGGTAAATGTCACATGCTTTGGATGCAACAAGAAAGTACACTACAATCACGATTGCCCAAATCTCAAAAATAAGAAAGCCCTCAAGGCAACCTGGGATGAATCGTCCATGGAAGAATCGGACAACGACAAACCAAAGCACATCAACTAACTCGCGCTAATGGCATACGAATCAGAATCGGAAAGTGAATCAGAAAACAGGTCCAAATCTGAACCAAACCATGAGTCCATACTTATTTCTGAAGGTACAACTAAAATTAACCTCAACGATTGAGCTAATTCAAGCTAGAATCCCAACTCAAGTTGCAAAACTTGAGGAGGACAATTCCAAATTAAAAGGTGAAGTAATTGAACTAAAACAACTTCTTGAAAAATTCATAACTAGATTCAAGTACCTTGATATGATACTTGGATCATAAAGAGCTATATGCAATAAGTCCCGACTCAGATACAAGTCTAGCTCGACTAACAAAACCTTTATATCTCTAGTCACCCAAAATAAAAATCAAACCAAAGTCTGGGTTTCGAAAGCATGCCTAACCATGTAAATAGGACTCAATCAATACTATATATGTAAGATCTGACAATTAAATAATAAGTGTTATCAGATAAATAACCTTACTGAATTTTCTAGGAATTTTTAGAATTTTTTAAAATTTAAACGGAATTCGTATGACAGATTTAAGGGGATGAATCAACTACGGTTAGGCGAAGCTTGTTTGGATTATCCATTTAAGTGGAAGCTGATTGAGGAAATTAAAATCATTTAACCTACGATATATAAATGATAACCTAGGTTCATTTTCATTGTTTCTCATGTTCGCCTGATCCCCTTCTCTCCCTTCTCCACTATGTGTCGTCGTTGACCGCCATGCCCCGACGCCGACCGCCAGTCACCCGAGCTCCATCAGATCTCCCCTCTCCTGATCGCAGACACCAGGAGCTTGCCAAAAATCGAGCATCTGAGTCCTCTGTTCGATCGTACCCTAGCTTCGATCCACCTCTCGACGCCACAAGTAGATCATGTCGGTACTCTGTGAGTCACCGTCGACAGAGTTTCTTTGCTCCTTCCCTCAAATCTTGATTCTTTGCCATGCCTTGTCACTGCTCCTTCCGATCGATCGTCGTGGAAGCATCTGCCATCGGGTGTTGTTGTCGCTGGAGAAAAGGATCGGCACAAGGGGGCTAGGGATAGCTTTTCCTCTCATGTGTGGACCTGAGCGACACCCCTTCCATCATAGAGCAATGCCTCCTTCCTCCTCTCTGTCACGAGACATCATAACACCATTAATTGCCGGCACCATCTAAGGCGTAGTCGATAGTCGTCACTCTTCTGGCCACAAGAAGGTATGATGTGTCATTTATCCCTGTTATCCTTCCTGTCCGACCACTGCCACAGTTTGTCACCGGTTTAGCATGATCTGGATTGCAGATCCATAATTACTGTGATGCCATCTGAATCCCGATGACCACAGTAGGCCGGTGATCCCTAAGGTGGTGAGGTCTGTTGGACAAATTCACCATTATCGGAGAAGGAGCCAAGCTATGTGTCGTAGAGGTAACGAAATCTATAGGTTATGGATTTTGAATGCTAGATTCCTGTATAGGGTTCTAATTCATGTAAGAATCTAAAATATGGAAGGGAAAGTGTTGATGAATGGGATTGTGATTTAATTTGGTTGTGTTCAATTAAGAGGATGATGTTGGGTTAAACCTAATTCGTGTGATAGATGAATCGACGGTTAACCAATGATCGTTACGATTAGAGTTTCCTAACTAATTTTGGATTTAGGATTTAGCTAGTTGTTGCATACATGATTAGCTAAATTATACATTATGTGATTTGCAGGACTCTGATATTCGGACGAGTGTCTCAACGTGGGATTGTTTAGCATGATCGACAGATAAAGGTGAGTACTTCTTACTTTGATTCTTTAGTACTTTGACCTTAGTACATGAGCTAGATATTCGAATAGTTGCTGTATTTATCTTGACTCCACTCGTATTTTTCCTGAGCTTGATACTTATCCACTTGATCTTTGAGATAATTGTTTTGATATCTATACAGTCTCCCAATGCTATCCATGATATTTAGCAGATATTAGATATCATGTTTACTTATTTTTATTGTTGTCTATTCATGTACCTTATTGAGTATGTTGGCTTACTATAGCATACCTGATTTCTATTTAAATATGTGATGACTATTGCATCCTATTTATCATGTCATTGTATGCATGTCGACAATCATGTATCCCTTGTGGTTGTCAGAGTCGTTGGCCAGAGTCGCACACTCGTCCACTCATGGGTAGTGGTAGCTGGAGTACGTGTCGCTTGTCCTGTCATACCCCACTCGGCCACTCATGGGTAGTCGTAACTGGAGTTGCGAGCAACAGGGACCCCATTGCTATATAGCTAGTTAGCTACTATGCAACTGTCCACTCGGCCACTCGAGAGTAGTGGTAGCTGGAGTGTTGTACAGTTTGTCATTGTCCTGGCCTATCTACCATATAGGGGTCGGTGCAGAGGGGTGGGTGGGAGTGACCATCCGTGCATACACTTTTGTTATTAGATTTGTTTATGCTGTTGTTTGCTTACTTATATTGTTGAGTTATTGTATCCATGTGATATGCTTACATATGTTGAGTTATATACCTGTTGCATGTGTTATACACTAGCTTACTTATTGGTAGTATGTATATACCTTACATGATACTTTTGTAGTTATGAGAAATACTATTGCAGATCCTCACTACCCTTGACCTTCTATTACTAGCTTAGTATATGGATCAGGTATGAATATTTATTATGATATCTCTGTAGTTCATGATACTTTTTCTTATGAGACTGTATACCTTTGGCTCTTGATGTGCGTAAATATTATGATTATTTATGCATGTTTTAACGCACATTCACTTGCTTTATGTATATATATTCTTTGCATGATCATCTCGTTTATCATATACTCATCATAAATACTCTTTTGTTCAGAGATATGCTCTTTGTTAGGTTTTGTATTGACAGAGACAACTTTTGGAGCAAAAACAGCGATTGTCGACGCACCGAAACGAGGCAGAGAACACGGCCGTGCAACCTCACACAGTCGTGTGGCCAAACAGAGGAAGAACAGTACACGGTCGTGCAACTCTTGCACGGTCATGCGGCCAAACAGAGGTGGATCCTTGCATGGCTGTGTAAACCTGCACGGTTGTGCCCCCCCCCCCCCCCCCGACCAGCAGCCAAGTCATACACGGGCGTGCGATCCTGCACGGTTGTAACAACCCAAAATTCCTCATTACGAGTCCTAATAGTACTTAAAAATATTTAGAAATGCCATAGAAATATTCTAGAGATTTTTAGAAATTTTTAGAATATTTTTATGCAATATTTGGAGTTCGTTTGGTATTTTTACCAAAAGAAAGAAGTTGAAAAAAATAAAAAGGTTAAGCCGAGGTTCGGACCGGAGACCTCCGGTTAAGCAAAGCCTTAAGTTCTCTCAGCTGACTAAGTGCCCAAGCGGGCGGTGCTAATTAAAAGAAGAGCGAAATTCATTTAAGTAGTAGTTGATAAGCAGAAAATAATTAGGAATTAAAAGGTTTCGGCTGAGGTTTGAACTCCCAACCTTCGGCCCAAACTGAAGCTTAAGCGAAGCGCGATAACCAAGTGCCCAAGCGGGCATTACTGATTAGAAAAAGAGTGAAATTTATTTAAGTAATAGTTAATAAACAGAAAATAAATAGGAATAAAAGGGATTCGGCCGAGATTCGAACCCGTGACCTCCGGCCGAACCAAGTCTTAAGCGAATCTGGCTGACCAAGTGCCCAAGCGGGCCATGCTGTTTAGAAAAGATAGCAAAATAATTTAAAGGGTAGTTGATAACAGAAATATTAGGTATTAAAAGGGAGAACTTAGGGATTATTTTCTAAAACCTAAACCTCTCCTCTCCTTTTCTCTCCCGACGGCACGACGTCTCCTGTTTGGGCGAAGGAAAAAGGGGGGATCTAGGGTTCCTCTCCGGCGGCCGACCAAGGGAGATTTCCGGGAGTCTTTCACATCTTCACAGTCGTCTCGTTGAGGGGAGCACGTGGACGCGAAGGGATCGCTGAACGGCGAGCCTCTCCGCGAACCCTAGAAGCATTAGAAGTCTTCTTCTTCGGTTTTGAGTCGAAGAAGCAAGGTAAGTGCTACTCACCTGCGGTAAGGGTAGTTTCGAGCTTTGATTTAGTGTTTCTTTTAGTTTTCAGAATATGTTGTAAAGGATTGTGGTTGCTTGGGAATTTAGAGTAGATCCAAGATTTGTTTTCCCCTTGTAATTAGAAATTCGGATTTTTATGCAGATTTTAATTAAGCTTATAGTGCAGATTTTTATCTAAGCTTATAGTGCAGATTTTAATTAAGACTATAGTGCAGATTTTAATTAAGCTTATAGTGTAGATTTTTATGTAAGCTTATAATGGAGATTTTAATTAAGCTTATAGTGCAGATTTTAATTAAGTTTATAGTGCAGATTTTTGGTGGAACTTGTAGTGCAGATTTTTGGTGGAATTTATAGTGCAGATTTTAATTAAGCCTATAGTGCAGATTTTAATTAAGCTTATAGTGCAGATTTTTATGTAAGCTTATTGTGCATATTTTAATTAAGCTTATAGTGCAGATTTTAATTAAGTTTATAGTGCAGATTTTTGGT
Source organism: Zingiber officinale (assembly GCF_018446385.1). Classification (NCBI taxonomy): domain Eukaryota; kingdom Viridiplantae; phylum Streptophyta; class Magnoliopsida; order Zingiberales; family Zingiberaceae; genus Zingiber; species Zingiber officinale. The sequence goes on from NC_055994.1 coordinate 87,707,339, forward strand.
GAAACTTATAGTGCAGATTTTTTGTGGAACTTGTAGTGCAGATTTTTTGTGGAACTTATAGTGTAGTTTTTTTTTTAAAAAAAAGGATTATAGTGCAGTTTGGTTAAGTATTATAGTGCAGAATTTATATTTGCATAGTATGCAGAAGTTGTGTAGCATAAAATGCAGAATCTTGATTAGTATACTATGCAGATTTAGTTTTCAATTTGTGATTTTGGCTTAGTATTCTAGTTTAGATCATGTTGTAACATGCTTAAAGATCTCTATTGCTCTATAAATGTATAAGCTTTACATAGGTATCAAGCTTTAACAGGTTTTTAGTGTGGAATAGCTATGTGTAGCATTACAGATTTTGATTTGTTTAGCATTGCAGATTTTGAATTGTTTAGCATTGCAGTTTTAATGGTTTAGCATTGGAAGATCCAATTAGATCTCTAGTAGCTTAATTAGATTTGCATATTTTTGTAAGCTAATAGTGCAGATTTTGTTAAGTATCATAGTGAAACATGCTTAGTCTTGCTTTAGTTTATATGGGACTACGGTCCAATGGGTGGGCTCCCATAGTCGCCCCTAGGTTCAGATAACCTAGCTCTAGGTTTAGATAACCTAGTAAGAGCGAGATAAGATAAATCAGCTTATGAATCAGTATTTTACTTTTATCAGTGGCACTGTGCTGGACTCTTAGTTTTCCTTGGGTTGGGCTCCCATAGTCATCCCTAGGTTTAGATAACCTAGTAAACCCTACTAGATTCGGGACTAGCTACCTCGGGTCTAGTTAGGGATATGCGCATAGCAAGTACAGTTGTCAGGCCTATCAGCAACATGATTATTATTTTTATCTATTATGAAAATAATTTTCAAAACTTCACAAATCAGTTACGTGAATACAGTTTAGATTCAGCATTAGCCTAGCATCAGTTTAGCTCAGCTTATGTATCAGTTCAGTTAAACTTATTATTCTAAAGTATAAAAGTATAAGTTTTGAACAAGTGAAATAAGTTTTACATGTTTAGCATTTCAGCATGTCTTGTTCTTTTGCTATTAGATGAGCATGTGTAGTATTTTCTTTAAAGCATTCAGTTTTAGATTTATTTTATTCACATGCATATTCGAGTTTTGTGAGTTAGATAGCGCTTACTAAGCAATTTTGCTTATAGTTGCATTTCCTCTTACTGCAGATAAAGGAAAGGAAAAGTTATAGCAAAGGAAGGCGACAAGGAGGTGCGGATGGATGTGTGATGCCTAGACTATAGAAGCCTTGGGATTTAGCATAAGATTTTATTAAGATTGCCATGTATTTAGAATTCCGCTGTCATTAAATGCATGCTAGTTAATTGCATGTTTTGAGTTTTTGAGAGTTTTAAGTATAGATATTTTCATGCGAACAATTTTAGTTAAAGTATAGTTAGTAGTCCAGTAGTGCTCTGCCCTCACAGACTAGTAGTGAGGAGGGTGAGGTGTTACAACGGTCGTGTCCCAGGAGTCGGACCCTAGATCCACACGGTCGTGCCAATTGGCATGGCCGTGCAGCGCGGCCAGAAGGAAAAGAAGGCACGGTCATACCGCGGCGCCATACCCTAGCCTATAAAAAGGGTTCTAACCCTTCTCCCGGGGGGGGAGCGAGCCGTCAAAGGGAGAATTGCCTTGGTGTCATTCCACTGTTAGAGTGTATACTAAAAGCCTAGCTTTTGTAAACATTTATTTTTAAATAAAAGAATCACATTGGTCAATATCTACATTTATTTGTTAAATGTAATTGTTCAATTAATTTATATAGAATATAACATAGTGTATGGTGTCACACACAAAAGATCATGTTGTCGGTTCTTTATAAATTATAAATAGTTGCTCACGACTAAGATGGAAAGGAACAAATCATTGGTATAGTCGTAGTGTAATTAGGTATTAATTTATCTTGACTAATAAATTACACTAGTACACTCTAAGTGTATTGAGTAGGACCATTTTAGGTAAGTTCTTTTTATACTGACTTAATAAAAGAACTAGACCTTAGTTATTATGGAAGTGTGTGCTCTTAATCCTAAGATAATAACATGCACATATATTTATTATTTATTTCTTTAACTTATCAAAGGGTGAGATTTAGCTCGATAAATCAATAGGCCCGATAAGTTGGGAAATGATATTACTTATAGTATGTGTTGTTGATTATAGAAGGAAACTGTGTCCTAGTTATCTATGTTGAGAATGTCCCCAAGAGGAGCTCATAAGGATTGTCATGTTAAACCCTGCAGGTGGACTTAGTCCGACATGACAATGAAGTTGAGTGGTACTACTCTTGGAGCTAGATATTAATTAAGTGAGTTGTCAGTAACTGATTTAATTAGTGGACATTCGTTATCTTAAACATAGGAAGACTAACACACTCATGGTAAGAAGGAGTCCATAATGTAATTTGGGATTGGTACGGTAGTGCAACAATAACTCTCTAGTGGAATGAGTTATTATTGATGAACTTGAGTTGTGTGTTCGGGGCGAACACGGGATACTCAAGCTCATCGGAAGGCCAAAACCAATTTCTCCTCTAGGTCCCTGTCGTAGCCTCATTAGTGCCTTATAAACCACTCAATATAAGCCCATCTTGGTGTCCAAGAAGGGGGCAGGTCCAATGCTTGGTGACCAAGTAAGGGCCGGCCACATCCTCCTCTATAGGGGCCGGCCCTATTGCTTGGTGACCAAGCAAGTAGGGGTCGGCCATGATTAGTTCAAGTAGGAGGGGTGTTTTGAATTTTTTTAAAAATCTTCTCTTTGTAGAAAACTACAAGTTTTAAAAGAGAGTTTTTAAAATATAAAACTTTCCTCATTTGAATTAGGCCATATGGTTTAATAGAGAGTTTTAAAAGTTTTAAAACTTTCCTTTTTTAAACATCCTCATGGTTTTAAAAAAAAGGAAGAGAAGTTTTAAAATTAAAATTTTCTATTCATGTTAAAAAAGAAAATTTTTTGAAGAGAAGTTTTAAATTTTAAAATATAGTTTTAATTTTTAAAACTTTCCTTTTTTAACATCCACTTTTAGAAAGAGAGCTTGTAAAATTTTATAAGAGGTTTTCTTCTTTTATAAAATTTTATAAAAAATATTTTCTTCCTCTTTAAGGGGGTCGGCCACCCTTGCTTGGTGCCCAAGCAAGGTGGTCGGCCAAATAAAAATAAAAATAAAATCATCATCCAATGATTTGGTGATTGATTCAATCAAGAGGAAAGAAAAGGAAAATAAAAAGGGAAAGGAAAAACAAGAGGAAGATTTTAATTTTTGTAAAAATTCTTCCCTTATTTGCCTTGGGCAAGTAATATAAAAGAAGGGGTGAGGAGGCCTCATGGAACACAACTCTTATTCTCTTGGTGATCCTCTTGGTGTGGTCGGCCCTCTCCCTTCTCCCTTTCCCTTTGCTCTCTTTTGCTATTTGTTGGTGGTGGTCGAATATTAGAAGAAGGAGAAGAAAGTTTGGGTGGTGTTCATCTTGGAGGATCGTCGCCCACACGACATCCAAGGCGAGGCGAGGAATACGGAAGAAGATCTCGAGGTCATTAGCTTGCAAAGAAAAGGTATAATTAGCAATTGTTTTCCGCATCATGCTAGTTATTTTTCATTGTATGAATTCTAAACACAAGAGGCATTAGATCTAGTTTTTCGAATTAGTAATTCGTGTTTGTGTTTTTCTTTGTTTTTCAAATTTGTGATTCGATTGTTCTTTTTGGTTAAACCTAGAGTTATATAACAACAACAACAACAACCAAGCCTTTTCCCACTAGGCGGGGTCCTGTATGAATCCTTTTACGCCATTGAGCTCTATCTCCTATTATATTATCATCTATATTTAAATAAATTTTATCTTGTTTTATTGTTGCTAACCAAGTCTTTTTTGGTCGTCCTCTTCCTCGTTTGATATGCATGTTTATCATGGTTTCACATCGCCTAACTGGAGCATTTATTGGTCGTCTAAGTACATGTCCGTACCATCTTAAACGTGTCTCTCGGAGTTTGTCCTCAATAGATGCAACTCCGACTTTCTCTCTAATGCTCTCATTCCTTATTTTGTCCATCTTCGTATGTCCACACATCCACCTTAACATCCTCATCTCTGCAACTCTCATCTTATGCTCATGTGCTCGAGTCATAGCCCAACATTCAGCTCCATATAATATAGCAGGTCTAACTACGATTTTATAGAACTTACCTTTAAGTTTAAGAGGTACTTTACGGTCACATAAAACACCTGACGCTCCCCTCCATTTCACCCATCCTGCTTGTATTCTATGTAAGACATCTCTCTCAATCACTCCATCATTTTGTAAAAATGATCCTAAATATTTAAATCTCTCAATTCCGGGCAACTCGTCCTTTCCTATCTTAACAATTGTTTCATTACTTCTAATATTGCTAAACTTAAATTCCATATATTCTGCCTTTAATCTACTAAGCTTAAAACATTTCCCTTCTTTCAAGCTTAGCATTTACTCCTTCACGTGTCTCATCTACCAAAATAATATCATCTGCAAACAACATGCACCACGGTACTGTGTCCTGAATGTGTGCAGTGAGTTCATCCATAATTAGTGTAAAAAGATAGGGACTTAGGGCTGATCCTTGATGTAACCCTATCTTTATTGGAAATGCTTCAGTTACTCCGCCTGAAGTCTTTACTCTGGTCGTTACATCCTCATACATATCCTTAATTAGTTCAATATATGTTACGCTAACACCTCTCTTTTCTAAAATTCTCCATATAATTTCTCTTGGGACTCTATCATAAGCTTTTTCTAAGTCAATGAATGCCATGTGTAGATCTTGTTTTTGCTCTCGATATTTTTCAATTAATTGTCTAAGGAGATGTATAGCTTCTATTGTCGACCTTCCAGGCATGAACCCAAATTGATTTTCTGTCACTGTGGTCTCCTTCCTTAATCTTTTTTCTATTACTTTTTCCCAAAGTTTCATAGTATGACTCATTAGTTTAATACCCCTATAATTTGCACAATTTTGTATGTCTCCCTTGTTCTTATATAAGGGAACTAGAGTACCTTAAACCTAGAGTTATATAAGGAAATTAAATATTAGCTTTCCATAAAAGGCTTTGTCTAGGAAGTGGTGGTTGCTCTCATATCCAAGAAGGCCTTGTGCCTCACCATGTTTAACCTGGAAGCCAAGTTTGGAAATTAATATTTAATTGAATTTATAACGTAGAAGGATTTGGATCAATAGTGTTAAGTTTCGCTTGCGATCCAAGTCTAAACCATTAAGAACAGATAAGTTAAATTTGGAATCAATGATGTTAAGTTCCGTCTGCGATTCCTAATTTAACTTCTAAAGAACACAATAGGTTATTTAGGAAAGGTTCGACACTTGTATAAAATTTTTGTACAGTGGAACCAGTACGATCTTCCTAGGACTAACCAACAATTGGTATCAGAGCTAGGATTTTCCTCTGTGTGTTTTGGTTTTCAAATTAATTATGCACATGTCATACATAATTTAGGCAGGATAATAGTAGGATGTGTTAATTTTGTGGTTGCAGACTCCAACTATTATGGCATTTAGATATTGTGTGTGATTGGACCCTTGGACATGTCAAGGACATTATTTTGTGTGTGTATGATTGTATATATTAAATACAGCAGGAGCTGTATTAGTTTTAGAATTTTACTTTTTTGTTCGATCTAAAATACATGTACATTCCTTTATGGAATATAGGATCGATATATGTAAAATTCTATATTTGTAGCGGATCGTATCTTTCCGAGGCGTGGTACTATTGGAGGACCAGAGGCACAGCGGAATAAGAAGCAAGATAGATGCGACAACTCGACCCGATGGCGGTGGCTAAAGATGGCAGAAGCTAGGGTTGGAGCATACTGAAGGCAGTGATGGAAAATGTCATAATAGTTGGAAAATTAATTTCCATATTTATTGCTTTTATTTATTGTGATGTGTGTGTAATGTATGCTAGCATAGGTTAAAATCCTCATTTTTAAATAACTAAGTGGGAGAGGGATTTTAATAAATTCCACGGTCTCCATTACTAGTTTGTAAGTGATGCAACAAGCTTGCGTGTTGGCTCTGAGTGCCTCCCTCCACAACGGACAGGTTTATTGTGGATCACTAGATCAAACTTCCTTTATGGATGGTTATAGGAAATTATTTAGGAGCGTGTGATCTTCTTCAACTGAAGGGACACAATCCTATTTATTGGACTAAGTATCAAGTAATGGTATACACTTAGACGCATTCAATAGTATCCTCCCCAACGGAGTCACTGCTATTATTTTGTGTGACCAAAGGAAAAACCAACTATTAATTTTATTTGTCATAAAGTTAGGATGATAAGATAATAAAATTAATGGATTAAACCCTCCTCTTACAAATGTTGAATTTGTATATGTCCACACTAATGTGGTATGCAATATTCACGGTGTTTTGAGGTGTTGGTAAATTTAAATAGTATTGTTTGCCTCAACTCCAAAAGCAAAAGATTGGATCCAAAGATCACTCGTCGTCGTTGGATAAGCATCTTTTCTCTTTCTCTCTTCTTGTTTGAGGATTGTATGCTTGATTACATTATGTCTTCAGGTTTTTCTCCGGCGTGTATGGAGTAGATTCCTTGTTCTAGGATTAGGGAGTAGTTGTGGATTGGTTTTGATATAAGACTCATATTTATGCTTTATTTATTGGATGATTTCGCTTGCTTTATTTCAACTACTATGTATGAGACTTGTTGCTAGATTTCCATATCGTATTAGTTAATTGTGTAGGAATTGCTAACCTCGTAGAGAGAGTATCCTAGATCGTATACCCGAGGGGTCCTAGTGACAGGGGTAACCTGTTCACGGACATTTAGGGTATTTCCTTAAAAGGAGAGACAACTTCTTCACAAGGAAGTAAGAGACCAAACCAAGCCCTTATTTTTATCCTTAATGACACCAATTAGAGTTGCATTCTTGTGATCTACCAAGGTGCCCTAGTGACAGGGGTTAATCGTAACAGGATTTTACAGGGATCTTCTCTATTTAGTGCTTAAGGATGGTTGCTTTAGATTCCAGGGAATGCATGTTGACGGACAATGAGTAAAGGGTAGTGTTGGTGCAATATCCCTTAGGTCAAGGTTGACTGGTTTGACCAAGCTTGAGTCTTGGTCATAGTTTCGATGTTTGACAATACATGTAGACACATGGACAATGCAGGTGCAGTTGTTCATATAGGGAAATTCTGATCAGGGACTGATCAGTGTGAATGAAGAAGAGTCAAGTAGGTATACCTGACTGGATGGAAATCCTGGTGAGTGAAGCCAGGTGAAAGTCCTAGTGAGTGAAGCTAGGCAGATGGAAATCCTGGTGAGTGAAGCCAGGTGAAAGTCCTAGTGAGTGAAGCTAGGCAGTATGAAAATCCTGGTGAGTGAAGCCAGGTGAAAGACCTAGTGAGTGAAGCTAGGCAGATTGAAAACCCTAGTGAGTGAAGCTAGGTGAAAGTCCAAGTAGGTCAAGAGAGTGACCGGATACTTGGCATGAAAGAAAAGTCCAAGTGGGTCAAAGGGATTGACCGGACACTTGGTGAGGGAGTCCGAGCAGGTCAAGGGAGTGACTAGATGCTAGGCATGACGTACCAACAGGTTAAGTTTGACCGGATGTTGGTTTGGGAGGTTTGGGACTTGGTTTTGGGCAAAAACCAAACTCTGGATCGATCCAGGCCTTTCCCAGCGAACAGAGAGCCTCTGGATCGATCAGTGGATCGATCCAGAGGTCCCAATCGATCAGTGGATCAATTGAGACGCTGCTGGTTCGCGCGATAAGCGCTAGATCGATCCGTGGATCGATCCAGGCGTTTTCTCCAGAGCACAGAGGCGCTTTGGATCGATCCGTGGATCGATCCAAAGCCTCCCCGATCGATTGAGAGTTTTCGAATCGATCGGGATCCGACCGTTGCGTCATATTTGAGCTGCAGGCGTGCGATGGCTGCGGCATTACTTCACGGATTCATTTCAGATCTTCATCAGCTCCTCCACAGCTCTTCTCAAGCTCGAGATCGCCAGTTCTTGAAGGTTCTTGGAGGCTCTTCCAAGTCAAGAGGCGGATCAAAGCAAGAAGAAGAAACTAGGGTTAGGGTTTGTGCACTCAGTGTAAGCTTGTAAGCTTGTATTTCTTTACTACCCTTTCTTCTTCTTGTATTGAGTCTTGTAGGGCTTCTCCGCCTTTGGTAGTTACCATAAAGGAGAGTTTTATTAGTGGAGGGTGTGTGTGTTGGTGTGGATCCTTGGACTAGTCACCTCTTATGAGGTGGATACCAAGTAAACCAACCGTGTTAGCGTTGTGTGATTTGTTTCTGTATTTTTCGCTGCACATCTTTGAAGAAACAAGCAACGCCGAATATCGGGCACGCGACGAGCTATTCACCCCCCTCTAGCTACTTTTGGTCCTAACAGGTGGTATCAGAGCAAGGCCGCTCTTCACCGGAATCATCGCCGGAAGGGTCAAGCATAACAAGAAGAGCTAGAGGGTGAAGAAGTTGAAGCAAAATTGTCAAAGTCAAAGAAATTCAAAAGCTCAACTTCTACAATGGAATTCCGAGATGGGCTCGGATTCGACACGAGGGTGGCTCCACCATACACTTCCACGAGCTTCGATTCTTGGAAATCAAGAATCGAAAATTTTCTTATGATGGAGATAGAGCAATGGTTTGCTCTTATGGAAGGCTTCAAGACTCCAACAAACTCAAAGGGCAAAGTTCTCAAGAGGAGCAAGTGGAGCCAAGAGCAAGTCCAAAGGTGTGAGGCCAATGACAAAGTGACCAAGCTTTTGGTCAATTTATTGCCAAGCACCATCCTTTGCAAAATTGGAAAAGTTGAAGATGCAAAGGAATTATGGAGTAAATTGGCCAAGCTTCATGAAGAGATCCCCTCCACTGTACCTAACCAAGAAGAATCCAAAGAGGGTGACTCATTGGAGCAAGATCAAGAGGAGGACTCCGAAGTTGAGAGATGCTCAACTTCCGAAGAAGAGGAAATCCAAGAAGCTTCATCCTCAAGGGAATGCATCGAAGGGAACAAGGAGGGAGCATACTCCTTGTTTCATATTCAAGATGATGAAGCCTCCACCTCTAGGATTGAGGGGGAGCGATCCTTGGTGACGCCAGATCAAGAAGAAGGAGAAGCCTCTACATCCGGGTCAAGAGACGAAGAGGAGGAAGAAGATTCTACCTCCACAAGTCAAGAAAAATCAAATGGAGGGGGATCAAGGTCCAATCAAGAGGAAGCTTCCACCTCTGGATCCAAAGGAAAAGATGCCACCCCTACAAGCAAAGGTATAAATATTTCAATTAATAATAAAAATCATATTATATGCTTTGAATGTAGGGAACATGGGCACTACAAGAGCAAGTGTCCTAAATTGACCAAGAAGAAGGGCCAAGTGGCACAAAAGGGAAAGGTGAAGCCCAAGGAGACCATCCCCGGAACAAAGAAGAGCAAGGAGCACATTGTGTGTTTCTCTTGCAATCAAAAGGGGCATTACCGGAGTCAATGCCCTAAGGGGAAGAAGATGGTCATGGCTCAAGGAGGAAGCTCAAGTCAAGGGGGAGCCTCTAAGGTAAAAAGGAAGGTAACTTTTATTGAGCCTACCCCTTTAAATTATGGTAAAAAGCATGATAGTTCTAACTTATATAATTTTAATGCTATTTACCATGAAAATATGAAGCATGATAGCGTTAAGGAAAAACATATAGCTTTTCATGCTAAAACCACCACACCTAGAGCTAGGAATGTAGGTAAAAGTCTAGGCAAAAACTCTAAGGATTTTAGCTACAAGCCTTAAAATAAAAATGCTCATAAATTTAATGGAAAACCAAAGACTAAGGACTTAGTGATAGAAAATCAAGTCTTGAGGTCAAGGCTTGATAAAATGGAAAAGACCCTAAAAAGGATGGAAAATATCCTAAAAGGGCAAAATGAGCATAGCCTAGGTCTAGGGGTACAAAAGTCATCCAATGGCCATAGAGGTTTGGGATACAAACCCAAAGCCAAAAAGGATGTGCCTAGTTATCATAGGGTTCCATATAGTTATGGAACAAGCCCTAAGTCTAGTGGGCAAGCCAAAAATACAAGGGAAGATATCCCTAGAAGTATCTTTGCAACCAAAGTGACTAAGACTTCTAAGAAGTCTAAGAAAGTCACTAACAAGGTCACAAGGGAGGCTATCCCTAGAGTTGACCTAGGAAATGTGACCAAGGCTTCTAAGAAGCCCAACAAGGTCACTAGGAAGGTATCTAGGGAAGTTATCCCTAGTGAGTACCTAGAGCATCCAAGGAGCACCAATAGGTGTTGGGTTCCTAAGAGCATATTCTCTACCCCATAGATGAGTTAGAGAGTGTCAACTCCGATTAGAAGGGTAGTTAACCCAACTTTGAGGAAATTGACACTCAAGGAGCATTTTCAAGGTTTTTGTTAACCTTTGAAAATGAAATGGAATTATTATTTACTCTTTGAAAAGAGTAAAATGTGCCAAATTTGAGAAGTCTTGATCTTATTTTAAAATGGCACTGTTTAGGAAAACCTAGAGAAATACCAAGTTGGGATTTTGGTATTCTCCTAGAAATTTAAGGCAATCCGGGCCTTGATTTATGTGATTACTCTTGAGGAAAAATGGAATATGCCAACATTTGAGGATATGCTTAATTTTTAAGTGGCATAAACAAATCAAGAGAAATAGAAATGTAAATTTAGGTTTTGGCATTTCTTTGAAGCATTTAGGGCAATCTAGGTTTAACGTTTTAAGTTAAAACAAGTTGTATATTTTGAGTTAGCTAAGTGGTTAAGGATACTTAGATAGGTAATCTAGGTATATTTTATTTATGCTAAAATTTGCCATGATTGTTTGCCCATCATATGGCATGACATGATATTTATTTTTGCATTCATATCTTATTATGAAAAATACAAAAATACCATGTCATGACATTCATATATCATGTAGTTATAGGATATTTTCTTTTGAAAATTATTTCCTTTTTGATGTATGCCATAACATAATCATGCATTAAGTTTAATTTTCTTGTAATTAAGGACAAATGGCATTTAACAACACTTATTAACAAGTGACATCCTAGGTGAATGTCTAATATCTCTAAAATGCCTAGATAGATATGCATGATCCCTAGAATAGGGCAAAATCAAATTTTACATCTCACAAAGACCTATAAGATGACTTGTATGTGTTTTGTCCACAATAGATACAAGTGAGATGTTAGGATGATGAACAAAACTCAAGATGTTGATTTAGTGCATTGGTTTGAGTTTTTAAGTTCATCAAAACACATAGTTATGTGTTTTCCCATCATTGGGAAAGCTAATGTACAAGTCATGTGCATTAAGCCCAAGGAACATGGTGGGATATTGGTTTGAAAATGTTTTCAAAATGATTTTGGAAAACCTTGGTGAAGGCTATCTTTTGATAGTAATCACCATTGAATAGTTAGACACAATTTTGAAGAAAACACTAAAGTTTTTGCAAGTTTTCAAGTTTGTGTCAATCTTTGAAAATATGAAGTATTTTCATAGAAAACTATTTTTCCTTGATAGTATATGCCCAAAAAAAAATGCCTACACGAAATTTCATGATTTTTGAATTTTTGTAGAATTTTCTAGGGGTTTCTGAAGTTGGCTGATTTTGAAATTCAGCTACTATCAGAGCTCCGATCGATCCATGGATCGATTGGAGTGCCTGAATCGATCCGTGGATCGATTCATAAGGCAAGTCTCCCGCGAGTAGAAGCTCGCTAGATCGATCAGCCGATCGATCCAGGAAGTCTGAATCGATCAGTGGATCGATTCAGAAAGGTTCAATCGATTGGAACCCAACTCCAATCGATCCAAGTTGCTGATTTTGGCTGGGAAAGCCTGATTTCAGCATCTTTAAACCTAATTTAGTCTAGATAACCTTTCCAAACCCCTAAAAATACATGTGTATACATAAAAAGGGTGTTTTCATGTGAAAACAAGGATGGATTGGTTAAGGAAGGCTAAGTTGAAGTTTAGGTTGAGGTTTGTTTTAGATTTTGAATATTTGAACCTCAAAACTTCTACAATAGGGTTTCCTAAAGTTTTCGGGAATCCAGGTCATTGTTGGTGCAATGACAGAAGTTACCACCATGTTTTTAGGGGGAGGGACTCTTTAAAGGCATGAAAATTATTTTTCATAAACCTTGGAAGGTGGTTAACCTTCCGTTAAGTGGATAATGCTCAAAGATGGGCATTTGTCTACATTGAGGAAGAATGTAGGGGTAAGGATAAATGAAGGGTATGAGACCTTCATTTGGGTCATTAGACCATGTTAAGGCTCCAGAGCAAGCATTATTTGAAAATGAAGGGAATGAGTCCTTCATTATCATGTTGGTCACAACGAGTGAAGTTGTGAACAACGATGAGCAACTCTTCAGGGGGAGAGTTTTCAACAATGGGGCATTTGTTGAAGAGTGCCCAAAATTGAGGCACGGGTTGATGTGTGCTCAAAGATGGGTTGATGTGTGCTCAAAGATGGGTTGATGTGTGCCAATAGGGGGAGAATGTGTGGTTTAAGTTAGACCTTCATTACCTATGGGGGAGGTCATAGGGGGAGAATGAAGGGAACCAACATTCATACCTTGGCATGAATGGAGTTAAGGCTATGGGATTAGCTTAACTCAGAATGGTCCAAACTTAAAGGTATTGTCAAACATCAAAAAGGGGGAGATTGTTGGTGCAATATCCCTTAGGTCAAGGTTGACTGGTTTGACCAAGCTTGAGTCTTGGTCATAGTTTCGATGTTTGACAATACATGTAGACACATGGACAATGCAGGTGCAGTTGTTCATATGGGGAAATTCTGATCAGGGACTGATCAGTGTGAATGAAGAAGAGTCAAGTAGGTATACCTGACTGGATGGAAATCCTGGTGAGTGAAGCCAGGTGAAAGTCCTAGTGAGTGAAGCTAGGCAGATGGAAATCCTGGTGAGTGAAGCCAGGTGAAAGTCCTAGTGAGTGAAGCTAGGCAGTATGAAAATCCTGGTGAGTGAAGCCAGGTGAAAGACCTAGTGAGTGAAGCTAGGCAGATTGAAAACCCTAGTGAGTGAAGCTAGGTGAAAGTCCAAGTAGGTCAAGAGAGTGACCGGATACTTGGCATGAAAGAAAAGTCCAAGTGGGTCAAAGGGATTGACCGGACACTTGGTGAGGGAGTCCGAGCAGGTCAAGGGAGTGACTAGATGCTAGGCATGACGTACCAACAGGTTAAGTTTGACCGGATGTTGGTTTGGGAGGTTTGGGACTTGGTTTTGGGCAAAAACCAAGCTCTGGATCGATCAGTGGATCGATCCAGGCCTTTCCCAGCGAACAGAGAGCCTCTGGATCGATCAGTGGATCGATCCAGAGGTCCCAATCGATCAGTGGATCGATTGAGACGCTGCTGGTTCGCGCGATAAGCGCTAGATCGATCCGTGGATCGATCCAGGCATTTTCTCCAGAGCACAGAGGCACTCTAGATCGATCCGTGGATCGATCCAAAGCCTCCCCGATCGATTGGGAGTTTTCGAATCGATCGGGATCCGACCGTTGCGTCGTATTTGAGCTGCAGGCGTGCGATGGCTGCGGCATTACTTCACGGATTCATTTCAGATCTTCATCAGCTCCTCCATAGCTCTTCTCAAGCTCGAGATCGCCAGTTCTTGAAGGTTCTTGGAGGCTCTTCCAAGTCAAGAGGCGGATCAAAGCAAGAAGAAGAAACTAGGGTTAGGGTTTGTGCACTCAGTGTAAGCTTGTAAGCTTATATTTCTTTACTACCCTTTCTTCTTCTTGTATTGAGTCTTGTAGGGCTTCTCCGCCTTTGGTAGTTATCATAAAGGAGAGTTTTATTAGTGGAGGGTGTGTGTGTTGGTGTGGATCCTTGGACTAGTCACCTCTTGTGAGGTGGATACCAAGTAAACCAACCGTGTTAGCGTTGTGTGATTTGTTTCTGTATTTTCCGCTGCATATCTTTGAAGAAACAAGCAACTCCGAACACCGGGCACGCGACGAGCTATTCACCCCCCCCCCCCCTCCTCTAGCTACTTTTGGTCCTAACAGGTAGAAAGTGATACATTAATACCACCACAATGAAACTGAACTCCTAGAACTCTTCATAAACTAAGTTAATTACTCTCCCTTCACTAGTTCTTATTTCCATTTCCCAATCTCTTTTCTTTAGATAACTTACAACCATCGGTAGTTTAGCTAATCCTAAGTGAACCATTGCTAGTGCTTATAACCAGTCCTCGTGGGATCGATAATCTTTATTACTGATGACGAATCCGTGCACTTGCGGAATTGTAACAGCTCTCTAGATATATATTATGCTCATGCACTATCTGTCTATTACTCGATGAGTCCCAGCACTCACCACCCCTTGATATGGTTTTCTTTCACCAGGGAATAGGTAGATGATACAAGGACACTTGGAGGATCCTGATTGTCGGTTCCACATAACATCCGAGGACGGTTTTCTAGTTTTATTTCCTTCTTTATTTGTGTTTTGAATTCGTGAACTTGGTATTGTAATAATTTGATGTGGACTTGGAATTTAGCTTTATGGTTTCTTGTATTTGGTTTGATGTTGTTGTGTCAAGCTGAGCTAGCTCACAGTTAGTTGTTTTATAATTTTGCGCTCATTAGTTTGTGACTTCCTATATATTTTATTACAACGTGTGGGTTGCTTATTATACAACTACGTGATTATGTTCTTTTTATTCCAATCGTTTGAGCTGTGTATATAACTGTGTGGTTGTGTATGTTCCAATTGTGTGGGATGTTGTTGATAGCTTGTGAGTAGTCTTGTGTCATTGTATACATATTTTATTTGTCATAGTTACAGGAGAGATGTTGTCCGTTTATCAGGCAGGGACTCCTCTGGAGCATGGCAATGTACCTAAAAATAAAATACACTACTTAAAACTAAATCAAAATAAACCAAATAACTCAACCTTAATCTCAAAAATTAGACCTTCTAAGCTAAATTCTAACCTAAAGAATAAAATGAAATCAAATAAATCAAAATCTAAGCCTAAATTAAATAAATACAAAATCAATCTAAACTCAAACTATAACTAAGTTTATTATAACTATAAAGCAAATCGACATAAACCTAAAACATAAGTCCAAAGTTATATAATTTAGGAGGAGACTTCAAATTAGTTGGCACCTCCAAAATAATAATTTACCCAGCTGGGTAATTATGACTAGTTTAATTAGAGACAAAAGTTTAACTTGACAAATAGTACTGGAGAAGTTTTGGATAGTAGTAGGTTAGGGAAGCTATGTTTATGCATGTCTAGGAAAATATGGATTCGACTTGGTGCATTTGACTTAGTGAAACTAACTGAAGCTACCTCTTACTAATCCTAACTAGTTAGACCAAAGTTTTGTACTATGTTTAGTGGGTAGAAGAATTTGAAAAATTTTGAAGGTGTGATTACTCTAATGATGTATAGGTGACTCACCATAACTTAGACATTTATCCAAAAAAATGCCTACTTGTTGAACCCAAGCTAAATTTGAATATAACACAAGTTAAACCAAACCCTGAAATTTAACTTAACTCATCTCAAAAAATTATAGAATTCCCTGATTGAAAATATAGATAAGGTGTGATGAAAAATAAATAAATTAAATTAAAACTTAAAAATTAAAAATTAACTCAAAACCTAAATCAAATTTAAACTTAACTTAAAAATTAAAAATTAACTCAAAACTTAAATCAAATTTAAACTTAACTTACAAATTAAAAATTAACTCAAAACTTAAAACTCAAATGAAATTTAAACTTAATACAACTCCAAGAGAACAAGCTTCATCTTCGGAAGGTATTAGTCATGAGCAAAGGAGAAGAGAAAGAAGAAGCAAAAGGAATATCTTCTTCCTTTGGGTGGCTCACGACAACAAGAGAAGAACCTCTTATTGTGGTCAATGGCAAGAGAGAGGGAGAGGTATTAGGTTTAGGTTTTCAAAACCTAATCAAGCCAATAATGAATTATATATTAATTATCTCTTAATCATATCAATATATAGTCCTCTTTAATGAGTTGGATTAGAAAGCCCAAGTCCCACTCATTATGCCTTAACCAAAAATTAGCTCATTAACCCCTTGATTTGGTTCACAACTAAATTGAGTTGATTTATGACTAAACTAAATTGGTTCATGACTAAATTAAATAGTGTCCAACTCTTTTATAAGAGATGTGACCCATCAGGGCTTTCTTTCTAACAAATATTTTCATATTTGTCTTATGTATAATCTAATCATACATTTATCTCTTTATTTGAGAATAATATTCTCTTAACTTGTTTTACGTCTTTTAGAGACTCGTAGTGCATGTGACCCAATAGATTCTTGGTATATATTGGTCATCCATAAATAACTACTTAATTATGGAATGATCATGAGTGACACCTAGTAGTACATCATAATCCCCAATTAAGCAAAAAATCATAATTGATCTCAGAATTAATTCTAAACCCTTCAGCAGGTACAGTGAATTGTGCCTCATTCCTTTCACACGTCTTATACCCACTTGGTTCAGGACATGGTCTATGTGTCTGCCCCCACTAGGTTAATTATGTCACACTTAGCCCAAGTAATACTTCCTCATTCTGCAGATTCAAATTATTTGTACATGTATACAAGAGTCTCATACTCTTAACATGTGATGTTTTTGTTAGCTAGAGCCCTAGAGCCAATCATTTGATGATTGTATTTTGGACTTGTTGTATCATATTCTATATAAATAAAGGCATTTGGTTTTTGATTATTATAATTGCTTGTATTGGTGCCAAATAAACTAAGTATAATAACGTCCTTGAGTAGAAGGTTCTTACCTATATCAATCGATTGATTGAATCGATAGTGAGATGATATAGGGAACACTACTCGTAATCATTCCTAGTCGAGTATTAACATTCAGGGACAATGTTAATGCAATAAAACTAGCATGTAGGTCAACTCGATGACTTGATCTCACAAGTCATGGATATAGAGATATCAAGTTGACACATGGGTATGCATTAGAGAATGTATACTGAATGACCCGTCATGAGAAAGTATCATGGATCGTTATATGAGTGTCATATACTTTCTCATGTGGCTATTAGTATGACTACTAGTCCTTAGACCTGAAGTCACCATAGTTCCCTATATAAGGAGTTATGTACTTTGGTTTCGTCAAACGTCACCCGTAACTGGGTGGACTATAAAGGCGATTACTGGGTATGTAACGAATTATGCAGAGGGATGTGAGTGATGTAGATGGGATCTATCCCTCCTATATGACGGGAGCGACATCGATATTCTTGATAGAGTGAGACCATGAAGTGCATGGCCATGCCCAAATGAGTCAATATAGGATATTGAGTTCATTTGATTTAGTGAGTCTACTTGGAGTTCAAGATTTAGATTGATTAGAGGATGACACGGTCTATGCCTCATATTGATCAATCTAGATGTCTAGGATAGAAGGACACTTGTCATATATTGTGAGGAGTCACAATTAGTAGTCACAAGGTGATATTGGATCTCAACATTCTTGTAACTTGGGTAGTAATGATGTGTTGCTAGATACCGCTCATTACTTATGCCCCTAAATGGGTTTAGGGGCATTGCCAACGTTACAAGAACCTATAGGATCACACACTAAGGACAATTAGATGGAGATTAGGTTCATATGATGAACCAAGAGGATTAGATTCATTTGATGAATCAAATTGGATTAAGAGTAATCCTAATTGAGTTACACTTAAGTTGATTCATGTGTTTAATGAGTCTAATTTAGATTATGACTCATTGAATCAATTTAATTAAATGGATTAGATCCATTATATTAAGTTGGCTTGAATCAAATAGTTGGATTAGATCAACCATGGGAGAGATTTGGTCAAGTTTGACTTGACTTGAGAGGAAGAGGAAGAGTCAAGTTTGACTTGACTATTTGCCACATCATTAGTGATTTGGCATTAGGAGGACTAATGATGATGTGCCACATCATCAAAGTGTGCCACCTCATGGGGGTTACAAAGCTATTCTCTTTAATGGCTACATTTAATGAGGATGGGGGTTACACCTTGTGATGGTGGTCGGCCACTTATGGGGAATGAATTGGATTCATTTTCATTCAAGTGGCATTATTCCATCTTCTTCCTCAAGTGCTCTTCTCCTTTCTCCCTCTCCTCCTTCTTGGCCGAATCATCAAAAGGTGCTAGCACATCTTTTGTGTGATTTTCATCTACGTGTTCGTGTGGATACATATAGAGAGTTGTCTACGTTGACAACTTCGAGATCCGGCACCATTTGGACGAGCGGGAACGCGAAGGGCTTCGCTTCAAAGGTATAACTTTTTCTTTTGTAGATCTAAGTGTAGATCTAGGTAGAAACTCGTATTCATATGTTTTCAAACTTTTCTTTTCACGGATCCGTTGGCTAGGGGCTTTCGGGATTTTCGCGACGCGAAAAAGTGATTTTCGCTGCCCGAAAAACCCAACAGTGGTATCAGAGCCACGTGCGAAGATGAATACGAGTTTATTTTGTGTTTTATGAAAACTTTTTAGTTCTATAATATTCTGTAAATTTATGATTTCTATAGTATTTATGGGTATTTTTCTCGTAGAAGCGAAGCACAAGTGTTTCGACACTTGTAGGCTTCGACTACCAAGAAGTTTTTCCCAAAACGGCCAAGTTTCGCTCCAAAACTTTTTGGGACAGCGGGCTAAGGCGCTGTTAGATCGCAAAGGAACCCTCGCGATGGTTAGATCGCGGGTAGGGGCGCTGCTCCTGGCCCCGCAAGGGGATTCGTTTCGCGATTGCGCCCGAAAATTGCTAAACGAAACCGCCAGGAAATTGTACTCGTAAAAATTGTAAAAATTATAGAAAAATTACAGAAAATTATAGAAATATATAATTTTGAATTATATATTATTTTTGTGATACTCATGGCCCAAAGACCCAATTCAATTGGATAATTTGTGTTGTAATTCATAATACGGCCTGCGTGCCGTGATGTGATGTGTGTGTTGTATTTTATTTTTTTTTCGCGACCTGCGCGTCGTGCCTTTCTCTTTTATTCTTGTTGTAAATTAGATTTAGACTCGAATATAACTCGAGTTTCAAAATGTAATGTAAATTTTGAAGCGGTGGAAGGTCCACTCGAGACGGAGTTACGAGGAGGGCGCGAGCAACACGAGGTGGTCAAAGGAAGGAGCTTGAGAAGCTGTTGACCTTAGGTTGACCATCCGATCTTCTCATTGGCTTGAGAAGATCGTAGTAGGGCCATGACATAATCACAAAATTATTTAATTAATTGCTTTTGTGTGTATGTGATGCATGTTATTTAATTAAGTAATTAATTAGTGCCTAACGATTAGATTAGATCTAAGTCATGCACATGATGCACCCTTCGATTAGATTAGATCTATCGAGTATATGATTCGCATCATCATTTAGATTAGATCTAAATCGCGTCAACTCGTAATGCCTACGATACCGTGATACCTACCACTACCTCGATCGCATGTTGTTGTTGAATCTGCCAAAGCAGAGCAACACATACTATCTTGGTAGGGTACGGAGGGACAATCTTGGTCCCGCCTATCAACGCATGGGTGAATACAACTCAATTAGATTGAGTAACTAGTTAACTCAATTGGATCGAGTTTAACTATAGGCATTATCCAATGGTTGGTAGATAGGTCAAAATCACGTTTATATTAACTCTTGGGCGTATTAGCCAAAGCTAACTCGAGTTTTAATATAAATGCGGATTTTATCCTATAAACAAGAGTTGCATAGAGATGTAATTGGTAATTGGTTACCTACCGATCATACTAAGTCTTGGGCGTATTAGCCAAAGCTAACTCAAGGGTTAGTATGATGTGGATCTTGTCCCACATGAATTATAGAATTCAGTGGAAGCATCATTTAGTTAAAGGCCTAATTAAATGATTAAGAATATGATATTTATTTTCTGCATTTTTCTGTTGTAGATAATCATGACGTCAAATACGAACACTTTCTCCCTGCGATCTGTTCTTGAGAAGGACAAGCTCAACGGAGCAAATTTCCTGGACTGGTACAGGAACTTGAGAATAGTTCTCACCCAAGAACGTAAACTATACGTTCTGGAGCAGCCCATTCCGGAGGCTCCTCCTGCCACTGCCCCGCGAGCTGACCGAGATGCTTTCAAGAAGCATCAAGATGACGCATTAGATGTGTCTTGTCTAATGCTCGTGACCATGAACTCTGAGCTTCAGAAGCAACACGAGTTAATGGGCGCTTACGATATGGTTGAACATCTTCGTCAACTGTATCAAGGTCAAGCGAGGCATGAGAGATTTGAGATCTCAAGGGCACTTTTTCAGTGCAAGATGTCAGACGGGGCTCTTGTAGGCCCATATGTACTCAAAATGATTGGTTACATAGAGAACCTACAAAGGTTGGGGTTCCCACTTGGCCAAGAGCTGGCCACTAACCTGATCTTGCAATCCTTGCCGGATAGCTACAGTCAATTCATTCTAAACTACAATATGAACGAGATTGATAAGCCACTGCCCGAGCTGCTTAGTATGTTGCGAACTGCTGAGCTGAACCTTAAGAAGGCTAAGCCCAACACTGTTCTGATGGTTCAGAAACATAAGGGCAAGGGCAAGCCTAAAGGCAAGGGAAAGTCCCAAGCCAAGGGCAAAGGCAAGGCACTGAAGCCTAAAGGAGGGGTCGCTAAGGATGCTACCTGCTTCCACTGCGGTCAGACCGAGCACTGGAAGAGGAACTGCAAGGTATACTTGGAGGATCTTAAGAAGAAGCGAAGTGAGACTTCGACTTCAGGTATATATGTTATAGAAGTCAATCTATCTATTTCTACATCATGGGTATTAGATACTGGATGTGCTTCTCACATTTGTACTGATGTGCAGGCACTGAGAAATAGCAGGGCATTGACAAAGGGCGAGGTGGACCTACGAGTAGGCAATGGAGCATGGGTTGCTGCTGTTGCTGTAGGGACTTACTTTCTATCTCTGCCCTCTGGGCTTGTACTAGAGTTAGTCGATTGTTGTTATGTGCCTGCATTAACTAAGAACATTATATCAGTTTCTTGTTTGGACAAGAAAGATTTCTCATTTACAATAAACAACAAATGTTGTTCCGTCTATTTAAACGATATGTTCTATTGTAGTGCACCTCTGATAAACGGACTCTATATTCTAGACCTTGAGAGCCCTATCCATAACATAAATAACATGAACCAAACCTACCTCTGGCACTGTCGCTTAGGTCATATAAATGACAAGCGCTTATCCCAGCTCCATAAGGATGGTTTGCTGGACTCATTTGATTTTGAATCTTATGAGACATGCGAGTCATGCCTACTAGGCAAGATGACCAAGACTCCCTTTAGTGGGCATAGCGAGAGAGCGACTGATTTATTAGGACTCATACATAGTGATGTATGTGGCCCTTTCAATGTCGCTGCTAGAGGCGGTTATAGGTACTTCATCACATTTACTGATGACTTCAGTAGATATGGTTATGTGTATTTGATGACACATAAGTCTGAATCCTTTGAAAAGTTCAAAGAACTCAAGAATGAAGTACAGAACCAGCTTGGCAAGAGTATTAAGATACTTCGATCCGATCGAGGTGGAGAATACCTTAGCCATAAGTTATGTGACTATCTAGCTGAGTGTGGGATTCTATCCCAACTCACTCCTCCTGGAACACCACAGTGGAATGGTGTATCCGAAAGGAGGAATCGTACCTTATTAGATATGGTACGATCTATGATGAGTCACTCAGATCTTCCGACATACCTTTGGGGCTATGCTTTAGACACGACAGCTTTTATACTCAACCGAGTTCCATCTAAGGTCGTGATAAAGACACCATATAGGATATGGACTGGGAGAGATGCCCAGGTGTCTTTCAAGAGGATTTGGGGTTGTGAGGCTTACGTTCGATGTCAAGTCTCAGACAAATTAGGACCCAAATTCGACAAGTGCTATTTCATTGGATATCCCAAGGAAACTAAGGGATATTACTTCTATATTCCCAGTTAGCACAAGGTAGTTGTGGCAAAGACTGGGGTCTTTCTAGAAAAGGACTTTGTTTCTAGAAAGACTAGTGGGAGCACGTTCGATCTTGAAGAAGTTCAAGATGTGAACAATAGTACTGATGCCTCGATGGAAGTTGAACTGGAACCACAAAGTGTTGTGGATGATGTTGTTCCACAAAGAGTTGAGGAACAACAACCAGTTCAAGTAGACATACCTCTTCGCAGGTCTGATAGGGTACGTCATCAGCCTGAGAGATATTCATTTCTCTTGTCTGACCATGATGACGTTGTGCTCATAGATGATGAGCCTACCACCTATCAGGAAGCTGTGATGAGACCAGATTCCGAGAAATGGCTAGAGGCCATGAGATCCGAGATAGAATCCATGTACACCAACCAAGTATGGACTTTGGTTAATCCACCTGAAGGGGTAAAACTCATTGGGTGTAAGTGGGTCTTTAAGAGAAAGACTGACATGGATGGACTTATCTATAAGGGGCGCTTGGTAGCTAAAGGTTTCAAGCAGATTCATGGTATTGACTATGATGAAATCTTTTATCCAGTAGCGATGTTTAAGTCCATTCGGATCATGCTTGCTATTGCAGCTTACCAAGATTACGAGATCTGGCAGATGGATGTCAAAACCGTGTTTTTGAATGGAAACATACTCGAGGATGTGTGCATGACACAACCTGAGGGTTTTGTAGATCCACGGCATAATAGCAGAGTATGCAAGCTGCATAGGTCCATTTATGGACTAAAGCAAGCTTCTCGGAGCTGGAATCTTCGATTCGATGATGCAATCAAACAGTTTGGTTTTATCAAAAATGAAGATGAACCTTGTATCTACAAGAAGGTTGTAGGGGACATAGTTGTCTTCCTCATATTGTATATAGATGACATACTGCTCATTGGGAAAGACATCCCTTTGCTACAGTCTGTCAAGACTTGGCTAGGGACTTGTTTCTCAATGAAGGACTTAGGTGAAGCATCCTGCATTCTAGGGATACCGATCTATAGAGATAGATCTAAGAGATTGTTTGGTCTAAGTCAGAGTACATACATTGACAAGGTACTCCTTCGGTTTGCCATGCAGAACTCCAAGAAGGGATTTCTGCCGATGTCACATGGCGTGAGTCTTTCAAAGACTCAAGGTCCCTCTTCTATAGAGGAGAAAGACCTCATGGATCAGATCCCTTATGCCTCAGCCATAGGATCGATCATGTACACCATGCTATGTACTCGACCTGATGTCTCGTATGCTTTGAGCATGACGAGCAGATACCAGTCAGATCCAGGTGAAAGTCACTGGATAGCGATCAAGAATATTCTTAAGTACTTAAGAAGGACTAAAGAATATTTCTTAATATATGGAGGCAATGATGAACTAGTTGTAAAGGGTTGCAGTGATACCAGCTTCCAAACCGATCAGGATGATTACCGATCGCAGTCAGGGTTCGTATTTTGCATTAATGGTGGTGCTGTCAGCTGGAAGAGTTCGAAGCAGGACACAGTAGCTGATTCTACAACAGAGGCCGAGTACATTGCTGCATCAGAGGCAGCAAAGGAGGCAGTTTGGATCCGTAAGTTCATCACTAAACTTGGGGTGGTTCCTAGCATTGCTGACCCCATTGAGCTCTATTGTGACAACAATGGAGCTATAGCACAGGCGAAGGAACCTCGCTCACACCAGCGGACCAAACACATACTACGGCGCTTCCATCTCATTCGAAAGATCATCGAGAGAGGAGATGTGAAGATTTGCAGAGTACCTACAGATGCTAACATCTCAGATCCCTTGACCAAGGCTTTGGCACAGAGGAAGCATGATGGTCACACAAGGTCATTAGGGCTTAGAGCCTACACTGATTGGCACTAGTGCTAGTGGGAGATTGTTAGCTAGAGCCCTAGAGCCAATCATTTGATAATTGTATTTTGGACTTGTTGTATCATATTCTATATAAATAAAGGCATTTAGTTTTTGGTTATTATACTTACTTGTATTGGTGCCAAATAAACTAAGTATAATAACGTCCTTAAGTAGAAGGTTCTTACCTATATCAATCGATTGGTTGAATCGATAGTGAGATGATATAGGGAACACTACTCATAATCATTCCTAGTCGAGTATTAACATTCAGGGACAATGTTAATGCAATAAAACTAGCATGTAGGTCAACTCGATGACTTGATCTCATAAGTCATGGATATAGAGATATCAAGTTGACACATGGGTATGCATTAGAGAATGTATATTGAATGACCCACCATGAGAAAGTATCATGGATCGTTATATGAGTGTCATATACTTTCTCATGTGGCTATTAGTATGACTACTAGTCCTTAGACCTGAAGTCACCATAGTTCCCTACATAAGGAGTTATGTACTTTGGTTTCGTCAAACGTCACCCGTAACTGGGTGGACTATAAAGGCGATTACTGGGTATGTAACGAATTATGCAGAGGGATGTGAGTGATGTAGATGGGATATATCCCTCTTATATGACAGGAGCGACATCGATATTCTTGATAGAGTGAGACCACAAAGTGCATGGTCATGCCCAAATGAGTCAATATAGGATATGGAGCTCATTTGATTTAGTGAGTCTACTTGGAGTTCAAGATTTAGATTGATTAGAGGATGACACGGTCTATGCCTCATATTGATCAATCTAGATGTCTAAAATAGAAAGACACTTGTCATATATTGTAAGGAGTCACAATTAGTAGTCACAAGGTGATGTTGGATCTCAACATTCTTGTAACTTGGGTAGTAATGATGTGTTGCTAGATACCGCTCATTACTTATGCCCCTAAATGGGTTTAGGGGCATTGCCAACGTTACAAGAACCTATAGGGTCACACACTAAGGACAATTAGATGGAGATTAGGTTCATATGATGAACCAAGAGGATTAGATTCATTTGATGAATCAAATTGGATTAAGAGTAATCCTAATTGAGTTACACTCAAGTTGATTCATGTGTTTAATGAGTCTAATTTAGATTATGACTCATTGAATCAATTTAATTAAATGGATTAGATCCATTATATTAAGTTGGCTTGAATCAAATGGTTGGATTAGATCAACCATGGGAGAGATTTGGTCAAATTTGACTTGACTTAAGAGGAAGAGGAAGAGTCAAGTTTGACTTGACTATTTGCCACATCATTAGTGATTTGGCATTAGGAAGACTAATGATGATGTGCCACATCATCAAAGTGTGCCACCTCATGGGGGTTACAAAGCTATTCTCTTTAATGGCTACATTTAATGAGGATGGGGGTTACACCTTGTGATGGTGGCCGGCCACTTATGGGGAATGAATTGGATTCATTTCATTCAAGGCAATTGACTTCATCTTCTTCCTCTAGCTCTCCCTCTCCCTCTCCTCCTCAACTTGGCCGAACCACACAAGGTGCTAGCACACCCTTTTGTGTGGTTTTTCTCCACCTACGTGTCCGTGTGGATACTTCTAGAGGGGTATCTATTTTGATACTCTCGAGATCCGGCACCGTTTGGACGAGCGGGAACGCGAAGGGCTTCGCTTCAAAGGTATAACCTTTTCTTTTGTAGATCTAAGTGTAGATCTAGGTAGAAACTCGTATTCGTATGTTTTCAAACTTTTTCTTTGCACGGATCCGTTGGCTAGGGGCTTTCGGGGTTTTCGCGATGCGAAAAAGCGATTTTCACGGCCCGAAAAATCCAACAGTTTTGGCTAAAGACGTTAAGTAATAATCCTAACGAGTGGTCATAGGGTATACATCTCCTCGCAAAAAGCGATAAATCTTCTATGGACTATCCAAACACCTTTGGACACTTCGACTTATGCCCAATCATCTCGGGTCCACACCTCCAAGAGATGTTTGCTTAAGATGTCAAAGTATAAGTCTCCATGACCAAGATGACTTGTATTCCTCAAGTTGAACGAAACTTATACTCGAGTTACAATAAGAACTTCACAAACATATCCATATATTTAGAGAATCATATGAAGTCTTTCAGTAAATCACTCCAATGAATTAGTTATCATAACTAGCATCTATGATTAACTCTCAGCATCGTAATATCTCCAGCTAGTGAGAAACAGCTGTTTGGTCAAACCAAGGAATATAATTCGTGCTAGTCTTAATGATAGGTGAATGCACCAATTCAACGACTAGGGAAATTCTAATACGTTCATAATTGCACATATAGAGATAATCACAAGTTGTGATTCAATCATAAATTCTCTCATGTTATTAATTATTTTGCGGATATATAATAAATAAGTTTAAGACTATTCAAACATATAATATATACTCAATTTATAAATCTATATTTATCAAATAAATAATAAAATTATAAGACGATTATTTTAGAACATCCCTCAAAATCTAACGGAACTTTCTGACCAAAGTGCTCAAAAGGAAGTAATTTGGTGGAAATTATTAACATTAATTGCCTGCATTAATTGTATAGATACTGATTGGGTTGTTTTGGGTGGCAATTTCCCTTAGGCTCGGCTAGGATCACTTTCCTAGTTTGGGTGGTTATCAATTGTGTTTTCTTACCAATGGTGAAGAGGAAAACAAGGGACTCGGTCAATCTACTATGAGTCAAACAAGGAAAATGAATGCAAATATGGAGGACCCAAATATGGCAGCCAATGAAATTAATGGAGTCAATGATGCGAAGGACCCAAATATGGCAGATAATGGAATTAATAGAGTCAATGATATGGAAGTGTTAATAGGTGTGGCCCCTCCAATGACAGCTTCGAATACCATATGTCCACCCACAACAATGGCTACACATTTGCAACAACATACGGCCACAAGGAAGAGCTTACAGTTCAAATATAAAGACATTGAAACAGTGGAGAACTAGATTGGATACTACCTCGTGGGCTATTTTATGGGAAGACACCCAAGACAAGATGGAGTAGAGGAAATGGCTCGCAGATGGAGGGTTCCATACAAATTATTTATGCACAAAAATGGTTGGATAATTTATAGACTTGAGACTCTGCAAGATAGGGAGAAAGGTTTACTCAGAGTGCCTTATTTTTCTTTTGGAATCCTATTGGTTTTAAAAGCACATGCAAGTTGTTTTTTGTACAACCAAGACAGGAGGTTCATTCCAACATAGGTATAGATTTATGGCCTTTCCCAAATTGTTGGTCTCTGAAAGTATTGAGTTTGATAGGGTCAAAGATTGGTAGACCATTTTACATCGACAAATTAACAAGGACATGTGAAAGATTGACCTTTGCATGACTTTTGATGGAAGTCTCGATAATCGGTGAGTGGGTCACAACTATTCCTATCTCTCTACCTACGGGAGTTCAGATTGACTTAGAAATTATGTACCAGACTATGCCAGACTTCTATGAAGAATGTCGTAGGATTGAACACCAAAAAGATGCCTACTACAAGGGAGATGTTCCAACCAACCAAAGTGCTAACCGAACCCAAGGGGGTACATCTATGGATCTGAATCATAACCGGTCTCAATCTGCGAGGATTTGTAGACATTCAAGGTATAAGCAAAGTACAAGGCAGGCATTGAGGCAACATAGGTGGTGTGCGGAATGAAGGAGAACAGGAGGTTGTAGATACAAATCACTTGGCAATTGTGGTGGTGCCCATTCAGTCCCAGTTAAGGTTGTCACTCCCCTAGCTCCTAATGATACTCTTCAAAGGGCACAAGCTGCGATTTCCTAGCAATCACATAATGATAAAGTATGGCTAGCAAATCGAAGGACTTGAATAGCTTGGGAGACTCTTCCACATCAGTGGCCGAAGAGACACAAGAATCAAGCAATGGGGCATCTCGAACTACAACACTGACTTCTTCATCATCGGATTAGATGCATCGGTGAATTTGGCCGCAACGTTCTCCTCCTCATCCAAATCAGCCAGTAATGGGACAGTAGGCATGGTCATGCCTAGAGCTTCAGCGCATGTGCAAAGCAGTAGACAATTACCGAGTCCAAGCAACCCACACGGGAGGTGTTAAATGAAGGTTGCCACTTGAAACATGAGGGGCTTTTAAACATGGGGGGGTGTACAACTTCTCCTCAAGCACAAGGATATATAGGCGTTGGCATTATTCGAAACGAAACACTCACAGAGGATTCTCTTTAATCTATTATGCAAAGGTGTTTCTCATGTATGGGACATGCTCATAATTTTGATATGTCTAATCATAGATGTGTGTTGCTCTTTTGGGATTTATAGAAAGTTGATATGGACATTATCATTATGACTAATCAATAAATTCATTGTCATGTGTGATGTCTTGTGTCCAGGAGAGCTTTCTTGATTTCCTTTGTTTACAAACTGCATTATATTGTCTCTCATAGACCATTATGGAAAGCCCTTATGGAGCTTGGTGGGACTATCTCAGAGTCATGGATGATCATGAGGGATTTCAACTTGATATTATCGACTGAAGACAAGAAAGGGGGTTGTCCGGTTACCAATTATGAAATGAGAAATCTTCAAATTTTTGCCCAAGTATGTGGCTTGGTAAACCTTCACTCCATTATATGTCGGCTCACATGGACCAATGGTACGATTTCTTGTAAATTGGATAGATAATAAATTCACACTGATTGATGGTAGATTATGATCCTTATGCAGAGTTCATTCCTCTTGGATGCCTCTTAGACCACTCTTGTGGTATTATACACACCTTTCCGAAGGATCGAGCTATGAGCAAGCCTTTTAAGTTCCTTAACACGTGGATGTTGCACGGGGATTTCAATAAGGTGGTGCTGGAATCTTAGGCGACACCAGTCTTAAGGACTGCTTAATTTGTGCTTAAGGTGAAGATGGTGTAAGTACCCCGGGTTAGTGTTGATGTGGTCAACCATATTAAGTTAAGTCCTGCTGTGTTTAATCATTGTGTCTAAGTATGCAGGAGCTTAGGAATATAAGAAGTCGAGCGGAAAATGTAGCAAGCGAGAAGGATGGCACGGGAAAGGAGTCGACAGGCTTGGTGCATCCGAGGGACGAGGTGCTGCGGAAGAGTACACTGGTAAACGAGAAGAAAGCGTGTAGTGTTTCTGAGGGATGAGAAGCCGGAGCGGAAGACTACTCGAGGAAAAGGCCAGAGTTGGGTTCGAGTGAGTTCAACTCTAGAAGGTCGCAGGATCACCCAAGCGACCAGAGATGAAGCCAAGACCGGAGAAGGCGTTGGACAAGTCAGCAAAGGGATAACTGGTCTGAGCACCCGGACCGTTGGGGTGCCCAGACCACCAGGGCACCGAACAGTCACTTCGTCTCAGAGTCATTGTTGTGGATCACTTTCAGGTCCACGTCAACAATGGTCCGAGCGCCCGAACATGAAAAAAATTCAATTTACATGTCGTTGCAAAGCCCTTGCGTGGAGATAAAGTTTGCACAGTTAGGGGTGCCCGGAGAGGGTCTAGGCACCCGGAGAGGGTCCAGGCGCCCGGAGATATCACGTCAACAAATGGCTAGTTTCGATAAGTGGGCTATAAATAGAGTCATGATCTTCTTCATTCAGTACAACACTTTCTGTATTCAAGTTTTCCATTTTGTTCGTCAAAGTTTTATGCGTTCAGCGTTCTGTACGAGGCTTCTCCACCTCCAACTTGTTTTGAAGAAGGAGTCGACTAGTTGAGCTTCACTTGCCTTGGATTAGCAACCACCTTGGTTGCAAGCCAAGTAAATCTTTTTTTTTTTTGTACTTATTTTATGTAATTTAGTTTTGTTTATTAAAGTGTTTGTCTTAATTAAAATCGAAAGTTTTAGAAAGGGTATTTTTGTCATTTTAGGCAATTCACCCCTCTTGTCGGTCACACTAGGACCAACAAGTGGTATCAGAGTGAGGACACTTCAGAAGGACTAACCGTCAACCAAAGCAAAGAATCGATGGTCGGACCAAGCATTAATCCGCCAAAGTTTGAGGGGGAGTTTACACACTGAAAACGCCGAATGGAGGTATTCCTACAAACTGATTTTGAAACGCTTTTAATAATCAAGTATGATTTTGTAGTTCCCAAGGATCAATAAGGAGAGGAGAAAGAAGAATACCTGTGGACGAAGGAGCAAAATGACTTCATAGCTGTAACGTCTGCCCTTACTCATACCCTTAAGCTACAGGACAAACGTTACTCTTTCCTCATTCAACTAAATTTTCGGCATTCTTACCTCTTATATGCTGCTTAGTCCATAGATCTATTCTACCCTATTACTACTGGTAGGACATGACTTGCAGCCACGTAAGGTCGAAGGGAGTCGGAAGCTTCTAGTGAGTCTGGGTCGTGTGACCCTGACAGGTGTTGTACTCTTAACTGACACAAGGCACGGCCGTGTGAGGGTCACACGATCGTAACCCCTAGGAGAGGGTGGAAGGGGCACAGCCGTGTGAACCCGCACGATCGTGTCACTTCGGCCGAGAGAAGAAGAGGCACGGTCATGTGGAATCACACGACCGTGTAACATTGGCTGAGAGGAGGAGGTGCCCAGCCATGTGATCCCACACGGTCGTATCACCTCGGCCGAGAGGAAGAAAGGCACGACCGTGTGGAGTCACACAGCCGTGTCACCTTTGGCTGAGAAGAGGAAGGGCACGGCCGTGTGCTTCCACACGGATATGTTGCCTTGGCCGAGAGGAGACAACGCACGGTCGTGCGGAGAATCCCCCTTCGCTTCCGAAAAAGCTTGTTTCCCTCTATTTTCACTTTCCTTTGCCATTCAAATTCTGCCAAGCCATCAAATTCATTCTAAACCAATTAGTGTCAGTATCTTATATAAAACGGAGAGAAGAAAATAAACTAAAGTTCTACACATTCCCCATATAATAACAAATTCTCTGATCTCTTTCCATTGTTCCGCCACACACATACCCCCAAACACTACTTCCGCTGCCTCCTCCTACTCGAGCTTTCCTTTACCTTTATTTGTAGTATAAGGAAATGCAAATCTATAAGCGGATGCTTAGTAAGTACCATCTACTCACAAAATGATGCATTAATAGAAGTCATGCTTTTAAAACTGCTAGAAGAAAATGCAACATTGTAAACATGCTTTTGCCCGTAGTTCACACTAAAACCATACTTCGGAAATATGTACATGCCATGTATTTTCAAACCAGTTTATCATGCAAATCGATAACTGAAAACCATGCTAGTAATGAAATAAAAATAGGCATCTTGGCATACTATTGAGTTTATCACTGTTGCACTACATAACTCAATTCTCAACTTAGGAAACTTCCACTAGATAAACCATGAAGTTTAAAAACTTTATAGTACATATTAGTGAAAATAATAATCACTTGCTTGGGCCCGGCATTGTACCATTTTGCGCGCATCCTTAATAAGATCCGAGATAGCTAATCCCAAATCCATTAAGGCACTACTAGGTGGTCTAAGAGCCTAGGGGTGATCTAGGAGCCCACCCAAGGATCTTGTGTCCAGTACATGACTTTCTAAAGTAAAATACTTCTTTTTAACTATTACTTTCTTGTACTTGCACTTGCTTGGCATTTAACCAAACACCTTATATGCGCTTAATTGCCCCATACTCATAGGGAAGCACTTTAGGCACTTGGTTATACTTCTTAGTCCCAAAACTTAATGGGAAGCAAACCAAGATGATCTAAGCATGCTCTTAATCCTCAAAACTTTATAGGGCATCCTACATATCATAGCATCTATCTCCTTTAACATGCAACACGTTTAAAACATATCATTCATGTATTAATGAAGCTACTCATACTGTAGGTGAGAGGTACTTACATCTTTTCGCTAGATCTTACTACTATAAGGTGTAGGGAAGATAATCCTCTCTCTTGAACGCCTTAATCTCCAAGCCATCCTTCACCCGCGTACCAATCCTTGCAAAAACTCTCCTCTTAGATCCTCCACTTGAAGAACTTAGAAGCTTGGACCTAGATCTCTTGATCTTGGCCGAAACATGAAGGGAGGAAGGAGAAGTTTTGGCTAGAGGAGGAGAGGAGATGAAAATTGGGTTTTTAATCTCATCCATCCCCTTTTATACTAAGTGAAAGTTGGAGCATCTCTTCGCACATAGTCCACATATAAGTAATTGTTTCATATTTCTCATGTGATGCTTTACCACCACCTAATGGTTACTTAAACAAATCTCAAACAAGAGGTCTCGGGTTCAAATCCTAGTCCGGGCTATTTATGCATATATTTTTACTTCTTTTCTCTTCTTCTATTTCTTTTTGCGCTTTATAAAAATAAAGGAAATTCACAGGTGTTACAATAGCCAACAGTCGAGCAGAATACCACTTGCTAAGCATATTACCGTCTCAAGAAGTCAACTGCATCGGAAGCTACTCCTCAGCCAAAGAACTCTAGGAAAAATTCCTAGAGCTCCATGAAGGCACATCCAAAGTGAAGCTTGCATGACGGGACATTCTTCGAAACCAACTGACAAACCTCCATCTGGAAAAAAGTGAGACGGTAGCTCAACTACACGCGAAGATTAAGGAACTGATCACTGGATTGATCAATCTCGGCGAAATAGTGACCAACCGGGACTCAGTTCGCTAAGCGCTCAACACCTTTCCCAGAACTCCAGAGTGGTCATCGATTATAGATGCCTACTATATATCAAAGGACCTAGAGGTAAGCATGCTAGAAGGTCTTTTTTCGACATTAGAATTGTTGGGGTTGCAAGATTGCAAATATAGTCCCACATTGAAATTACATGAGAATGATCATGGGTTTATAAGAAAAAAGACATCTCCATTGGCATGAGACCTTTTGGGGAGAGCTTAAGAGCAAAACCACGAGGGCTTAGGCCCAAAGTGGATAATATCATACCATTGTGGAGATATCTAAATTCTTTTTGATCCTACAATTGGTATCAGGCGAGGTTGCTCTTCACCGGACTAACCGCCAGAAGAAGCACGAGCTAGAGCCATGATCCAAGATTAAACCATGTGGGTGAAATCTTGAACAAAGTAGGGGAAGCCCTGAGCAGATCAGGAGTGACTTGATGCTTGAGGGGAGGCCCTAAGCAGGTCAAAAGCGACCTGATGCTTGAGGGGGACCCTGTGGTCCTTTGTTTGAGGGGGGATTGTTAGGGTTGCAAGGTTGCAAACATAGTCCCATATTGAAAACACATGGGAAAGATCATGGGTTTATAAGAAAAAAAGATATCTCCATTGGCATGAGGCCTTTTGGGGAGAGCTCAAGAGCAAAACCATGAGGGCTTAGGTCCAAAGTAGATAATATCATACCATTATGGAGATATCTAAATTCTTTTCGATCCTACAAAAATTATATGAATCTAAATGTGCATGTGCAAGAAAAGAATCAAGCCTGAACCTAGCACTGAGAGCAATAAGAAGGACAAATATGAGTCAGACTTGGATCTTGATACAGACTAAGAAACTTATATGGTAAGGAAGTTTAAAAAGTTAATCTGAGATAGAAGTCTATGCTAGACTAGCACTGATAGCTAGTCATTAAGAACCAAGCAACTCAGAAGCTAGTATCAATGAAGGGGGAGCCACATCAGATGAATGCAACGATGCAAAGGGAGAATCCACTTTCAGATCTGACATGGTAAGTGAGGTATGTCTCTTACCTCCTAATCAACTAATTTTAGGAATAAAGTCTATGTCCAAATCTTTATGTAATCTTAAAAGTAAGAATATAAATTTAAAAAGGAAAATATGAATTTGAAAACAATTTTAGCTAAAGCATGCCCACTAAAAGAATTTGATAAAGTTAAAACTAAAAATGCAAAATGAAAAGAATAAATAAAAAAATTAAAAAATTCTGCATGTTCAAATTTTGCTACTTCAAATTTAAGAAATTGTCAAGGGCTAAATCGGTATTATAGATTCCATAAAGGTCAAATCAAAAAAGTGACAAGAAAGTACATTCCAAGAAAATTTCTCATTAATTCAGTATTTAGGAACCTATATTGGGTTCAAAATCATATTTAGGTTAAATCTTTATTCATGTTTTAATTTTAATTTGCTTTAATATTTTCATCGCATGTTTAAAATTGTGTAACTTTTTCAAATAAATTGTTTCACATCCTTTTTGATTGAAATTAATTAGATCTTAATTTTTCCGTGAAAAAAGATTTTATTACTTATTAGTAGAAAATATTTTAAAATTTTTTAACCATTAATGAATTTTTACCCAAATATCAATTTTTAATATTCAAAATTCTCAAAAAGTCAATCTTTGTAAATTTATTTTTTCTGCATATATATTTTTTATTTTACATACTAGAAAATCTTGCAAAAAATTTTGAGCTAAAAATCTATTATTAAACATTTTTTTAAAAAAATATATCTCTCTATTAAAATAATTAATTACTACTTATATTAATTTTTTTTATTCATAAAAAATTTATCACAATTTTGGATTATTGCGTTTAATAGTAAAAAAAATTTTCAAAATTTTTGAAAAATTAAAAATTATTTTTCTAAAAACTAGTTTTTAAATCATAAAAATTCATATTTTCAAAAAATAATTTTCATAATTTTTTTAAGTCTTAGAATTTTTTTTTGATATTCACCCCTATTTTAATGTGATTAAAGGGGGAGAGAAAAGATTAAGTCTAGGGAGAGGTACATTTTTTTTTGTTCTTTGTATTAACTATTTCAATTTGCATATTAAATACTTTAAATTGCATATTTATTTACTTTACTATTTTGGTTTAACCCTAATTTAACTTGGGCTGATGCACATCAAAAAGGGGGAGATTTAAGTACCCCGAGTTAGTTTTGATATGGTCAACCAGGTTAAGTTATGTCCTGTTGTGTTTAATCTTTATGTCTAAGTGTAGGAGCTTAGGAACACAAGAAGTCTAATGGAAGACCCAACTAGCGAGAAGAATGGCACAAGAAGGGAGTCGACGGGCTCGGTACGTCCGAAGGATGAGGTAATGCGGAAGAGTACGCTGGCAGACGAGAAGGAAGCGCGCGGCGTTTTCGAAAGACGAGAAGCTGGAGTGAAAGACTGCTCGAGGAGAAGGTCAGAGTTGGATTCAGGTGAGCTCAACTCTGGAAGGCAGGAGGATCACCCAAGTGATCGGAGTGAAGTTAGAACTAGAGAAGGCGTCGGACAAGTCAGCAAAGGGTTGACTAGTCCGGGTGCCCGAACTGTTAGGGCGCTTACACCACCAAGGCATTAAACGGGTGCCTCATCGTAGAGTCGTTACTGTGGATCACTTTTGGATCCACATCAGTAAGAGTCCAGGCACCTGAACATGGTCCAGGTACCCAAACATGAAAAAATTCAATCTACACGCTATGTGAAGCCCTTACGTGGAGATAAAGTTTGCATAGCTAGGGGCGCCCGGAGATGTTACATTAGTAAATGGCTAGTTTCGACCAGTGAGCTATAAATAGAGCTCTGGTCTTTTTCATTCAGTACAACACTTTCTGTATTCGAGTTTTCCAAGTTCTGTGTGTTCAGCATTTTGTATGAGGTTTCTCTATCTCCGACTTATGTTGAAGGAGTCAATTAATTGAGTTTCATTTGCCTTGGATTCGCAATCTCCCTAGTTGTAAACCAAGTACATCTTTTTTTGTCTCATACTTATTTTATGCAATTTAGTTTCGTTTATTAAAGTATTTGTCTTAATTAAAGTTGAAAATTTCAAAAAGGGTATTTTATCATTTCAGGAAATTCACCCCCTCTTGTCGGTCGCACCGGGACCAACAGATGGGTCGATTGAAAGGCAAGTTGAGAGAACTTAACAAGCTACATTTCGGGCATATCTCATAAAGGGCAAAGAAGGCAAATGCATACTTGGTGGAAATGCAAAAGGGAATTCTTGAAGGAGAGGTGATTCCTATGGAGTACGGGCACATGAGGAAGCAAGTCACTCTTCTTGCAGAAGCCGAGAAGTAATTCTTTCAATAAAGGGCCAAACATGTGTACCTAAGGAGCTCAGCTAAATGCACAAAATTCTTTCATGATGTGATGAAACGAGACAACAAAAGGAATGCTATCATCCAGATTATCAATTGGAATGGGGATCAAACAAATTATTTAGCAAAGATGGTAGAAAATTTTATGGATTACTTTCACTCCTTTCTCGGACAAACATCGCAATGTAGCCTATGTGATAGTGATGCAATCCCATGGAGGTGGCTAACTAATGGCCAAGCATTAGAGTTATGTAGGTTGATGGAGGCAAAAGAAATTCAGGTGACCCTCTTTGACATTGGAAGTGATAAGTATTGGTGCAGGTTGCACTAATAGTCTAACTTAGGATTTGATGAATGACAAAGAAAGCTAAGTTAGGTTTATTGTGATCTAACAAGATTAACTAAGTGTGCAGGAGAAGTTCAGATAGGTCGACGGGCTGACCGGATATCTGGCAAGAAATCCAGCTAGGTCGACGGGCTGATTGGATAGCTGGTACGAAATCCAGCTAGGTCGATGGGCTGACCGGATAGATGGTATGAAGTTTACATAGGTCGACGGGCAGACTGGATATCTGGCACGAAGTCTAGCTAGGTCAACGGGCTGACCGGATAGCTAGCATGAAGTCCAGACAAGTCGATGGGCTGGCTGGATGTCTAGCAAAGTGGTAAGTTAAGGTAAGTCACTGAAGGGGAGTGACTTGGTGAGGACGTGTTCCCCATTTGAAGGAACAGTAGGCATCGATCAAACTTAGATCCATTTTGGAAACCTAAGTTGAGATCTTGACTAGATTCTAATTTCAAGGAGACAGAATCTAATTACTACTCTATTTGTTATACTTTGCTAACTTTGTTTTGCAGAGTAGTATAATTGTTATTGCCTCGAACTAACCTTTTTTTACAAGAAAAAGAGTTGCTAGAAAAGGGGGTCCGAGCGTCCAGAAGGGATCCGAGTGCTCGGAACTGCTTATATAACCAGTCTTCCACCAAGAGCCAGATAGAACTTCTTCAACGATTGCTCTATTACGCGGTGCTCCAAAGACGCTCCTGCAATGCTACGAAGCTCCTCCGACAACCTGTGACTCAGTTTCATTTTCCTTATTGTTGATATTTTAGTGTAATACTTTTTGTGAATTATTAGTGATTGCCCAACGAAAGCACTCTCATGTGCGTAGGGCTGTAAATGAACCAAGCATTCGTGAACAAGCTTGGTGTTCAGCTTGGTAAGAACTTGTTTATGTTCGTTCAATATACACAAAATTGATTAAACAAACAAGCTTGAACAACTTGTTAAGCTGAACAAACAAGCTTGAACACATATGTGTTCAGCTCGTTAACGTTCGTGAACAGCGTTCGTGAACAATGTTCATGAACAACGTTCGTCAACAATGTTCACAAACCATATTTAATAATAAAACTCTTTTAAATATGCTAAATAAATAATAAAATAAATAAATAAATTTAAATTATCAAGCTCAATAACCAATTAAACAACTAAAAGTTTCAAACAATCAAACATGCTTAAATTGAGAACTCGATAATATCTAAATGAACCAAGCTCGAACCAAGCTCAAGCCAAGCTCGAACCAAGCTCAAGACAAGCTTGAATTAAGAGCTTGATAACATCTAAATGAACCAAGCTCAAGCCAAGCTTGAACACTCATTTCAAAAGCTTGGTTCATTTTAAGCTCGGCTCGGCTCGGTTACCTTATCAAACAAGCTTGAACACCCCAAAGCTCGGCTCGGCTCGGCTTGTTTACAGCCCTACATGTGTGGACCTTGGAGTAGGAGTTGACGAAGGCTCAGAACCAAGTAAAATTGGTTTGTTAGCGTTGTTTGTTTTTACTTTTCGCTACGAACTTTGATTCGATAACAAATTTTCGAAGAATGCTATTCCCCCCCCCCCCCCCCCCCCCCCCCTAGCATTCTTTACAATCCAACAAGTGGTATCAGAGCGAGTACCGCTCTGATTTGGTGCAACCACCAATCTAGCAAAGGGGGTGATTTTTTTTCTTTTCGATTTAAGTTTTTCAATATAATCCAAATTGGAATAATTACCTCTTTGGAAAAAAAATTGTAGCAAATTAAACTGAACTGGTGCAACACCAATCAATCTTAAATTTTTACTTTTTCTCCCACACTGCTAAATCCAAGACCAAGTCTTGGGATCCTCTTCCTTAGCTTGTTTCTTTGTGTGCAAGAGTTATTGCCCAAATTGAGAGATTCAGCATCGTCCATCCTCCCCTGTGTTGGTTGATACTCGGAATATCGTACAAGTTCCCCTGTACAAAAATTTTGTACAAGTCCTGAATCATTCCCAACAACCTATTGTGTTCTTTAGAAATTAAATTAGGAATCGCAAGCGGAACTTAACATTATTGATTCCAAATTTAACTTATCTGTTCTTTTAGGTTTAGACTTGGATCACAAACGGAACTTAACATTATTGATCCAAATCCACCCATGTTACAAATTCAATTAAATATTAATTTCAGAGATCGACTTCCAGGTTAAACATGGTGATGCACTAGGCCTTCTTGGATATTGTAACACCCAACCCTCCTCCCTACTAGTCTGTGAGGGTGAAGCGCTACTGGACTACTAACTTATCTTAACTATGTTGCTCACATGTAAATATAAGTATGTAACAGTGGAAAACATAAATAACTCATCTATACATACTACTCAGGCTTATGTTCACAACTAAATCTATACATCAATCTGATCATGCTAAAACAAAATACATATTAATCTGATCATGCATGCAACAATAATACCACTCAAATAATGGAACTAATGTTCATAACAATTAAAAGGAAGAGTTCTAAAACATAAAATCTTCATTACAAATTCTTAATGAACTTTAAAACTAAGTCCCAAGGCTTCTATAGTCCAAACATCACACATCCATCTGCACCTCCTTGTCGCCTTCCTTCACTATAACTTTTCCTTTCCTTTATCTGCAGTAAGAGGAAATGCAACTATAAGCAAAATTGCTTAGTAAGCGCTATCTAACTCACAAAACTCGAATATGCATGTGAATAAGAATAAATCTAAAACTGAAGGCTTTAAAGGAAATACTACACATGCTCATCTGATAATAGAGGAATCAAACATACTGAAATGCTAAACATGTAAAGCTGCTCATGCTCATCTAACAACAGTATAAAAATCTAAACAACATGCTAGCATATCAGAAACTAAACTTGCTAAACTTTAAACTCATGTGAAGCTTATTTCACTTATTTAAAATCTTATACTTTTATACTTCAAAATAATAATCAATTCTCTCTTGGGCCCAGGCGTAGTACCATTGCGCGCTCCCTAGTAAAACTGAGGTAGCGAGACACCAGTTCTACAAGGGTAAAGACCTTGGTCTTACCAGGGTCAAGACTTCGGAATTGGTCACCTAGATTTGTTTAACGACAACCTCGGAAGTCGGGTACTAGCCTCTTAAAAATAAAATACTTATTATCTGTTTAGAACTCTTAGAACAAATGCCTCGGCATTTCTTCGAGCACTTGGCATGCTGCTGATCCAAATTCTGAAATTTAGGGATCCTATTAAGACTTTGGTCTTGCTTTACATACAACTACTCATAAGCCTAAAAGAAAACTAATAAGCACAATACCACTCCACTGTATACTCATTTACATGCTTGATTTTATTTATTGCAGCAAGGAAAAAAATCCAACTGAGATGCTACACAATGAAATTAAACTACGTGCTCCAAATCTAAATCATTTCTTGCTCATTACCTAGCAACCAAAGC
Source organism: Zingiber officinale (assembly GCF_018446385.1). Classification (NCBI taxonomy): domain Eukaryota; kingdom Viridiplantae; phylum Streptophyta; class Magnoliopsida; order Zingiberales; family Zingiberaceae; genus Zingiber; species Zingiber officinale. Next base: position 87,747,092 of record NC_055994.1, read on the forward strand.
TAAATCTGCAGGGATAAACATAAGCCGATCATGTCCATTAAGGTAACAAGGAAAACCTAAATATGTGCTGCTAATCATAAAGCTGTAGAATGAAATGCTATTTATAAGAATTGTAGAATGAAATGCTAACTATAAGAACTGTTCTTTATGTTCAGTAACAAAGCATAACCATTCTGCGGTAAGCTACAAAAACCAACCTACATGCTTTAGAAGAAAACTAAACTCTTTCTTGTTCAATTCTAAATATAAATAATCTGAAATCAGTTTCATGGCAACAGACTTTTAAAACAAACCGAACCTAAACAACAAGATTGTTCATGCTCAATAATTCTATACAAAAACTAAATCTGTTTAAGATCACAAGTAACCTAAAAACATAGAACTGTTTCATGCTTTTGAAAACCTAAAAACTAAGGCTATTGTTCATGACACATGCACCCAAAACTAAGGTAAAACTCACGGTATGCTCACCAAAACACATAGCAGTGTATACAATTGCAAGTAGTATAGAATTTGCTACTGGAAACCAACAAAACAACAATCCTTCTTCATGTTCAGTACCACGGCAAGGAACAAAAGAAACCAAATTGTCGAAACCTACATGCTCAACATACTAACCCCTTTCATGTTCTTTCTTTGAAACCCACGGCAGAAAGCCCTAAACTATAATTTTTGTAACATAATTTGAAAACAAGAAGAACAAGAATCCGGAACTATTCTACTGCAGGTGAGGAAGCACTTACCTTGGGGTTCTTGGACTTACAGCCGAAGAAAAGATCCTAGGGTTTCGAAGAAGCTCGCGATTTCGGCGTTCCCTTTGTGTGTGTGCGTCCTCCTTGACAAGGTGCTCACGAATCCACGAAAGTTCCTCGGAATCAAGCCTTGGCCGGTCATCGAAGAAGAAACCCTAGTTTCTTCTTTACTCTCAGCCAGGGAGAAAACGCCGCACACGTGCAGGGAAAAGGGGAGGAGAGGTTTAGGTTTTCGGAAAAATTAATCCCTAAGTTCTCCCTTTATAACTCAAGTATTCTGTTACAAACTATTGCTTAAATAAATTTCACTATCTATTTTATCAGCATGGCCCGCTTGGGTGCTTGGCCATTGCGCTTCACTTAAGTCTTGGACCAAGTCGCGGGTTCGAATCTCGGCCGAAACTCTTTATTTTCTGTTTTCTATTACTGCTTAAGTTTATTTCGCTATATATTTAATCAGCACGACCCTGCTGGGTTCCTGGTCATCCGAGACAACTTAAGGTTTTGCTTAACCGGAGGTCTCTGGTTCGAACCTTGGCTCAACCTCTTTATTTTTACAACTTGTTTCTTTTGGTAAAAGTACCAAACGAACTCTACAAATTGCATAAAAATACTCTAAAAATTTCTAAAAATCTCTAGAATATTTCTAAAGCATTTCTAAATATTTTTAATTACTATTAAGACTCGGAATGAGGAAATTTGGATTGTTACAGATATGGGAGCAACCACCACTTCCTAGACAAAGCCTTTCAACGAAATTTAATATTTAATTTCCTTTTAGTAACTCTAGGTTTAACCAAAAAGAACAATCGAATCACAAGATCAAAAAACAAAGAAAACATAAATTCAAAATAAATCCGAAACCTAGAATCATATGCCTCTTGTGTTTGCTATTTCAAAATCCATACAAAGAAAACTAGTATGATGCGGAATAAAATTACTAGTTATATCTTTCTTTGTAAGCAACAACCTCTTGATCTTCTACCGTATTCCTCTTCTTATCTCGGACGTCGTATGGGCGACGATCTACCGAGACGAGAACCACCCAAGCTACCTTCTTCTCCAAGCAAGTTTCGGCCACCACAAGAATTCCAAGAGAAGATGAGGTTTAGCCACCACCAAGCTCCAAGGGATGCTAAGAAACAAGACCTCCTATCTCTCCTTCTTCCTTAAGCAAGATCCGGTCACCAACCAAGCTCCTTGAGATGAAGATGTCGTCGGCCATGGAAGAAGAATAGGAGAGGGAGAGGATGTGAAGGATCGGCCACCAACCAAGGAAATAGAAGAGAGGAAAACTAGAACATAAGTTGTGAGGTGAGGCACCTCTACCCTCTCTTTTATATTCCTTAGTCTTGGAAAATAAGGAAAGTTTTATAAAAACTTCCTTATTCTCTTTACCAATGAAAGGAAAGTCTAATAAAAAATTTCCCTTTCAAACTCAATGTGGTTGGCCACCTCTTAATCATCCAAGCAAGGAAAGTTTTAAACACAAAATTAAAACTTCCTAATTTGTTTCCAGAAATAAAAATTTCTCTTTAAAAATTCCCTTCATGGTTGGTTATAAAAGGAAACTTTTATAAATTAAAATATCTCTATTAAACATGTGGATGATTTACAAAAAAGAAAGTTTTCTCTAAAATTAAAATCTTCTTTTCAATCTACTAATAAGGAAAGATATCAAATCGTTTATTAATCTTTTGTAGAGACTATAAAAAGAAAGATTTAATTTTAAAACTCTCTTTTAAATCATGAGGATGGTTACAAAAAAGGAAAGTTTTATCAAAAATTAAAATCTTCCTTTTAACTACAAATAAGGAAAGATATCAAATTTTTCACTTAATCTTTTGTAGAATGTTATAAAAAGAAAGATTTAAATTTTAAACTCTCTTTTAAAACCATGACTTCCACATAAGAAAATTTTTTAAAAAATAAAATCCTTTTAATTTTATTGTGGCCGACCACCTAAGCTTGGACTCAAGCTAGGGCCGGCCACACTTCATCCCATCCAAGCCATGTCTTGGCCGACCCTTGCTTGGGCTCCAAGCTTGGCTTGGCCGGCCACATAAGGATAGGTAAGAAGGTGGGTATGGGTGGGTATAATACTTTATAAATAAGAGGCTACGATAGAGACCGAGAGGAGGAATTGGTTTTGATCTCCCGATGAAATTAAGCTTCCCGTGTTCGCCCCGAACACCCAACCTAATTTCATCAATAATAATTCATACCACTAAAGAATTATTATCGAACTACCGCACCAATTCCAAATTACATTTTGGGCTCCTTCTTATCATGAGTGTGTTAGTCTCCCTGTGTTTAAGATATAGAATGTCCACTAATTAAATAAGTTACTGACAACTCACTTAATTAATATCTAGCTCCAAGAGTAGTACCACTCAACCTTATCGTCATGTCGGACTAAATCCACTTGTAGGGTTTACATGACAATCCTTATGAGCTCCTCTTGGGAACATCATCAACCTAGATTACTAGGACATAGTTTCCTTCTATAATAAACAACACACACTATAAATAATATCATTTCCCAACTTATCGGGCCTATTGATTTATCGAACTAAATCGCACCCTTTGATAAGTCAAAGAAATAAATACTAGATATATGTGCTTGCTATTATATCAGGATTAAGAGCACACACTTCCATAATAACAAAGGTCTTGTTCTTTTATGTAGTTAGTACAAAAAGAACTTACCTTAAATGGTCTTGCTCAATATACTCAAAGTGTACTAGTGTAATTTTATAGTTAAGATAAACCAATACCAAATTACACTACGACTATTCCAATGGATTGTTCCTTTCCATCTTAGTCGTGAGCTACTATTTATAATTTACAAGGAATTGATAACATGATCTTCTCTGTGTGACACCACACACCATGTTATTTACAATATAAATTAATTGAACAACAACACTTAACTTATAAATGTAGACATTTGACTAATGTGATTCTTATTTCTAAATAAATGTTTATACAAAAGCTAGGCTTTTAGTATACACTCTAACACCTTGTTCAACGGTGATGACTTCCCATACTGGAAGTGTAAGGAACTAGATGCGCTAAACACGCAAACACGCAACGGAAAACACTAGTTCCTCCAGAAGATCCATGCGAAGGGAAAAAGAAATTACTACATATAATTTTGAAAAATTAAATTACATGATTCATTGAATTCGAAATTCAATGAATTTCTTCATTAGGGCTCACTTGAGTCTAACTCAAGTCCCCTCACTTGAGTATAACTCAAGTCTAATTCACTTGAGTCTAACTCAAGTCTAATTCAATCGAGTCTTACTCAATTAATCTCATACAATTTAAATTCAATGAATCACATTTCATTAATTTGAATTTACTCCTTGAGTCTAGTTTGAATTGGACTTAATCCAATAATTAGATCCAATTGAGTCTAACTCAATAAGTCCAATTCGGATAAGACTTAATCCAATGATTCATCTATGAACCCATCTCCAAATCTACTTATTCTTTGTGTGTGACCTAATAGGTTCTCGTAACGTTGGCAATGTATCTAAATCAACATTTAGATACATAAGCAATGGGTGGCATCTAGCAAGGCATCATTGCTACCCAAGTGACGAGAAAGTCGAGATCCGACCTAACCATTCTGTGACTATTATCTTGTATGACTTGGTCCCTCTATCCTTGATATCTAGATTGATCAATGAGGTATAGACTATGTCATCCTCTTATCAATTTTTGTGTTTCTTGATCTCTAAGTATACACACTCAATCAAATAAGCTCAATATCTCATATTAACTCATTTATGCATGGTCATGCTTTCTTGTGTCCTACTAATCAAGGGGCCCATAGATATCGCTTCCGTCATATGGAAGGGATAGATCCCATCTACATCACTCACATCCCTTCACATAATTCATTGCATACCCAGTGATCAATTTTATTGTCCACCTTGTTACAGGTGACATTTGTCGATACCAAAGTACACAACTCCTTATGTAGGGAACCGTAGCGACTTCAGGTCTAAGGACTATTCATACCAATAGTCACATGAGAATGTTTATGACACTCATATAACGATCCATGAAACATTCTCATGGCGGGTCATTCAGTATATATTCTCTAATATATACCCATGTGTCAACCTAATATCTCATATCCATGACTTGTGAGATTAAGTCATCCGTTGACCTACATGCTAGTCTCAACACATTAATATTGTCCTTGTATATTAATGCTCGACTAGGAATAGTTAAGAGTAGTATTTTATGTATATCTACAATATCTCACTATCAATTCAATCAATTGATATGTTGTAGATAAGAACCTACTATCCAAGGACATTATTGTACTTATTCAATCGGCACTGAACTGAAATAAATATAATAACCAACTTTACCTTTTATTAATAATGATATATGATACAAAATAAGCCCTTTACAATCATCCCACAATTGGTACTAGGGCTAATACTAATAGGAACAAGCGAATGGAGGTCTATCTAAAGACCAACTTTGACCAGTGGTTCAGCATCACCAGAGGCTACAAGGCTCCAGTCGATAACGTCGGAATTTTGATGGACCCGGAACAATGGAATCTAGAGATGAAGAAGAAAGCTCAAATAGACTTCAAAGCTCTCAACACCCTCCAGTGTGGGCTAACGAAGGAGGAACTGAATCGCGTCGGCCCATATGAAAATGCAAAGGAACTGTGGGACAAGCTCATCGAACTGCACGAGGGAACCAGCGACACAAAGGTAACCAAACGAGACCTCTACTTGAATAAGTTATTTAATATTAAAATGTAAGAAGGAGAATCTACGAGTCAACTCTACGCGAGGATAAAGGACATCCTCAACGGGCTTCACACCATCGACCACCAAATGAAGAACCGCGACTAGATAAGGTATGCACTAAACGCATTTTCTCGAAATGCACTATCACATCCATCGTGGATGCCTCCAAGATTTTGAAGAATCTTTCTAAATTAAAACTTGACAAATTATTTTGTGAACTCGAACTTCATGAGCAGACTAACTCAAAACAGGCTGAGAAAGGAATTACTCTTTTTGCAGGTTCCTCCAAGGAAAAGTCAAGAACTAAGTCTGAATCTGAAGGTGAGTCTAACCAAGACTTAGAAGATAAAGAATACCTGGTGAACTTGGTAAGGAAAATGTTCACTAGGAGAAAGAAGAACTTCAGCAGAAAAGACTTGCAGAAGGTCAACTCCACTAACGACCCAAAAAATGTGACCTGCTTCGGATGTAACAAGAAGGGTCACTACAAGAACAAGTGCCCAAAGCTGAAGAATGACAAAAACAAAACAACCAAGAAGAAAGCACTCAAGGTGACGTGGGATGAATCATCAGATGAATCGGATGTCGAAGAGCAAAAGCACCGAAGCTACCTCACGCCGATGGCCCGTGAATCAGAATCGGAGGATGAATCGAAAGACTGGTCCGAACCCAAATCAAGCCATGAGTACGTACTCATTTCCGAAGGTTTCGATGAGGTATACTTTAATTTAAGTAAAATGTTTTTTAAAGTCATCGCAAGCTTAAATAGAAAATTAACTGAAAATAAAAATCAAAATAAAATGCTTCTTGAGGAAAACCAACAACTTAAAGAACAAATTAAAAATCCAAATCAAGTTGTAAAGCTTAAGGAGGAAAACTTAATATTAAAAATTGAAATTAATAAACTTAAAGGGATGTTAGAAAACTTTATAACTAGATCTAAAAACTTGGATTAAATTCTAAAAAATCAAAAAGGTGTATACAACAAATCTAGGCTTGGATACAAGTTCAATTCAACAAATAAATCATTTATGTTACTTGTAACTCGAAACAAAACACAAACTAAAGCTTGGGTTCCAAAACGTGTCTAACCACGCAAGTAGGAATTAACCAATACTATATACCTAAAAATAAAATATATTATGTAAAAGCAAATAACCTAATTCAAAATCCTAATTATAAAACTAAATCAACTAAACCAAAATTAAATCATAAAAATAAATATAGAACAAACTCAAACCCAAACTATCATCAAGTCTATTATAATTACAAAATTAATCGACATAAATTCAAAATTAAAACTTAAAAATTTAGATCAATAATTCAGGGGGAGGATCTAAACTAGTTGGCACCTCTAAAAATAACCTGCCCGGTAGGGTAATTAGGATTAGTTTAAAAAGGGACAAAAGTTTAACTTGACCTACGGTACTGGTGAAGTTTTGGATGATAGTAGGTTAGGGAAACTTTGTTTATGCATGTCTAGGAAGATATAGCTTCAACCTGGTGCATTTGACTTAGTGGAACTAACTAAAGCTATCCCTTACGAATCCTAACCAGTTAGACTAAGGTTTATACTATTTGGAAAACCTCGAAGGAATGGTTACTCTAATGATGTCCAAGTGACTCACCATAGCCCAAAAATTTATCCAAAGAATGTCTGTTTATTGAGCTCAAGCTAAACTTGAATCTAACATAAAGTTAAACCAAACCCTGAAATTGAATTTAACTCATCCAACAAAAATTATAGGATTCCCTGATTGAAAAACATAGATCGGGTGAGACAACTAAGGAATTTAAAATTAAATTTAAATTAAATTAAAATAAATTAAATTAAAATTAAACTAATTTAAATTAAATTAAATTGAAATTAAACTAAATTAAATTAAAACTAAATTTAAAATAAAGTAAAACTAAATTAAAATTTAAATTAAATTAAAATTCAATTAAAATTAAAATTCAATTAAAATTTAAATTAAATTAAAATTCAATTAAAATTTATATTAAATTAAATTAAATCAAATCAAATTAAATTAAAATAAATCAAATCAAATTAAATTAAATTTTAAAAAATTAAATTAAAACTTAAAATTAAATTAAAATTAAAATTAATAAATTAAACTTAAAATTAAATTAAACTTAAACTTAAGTTTAAAAAATTAATTAAACTTAAACTTAAAAAAATTAAATTAAATTAAACTTAAAAATTAAATTTAACTTAAACTTAAAAAAATTAAATTAACTTAACATTCAAATCAAATTAAATTAATTCAAAATTCAAATTAACTTAAAATAAAACTAATCTTAACTTCTACTTATTGTAGAAAATTAAGTGGATATTGGACAGTGGTTGCTCCAAACACATGACTAGGGATCATACCAAATTCACTCAATTAACCTACAAAAGCTTAGGAACAATTGTCTTTAGAAATAACGGCAAACTCAAGGTAATTGGGATAGGTAACTGATCCGGTGATAAGGACGGGGGATCCTCGTCAGCGGGGGGGCAACGACATGTGGAGGTCAAAGGTCAAGATAGTCAGCCCAGATGACCGGGCGACCGGACGGAGCAGGCCTACCGACAGGGCCCTGCAGGCCGACCGGCCGGGAGTTCTTCGAACCGAATGGAAGACAACCTGACTAGGGGTCGGGTTTCCGAGGCTCAAGGTAAAAAGGTTTCAATGGTCGAGCGGGCTCACCATTCGGCCGGGGCACAAGGCAACACAGGCAGGAGCAGTCTCAGTCGAGCATATGACCGATGCAGGAGTAATGTACTTGCCGAGCGGTCGATCCGCTCGGCCCTGGAACAGACAAGGAGCGCAAGAGGACAAAGGAGACAGGGGATAACATCATCCTCGAGATACCTGCCGCCGACAAGTAGCAGAGTTAGCGGCCGAGCCGTACACAGAATCGTACGGTGGAAGCTTCCACCGTCACATCCGGGATATGCTCGGACGATTGCGAAATGGCGCCAGAAGTACTTTTCTGACACAGGCTTGTTAAGGTATGTTTGGGGAAGCATGCACGCATCGGGAAACGTGCCCGCGCTTCCCCGGGGTCCTATATAAAGACCCCAGACGTCGACGAAGGTATGCGCAACTATTTACTGTAGCCACATTACTCTACCTCGTTCGTTGCCTGACTTGAGCGTCGGAGGGCCATCGCCGGGAAACTCCTCCTGGATCGGTTTCTTTGCAGGATCGTCGAAGAGCTACACCACTAGGCGGAGACAGCGGAGCGTGCCACGTCCCTAGCGTCCGTCGACTCAGCGCTCGGACAGGATCAGTAACATTGAACTCAAAACCAATATCATTATTAAGAAAGTATTACTTGTTGAAAAATTTAAATACAACCTTCTTAATATAAGTCAATTATGTGATTCTGGATGTAAGGTTAAGTTTCTTTCCTTTGAATATTTAATTAAGCACTTAGATAACCCTACTATAAGCCTAAAAGAGTTTAGAAAGGACAATATCTATGCAATTAACCTAATCTCTTCTTCACTTGAGTGTTACTTGACACAAAAAAAAAAAAAACCTAGTTATGGCATAGAATGTTACACACAAACTTTAAAAATCTAAGTAAATTAAATAGATCATGTAATGACCCAAATTTCCTTATTTGGAGTTCTAATAGTGGTTAAAAATATTTATAAATGCTTTAGAAAAATTCTAGAGATTTTTAGAAATTTTTAGAGTATTTTTATGTAATTTTTTGAGTTCGTTTGATATTTTTACCAAAAGAAACAAGTTACAAAAAAATAAAGAAAATTAGCCGAGATTCAAACCTGCAACCTCTGGCCGAACCAAGCCTTAAGCAAATACGGCTGACCAAGTGGTCAAGCAGGCAATTCTATTTAGAAAACGTAGCAAAATTTATTTAAGATAGTTAACAGAATATTGGATTATAAAAAGGATAAGTTGATGTTGGATTTGTCTGTTTAGAAAAGGTAGCGAATTTATTTAAGATAGTTAACAGAATATTATAAAAGGGATAAGTTGATGTTGGATTTGTCTGTTTAGAAAAGGTAGCGAATTTATTTAAGATAGTTAACAGAATATTGGATTATAAAAGGGATAAGTTGATGTTGGATTTGTCTGTTTAGAAAAGGTAGCGAATTTATTTAAGATAGTTAACAGAATATTGGATTATAAAAGGGATAAGTTGATGTTGGATTTGTCTGTTTAGAAAAGGTAGCGAATTTATTTAAGGAGTTAACAGAAATATTAAGTTATAAAAAAGGATAAGTTGATGCTCTGTTTTCCCGTGACTTAAACCATTCTCTCCTTCTCTTCTGCGTACTATGGCAGAGCTCAGGCAGAAAATGAAAGGGAGTTAGGGCAACGTCTCCGGCGGCCAGCCAAGGTCCTAGAAGCCCTTTTGGTTCAGTTGTGAGTCCAAGAAGCAAGGTAAGTGCTTCTCACCTGCAGTAGGAATAGTTTCAGACCTTTGTTCTTCTTGAATTCGAAGCATGAGAATCGCTTATAGTACAGATTTTTAATTAAGCCTATAGTGCAGATTTTTAATTAATCTTATAGTGCAAATTTTTATATAGGCTTATAGTGCAGATTTTAATTAAGCTTGTAGTGCAGATTTTTAATTAAGCCTATAGTGCAGATTTTAATTAAGCTTATAGTGCAGATTTTTATGTAGGCTTATAGTGCAGATTTTAATTAAGCCTATAGTGCAGATTTTTAATTAAGCTTATAGTACAGATTTTTATATAGGCTTATAGTGCAGATTTTAATTAAGCTTGTAGTGCAGATTTTTAATTAAGCCTATAGTGCATATTTTAATTAAGCTTATAGTGCAGATTTTTATGTAGGCTTATAGTGCAGATTTTAATTAAGCTTATAGTGCAAATTTTTATGTAGGCTTATAGTGCAAATTTTAATTAAGCTTGTAGTGCAGATTTTTAATTAAGCCTATAGTGCAGATTTTAATTAAGCTTATGGTGCAGATTTTTAATTAAGCTTATAGTGCAGATTTTTATTTAAGCTTATAGTGCATATTTTAATTAAGCCTATAGTGCAGATTTCAATTAAGCTTATAGTGCAGATTTTTATGTAAGCTTATAGTGCAGATTTTAATTAAACTTGTAGTGTAGATTTCTTAGAGCTTAAAATGCTGATTTCTTTAGAGCAGATTTCTTTAGAGCTTGTAGTGCAGATTTCTTAAGAGCTTATGGTACAGATTTCTTTAAAGTTTATAGTGCAGATTTTTGGTGAAACTTGTAGTGCAGATTTTTGGTGGAATTTATAGTGCAGATTTTTGGTGGAACTTGTAGTGTAGATTTTTGGTGGAACTTATAGTGCAGTTTTTAAAGAAAAATAATATATTGCAGTTTGGTTAAGTATTATAGTGCAGAATTTATGTTTACATAGTATGCAGAAATAGTGTAGCATAAAATGCAGAATCTTGATTAGTATAGTATGCAGAATCTTGATTAGCATAATATGCAGATTTTTGTTTATGCATTTCAAAGTTAGAATTTGTTTAAACATTTCAGTTTTTAAAGAAGCATTCTTTTATTAGAAGTATTAACAAGTGTAAGAAAGATAAAGAAAAGAAAGAGAAAGGCCAAGGCCTTAAGTAGATCCCAAAGTCAAGACTTTAGGGATTTTGGCACATAAGGTGCTTAAAGAAAATGCCGAGGCATTATATATTAGAAGTAATAAAAGATAATAAGTATTTTACTTTATTTAAGAGGCTAGTACTCGACTTCCGAGGTTGTCATTAAACAAATCTAGGTGTCCAATTCCGAGGTCTTGACCCTGGTAGACCGAGGTCTGCTCTTTTAGGATTGGTGGCTCGCTACCCCAACCTATTAGGGAACGCGCATAAGATGGTACTACGCCTGGGCCCAAGAAGAAAGTTGATTATTATTTTGAAATATTAAAGTATAAGTTTTTAAACAAGTGAAATAAGATTCAGAAAGTGTTTAAAATTCAGCAAGTTTATGCTAGCATGATTGTATAGATTTGTTTTACATGTTTAGCATTTCAGTATGTTTCTTTTGCTTGTAGATGAGCATGAGTAGTTTTCCTTTTGAGCATTCAGTTTTAGACTTCTTCCAGTTACATGCATATTCGAGTTTTGTGAGTTAGATAGCGCTTACTAAGCAATTTTACTTATAGTTGCATTTTCCTCTTACTATAGATAAAGGAAGGCGACAAGGTGGCACAGATGATATGTGATGCCAGGACTATGGAAGTCTTGGGACTAGAAAGGAGTTCCTTTAGTCTTCTTTCCTTATTCTTTTTTTGTTTCCGCATTTTAGTTATTGTAAATATTTGAGACTGTACTTTACACTCGTGTCATTCGAGTTTATTCTTGTTCTAGGTTGTATGTAGGATGAGTTCGGTTTAGTAAGTAGATATTTGTGTGTTTGATACTTATTTAACTACGTGGGTGTTTGATAAATGTTCCAGCCGCCTGTGGCTGATGTATACTATGTTTGTATTCCAGTTTATGGTCACCGGTACAGGGGAGACTTTGCCGAAATTTTTCGGTAGGGATTCCTCGTGATTTCGGTCACACCGGTTAAACAGAGTTAGTAGTTAAGTAACGGTCACTCTTAGGGTGTAGTAGTAGTAAGAACGGTGGTCATTACAGATCAGTTAGAGGCCTACCAAAATTACCTAACTTAGACTCAATAATCTGTAATGCTTGTCAACAAGGAAAATAAACAAAATCTACACACAAATCAATTAATCAACTTCAAACAAATTCAATGCTAGAATTATTGCACTTGGACCTATTTTATTCACATGGGGTCAAATCAATAAATGGAAACCTATATTGCCTAGTAATAATAGATGACTACTCTAGATTCACTTGGGCAAAATTCTTAAAAAATAAAGATGAAACATTTGAAATCTTTACAAATTTGTGCAAACAAGTTGAAAATAAAAAAGACCTAAAAATTAAAAGAATTAGAAGTGACAATGGAGAAGAATTTAATAACCATAACTCTAACCAATTTTACCTTGAAAACGGTTATCATCACAAATTTTCATGTCCTAAAATACCTTAATAAAATGGAATAGTAGAAAAAAGAACATAACCTTACTTGAAGCCTCTAGGACAATGCTAAACGAGTATAACCTACCAAAATACTTTTGGGCAGAAGCTGTTAGCACAACCTGCTATGTACAAAATCAAACCACCATAAATAAAACTCATAATAAAATGTTATTTGAAATATATTATAACAAACAACCTAATATTGAATACTTTAAGGTATTTGGATGTCCAGCCTACATACTAAATACAAGAGAATACTTAGGAAAATTTGCATCAAAAATAGAAAATGGGATCTTTATAGGATACTCATTAAACAATAGAGGTTATAGAATATATAATAGAGTTACACTAAGAATTGAAGAAACCTCAAACGTAAAATTTGAAGAGTCCAACCAAAACTTAGAACAAACTCAGATTCAGCCAATTGATTTTGTTCAAAGTAACACTAGTCAAGGGGGAGCCAGTGAAAATCTAAGTCAAGAAGAAGAAGATCAACCTCAAATGAATTGAACCTACTAGAACCATAAGAGTCAACCCAAATCATCCAATTGACCAAATTATTAATGATCCTGGCCTAAGAGTTCAGACTAGGTCATCCTTCAGAAACTTAAGTCAGATATCCCTAATATCAAAAATTGAACCCAAAATAATAGTTGAATCTTTACTTGACCAAGATTGGATCATAGCTATGCAAGAAGAGTTAGCCCAATTTGAGAGAAATAAAGTCTGAGCTAGACTTAGTACCACCACCTAAAAATAAAAAGATAATAGAAACAAAATGGGTATTTAGAAATAAATTAAGTGAAAATGGAGAGATTATTAGAAACAAAGCTAGATTAGTTGCTAAAGGGTTTAGTCAAGTAGAGGGACTTGACTATGATAAAATATATGCTCTAGTAGCTAGACTAGAGTCCATTAAAATGCTACTTAGCTATGCAACCCATAAAGGATTTAAACTTTATCAAATGGATGTAAAATCTACCTTTTTAAATGGGCTAATAAAAGAAGAAGTTTATGTAGGTCAGCCACCTGGGTTTGAGAGTTTAAATCATCCTGACCATGTATTTAAACTTAAGAAGATCTTATATGGTCTTAAACAAGCACCTAGAGAATGGTATGAAAGGCTAACCTCTTACCTAATTTCCAAAGGGTTCAACCAAGGACAAATTGACTCAACTTTATTTATCAAATCAATCAACCAAGATATTTTTATAGTTTAAATATATGTAGATGATATAATCTTTGGGTCAACCAATTCAGAATTTTTACAAGAATTTATAACACTAATGGAACAAGAATTTGAAATAAGCCTAGTAGATAAATTAACTTACTTTTTAGGGTCACAAATTAAATAAATAAATGAAAGCAATTACATTTATCAACAAAAATATATTAAGAATTACTTTAAAAAATTGGAATGGAAAACACTAAAGAAATAAAGACACCTATGACAACTAACACAACCTTAGATGATGACCCAAATGGAAAACCAGTTGACCTAAAATACTATAGGAGTGTCATAGGTAGCCTTCTATACTTAACTGCAAGTTGACCCAATATTTTATTTGCAGTTAGTATGTATGCTAGATACTAAACCTGTGCTAAAAAGTCACATTTGACTAACGTCAAAAGAATTTTTAGATATCTCAAAGGCACATGTAGGAATCTGGTATCCTAGAACGCCCAATTTTGAACTCATAGGTTACTCTGACTCAGACTATACTGGCTGTAAATTAGACCGTAAAAGTATAAGTGGTGGGTATTGTTGGAGGATCGATGGCCGCTTGAAGGGGGGGTTGGATAGCTAGGCCACCCACAAATCGATTTCTTCTCTACAATACGTTAGTTTGCGTAAGCGGAAATATAGAAACTAAAACAATGAAACACAAACGAGAATACAAACGCTAACACGCTCGATGTAACGTGGTTCGGAGATTGCTTGCTCCTACTCCACGACGTGTCCTTGAGGTGGACGAGCCCTTGATCCTTTGGTGGATCAGTCCCCGGCAATCTCCGGCTAAAGTTTCTCCTTCTCGGTGGAGCAAACCTCTCACAAAGTTCTCTTCCTCTTTACAAGATGAAACTTAGGGCTAGAAGGAAGAGAGTTGGCTTGGAAGCTTTGGGCAAGATTCAGAAGGTTTACAATGAGTATCAGTAACCCCTTCAATGCCCCAAAGCTCCCCTTAAGTAAGAGGAAAGAGTTGATCACCAATCAACTCAAACCCTGACACCAGTCGACTGGTGCTAGCCGTTAGGCAACGCCAACAGCTCTCTTTAGAGCTCGTTTTCTGCCAACGGTCATGTACCAGTCGACTGGTCTTAGGACCAGTCGACTGGTCCCCTTAGTCGACAAGCACAGAATGCTTCTGTGCATTCTGTGAAGCTGGATCAGTCGACTGGTCCCATGACCAGTCGACTGGTCCCAGTACATTCACTCCTCATAAGACCAGTCGACTGGTCCCCTTAGTCGACAAGCACAGAATGCTTCTGTGCATTCTGTGAAGCTGGATCAGTCGACTGGTCCCATGACCAGTCGACTGGTCCCAGTACATTCACTCCTCTCATCCTTTCCGGAGTCGCCTTTGAAGTCCTCTTCCTCGGCCTTCGTCCCTCAGATGCACCCGAGCCCGCGGCTCCTCTCCGTGCCATCCTTCACGCTGCCTTGAAGTCCACTTCCTTCGGCTCCACTCCATTGCTCATCGTCCGCGCGGTCCCTCGGATGTCTTCCACACCATCCTTCACCGACTCAACGATCCGAGCCCTTGGATGAGCTTCCCGAACTTGGTCACACCAAGTCCTTATGTGTTCCACCAAGTCCTGCATGACTCAAACACATATCAAATACATATGAAAGCCTAACTTAAACTCTTTGACACACACATCAAAACCTAGGTCGATTGCACCAACAGGTATCAGCTACTTGGTCCATCACTTGTCAGCTAGTTTAGTAGGAATCAATATGTTGTCTTATCCACTACTGAGACAGAATATATAACCATAGGAGAATATGTTGCCCAATTATTATGGATGATGCACACCTTAAAAGACTTCAATTTAAACTTTATAAATACAAAAGTACTAAGTGATAATGTCAATTTAATTAATTTAACCAAGAATCATGTGCATCATTCAAGAACTAAATTCATCGAAATTAGACATCACTTTATCAGGGATCAGGTCACTAATGGTGACATTGAACTCAAATACATTGAGTCCAAGTCAAATCTAGCTGACATATTCAATAAACCCCTCCCTAAAAGTGAATTTAGTAAGTTGCATCGACAATTAGGAATGTATTTAATAAACTAGGACTCTTAATTTCAAAATTGATTTCAAAAAATTTCTAAAAATTCTAGGGTAAACTTCTTTATTTATTTTTCTCAAAAAGTTCCCTTATTTTTAGAATTTTCAAAATTACTTTTAGCCTTAGTCTAAATCAAACCCTTAGAAAGCATGCTCCTATAGGTCTAGAACTTGAGTATTTCACCAACACACTAGGACTACCTTGTTTGTGTATTGCTAAACTTAGAAAGGGGTGAGATGCATAGGCAGAATCCTTGGACTTAAAATGCTTATATCAGTGCATCAATACAAGTCTAAGTGTTAAAAGACCAAACTAACAGGTTAAGTTTTTCAGCTTAGTCAAACACTAACTGGATAAATTAACTTAACCTGACTAACCAAGTGAAAACTGCTATCTTTTGACAGTTAGTAAGTAACAAATGGTTAGACAGTTAAGGACACTTTTTAGTTATTTATTTTTGAATTAATGTCAGGTTCAGGGAGAGGATTAATAACTTTAAAGGTGTGTTTGGTTGGGGGTTATCCTTGATAACCTTTGGTTATCCATCTAAGGTTATCAACGAAAATCTTGTTTGGTTTAGGTAATCGATGATTCCTGAGTAATATTCCATGCCTGACACGTCAACAAAATGGGCATGTAACTCAGAATCGAAAAATTGAGGTTTTTCTTGATTCCGGTGTTAACGATTTTTTTTACCCAAAATATCCTTGGATAAGAGAAAAATGTGACAAAAAAGAAAAACATAAAGAAAAAAATGAAAAATATAATAAATAAAATAAAATAAAACTTTAAAAAAAAAAGAAAAAAACAATTCTAAAAATAAAAAAAAAATGTAAAAAAACATAAAAAATTAAAAAACGTAAAAAAATTTAAAAAATAATAATAAAATAGTAAAAAATTAAAAAATAATAAAAAAAGTAAAAAAATAAAAAAAAACATAAAAATAATAAAATGTTAAAAAATTAAAAAACCCCATAAAAATAAAAAAACATTAAAAACATAAAAAAAGTAAAAATAAAATAAAAATAGAAAAATGTAAAAAAATAATAAAAAATGTTAAAATTTTAAAAAATAAAAATTTGAAAAATAAAAAAAAGTAAAAAAATTTAAAAAACGTAAAAACATAAAAAAAATAAAAAATAAAAAAAATGAATAAAAATAAAAAAACCTAAAAAATGGAAAAAAAAAAGAAAAAATAATTAAAAAACATATAAAAATAAAAAAACATGAAAAAAGAAAAAGTAAAAAACATGTAGTTTAAATAATAATAAATATTATGTATGGTGGGTTTTGTAACTGAGGGTAATATAGTAATATATTAAATTAGGTTATTCATTAAAACTTTCAAACAAATAAATTTTTGTTGCATTACCTAGGTTGAACCAAACAACATTTAGTTATGTTTTATTTCCTATAACCTTGGTTATGTGATTACCTGATAATCACATAACCAAAGTTATATATGATAACTTGAACCAAACGCACCTGAAATATTTAAAAGATTTTTGAAAACTGCTTCATTTTTTTATTACCATTTTCAAAGTTGTAAAGTTTTAAAGTGTTTTAAAAGATGATTTTTAAAAATTAGTTTGACAATTGTTTAAGTTTTTTTTGGAATATTGCTTTAAAAGTCAGTTTTGAAAACTTCAGTTTTACCATTTCATTCATTTTTGAAAACATTTCTTATATCTTTTTCAAAGTTTCAATTTTGAAAAAGTTTATCAAATTATTTTCAAAATATTTCTTATTTTTATTTTGAAAACTTTTTTTCTAACCTTAAAGTTATTTCTGCAAAAACTTTTCTTTTGAAAACCTTATGAAAAATTAGCAAATTCTGAAAACAATTTCAACTTTTCTAATATTTAAAGTTATCAAATTTTTATATCTTTTGAAAAAATTATATTTTGAAAACTTAGTAGAATTTGAAAACAATTTCAAAATTTCTTTAAAAATATAAGATATCTTTAAACCAATTTCAAAACTTATATTTAAAGTTTTTACTTTTATCACTTTATAAGATATCTTTAAAAATTTCTTTCAAATTAATTAACTTATTTTATAAGTTAACTCCCCAAATAATCCTGACCATTTAAAGATTTTTTTTAAGTTACTTAGAAAATTCTTCAATGAATTATCTATTTCTATTTTTGATGAATGATAAAGGGGGAGGGTTAGGTGGATTAAGTTAGCAAATACCAAAGTATAACATTAAAACAAGACTAACTTAAAAATCATATCATTTTTTGCATGTTTTTTCCTAACTTAACTCAGGTTGTCATTGCATCAAAAAAGGGAAGATTATTGATGCAGGTTGCATTAACGATCTAACTCAGGTTTTGATGAATGATAAAGTAAGTTAAGTTAGGTTTATTATGATCTAACAAGATTAACTAAGTGTGCAGGAGAAGTCCAGATAGATTGACGGGTTGATCGGATATCTGGTAAGAAATCTAGCTAAGTCGACAGGCTGACCGAATAGCTAGTATGAAATCTAGTTAGGTCGATGGGCTGATTGGATAATGAGATGACCAAATATCTGGCATGAAGTCCAGCTAGGTCAACAGGCCGACCGAATAGCTGGCACAAAATACAAATAGGTCGATGGGTTGACCGGATGTCTGGTAAAGTAGTAAGTTAAGGTAAGTCACTGGAAGGAATGACTTGGTGAGGGTGCATTCCCCATTTAAGGGAACAGAAGGCGTCGATCCAATTTAGATCCATTTTAGAAATCTAAGTTGAGATCTTGACTAGATTCTAGTCTCAAGGAGACAAAATCTAATTACTACTCTATTTGTTATATTCTGCTAACTTTATTTTGTAAGGTAGTATAATTGTTATTGCCTCGGATTAATCTTTTCTTGCAGGAAAAAGATTTGCTGGAAAAGGGGGTCCGGGCACCTGGAACTGGTCTGGGCACCCGAAATGCTCGAAGCTTATCTCGTCGCCAGCGTGGAGTGCGCTAATTGGTTGGCCGACGTCACAGTCCATGCGCCCGGAAGGGATCGGGCGCCCAGATCTGCTTATATAAGCAGTCTTCCACCAAGAGCCGGATAGAACTTCTTCAACGATTGCTCTTTTGCGCGCTACTCCAAAGATGCTCCTGCAACGCTGCAAAACTCCTTCGACAACCTGTGACTCAATTTCATTTTCCTTGTTGTCGGTATTTTTTATATAGTTCTTATACTAAATTGTGTAATACTTTTTGTGAATTATTAGTGATTGCCCAACGAAAGTACTCTCACATGCAAGCCTTGGAATAGGAGTCGACGAAGGCTCCGAATCAAGTAAAATTGGTTTGTTAGTGTTGTTTGTTTTTACTTTCCACTGTGAAATTTGATTCGATAACGAATTTTCAAAGAACGCTATTCCCCCCCCCCCCCCCCCCTCCCTCTAGCATTCTTTACGATCCAACAATAAGGTGCTAGGACCGGATGACTATGGAACGAAGTTCTTTACATCCTCTTGGGATATTATTGGATCAGATTTCTTAACAGCGGTACAAGAGTTCTTTCAATCCAGAGAGTTGCTAAAACAATATGGAACCATTCCATGATATCTTTAATACCAAAGGGGGTCGGTCACACATAGAGAGTTGCATATTATTGATTGATCTCTTGTTGCAATGTCTTCTACAACGTAATAGCTAAGATATTGGCCAGCCAACTTGCTATGGTTTTGGGGTATCTTTTCAATCCGACCCAAGTGACTTTTGTGCAAAGGCGGTCTATAGGCAATAACATCAATTTAACACAAGAGCTCCTTCGAAAGTATGCACTCAAAAGAATATTGCCAAGGTGTATGATTAAAGTGGATTTGAAAAAAGCTTTTGATATGGTGGATTGGGACTTCCTTATGTCGATACTTGTTGATTTTGATTTTCCCCAACAATAACAAAATTGGATGAAAGAATGTGTCACCACAATCTCCTATTCTATATCATTAAATGGTAGCCTTTATGGATTTTTTAGTAGATGGTTTGGAATACAGCAAGGTGACCCCCTTTCGCCCATGCTTTTGTTTTGTGCATTGAGGTATTGTCAAGAAGAATTCATGACGCTTCTTTACTGTCATCTTTTCACTTCTACCCTATGTACAAGGAGATTGGGATCACTCACTTAGCCAATGCTAATGGTTTGATGTTATTTGCTTGGACGAATGAAACCTCCATAAGGGTGTTGGTGGGCTTTTTAGAGGACTTTGGTAACAAGGTGGGGATAAAGGCCAATCCTTTGAAGTCTCATGTGTATATGGTAGGAATTGACACCACAATGAAGGGTCGGTTAAAAATCATTGGGTTTCAAGAAGGCACTTTCCCCTTTCGGTACTTAGGGATTCCACTTGTAGTGAAGAAGTTGAGGATTGCAAATTATTGACCCTTACTTAATGCTATCAAAATAAAGATAAATGTTTGGCCAAAACGTACCCTATTATATACAGGTCGATTGGAATTGATTATATCAATTATTCAAGGGGTGGAATATTTTTGGCTCTCCATGCTTCCCATCCCTAGTGGTGTGATTGAGAAGATTAAAGCTATATGTCAGATGTTTGTGTGGTCCTCCAAGCATCCCCTGAAATCATGAGCTATATCTTTCTAAGCAAGATGGTGGATATGGAATTCATGATCTACATGCTTAGAATGATGCTCTACTAAGTAAAATGTTATGGGACATTAAATCCAAAATGAACTCTCTTTGGGTGAGTTGGGTGCATCATCACTACATCAAGGGGGTTGATTTTTGGTAATGGCAGGTCAAAGCTTCGGACTCTCCTTTTATAAAGAGATTGGTGGATATACGCAACAAAATCCTATAGAAATCTAATGGACAAAAAGCAACCAACATGAAGATGATTGGGTGGTTTATGACGGAGAAGAAAGGGATTGCACTTGCGTATGATTTTTTTTAGACCAAGAGGACCAATAGTAGCTTGGGTTCCGGTGGGGTGGAGGTGTGAAATCATGCCAAAGCATCAATTCATTGTATGGTTACTTGCACATGGGAAGTTACAAACAATGAACAAGATGTCATATGATCTGAACAAAGAGTGTGTGCTCTGTCGACGGCAAGATGAGTCTAACGGGCATCTATTCTTTGAGTGTTATATCACTCGTGCACTATGGGCTAAGGCGAAGCATTAGTTAGATATTACACATGATGTTCAGACAACAAATGGGCTTTTTCAGTTATTATGGCAGCATTACAACGAAGGCAAAAGGAAAATGAAGGTAAGGCACTTGGGGTTTTGAGTATAATATATGTCTTGTGGGAAACTCGCAATCGGTGCTAGTTTGATGGAGTTGCTCTAGATGTTGATAGGATGTTTCATAAGATCCAAATACATGTGTATCACTTTGTGGACTTGCAATGAGTATGTTATGTGTTTAGTGATTGTAATGCTTATTTGAGTGGATTTGGTGGTTGAGAATGTGGGTTGATGGTAGTGAATACCTCATGTTAGAGTTTACTTGCTATTACTAGCTCTTGATTTGTATGATGTTGTTTGTCTTTTAAGGTATAACCTCTTATATGCATTTACCTATTTCCTATGAGGAATATCAAAATCTAAGACTTTAGGTAGAATAGAAAATATGTTCTCATAAAATATAGCATCACGTGATTCAAATATGACATTGATAGAAATAGAATTATTGAATTCAATAACAAGGAACCTATACGCCTTTCTATGCTCAGCATAACCCAAGAAAATGCACTTAATGCCCTTCTCTCATAGCTTTCTCACTTTTGATTCAAGAAGTCTAACAATAACTCGACATCCCCAAACTCATAAGTAAGATAGATTATGCTTGCATTTCTTCCATAATTCATATGGGATGCTTTGTTTCCTTTAGAAGAAACATAATTCAGAATATGACATGCAGTCATTATTGCTTTACCCCTATAATCTTTACTTAGTTGTGAATCACTCAATATAGTAATCACCATTTAAATAAGAGTTATATTTTTCCTTTATGTCATTCCATTTTGTTGAAGAGTATATGCAGAAGATGTTTCATGCACAATGTTCATATCTTTACAATATTTAGAAAAGTGATACTCACCTCCTCTATCACTTTTAAGACATCTAATCTTAGAATTACATAGATTTTTTACTTCGACCTTATAAATACATGTTTATCAAATACTTCATCCTTAGTCCTCATTAAATAAACATAAAAATATCTAAAAAAATCATTTATAAAGGTAACAAAATAACATTTTTCTCCCCTAGTGGGTATAGCATGTAAATCATATATATCACAATGTATTAATTCCAATATAGAACTAGTTCGTTTTATATTAGAAAATGGAGTTTTAATTATTTTGTTTTGCATGCGTACCTTGTATTTTTTTAAGCATATTGTCCTTCCATTTTGGTATTAAACCCAAATTACTTATATCATTTATTTTTCTAGAATTAACATATCCTAAACAAAAATGCCATAAATTAAATCAGTCAACCATATAAGCGAAAACATCGATTTTATTTATATCGATTTTGAATATTCCATCATACACAAATCTTTT
The DNA here is from genome assembly GCF_018446385.1 of Zingiber officinale. Classification (NCBI taxonomy): domain Eukaryota; kingdom Viridiplantae; phylum Streptophyta; class Magnoliopsida; order Zingiberales; family Zingiberaceae; genus Zingiber; species Zingiber officinale. The sequence goes on from NC_055994.1 coordinate 87,769,485, forward strand.
GCCAACAAATACACCTCCTTTAAGGATGGTTACACAATCATATTTAATGACAATTTTAAAGCCACACTTACTAAGTATGCTTTAGAAACAAGGTTTTTCCTAACTTCAGGAATATGATACACAATAGTCAATGTAAGTGTCTTCCTTGAAATGCACTCCAATTTAACAGTGCCAATTCCTTTAACGGTTGTCCTAGAGTGGTTTCCTATATAGATAATTATCTCTTTTTCTACCGATGAATAGGTAGAGAATTGGTTTCGATTGATACAATTGTGCTTTGTGTAAGTACCCCGTGATGGTTTTAATATGATCAACCAAGTTAAGTTAGATCCTATTGTGATTTGATGCCTTGTGTCTAAGTGTACAGGAACTTAGGATCACAAGAATTCGAGCGGAAGACGCAACTAGAGAGAAGGATGGCACAAGAAGGGAGTCGACGAGCTCGGTGTATCCGAGGGATGAGGTGCTACGGAAGAGTACACTGGCAGACGAGAAGGATACGCACTGTCACGCCCCGGGAAAGTCCTTGTCCGAAGGAATTTCGGCAGCACCTCCCCTATACGGCTGACAATCTGAAACATTTCTACAAACACAATATTCATCAGCCACATGCGGTTGGAATATATACACAACCACGCAGTTAATAATCTCAGCCTACACGGCTGGACAAATATAACAACAACCACGCAGTTATATATATTTTTATCAGTCCACTCGGCTGAAATCAAAACCAACATAGCGGAAAAACATAAATACAAGCCCATACAAAACAAAACATAACACTGCTAGCCGGCTAGGCTTACACCACACAACAACATAACACTCTGGAAACAAAACCGAAACACAAGCTAGCTACATAAATACCAAAGTACAAATAGACAACAGTGAAGACAGATCTTTTGATGTGACATGAGGACCAGCAGACAGGATACTCCAAGCGACTCCATAAACAACCTGGTACCTGAAAAAAAATATAATGTCCACGGGGGTGAGTTCAACAACTCAGCGAATACCAATAGACATGCCTAGTAAGATATATCTAACAGCAATAAGCATGGAATACAGCTTCCTAATCATATATAGGAAATATGCAAAACTGAAAGGTAACTAAGGAAGCTGTACTCACCAGGAACTCCTATCCAGAACAAAAGGTCGTCAAACCGAGAGTGTCATAAATCCTGTATGCATGTCATACATATGCATCCAACCAAATGCAACAAATAAATGCAGCAAGCACAAGTAATAAATGCATCAATGCGTATGATGCCAATGTCATGGTCACCCCTAACGCCAGTCAACCATCTCACACACAATGGTGAGACCGAGTGGGTAGGGCTATGACAACCGTGCACTTTGACGTCACTACTCCTGATGAGTGACCGAGTGGACGGGATGCTGTCGGAGTACACACATACTCCTACCCCAAATCATAAATGGGGGAGCGCAATGCTCTCATCTCCCGGTACACCATAACGGGGAGGGATCCCTGACGTGCTACCACGCTGCGTCACACTACCCATGAGCGGACCAACGGAGCACCAAACAGAGCAAAACTGACGTGCTACCACGCTGCATCATGCTACCCATGAGCGGACTAACGGAGCACCGAACAGTGATGAAACTGGCGATATGCTCTACAATAATGGAGCAGCCTATCACGCAGCATGCAATCATGCGAATGGTGCATAAAACTAAGCATGACAATATCCTGAACCAAATCCACATATATATATATATATAAATGTGTACCCTAGTACAAGTAAGTGAAATCCACAGATCTAGGGTATACAGGTCCTCTATGGTATAACAACCTAGGTTCTGAACATATCCACCTCCATAAAATATGTACCAACAATGTACATGGATCAAAGCAAAAGGTCTAGGTACACAGATCAGGTATGATATAAAAATATAGATACACATGTCAGATAATAAAAATTCAGAGTCTAGTCTTAAACTCAGTAAAGCATGATATGTCACTTACTCTAGGAACTAAGATACTCATGGCAATAATCACGAAACGTAAACATGGATACATAACAAACGCCCAACAGAACATGCTACGGGTAACAAACAGTGACATACCAAAGGCAAACATGATCATTACTTGTAGCTATAAAATACTATGCATATCCAATTGACAATATCATAAAAGATAAGTCAAGAGGTACTCGACTTCGATAAGAGGATCGTATCCGAAATAGATCCCTCGTTGAGACACCGTCTCGAATCAACCTCCTGTAGTCACATGTTACAACTAATTATATCATTAAATCAAAATGACTAAATCCTAAACTTATTAGGAATAAATCAAAGTGAATCAACCTAATAGATCCACATCCCCTTCACAATTCACCACATATCCCTAATCAACCGACACATAAATAATCATCTAACACAATCAAATACACTATGATCTACAACTAAGCAAATGCTTAATCCATAGACCACATCATCTCAATACGTATCAAGATTCCCACTCCTTACCTAAATTCACAGCCGCTGTAGCTACAGGAACAAGGGGATGCTGGACCAAGAACACCACAGCAAGCCCTACGAAAATTCTTCCCCACTGTCGGATTAAGATGAGGAGATCATTGATCAGATTAGGGATTCAACCATAACATAGAATCAAACTCTATTAACTTAATACTAACCAAACTTACGTCCAAGATCATCGACAGCCGGTGATAAGGAAGGAAACAGTGACTGCTAGAGTACGACTTCTCTTGCGGCGACGATGGATCGGAGCCGAGGGAATAGAATTAGGGCACAACGTGCTAGAGCCTAGGGCAGAAACACTGTGAGGTGGACTCAAACCTCCGATGGCTTGCAATCGGCCGTGATGACTGTTGCGTCGGGAGTGGGGCGTCGGCGCAAGGGCAGAGAAGAAAGGTCGCACTAGGTCAGATCTGGTGGCCGGCACTCGAAGAAGAGGAGTGGCCGACCCTAGGGCTCGGATGCCGGCGGATCGGGGGTCGGTGTCGGTGCGCAGAGGAGAAGAGACGAAAGGGTGGCTCTCGTCGCCAGCGGCCTGGCTTCAGGCGGAGGAGAGGGAAGAAGTGGAGAAGAACCGCCGAGCGGTTAGGGCAAAGGATTGGTGGGAGAGGAGAAGGAAGGGCGCGGAGGGGGAAAAAGGCTCGGGTTCGGCCGGGATCAGGGAGAAACGGCGAAGAGAAATAAAAGAAAAGAGAAAAAAATAAAAAAAGAAATAAAACATTTCCTCGCTTAAATGGGGCAGCCTAAACAGGCTTTCCCGGACTCTGTTTTTATCCCCGTAAACTCGTCCATACGATCTCCGAAAAATTTCAGAAAAATTCCCAGAATTTCTGAAAAATTCCCTTATCATTATTCGCCATTTTTTTCGGTATTTTACACGCACAGCAGTCTGAGGGATGAAAAGCCGAGGAGAAAGTCTGCTCAAGGGAAAGACCGGAAATTGGGTTCGAGTGAGCCATATTCCGAATGGCCGAAATCACCCAGGCGATCAAAGTAGCGGAAGAGCAAATGGAGCTGCTGGAGGCGTCTCCAACGCTGCTTGAGGCACCCTCGCGCCTTTCTGGTGGAAGGTGCCTTCAATCCCTTGAAAGCACCTTCGAGCCTTCATAGAAGGCGCCTTCAAGCCTTCATGGAAAGTGCCTTCAATCACTTGAAGGCGTCTTAGACTAGGTAAAAAGTGATCGTTAGCGAGGATAAAATCTTATCCTCGCTTGCCTCGCTAGAGGCACCTTTCAGCTTATTGGAGGCGTCTTCCAACCTCGGATAGAATTTTTCAGGGGCTATAAAAAAACCCCTGGAGTTAGGAAATAGTTAACAACTCTATTTTTCATTTCCTAGCAACTTTCTGAACGTTCAACAGGTGTAAGAGGTTTCTCCGCCTTCAACAAAAGAGATTTTTAGAGCTTTATTTTACCTTAGATTAACAATCACCTAGGTTATAGCCAAGTAATTTATTTGCCTCATTTTTTATTAGTGTTCAATTCTATTTATTATAATTATGCTACTAATCTGAGTCTTCAGTATGAGAAAGGTTTGAATTTTAATTTCAGGACAATTCATCCCCCCCCCCCCTCCTTGCCGACCGTCAAGGGACCAACACTTTGTAGCACTGGTATCAATCCACCAATCTAGGAATCCTCAACCAAACATGCCTTTATGATCATCACCACATACTTAGCTTTCCTGTCTAATTTTGTTTCTTCAGGATACGACATTCTCTTTTGTAATGCCCTAGTTTACCACAATAATGTTAGTTGTCTTTTCTCTTGTGGTTTTTGGAGTTCTGTTTGTTGTCATCAACTTTCCTCTTTTTATTTTTAGAGGAGTTACCATAATTATTATTCCTTGAATTTTTGACTTCTTTCACCAAAAGCACCTTAAAGGATTGTTTCTCCAAATTGTTAGCTCAAAAATCTTTCTCAATACGAACATGACTAGCCAATTCTTCTAGAGACAAGTCCTCCTTTTTATGCTTGAGATTATATTTATAATCTTTCTATGAATTAGAAAGTTTGTCCACTACCGAAGACACAACAATAGATTCATCTATACGCATTCTATGTTGTGTAAATTGATTATAAATATGAATGACTTCATAGAATTGCTCAATGATTTCTAGTGTCCACAATGTGATATTGAAAAAAATTAGAAACTAGAAATTTTTTACTAGTAGCATCTTCATATTGATACTTAGCTTTAAGTGAATCCCATATTTTCTTTGTGGTTTCCTTGTTGTAATATTGGTTGAACAAAGCATTAATCATCGTATTGCAAATATGTCCTTTGCACACATAATCGTCTTGATCCCATTTTTATCTTGCCCTTGTTTGTGTCATAGTTTTATTTTCTTGTTCCACCCGTTTCGATATGGTAAGAACATATACCACATTTAGTAAAGTGAGTAGGAAATGCAATTTCTTTTGCCAACACCAAAAGTCTTCTCCATCAAACCTTTCCAACTTGACAAAATCTATAGCAAAGTTACGAAGCGAATTTTTTTGAGAAACGATAAATAGTTTCTTAAGATTGTTGATAGGAAAGATGGTTGATACTACTTGCTTCGATCAGGAAAATTGCTGTTGCTTTCAATTGTTGCAAGATTTTGCTTCAAATATGCTCTTGTCAAGGAATTGTCATCATCGAGCGACTCCCTAAATCCTTCAATAATCTAAAGAGATGCGGACACTCGTTTTTCTTAACTATTCCTCCCACTATGGTGATGCACTCAGACTAAGTAAATGTTCTTTAGGATACAATAGTGTAACGACCCAACTCCTGGGTACTAAGCTGTGAGCTGGAAACGTTACATTAACTACTGGAGCTACTGTGCTGTACTGTGCGGAAACTGGGTAAAATAAAATTTCACTAACTGACTCTATTAAACTGACAACTGGTACACCCATGATGTTATAAGGAAGGGTTCAAGACCTTTCCGGTTGGGGTATATGTGCTAAGGAGGATACTTGACCTCCCATCTGAGCTAGAACTCAAAGCTAATTTCCCAGCTAGCTGCTGTTCGATCCACGAATCGATCAAACTTGCCGTGATTTTGTGCCCTGCTGGATCGGTCTGCGGACCGATCCAGCAAAGGCTGGATCGGTCGGCAAGACCGATCCAGGTGTGTCTGGATCGGTCTGCAGACTGATCCAGGCACCTGGAGACGCTGGGATGCCTTCTGTTCAATGCTGGGTCGGTCGGCTGACCGATCCAGGGAGATACAGTAGGCTACTGTATCCATCTGGATCGGTCGGCTGACCGATCCAGGAAAAGGAATGGCACTGGATCGGTCTAATGACCGATCCAGGTTCTGATAGTCTGAAACGAAATCAGAATTTCTGATTTCCAGCACTAATTCGTGCCAAAAATCACATACACAAGCTCTAGATACATGAAAAACACTCTAGCATGTAAATACTAACATTCTAAACATGATAAACTAAACAAGGCATAGTTTACTAAGCTATAACACCTAGTAACAAGACTAAGTCATAAAAATAGACATGTTAAGTACTAAAACTGAAATAAAAGCGTGTAGATCCCAAGGATCTTTATTCCAGACCCCTTGCCCACACACATCATCGTAGCATCGCCCTCCAGCCTCCGCTAGTCCACTTTTCTTTTATCGGTATCTGCAGTATAAGAAAAGTAGCATCTGTAAGCTAAGAAACTTAGTAAGAAACCATCTACCTCACAAAAACATGCAACGATGCGATTATGTTTTTAAAACATGCTGTTTGAAAACTGAACTGAGCATGGCAACATGGCATGACATACAAACATGTATTGAACTAATCATGGCATACAAACAAGCTGAGCATAACATACTGTATCTGAAACTAAGCAGGAATACTGAACTGGTCATGCATATACATCTAACTGGTCATGAACTCAAATCATGAAACTTAACTGAGATAATTAACTGAAATTGAAACTAAGTTAGTGTTTCCATCACTGATTATATATTTGGAAAAAGTATATATAATAATAGATGAAAATACTAAACATGCTGCTGGGGCCCTGGCAACTGTACTTACTATGCGCGCATCCCTACGAGACCCGGGATTGCAAGTTTCGAATCCAGCAGGGTTACTAGGTTATCTGAACCTAGGGACGACTGTGGGAGTCCAGTCCATGGATATCTGATCCAAGTACAGTGCCATCTGAATAAAAGTAAAATACTGAACACTGTTTTATTTTACTTTGCTGTTCTAGGTTATCTGAACCTAGGGCTACTGTGGGAGCTCACCCAATAGATATCTGATCCATATAGCTGTAATAACTGATAATAAGCTGAATAAAATGTTTCTAATACATTTTTCATGCTGTTAGGACGCCTACTGGTGCATCCTTCTGAACTGGGCATTCTACCGAATGCTTGGTGTGCATTAAAAGCACACCCTAAAACTGAAAACTGTAGAACTACTGAACTAATGCCAAAACTAACAAGCGAGAGCAATTATACTGCAGGTGAGGGGTTTCTTACCTCAATCACAAGGTTTTCTTACTATTCTATCCGCTAGGTTTTCCGGAAAAACTGCTCCGTTCGACAACCCACTTACGTCCTCGCGTTCCTCTCGCGGAGAAGAACCGACTTCGTGCTGGTGTTGTCGTCGGAAAGTGAACACACGATCCTAGAGAAGGAACCCTAGGTCTCCTTTGTTTTGTTTGCTGCGCCGAGAGAAAGAAACGGGAGAGGGAGAGAAAGGCTTCGGTGAGGAGAAAAATGCCGAACCCAAAAGAAATAAACCAATCCCACTTAAGTTTTCTATTTATATCAAATAGTTATTTCTCCCAAATCAACTATAAATATATTTGATTTCCTATCCTTTTAGCACGGCCCTGCTGGGTTCACTTGGTTTCCGGAACACATAATAAGTCGTAGGCTCCGATGGGTCCCGGGTTCGATTCCCGCGTAAACCATTTTGCGACTTATTTGTTTTTTTTTTTTGTTTTTTCTACTTCCGGTACTCCAACAATTATGTAAAAATATCCTAATAATCTAGAAAAATCATAGGATATTTCTAAAATAAATTCGGGAATTTTTCGGGCTTTACAATCCCCCATATCTTATAAAAAGTTCGTCCCCGAACTTAAAACAATTCTGGGTACTTCTGTCTCATGCTGGCCTCTGTCTCCCAAGTCGCCTCTGCTGCTGTGTGATTTTGCCAGCTGACTTTGACTAATGGTACTTCCTTGTTCCGTAATTTCTTTACTGCTCGGTCTATTATCTGAATAGGCCGACTGTCATAGCTGAGATCATCACGGACCTGTACCAACTCGGGCTCAATCACCTGGGTGGCGTCTGGAATATGCTTCTTCAGCATGGAGACATGAAATACGTTGTGGACAGCTGACATCTCCTGAGGTAGCTCTAGCTCATATGCTACCTTGCCCACTCTCTTCGTGATAAGGTATGGTCCCACATATCTGGGAGCTAGCTTGCCCTTCTTCCCAAAACGCATGACTCCCTTCATGGGAGCTACTCGAGGAAAAGCGTATCCCAATGAAAACTCTAGGGGTCTACGTGGTGTATCGGATAGCTCTTGACGACTCTGTCTGTCTCTATCCTCGCGAATCTGCTGTATGGCTGTGGTATCTGCTACTAGATCTGTCTGAGTTCCTTCTGTTCACCACTCTCATACCAGCAGATTGGTGATCTGCACCTCCGCCCATAGAGTGCCTCATAAGGTGTCATGCCGATAGTGGCCTGATAACTGTTGTTGTATGTAAATTCTGCTAGACTCAGATATTTGCACCAACTTCCCTTGAAATCTAGGGCACAAGCCCGGAGCATATCTTCGAGTACCTGATTTACTCGCTCCGTCTGACCATCTGTCTGAGGATGGAAGGTTGTGCTGAATTTTAACTGGGTGCCCATAGCTGACTGTACACACTTCCAGAAGTGTGATGTAAATCTGCTGTCTCTGTCTGATATAATGGTTCGTGGGACTCCATGCAGCCTGACAATCTCCTTGAGATACAACTGAGCTAGCTGCTCCATGGAATAGGATATTCTGATAGCTAAGAAGTGGGCTGATTTAGTCAACCTATCGACTATTACCCAGATAGCATCAAAACCATTCATGGTTCTAGGTAATCCCACTATGAAGTCCATAGAGATATCCTCCCACTTCCATTCTGGAATCTGAATCGGCTGCAGAACTCCTCCTGGTCGCTGATGTCCTGCCTTAACCCTCTGACAAGTTAGGCAGATGCTGACGTATCTGGCGATATCTCGCTTCATCCCAGGCCACCAAAATCATTTCTTTAGATCCTGATACATTTTGGTGGAACCAGGATGCATCGCATAGGGAGTCCTGTGAGCCTCGTCTAGAATCTGTTTTCGTAGTTCCTCCTGATCTGGAACACAAAGTCTGTCACCACAGTACACTACCCCACTGGCGGACACTCTGAACTCTCCACTTTCTGATTCTGCTAACCCTTGCTTGATTTTCTGGATTTCAGGATCCTGCTCCTGAGCTGTCTGGATATCATCAAGCAAGGTAGATGCTAAGGACATAGTGGAAAGCTGCCCGACTATAAGCTCGAGACTAAAAGTTGTAATCTCCTTCCTTAGGGGTGGTGACATAGCTGCTAAAGATAATAAGGTAGCACTGGACTTCCTGCTGAGTGCGTCTGCTACCTTATTAGCTTTCCCTGGATGGTAGAGGATATCTATGTCATAATCTTTGACCAGCTCTAACCATCTGCGCTGTCGCATATTCAGATCCTTCTGAGTAAAGAAATATTTCAGACTTTGATGATCTGTATACACTCTGCACTGAGCTCCGTACAAATAATGTCTCCAAATCTTGAGAGCGAACACCACTGCTGCAAGCTCAAGGTCGTGAGTAGGATAGTTCCTCTCATAATCCTTGAGTTGTCTGGAGGCATAGGCGATCACCTTGCCCTGCTGCATCAGTACTGCTCCTAATCCCAATTTAGAGGCGTCACTGTAGATGTCGAAGCTGTCTGTGTTTTCTAGTATAGCTAAAATAGGAGCACTGGTCAATCTCCGTTTTAGTTCGCTGAAGCTGTTATCGCAGTCCTCTGTCCACTGAAATTTCTTGTTCTTCCTTGTGAGAGCTGTCAGTGGGGAGGCTATCCTGGAGAAGTCCTCTACGAATTTCCTGTAGTAGCCTGCTAATCCCAGAAAGCTTCTGATTTCACTGGCGTTCCTGGGTCTCTTCCAGTTACTTACTGCTTCTATCTTGCTGGGATCTACCATAACACCATCCTTGGAGATGATGTGACCGAGAAAGGCTACCTGGTCTAGCCAAAATTCACATTTCGTGAATTTGGCGTACAGCTGGTTCTGCTGAAGAATCTGCAAAACTGTCTTCAGATGCTCTGTATGGTCCTCCTGAGTGCCTGAATAGATAAGAATGTCATCGATGAACACGATGACAAACTTGTCTAAGTATTCTCTGAATACTCTGTTCATGAGGTCCATGAAAGTAGCTGGAGCATTTGTCACGCCGAAAGGCATGACTACGAACTCATAATGTCCGTATCTGGTCCTGAAAGCTGTTTTAGGTATATCACCTTTCTTGACTCTAACCTAGTGATATCCTGATCTGAGGTCAATTTTAGAGAACACTGTGGCTCCCTTTAGCTGGTCAAACAGGTCATCTATCCTGGGGAGAGGGTACCTGTTTTTAATTGTGACCTGGTTCAAGGCACGGTAGTCTATGCATAGGCGCATGCTTCCATCCTTCTTCTTCACGAACAACACAGGTGCTCCCCATGGTGAGTGACTAGGGCGTATGAAACCCTTGTCAAGAAGCTCCTGCAATTGCTCCTGAAGTTCCTTCAGTTCAGCTGGAGCCATGCGGTACGGTGCCTTGGAAATTGGATTTGTGCCGGGAATGAGCTCTATCTCAAATTCAATCTCCCTGTCTGGTGCTAAGCCTGGTAGCTCTTCAGGGAAAACTGCTGGGTAGTCACAAACGACTCGAACCTCTGATAGCTGTTGGTTCTTGTCCTGGCTGGTGTTGACTACATTTGCTAAAAATCCCATGCATCCTGAATCCAATAGCTGCTGTGCTTTCAATGCTGAGAGAAACTTCCTGGCTTTTCTCTTTGGTTTTCCTATGTACTCAAACTGTACTCCTTCAGGTTGGAATATGACCTTTTGTTTACGGCACTCTATAGAAGCGCCGTATCTGATCAGAAAATCCATTCCAAAGATGACATCGTAGTCAGTCATTTTTAGCACTATCAGATCACCAAAAAGTTCTCTGTCTGCTATAATGACTGGCACTGCTCTGAGCCAGTGCGTAGATGCCATAATGTCTCCTGAGGGTAGTGTTGTCAGAAACTGACTATTGAGTAACTCTGGAGGTGTTGCTAATTTCTCGGCAAACGCCCTGGATACATAAGAGTGGGTTGCCCCAGTATCGAATAAGACAGTTGCATTATGCTGTAAAATACTGATCTGACCTGTGACAACTGTCGAGGCATTTGCTACGTCCTCTCTGGTCAGTGAGAAAATCCTGGCATTTGTGATAGCTGTGGGGGCTTCTAATCTGCCCTGACTGATCTGTGGACCATCTAAGGCAGCATACATCTGGTGTAGCTGCGCTGGCTGAGCTCCATACTGTATCGGCTGAGGCTGAGGAAGACTGTTCTTGTTCGGGCACTGCTTAGCCATGTGCCCTTCCTGTCCACATTCAAAACAACCTCGCGTACCCTTGCGGCAAACTCCTGGATGGTGTTTCCCACAAGTAGCACACTTGGGATGTCTGGAATGTTTTCCAGCTGGCCCTCCTTTTGGGTCACTGCTTGCCTTGCGTTTCCCCTTCCAGTTGGAGCTATGTCCCTGTTGTTTCTGCTGAGTACCTGAGCCAGCTTGTCCCTTGGGCTCTGTGGAAACCTGCTTCTGCTGGGTGATGCTGTGCTGATAGTGCTCGGTGATCAGAGCACTACTCACTAGCTCCTCTGTGGTTTGTGGCCTATGAACGCCACCAGCCACATTCATTGCGATCTCTGGTCTGAGCATCTTCAACATCATTCCTTCTCTGTGCTGACTAGTTCGGACACAGACGGGCCAACCTGTTGAATTTCTTCACGACTTCCTGAACTGATAGGTTGCCCTGACGAAATTCCATAAACTCGTCATAGTGTCGGTTCGTGACTTGCATGTGAAAGAATTCCTCGAAGAATTCTTTCTCGAAGTTGGCCCATGTCATCTAGTTCATCGCCACTCGATTTAATCGATTCCACCACATGCGTCGTCTCTGTTAAGCGATGAGGCACACTTCACCTTTTCGTGCTCGCGGTCTAGAAGCTCCATCGTGCTCTCCGGTGTTTTAAACCATGCCTGCCCATGGTTCACCGGTGCCCGAGAAGTTCTCGGGCTTAATTCTCTGCCACTGGATAAAGTAAGCTTCTCTCTTAGCCCCTACTACTGGGGCTACTGGACTGGTACTGCAGGCTGAGCTGGTATAGCCTCCGTGATTACTGGAGTGACTGGGGGAGTGGTCTGCTGGTTAGCCTTTAAGGAGGCTATCTCCTGTTGCTGCTGTAGCTGAGCCACTAGTGTTGTAAGGTCGGGAGGAGTCCGATTCCATCTGACTCAGCTGATGCTTTCTTAGCTGGACGTCCTCGTACCATTTTCTGAATAGCAGAGAACACATATATATAACTAGCCTATCATGTTATAGTTAACTACTGGTAACATGTTAAATACTATCACTGTAAACATGAATTAATTAACTACCAACATGAGAGCAAACATGAAAGCACATATAACTGATATGAAAGCTGAAAACAAAACTGAGTGAGAGATGTTCTTACTTGGAAGCTGTAGGCACAATGTTGATGTGTGTGTAGGAAGTAAGGAACTTGCTCTGATACCACTCTGTAACGACCCAACTCCTGGGTACTAAGCTGTGAGCTGGAAACGTTACATTAACTACTGAAGCTACTGTGCTGTACTGTGCGGAAACTGGGTAAAATAAAATTTCACTAACTGACTCTATTAAACTGACAACTGGTACACCCATGCTGTTATAAGGAAGGGTTCAAGACCTTTCCGGTTGGGGTATATGTGCTAAGGAGGATACTTGACCTCCCATCTGAGCTAGAACTCAAAGCTAACTTCCCAGCTAGCTGCTGTTCGATCCACGGATCGATCAAACTTGCCGCGATTCTGTGCCCTGCTGGATCGGTCGGCAAGACCGATCCAGGTGTGTCTGGATCGGTCTGCAGACCGATCCAGGCACCTGGAGACGCTGGGATGCCTTCTGTTCGATGCTGGGTCGGTCGGCTGACCGATCCAGGGAGATACAGTAGGCTACTGTATCCATCTGGATCGGTCGGCTGACCGATCCAGGAGAAGGAATGGCACTGGATCGGTCTGCTGACCGATCCAGGTTCTGATAGTCTGAAACGAAATCAGAATTTCTGATTTCCAGCACTGATTCGTGCCAAAAATCACATACACAAGCTCTAGATACATGAAAAATACTCTAGCATGTAAATACTAACATTCTAAACATGATAAACTAAACAAGGCATAGTTTACTAAGCTATAACACCTAGTAACAAGACTAAGTCATAAAACTAGACATGTTAAGTACTAAAACTGAAATAAAAGCGTGTAGATCCCAAGGATCTTTATTCCAGACCCCTTGCCCACACACATCATCGTAGCATCGCCCTCCAGCCTCCGCTAGTCCACTTTTCTTTTACCGGTATCTGCAGTATAAGAAAAGTAGCATCTGTAAGCTAAGAAACTTAGTAAGAAATCATCTACCTCACAAAAACATGCAACGATGCGATTATGTTTTTAAAACATGCTGTTTGAAAACTGAACTGAGCATGGCAACATGGCATGACATACAAACATGTACTGAACTAATCATGGCATACAAACAAGCTGAGCATAGCATACTGTATCTGAAACTAAGCAGGAATACTGAACTGGTCATGCATATACATCTAACTGGTCATGAACTCAAATCATGAAACTTAACTGAGATAATTAACTGAAACTGAAACTAAGTTAGTGTTTCCATCACTGATTATATATTTGGAAAAACTATATATAATAATAGATGAAAATACTAAACATGCTGCTGGGCCCTGGCAACTGTACTTACTATGCGCGCATCCCTACGAGACCCGGGATTGCAAGTTCCGAATCCAGCAGGGTTACTAGGTTATCTGAACCTAGGGACGACTGTGGGAGTCCAGCCCATGGATATCTAATCCAAGTACAGTGTCATCTGAATAAAAATAAAATACTGAATACTGTTTTATTTTACTTTGCTGCTCTAGGTTATTTGAACCTAGGGCTACTGTGGGAGCCCACCCAATGGATATCTGATCCATATAGCTGTAATAACTGATAATAAGCTGAATAAAATGTTTCTAATACATTTTTCATGCTGTTAGGACGCCTACTGGTGCATCCTTCTGAACTGGGCATTCTACCGAATGCTTGGTGTGCACTAAAAGCACACCCTAAAACTGAAAACTGTAGAACTACTGAACTAATGCCAAAACTAACAAGCGAGAGCAATTATACTGCAGGTGAGGGGTTTCTTACCTCAATCACAAGGTTTTCTTACTATTCTATCCGCTAGGTTTTCCGGAAAAACTGCTCCGTTCGACGACCCACTTACGTCCTCGCGTTCCTCTCGCGGAGAAGAACCGACTTCGTGCTGGTGTTGTCGTCCGAAAGTGAACACACGATCCTAGGGAAGGAACCCTAGGTCTCCTTTGTTTTGTTTGCTGCGCCGAGAGAAAGAAACGGGAGAGGGAGATAAAGGCTTCGGTGAGGAGAAAAATGCCGAACCCAAAAGAAATAAACCAATCCCACTTAAGTTTTATATTTATATCAAATAGTTATTTCTCCCAAATCAACTATAAATATATTTGATTTCCTATCCTTTCAGCACGGCCCTACTGGGTTCACTTGGTTTCCGGAACACATAATAAGTCGTAGGCTCCGATGGGTCTCGGGTTCGATTCCCGCGTAAACCATTTTGCGACTTATTTGTTTTTGCTACTTCCGGTACTCCAAAAATTATGTAAAAATATCCTAAAAATCTAGAAAAATCATAGGATATTTCTAAAATAAATTCGGGAATTTTTCGGGCTTTTCAAATAGATTTCCTAATAATATTGTTTTTAAAGAACAGCTTGAAAAATACCCAAATTCGATAATTTAATGCTTGTATATTGTTATTATAGTGTAACAATATATAAACAACATTTTGAAAAACAAATAATTTTAAGAGATGAAAGGTTTTTGTTATCAAAAGGATGATTGATCGATTGTTTGTATAAAGTGATATTTTATATTATTTGAAATATTATTTATGAAAAGACATGTCTTTTATAGGTCATAATCTTTTATTCAAACATCAAAAAAAAAAATACTAATATATAACATTCAAATTTTTTATTTCTTTCATTATTTTCCATTTTAGAAAAATCACCAACAATATATAACAACTCTGCCAAGTGAAATGCCAAATGCACATTTAAGAAAAGCACAAACTTAGAACATTTGCTGACAGATTACAATATAACAAATTTAAATTCTAGTTTGCCATTTAGACAGTTATAAAATTTCTAGTAAATGAAATCTCTCTCTCTCTCTCTCTCTCTCTCTCTCTCTCTCTCTTCTCTCTCTCTCTCTCTCTCTGTTTTTCCGCTCTCGTTCCGTTCTAGTAAATTAACTTGGGCTTAAATTATCTTTTCGGATTTTCCCGATACGGATCGATCTAGGTCACATTGTGAACCCGTACCAATTTCCCCGCCCGTAACCGTTTCCACTTCCATTCCCGTTCTTCTTCTTATCTGATTTTTCTTTTTTTCTTTTTTTTTCCTCCAGAGTAATTCGTTAATTTCCACGCTGTCGTCCTTGTCTTGTTCTCTCACCTTCCTTCAAATGTGACTTAATTAAAATCGAAATTGATCGGAGTAGTACAGCGAAGATGTCGAGGACGGCGACTGCTTTGCTCGCTCTCTTGACTCTGCTCCTCCCGAGCCCTAATCGCCGGACGCTCGCTCTCGCCTTCGCCGGCGTCGCCCTCTGCGTCGCCTCCTACCTCCTCGGCATCTACTCCAATAACCGCCCCTCCATCGCTCCCCAACTCTCCCCCACCCCGGGGGACTGCCACCCGCTCCTCCTCCCCTCCCCTTCCTCCGCCTCCTCCGACGGCCAACTTGGCTTCCTCCCCCTCCACTCCGCCGCCGCCGCCTTCCCAGTTGACCAGCCCCCGCTGCCGCCGCTCCCCTTCTGCCCCGCCAACTTCACTCACTACTGTCCCTGCCACGATCCCCAGCGCGAGCGACTATTCCCTACCCGCGATCTCCAGCACCGTGAGCGCCACTGCCCTGACCCCCGCGACCGCCCGCCTCGCTGCCGCGTACCGCTTCCGCCTGGCTACCGCGCGCCCCTCCCCTGGCCAGCTAGTCGTGACCGCGCCTGGTTCGCTAACGTGCCCTTTCCCAAGCTGAGCGTGGCCAAGAAGGAACAGAACTGGGTCAGGGTGGAGGGGGACTGGCTGGTCTTTCCTGGGGGTGGCACTTCCTTTATCAATGGGGTCAAGTGGTATGTTACAGAGATGGCCAAGCAGGTTCCGTTGAGGAGTGGGGAAATTAGGACCGTTCTGGATATTGGCTGCGGGGTGAGTTATTGTTCATCTTCAGTTGGATATGAATATTGTTCTGTGAATTACTAATTGTAGAGTGTGATATCAAACTGTCGTGTTCGATTTAAAATAGGTCGAGTTTTTTGGTATTTCATCGAATGCCATAGTTCAAACCTCTCATCACAGATATTCCTAAAATTCACATAGGAGTTTGGAGTTGACTAGGAAAGATTCGTGAGGACTGTATGTGGACTATGGATTAGGATGGGAATGTGAGCCTTGCATCTCTTTAATCTCATCTAGTTGCACGAAAGAGGTCAACAGAAACTTGTATAGTTTATGTTATCCACATAAATCAGTTAAGTCATGATGCAGCATGAACTAGGCCAATAGATAATAGTCTAATGAAATAGTGTACAAAATAAAAGAAAGAAATAGTGTCTCCAAATCGGGAAGGAGAAAATCCATTAAAAAAATTCCATGCACAATAATATAATGTCATCAAGTTATATTATGTGTATATAATTCCTCCTTGCATAATATTCATTTCCTACTTTCTGATACCTGTCTTATTTATCTAAAATACTCGAAGCATAATGAACAGGTAATATTTTCAGGTTATTAATTTCTTTCCAGATTGTGCCATGTCATTGTTAGACATTTGCGCTGATTCTGTTTTTTTTCTTATATCTCCATTTCTTCTTATTTGCTGAAGTAGGTGTGTTGTAAGAAAGTAAGAATAGCCTTATTTGTTCATAGTTTATTTGTCTTTTCAGGTTGCAAGCTTTGGTGGACATCTTTTGGACTATGATATCTTGACCATGTCAGTTGCACCAAGAGATGTACATGAAGCTCAAGTTCAATTTGCCCTTGAACGTGGAATTCCAGCAATGCTTGGTGTTTTAAGTATTCATCGGCTCCCATTTCCATCGAGATCCTTTGATATGGCTCACTGTGCAAGATGTCTTATTACATGGACTGGCTATAGTAAGTGCCTTTTCTGACATCCATGTTATGAGTTCATTGGGATAGGTCAACAGATACAGTGTTTTTATGCTTCAACTCTGTATTACAAAGTCACCCTTTCTTCCCTTCAAATTTATTCTATTAACTTGTTTGCATGAAAGTAAGTTTTTTCCATTTAAAAAAGAGGGTTGATCCCAAGTGACTAGATTGGTATGCATAATACATAGATTGATTTTAGTGGTTCTATGAAAAAAAAAAAGAGCATTGAGAATATTCAGTGAAGAGTTGTTTTCTAGTTCATAATATTCTGAAAAAAAAGAAATAGCTGAGGATAGAGTGGATAGAAGGGCATCAAAGAAATAAGAAATGGCTCCTCAAAGAGATTTGATAGTAACTGTAGACTATAGATTAGATAGAAAATTATTCACGCGTGGGTTTATGGATAGACTATGTGACCAGAATAAAGTAGATGTGATTTAAATAAAATAAGACAATCTGGGGATTTGGTGATTTACTTTATTAATTGAACTTAGTTTATTTTGTTTGTGTCTCATTACACTGAGTTTATTGTAAACGTTTATTTGAGAGGCTTCAATCTATTTTTTGAGAGACTGCTCTTTATAAATTTTCTGATTCTCCTATCCTCAATGTCTCTTACTCTTTTATTATGAGATCATCTAATAAGGCACACCACTCATACTTCAAGTGGTATGAAACCCAAAATGATTGACTACCAACAAGCTCGATATGCTAATGCATTTAACTCAATTTAGAGCAATTTTGTGAACCACCTATCATGCACTAGGCTGAGGCTGATGTGAAACTTAGACAAAGAAAATTATATGTACTTTTTAAGTATCAAAATATTTCAAGTGGATAAAAATACTCATGTTAATTGTAATGAAATACTAGTCTCTTTGAGTATTTATGTGTTGCTTTTAGAGAAGAATTTGGACAATTGGATTGATTCTTTCAGTTTGTTAATGGACTTAATTCACCTAATTTAATAAGAGACTAATATGAACTGTAAAATGTCAAAATGTTCTAATTTTAATTTCTAACCATCTAATGACAAACCATAGCATCCAATGTTTTTTATTGTCAATGCCCACATTGAATCTATAGCATGAAGAAGAGGATGAACAAGAAATTAAATATATTAGATAAAGTTTGAATTGTTTTATGCTCTTGCTGACTTCTTGGATTTGCCTATCTAACTCTGTAATTCTAGTTATCTAATGCGTAGTCCTTGTGCATTATTCTTAAAAGAAAACATAATTGAGGCCATCATGGAAACCTGTAAGAGACAGTTGATGGAACTTTTCTAATTTTTAATTTATTTGATTGCCAGATGGCCTGTACTTGCTGGAAATAGATAGGGTTCTTAGACCTGGTGGCTATTGGGTTTTGTCTGGGCCACCAATAAACTGGAAGAACATGTATAAAGGTTGGGGAAGGAAACGTCAAGAAGTTGCAGAAGAGCAGAAAGCTATAGAAGATTTAGCTAAACGGCTTTGTTGGAAGAAGGTTTCAGAAAAAAGCACCATGGCCGTGTGGCAAAAGCCTACTAACCTTTTGCATTGCATGAAAAAATCAAAGACTCTTAATTCTCCACCTTTCTGTTTAAGAACTGACCCTGATTCTGCTTGGTGAGCTTTTTTCTTGAATTAATAGTGTGCCTTGACTTGAAGTTAATCCACTTGTTATCATCTCTCACAGATTTCAGTAATCATAATATAGTACCACCAACTGTTTGATCTTAATTCTTTTATTACCTGCCAAATATGCAATTTCAATCTCAGTTAGACTAGACTTTTTTTAATATGATTTGTGCCATCCTTGCCATCTCTTGATCTTTTTGGAGGCTGATAAACTTTATGAGAGGTCAAATATTATGTTCTAGATACCGCTAGTTTTAAATCAACATACTCTTTTTTCACAATTCAATTCTGAGATTATGTTGCCATTTGGAACTGTCTCACTGTACTAGCTAGATTTCCAATGTTAAGCACGTGCCCCACACTCAGGATCAAAGCCACCATTCACTGTAAACAGGCAAAATGATGACAGCAATTTGGTGCTTTAGGCATCAATTAATGTTTGTGAGCCTTTATTTTGAGTTGGTTCTTAGGAAGTGCATTTGTTGGATGGCTTCTTTTTTTCACATAGGCTAGTTACAATAAAAATGTAATAGCTCCAGTTAATCTTACGCTTTAAATTGCATATTAAAAGTACAAATCATTCAGATAACATCTTTCCATGTGAAGCATACGACCCATCAGTTTGAATGAAACTAATTATCATTTTGAAATTTTCTAGCATCTTAACTTCCCACATGTTTAGATCAGATGTTTGCTTCTCTTGTGCTTATGGTGCCCTGTATCTTTACTATGAAAAATTATTAGTTGAGTTGTAATTAACAATAATGGTCTATTACATGGCAGGTATGAGAAGATGGACACATGCATTTCTCCTTTACCCAAGCTGGAGGTACTAGAGCATACAAGTGGCGGAAATCTTGTAAATTGGCCTAAGAGGTTAAATGCTACACCACCAAGGATACTTGCTAGGAGCATTGAAAGGATCACCATTGAGAACTTCAATCACGAAAACAAACTATGGAGTGAAAGGGTCTTGCATTATGAGGCATATCTCAGTAATCTGCCCAGGGGTAAATATAGGAATATCATGGACATGAATGCTGGCCTTGGAGGCTTTGCTGCTGCTGTGTCCAAATATCCTGTTTGGGTTATGAATGTCGTTCCTGTTGATAATAAGAACGACACACTTGGCATCGTATATGAACGTGGACTTATAGGAACATACATGGACTGGTATGATACTAAAATTTTAACCAAGTTATTTTGTATTAAATGAAAATTATGGTTTCGTGAATGAAGCTATGAATACTTAAATCACATTACTAGAAAATCATTAAGAGACAGTTTGAATCAGGATTTTTAAAGTGCAAGCAGTAGTTCAGTCAAAATAATGGGAGCAATCTTCATTATGGCGACGATAAGTCTGCATACACATTCATGGCAGCCTCATGGCCCACCTTAGTATTTACCATACAGTAGTTTAAACCGACCCTTCATTCTAACTGTATGTTGAGTCCTAGTGCCTACTTGTATGCATCCATAAATGGGTTCCCAAAAACAAAGAAAATAAGAGAAGTTCCTTATAAGTACTATTTAACTTTCAAATAGTATGAAACACATAAATATCCTGTTTTCAGGTGTGAAGCTTTCTCCACTTATCCTCGCACATATGATCTGATCCATGCTAATGGAGTGTTCAGTATGTACATGGACAAGTAAGCTTTCTTCTTCATTATATTGACTACTCTGTTTTAAATCCTTATCATTAATCCCCTTGATCAACTTAAATTGATAATTTCCCAAATGTATCTTTTATGTATAACTATGAACATGAATGTGTGCATTGTACTAGACAAAGCATTTATATGGCTTGTCTTATTTGATGGAGACCGCAAAAGTGTGTTTGAAATATCTGAAAACCAACAATATGGGAATGGAGGAAATGAACTTATAAAGAATGATCTTTTATGTCATAATGATTAACTAAATTAACAATCAGTCGATTGATAGTTCTACTAAGATTGTCCTATTAGTTGGAATTATTAATTATTACCTGAAATAAGTGCTGCTACAGAATTGAAATTTTGAAACATGTGAAATTGAATAGTTGGTTTAGGAGGTAGTTGACTCCAAGTAGTTGGGAAAAACACAGCTTGACAATTAGTTGATGATGACGACGACGCTAATAATGGTGAAACCAAAGATGTTTGAACTTATAAAAGTTTCAATGATGATTGTACCTCCCTAAAAGAACATATACCCGCAACTAAACTGTGTTGGTTGTTGTGATAGTCTGAAACGAGAGACAATAAAATCCAAATCTTAAATGATATAAAGCTGGAAACAGGAGTTGAACTTTGAAATATATACTATTAAAGAAACTATGGAATGCCAATATTGTGTGGATTTTATTTTGATCGAGTGATCCTACACATGAAGTTTTTAGGAGTCTTCGTTGTCCTTTGATGTATTTTGCCAATATTTTCTTATGGAAAACCAATAATCTTCATGATAGCCATTTTATCCTTTGACCTCCTCATATAAGCTACATAATATTATTTCGTTAGCAACATTTTGGATCTTGATTCGAGCCTGCTTTGAACAACTTGGAATTGAACATTTTGGATCTACAATTATCCTTATGCTTTGTTTAACTTTTGCATAGTGGAGATTCTTCAATATAACTATAAATTCTTGTTTCCAGATGTGAATTGATCAGCATCGTACTTGAAATGGATCGCATCCTTCGCCCTGGAGGTGCTGCTATAGTTCGTGATCACATTGATGTTATCGTCAAAGTAAAGCAGTTAACAGATAGTTTAAGATGGCAAAGTCGCATTGTTCACAGCGAAAATGGACCTTTCCATCCAGAGAAGCTTCTCATAGTTGACAATTCAGTACAGTAGACACAAATGTGAGATCAAGCAGACGAGATCTAAAAACACCACTTCAGCAGGTGATGGTACCTCGACTCGACTAGATGGGAGAGTGGCTCTTCTTCCTCGATCACAATGCCATGTCATTTCGATGACTATGGAATTGGTTGAAGGTAACATAATGTCAAAACCTTATTTTTTTAAGTAAAAAAAAAACAAATACATAAACCGTTAGTTATTGTTTCAGGGATTAATGATATGTATGGTGTATGAACTTTATGTAACTTGAAATCAAAGAAACAGTGAGTGCATTAATTTGATTAACCAAGCAATTTATGTTTCAGAGCCAAGTGTCCTTTATTTCGTTTAGCAGGTGAATTTTATGGAAGGATCATGATGAAATTAACCTATCCTTTCTTCGTCGCCACGTACAAGTCATTTATGGAAGGATAAAAATGAAAAGATTATCAGTTCTATCATAAATGCTCTAAAAATTCTCAAACTAAATTAACCATTGTAATTTCATTTGTCTGTCTGAAAAAAACTTAGACGGATAACTCAATCAATCTAATATTTATAATATTATATAAAAGGTGAAATCTATCAACTTAACAGCTCTCATATGAAACTAGTCATCATATGAAGAGTTAATTCCTTGGTCTATTGAGATTGACTTGGTTCAATTTTACAAATCTACTGTCTGATAATTAACTCAACTAAACTCGTGACATTCAATCAACATCTAAATGGGAATTTGCACAATAGTATTTGACATGTCAACAGAACTTGATCCGAATTTTTCATCATCAAAATCCACAAAAAAAAAAAGTACAATTAGTTCCACAGAATATGAGAGAAAAAAAATAAAGAAGAGTTAAACCCATATAGTTAGTCAATTACCCTTCCAATCAGAGCAGAGGAAAGAATGGACGGCCTTCCGGAAATTCAACCACACAATAGCATTGTAATGCAATAACATACCGACACGTGAACTCGTAATTGGGAAACCACGGTTTTAGCCTGCTCCGTCTGCGGACCTGGATCGTGCGTCACTTCCGGCTGGGGCGCCCAACGACAGGTGACGCGGCGGTCGGGACTCCGCCGCCGAGCGCGATAGCGGCGGACTCGACGTGGGTGAGGATGTACTCGTAGATCTTCTTCCTCAGCCGCTCGATCGTCTCGGGCGGCACGCCGCTGGTGCTGCCTCGGGGTAACTCGCCGTCCGCTGCGTCCCCTTCCGACGCGGCCGCACAACCTTCCCTCTGCCGGCTGTCGATCGCCTCCAGCCAGTCGTTCACCTTCTTGAGTTGGGACAGCATCGAGGCCACCTGTTCGCCGGCGGTTGGCCCAGGTGCGATCGCGTCAGCGTCGAGGAACCGTTCCGCAAACGCCACGAACCACGACTGCGCTTCCTCCCTCAGCGCCCGCGCCAGCTCCGTCCCTTCCTCCAGTCCTCCTCCGCGCTCCCACTCCGGCGGCGGCGGCGGCGGCGACGACAGCACAAGCCCCCGTGCCTTCCCCTTGCCAGCAGACGCCAACGGCGGGGACGATCTTGATTTTGACTGAGGTGCCGGTACGGCCTTGGAGGTCTCCGCCGTTGAGGCGGTGGTCCTCGACGGACCCTCGAGCACGACCGCCGTAGCCAGTGAGGCTGTCGAGGGGTGCTTGTGGGTGTAGAGCGAGAAGGGGGACAGGTCGGTGGCGAGGGCAGCGCTGACCCAGGAGGATGCGCGGCGGCGGTTGTTGGCGGAAACTTTCAGTGCTTCTTCCGGGATTGGGCCGGAGACCACCGGCGATGCACCCGAGGAGGTTCCTGCAGTGGAATGGGAAATGCACTTGGAAATGGACTCGGCGACGGAGATAGCACGGGAGAGGGAGGAGTTGAAGGCGAGGAACTGCTCCACCGCCGGCTGCGGGTTGTCCTCCTTGGCATTAGCACTCATCTCTGCGTACATGCTGCATGGTGGAAGCAAGTTAAACTTGCGAACTTCAAATTTCAGCATATTTCTAATGTCCTGTATTTACCATATAAACATTTTTAAATTTTTAAAAAATATATTTCAATATTCCAAACTGCTAATTCTGGAACACCAAAATATCAAAATAGTTTCTATCTCCGAGTAAAGTAGATCATATTAATTTCAGATTATGCAGTGATAAATTCATCTATACTATGGGCATTAACTTGCCCGAGTAGTTACCTCAAGCAACGAATCAAGCTCTCAGCCGCAGAAGCTTCTTGGATAGCATCCACAGCAACCCGTTGCGCCGCATCCCTGTGCTTCAGAAGCTCCTAAAAGAATTTCAATAATCCATTGACAGTCTCAGAAACCACAACCATATGCAGAAATAGATGCTTCAAGTGGACATGATGCAAAACAAGTGGTTGATGTATTAGGTTGATCTAGTGAACGAATCAGGCTGAACGATTAGGAGACCGAAGAAACACGGAAAACTATCAGTAAGAAATCGACCATAAGGATCGATGTATATTAACTTGTCCTGATGGAGTATTAGACGCAAGCACCACAAGTATCCTAGGCAAAAGTTTTTGAGAAGTGAAACACACTAGATAACTATCTTAATCATTCGTAGAAGGAAGATGATGAAAACAAGTAAAATAGCAGCGGCTTTTTACTTACCTTCCCTTGTTTCGCTAGAGATGATGGAAGTGATTGCCATGAAACACTACCATCTGTCCATGTTCTGTTAGTAGGAGCAACCTTCACCAAGTTACCAAGACTTAGACTGGTACTTGTCTCAGAAGACCTCTTCAAAACAGAAGGCCTCTGTTTAGCAGTTTTATCAGGATCCTCAGCAGGAACATTTGCAATGACTTTTGTCGGAGTATGAATCTTAACATCCTCCTTAAGCAATGATTTTTCGTTCTTTGATGATTTCTGTGGAGGAGCCTGCAAACCAGAACCTATATGCTAAGATACCAAAATGAATTATAATTCTTCTTAGTCTATCTATTCCATTATAAATTTGCTGATATAGAAGTAGGGCTGTAAATGAACCAAGCGTTTGTGAACAAGCTTGGTGTTCGACTTGGTAAGAGCTTGTTTATGTTCGTTCAATATACATAAGATTAATTAAACAAGCAAGCTTGAACAGCTCGTTAAGCTAAACAAACAAGCTTGAACACATGTGTTCAGCTCGTTAATGTTCGTGAACAACGTTCGTGAACAACGTTCGTGAACAACGTTCGTGAACAACGTTCGTGAACAACGTTCGTGAACAATGTTCACGAACCATATTTATTAATAAAACTCTTTCAATATGCTAAATAAATAATAAAATAATATAAAATAAAATAAATAAATTTAAATTATCAATCTTAATAATCAATCAAACAATTAAAAGTTTCAAACAATCAAACAAGCTTGAATTGAGAGCTTGATAACATCTAAATGAACCAAGCTCAAGTCAAGCTCGAACCAAGCCCAAGCCAAGCTCAAGCCAAACTTGAATTGAGAGCTTGATAACATCTGAACGAACCAAGCTCAAGTCAAGCTTCAAACAAGCTCAAGCTCATAAAAAATAAACCAAGCCAAGCTTGAACACTCATTTCAAAAGCTTGATTCATTTTAAGCTAAGCTCGGCTCGGCTCGGTTATCTTATCAAACAAGCTTGAACACTCCAAAGCTCGGCTCGGCTCGTTTACATCCCTATATAAAAGCAACTTAACAGAGGCATGTTTTTTTGTGTCATGCAATGGTGAACGTATTGATGCTTTATTCCTTTGACATATCTTCTCTTATTAATGTTTCAGGTCGACTGTTGAAGCAGGGCACCTATTGCTATTGATATTTTCACAAAACATTAACACAGGCTATGCACATTCTTATATCTTGTCTAAATTGCATTGGAAAGACTTGCTTTTACTATTTCATTGCCTAATCGAACAAAGTTTCATAACGAAGACTACCTGTTTAATGAAATTGAGATCTTATGATAAATCAACACCAAATTTCCTACCAATAACACGAGCACAGGAATATTGGTAACAAAAGCTATAAATCTTGATATGAGATAAACAAATAGATGACCAATTTAGATGAAGTTAGATATTGAACTCACAGAAGTGCTTCTAGATTCGGATTTTGTAGTAGGTTTGGCAGTTTTTGAGATAGAATGATCTCTTCCCTTCGTGTCCAGATTCCCTTCCCAGCTCTTTCTCAAAGCCTTGGGTCCCAATTCAATGGTTGGCACCAAATTTCCCAAGAAATTACCAGAAGTAGACTTCCTGCCAGATGTTGCTTTCAGCATAGTAGCTGCTTTCTCAAACAGACTCACCCGTGATGATGCTGGCTTCTCTACTCCTTTAGCTTTTGCATGCTTCTTAATCTCACTAGAGAATTTTTCAAAAGATGCAGGCAAGGAATAGACACTACTCGGAGATGAAGGTATTGACCTTGAGTTCATTGATCTTGATCCCACACTTGGGGAGTCCTTGTCCAATTTGCCAGCTGAAGCTAGTTTTGGAAGAGAGGTGCTTGACTTACTAAAAGAATTCCTTTTCTTTTCCACCTCCTGTGTTTTGATAGTCAACTTTGAGATCCCCAATTTAGCATTTTCATTGTCTGAAGACGTGTTAGTATTACTTTTTGAGTCGTTGGACGGCTTCGGTTTCTCTGTATTAAGAAAACCAAGAGAACTGGTAGCAACAAGATCCTCAGGATTCCCGATGCAAGGATGGCGACCAGGAAGTGGCTTCACTCCCTTAAGAATGGGACATGGAGAGCCAGCCTCAAGGCGGTCAACGTAGATGAATTGACCAAGCTGGATCTTGTCACTTGAGATAAGATCATTATTCTCATCGGGCAGGGAAACAAATGTCGCATGAGAAGAATCAGAGACCTTGAGATAAAAGCCTTGGCTGGTGAAGAGATCACTTCCAGCGAGTGCAGGGACAATACTCACAACCTGGAGGAGGGTCGAACGATGCTCTCCAGCAATCTTCACATCAGTATTCATATGCTGCAAGAGTTTGATAAGGACTCCGGGGACTAACGAAGCCATCTGCTGTAGTTCCAAAGCACATTACTCTACCAAGGAAAAAAAAAAATTGAAAGAACTTTAATACACAATAATTTGACATCGTAATATCAATAGAAATCGCACCTAGCTTCTAGGTTAATCTTATCCAATCGTATTTAAAAATGATCAAGCTTAGGGAATATGGAGATTCCATTTACATAAAGAATTTTTTTTAGTTTTTTTGTTTCGTGTTGTTAAACGAAGGAAATCGTTTTGCTCAATCTTGACTTCTTTAACTAACAATAACAGATGTTCCCACAAAAAACTAAAACAGAAGTGTAGATTTGAGGTTCAGCAGATCACCCTTTCTAGGTCACTGCTGTTCGGATCCACTAAATCTGATCGACGAGAAAGCTGACCAAGCAAACCCCCTTACCGGCGGTTGATCGCGACTGAGATCGAGTTCCCGGATGCGGAGAGTAGAAAGTTTCCTACAGCAACAACAAATCCCCACAAGTCAATAGACATTGAAGAAGAAGAAGAAGAAGAAGAAGAGAAGAAAAAGGGGGAAACCCACTTTTCTTTCACTTGACTGATCAGGAAAAGGGGAGGAAAAAAAAGACCGACCTTTGAACTCTGGTGGAGACCTCGCAAGCGCAGCCGAAGACGCCTCCTTTCTTTCCGATTACTCTCTAGGTTTTCGGCTGGAGAAAAGCCGAGATCTCTGGAGGCACAGTGATTGAAGGGGAGGTCATACAGACACGCACCGTGACAGGACGAAAGGAACAAGGATCTTTTTCGAGCGGAAGCAGCAGACTGCCCTCCCCTGCCGAACAACGAAGAATCCGAATCACAATGATCGATCACATCCCCTAACGAGCAAGCGGGAGCAGCGGCGAAGCAGTGACCTCTTTAAGAGAGAGAGAGAGAGAGAGAGAGAGAGAGATGGGCATCTCCCTTCTATCTGTGTTTATGTGCAGAGAGCTGCATAATAATAAATCTGAAGACTGAAACGAATAGAAGGTTATCTGAAACTGAATTATTACTCTTATTATTGTTAATAAAAATAAAAATAAAAATAAAAATAAAACAACGTTTTTATTTTTCTAAATAGTTATTATTAAAATGTTTAGAATTCT
Organism: Zingiber officinale; assembly: GCF_018446385.1. Taxonomy (NCBI): domain Eukaryota; kingdom Viridiplantae; phylum Streptophyta; class Magnoliopsida; order Zingiberales; family Zingiberaceae; genus Zingiber; species Zingiber officinale. The sequence continues at coordinate 87,797,159 of NC_055994.1, forward strand.
AAGAGAATTTAACATGATTTTTATTTTCCAATTAACGATCTATTTATTTTATCAAAAAATCGAGAGAGAGAGATGCAGGTATTAAATATGTCGGAACTCGATGGACTATAGTCCATTCTCGTTGAGTAGGTGAGATTACCGCACGAGACGGTTCAGGAATCGACATGCGTTGAATAGTTAGCTACTGTGGAGGTGAACTTACGGGGATCATTCCATGTGCTGTGGCGTCCGTATTTGGACTGCTCTTGGACTTCGCCATCGGACACAACTACCATCTGGCGTGTTCCGATAGGCTTTTCATATTTTTTTTTTATTTTCGATTTAGCCTTTAAATTAGGTGGAAGAAGAACAAGGACACGTGGTGACAGCGCTGCCCACTCTGTAAAATCAATTTTATTTATGCTTTGTATTTACTTTACCTTTTCGAGCCATTCCTAGTCAGCAAGTGATGATTGATTGATTGATAGGATGGTAACTGATAAACGTGTCAAACCTCGATGACCATTTGATATTCCATTTTATAAATATTTATTTATATTTATTTAATATAATCGATTAAATAAATAAATTTAAATAATTTATTAAATTAAATAAATAAAAATAAAGATGTTCATAATAATATTCATGAATAATATTTCTCAATAATATTTATAAAATATGTTCATTAATAAAATTTTAATCGACATATTAAATAAATATAAAAATATTTAAAATAAATAAATAAAATTAAATTATCAACCTCAATAACATAAAAAATTTTAAATAATCAAATAAATTTAAATTGAAAATCCCATAACCTCTAAATAAACTAAGCTAAAGTTAAATTTTAACAAAATTTAAATTCATAAAAAACAAATAAAGTTAAATTTGAACCATCATTAAACTTAATTCATTTTATACTCATACAATCCTATTGATATCGTTGATAAAAATCCATGACGCGTTGACCTCATTCTGTGCTGCTGAGTTCGATGAGTTAAGTTCACCGTCATATATCTTCTTTTAAACCATGGTAGCTTCAATACAAAAATCACTGGTTCACAAAGTAGTGACTAACAGTTGAATCCTCATTTCACATCTGAAGTTTCAACTATATCGAAATTTCAGATACAATAACTGCTAACTTATCCATATCACAACAGCAGGACTTATACACGTCGTATCAGCTATATGACAGTTACAAATGGCAGCAAGTATTAAGTGTCAGTGGGACAAAAAATCAAAAATGTTCTTCTATTTTGATCAAGGGAGGTGATACAAAACTAGGTATGGTATGAGCGCGCATAAGAAAAACTTTCAAGATAGTTTATATTTTTAAAAAATTAAATGCATAGATTGCTGAACATGCTACAGCTAAAATGTGTTTTGAGTGGTGATAACTTACTGCAAAGAGATGTGCACAAAATCTTACTGAGCAGAGGCGTTTACTTCAAGTAGGCAGAGCTGCAACCGTCTAAGTTTAGACTTGTGATGCATCACCTTTATCTGGACTAGAACCCTTCACTTTGACAAGATATACCCGCGCAATCGCCAACATATGCGCTGCTTCTTTCTTGTACTGATCAAAGAATGACTATGTTAAAATAGGAAAATGAAAAAAAAATACAGTTATGTTGTAGCAAATAAGACAGTAGGAAGCTTAGCAACGAGAAGCTAGAGTCGGCAAAGTAATATACAGAGTGAACATACAAAGATAGAGCCTTGTTATTTCTATCCAACTACTAGTAAAAGATATCAAAAAGCTTCTTTCCCTATGCTATATTAATTATATGTAGGAGCATTAAACGGCAATTGCAATATAAACAAGGTGTTATATTCTTCTCTCTCCGACATCAAATCTGTTGGAAGGGCATTCAAATCCCTCCAATAGGACAGTCTTAAATGACGACCAGATATTTTTATCACGTACGGGCAATGATATACAACCATTGGATGTTTGCAACGCCAGGTATGTATCATAAATGCACAACAAATTCAAACTAAAGAGGGGATGTTGGCTGCCTCCGCTAAAATGTACAAAATTATTGGCAGCACCAGTGATGAAGCCTCACCACATGTGCATTGTGCAAGAAGCAAAAAGCTATTCAAGGAATATATAGTTTGAGGCTTATTGTCACATCTGTTCGTTTTTAGTTTGTTAGTTCCTTTTTATTTCAGATTTCTATCATAATGTTTTTTTTTTTGCCCATTCACTCTAAAACCCCTTATCTTAATATACAGATGTGACGGATGCATACAGTTTGTGTAGGTTGAACGAGTAATTATTAAAATAATCACATTGAAAATGAAACTAAAAACCATGATACGAGAACATGCCTCATCAACCGCTCCCGACTTTATCTTGGACTGCATGATGCACCATTTCTTGAAATGTGCACCTGTACAAGAAACCAAAAGTTTTAGCTTGTTCTCATTAATTTATAGTTTTGCATGAAGCAAGAGAAGATTTCAAGAGGAAGGTAGAAAGATAAGCAACGAAATGATATTTGTGAATTATCAACTTACCAACTTGTATCTCCAATTGACAGGATGACTCTGAGATTGTTGTCAATGTCCACTTGCAGTGTACCTGAAATAACAAAACATTTCTGAGCTACATGCAATACTATAAGCAAACAATCAAGACTTCAAACATAAGCTCTGTTTGGGGAAACAAAAGTTTTCAGATTTTCATTTTCGATGAAAAGAAAAAATTGAATAAAAATATTTTTTAATTTTGAATTCTTAAAAAAAAACACAATCTTAGTTGAAAAATCATGAATCGTTATTTGCTTGTAGAGAAAAGTCATATATATCAATAGCACATATGTGATGAAACAAATAAATAAATAAACCGACTCAATATTTAATTTCAATTTTTAATAGCAAGTGTTTTTTTTTTAAAAAAAAGAATATTCTAGAAATTGAATAACTAATTTTATAGTTACAAAACTAAACACCTCCGCCATTCATTTAATAAAACTAAACACTATTCAACAGGACTAATTTGCATCCAAATAAAAACAAAAAAAAAGATTGCATTAACCGTAGCACAAAACAGCACGGCAAATAAATCACCAGCATCAACACATTTTGTCTAAGGAAATGAACAGTCGACCACAGGAATTAGATGCTAATATTAGATCAAACAAAACTAAAATGAACATTTTGATTTTTCATAAGATTGTTGCCAACATTAGATCAAATGGTGATAATCCAAGATTTAAAGTTTCAATATTATGCTAATTTTAGTATCAGCCTGAAGAGTACCATCTCAAAGCAGATATGTGCCAATACTCAGCTCATGAGCTCAAGTATAACCGTGTGAACAATCCAATTTAACAGTAAATTATGTCATTTAATATCTTAGTTAACTATACAGCTTTACAAAATTCAATTTTCACGTTACATAAATAATATTTATCCATACTATTCTCCTATGTTTCTATGTCATCTACACCTAGTTTCAATAAATTGACAATATTTCTACTTTCTCCACCCACTTCTTCAGTCTCCTCTGATGAGAATGCAAGAACCATCATCTGTGGAAGCTTTTGGAATCAATGATGTTACACATTCAATGCCAGTAGTGGGAAGGTCGCAGTATCATATTCAATACTAGTAGTTGATGGTAGTAGCGGGTTATATGGAGAGCTACCTCCATCAATAAGCATATTTCTTTGATGAGCTTGTCCAAGCGAACATGCGCTAAAATTATTTGGCCAGCTAAAGAGAATAAAGCCAGTGTATGTGGACACGGATGAGCATACAAATGTGGTCAACATTAAGATCCATCTCTGAGAAAACTTTAGGGATATGTGGTCAACTAATCAACTTAGCATGCTATTAGAGGAAGTTTTTCACCTGGAAATTACACCAGTCCAGTCATATTCACCTGCCCATGCGGGAGCATAAAAAGTGGCACCAAAAGAGAAATACAATAAGCATAAAAGAACACCAGTGGAACGTGTAGCATTGATCAATTGTGTTAAGGACTGATCTTTTCTAACAAAACTACAGAGACATGTGGTCAAGTAGTCCACTTAATGTGCGATTAAAGGAAGAGGTCATTTGTTTGAATCCTATGATATTCCTAATATATCCTTGATTAAATAAAGTTAATTACTGTATATGAGTATTGAGTGTAAAGAACATATATATATGAGATTTTGCATCTATATCCTATCCCCTATAATGGCTATCATATTAATGTTGTATATACGTATATCTTGGGAGGTGGAATATAACTTTTTATCTCATTTAAAATTTGGTTCCATGTCAGCCGGTTGTTGCTGCTGCACCATTCATGACTCCCGATTACCAAATCAAGAAACCAACAAGACAATCACACCTCCAATCTCACTCTGGCACATTACCTAAATCCTCTGTCAACTCCGATGTCACTCAATTCCACTGTAGATATACTTGCTTTCACTGCTTGAAGCTCCTTCGTATACTTTCTCCTCTTCAACTCAAGTCTATTTATAAGCTCTTAATCTCCTCTTCCCTCTTCCTGTTACTGGCAAAATCATTCCTCACTTTACAGGTTGGATCCAGACAAATTTTGGTTTTCGTCAGTGCTAACCAAGACAAAGTTTGGTATTGCAGGTACTACTCAGAATGGCAATCCTACTCATTACCAATGATACTGTTCAGACACTAACCTCTTAACCCATGTACCTTGTGTCAACCATTGAACAGAACAGTATATTTCGGCCGTGCAAGGCAGGCCGACAACAAATTTTAATCCATGTATAGGACATGTAACATTACATTGAAGTATCATATCTACTGGCTGGCTAGCTTTGCTAGATTGGCTTATCACTAGAGACTTGATGGTCTACGAATATCTCTCACTATGGATCCCTTGCATTCTGTGCTGCTTCAAAAGAAAACACTAACTCATAGCTGCTAGAAGGCATAATGCTACACGTGCAAAATCAACTTTTCACTTTGCTTCACTGGTAAATTGCCTCATTCTGCGTGGGCCCAACCAAATGTAGAAAAGGCATTCATAGAAGTCATAGATCTCATCTGGCGCAGCTGACGAATGACAATCCGATAATGGCATTGGATAATGGGTATGGTTGAATAGTTGATATTTCTTTCTGTTTCTACAGTTTACTCTCTTCTGTTTAATGTTTTTAGGTCCCTCTCACCATTGCTACTTTATCGTTTCACAACTTTTAAATGATTTTTGCTACAGTGGTTTCCCTCAAAAGACCTTGACAATTAAAATTTTGACTTTCTGCTGGAGGAAACCCAATAAGATGATTGTTGGTGTCCAATTCATGGAAGAGAAGACATGCATCACTTGTTAAATTTCAGAAAACCCAACAGAAAATAAGATGACTTCCATCATCAACATTTGCAGGTTGAAGGTAACAAACTGTGTCTGAGCTTAAGTAGAAAATAGGATGGCCTCCATTAAACAAAAGAATACTTTCTCTACGAACCAAATCTATTAAATTTCTGAGTGTAAGTACACACCTCAAAGCAAGAACCAAATGGGACATCGTGTGCCTGTTGGACAGTCTCGAAGACCTGATAATTTAAAATATTCAAGAAAAGATTGCATTGAACGACACAAGAGAGAAGTCAAGTTACTGTCAAAAGAATCCAAAGTTTACGGAATCATACATACCAGAATTCTCTTGTCAGAGGAAAGAACGGCATGTTGCCACTCTGTCATGGCTGTGTCTGGAGGACACATAGGACTATGGCATAACGATCTAAAGGTTATTTCTCTGACTTGACCATTGTATTCATCAGCAACATGCCACTGACCAAACTACAAAAAGAAAGCTTGTTACATTTTGAAAGAAAAATAATAGACAAGAAATAAATCTCTCTAAGAATGACAAAATGAGATCATGAAAAATTGGAAATTAAATTTAGATTAATATTTTAGAAGAGAAAAAAAAAGTGATCACACATCATCTAATATTAACTTTGGGCATAGATATCTTATATCCCATGCTTGCAGAAATAGCAACTAGGCCAGAATACAGGAAATAATTTTATCACTATGACTACAATAGAATATTAAATGATCATAATCAAGCAATATCAATGATATTTTAAATTTTATGGTTTTCAATTATCATTTTCTATTTTATTTTTTCTCATCTCTTGTAAAACTCTTATTAAAAGATTCCATTTTTTATGGCGAGAATGGAAAAAAAGCTTATTATTAAATAGAATTATAAGTTACAGGGATGGGACACTCACATTCAGATTGGTATCTCTACGTGCTGACCGATATTCAGCAATAAACTTTGAGTCATCACTCAGTAAGAGGGAAAAGAACTTCTCTGCAGTGCAAGGGAAAGTTTCCTGGTATAAATCAGTAAGGGAAGTTACTGAGTTACTTTCCATTTTTTGAAAAGATTAGTCAATGAAGGAAGAGTAGAAGATATACATTCAAAATGCCAACTAGAACTTCTTCCTTGATGAAAGTTTGAAACTTTCCAGTCTCAACAACACTCTCTTTTGGAATGTTAATGTGTCTCGGACTACCTCTTATAGAGCTGCTGTGTGCCCGTAATGCAGATTGTGCCCATTCCTATCATATGAATAGTAGTGCCAATATTGTTAGGGGCGTTGCATTCAACTAGAAAGAAAAGGAAAGAATAAAAATATAAGATATTATTGAAAACAATCAATGAAGTTTGCAAAATAGCAAGACAGAGTGCTAGAAGCAACAATTCGTAGAAAGAGAGAAAACAATTAGAATCTGACTTTAGAATTCCCTACAGTTTATGTAAGAACAAGTATGAAAAATATATCATGAGTTCCCAACGGTCAAGCTTCATCTAAATTAATTGTTTAGAGCTATTCTTTCACGGAAGAGTTGAAGAAACTCACACTTACATGCAAAACTGCTAAATCACATTCAGATTTTATTGGAGTTCAGATTGTTGCTGATGACTGTTCTATCAAGTCCAAGCATCCAACCCAGGTTGAGCTTTATATTTTTTTCTCTCTTTGGAAAATTAAATTTTGTGTAATATTGAAATTTTTATTTTAAATTCCAAAACTAATGTTTTAAAATTTTATTTTCGATCAGTAAATATTAGGATATCAATTTCAAAGAAAATAGGTAAGCAATTGAAGGCCTTTAAAGTAGATGATTACTTTCAAGAATTAAACATTTATGTGTCTTATTTATTTAGAACCCTAACATGATTTTCAAGAATTAAATAATATATTTTAGCACTCAATCAAGTTTTGGCCTAAGAAATATGGATGTACAAAGTCATAACTGTTGGGGTTGCAAAGTTGCAAATATAGTCCCACATTGAAAACACATGGGAAAGATCATGGATTTATAAGAGAAAGATATCTCCATTAGTATAAGGCATTTTGGATTGTGCTCAAAAACAAAATCATGAGGGTTTAGGTCCAAAGTGAGCAATATCATACCATTGTGGAGATATCTTAATTCTTTTAGTCCTAACAATTGGTATTAGAGTCAAGACTGCTAGAAGGTCTAACCGTCGACTGTGCACAAGAGTTATGGTCTAATCAAGCCATGTGAGTAGAATATTGACCTCGAATAAAAGAAGTGTGGGCTCCCATGTTCGGATCAAGAGGACCAGACACTAGGCAAGGAAGTCCTAGTAGGTTGATTGGACCGAGGGACAAGAAGTCCTAGTTGCAAGGTTGTAAACATAGTCCCATATTGAAAACACATGGAAAGATCATGGATTTATAAGAGAAAGATATCTCCATTGATATGAAGCCTTTTGGATAGAGCCCAAAAACAAAACCATGAGGGCTTAGGCCCAAACTCCAAAGTGACCAATATCATACCATTGTGGTGGAGATATCTTAATATTTTTGGTCCTAACAATAACATAGGCCATAAAATATATCATAATAGACATCAGAAATATTAGATGCACCTCTAACATCAAATATCAAGTATGAAAAGATAATATATGACTAAGTTTTGACCAATATTTAGTGTTAAAATATGGTTGAATGCGCATAACCATCTCACAAGCATACAAGTTTAGCATTTGGCTCAGAAATTTCATTCCAAAAGAGCCACTGGGCAGCTTATTTATGCAGTACACACTAGATAAAGTTTTGGCTGAATCTTGATTGAGTGTCAAAACACCTTATATAATTATTAACACATATGCCAAATTTTAAATACCAATAAGATGCGTTATTTCCCCCTTTTAAACTTTTTTTCCTTTTTTTGGCACTCATCAAGTTTTTGGTCAAAATTTGATGAATGCTAAAACTATATAATTATTGAAAATTAAGTCAGGATTTTAAATACTCATAAGAATACATTACCTTGTTTGTAAGTTTTTTTATTTTTATTTTGAGTATTCAATCAATCGTTTTTAGATTTTTTAATTTTATTGTTTTATTTTTTGGGGGTTGAGGGTGTTCAGGAAAGAGAAGTCATAGCAAGGCATAAATTGAAATAGGGCCTTTGGCAAGACAATAATCAATTGTAGAGATCATTTTAAAACAATTGCCTAATATATATTACTTTGATAAAATTAAGATAATCAATAACACTTATATATCTATCATGATAAAACTCATAATTACGGCCAGTCCCCCTCGGGATGATCTAGTGGCTAGCGCATGAGGTGTTGCCACCATGAGGTCTGGGGTTCAAATCTCAGCAAAGCCGAGGTAAATGCCTCCCTTATGTGCTAGTCACTATTCCAAAGGCTAGTAGCCGCCCGTGATTTACCTCCTCCGTATTGACCCTGGACAGGTTGGCGGGGACGAGCGTATTCACTTTTTGCCATCATGATAAAACTCATAATTCATGTTCCAACATATTAGAATATATTTTAAATTATTATTTCTTTGGATGATTTATAGTCTAGTAATTTTAAAGGATTTTTTTATCCAATATTACTTTTAACAATTATCATATAATTTTGTAGCTACATAATAAATAAATAAAATCATAGTCTATCTATTTCTATCACATGTAATCTTTTTCTTCAAATTTATTTGGTTGACAAATCCTAATTAGTTATAATATTTTACATGGATTTCTTTGACCAAATGATCAATGTTTATTTAAATAATACAAAAAAAACATATTTAAGTTAATTGACGATAGTTTATTTAAGATTCTTTCACCAAATGGTTGATCTATATTACGATAATATATTCTAAATGACCGTGTATTAATAAAAAAAATATATTATTTTTGAAACATATACTAATAAAATCATTTAGATGAAAAATATTGTGATATTATGGAGAATTTAGCTTCTTCTGAAACTATGTGTTAAATAATTGAATTTGTTGTTATTATCTATCATAATAATTTAAAAATAAATCATGCAATATGCATTTAGGAAAACTTCTAGTATTAAATTGGCAGTTTGGCACCAGTTAATATAAGTATGCTTTATGCCTTATTTTTGATATCCTAGATTGATATTTCTGTATTGGATTTGCGCCAAGATAGTCCAATCTGGCAATCACATCCAGAGAAGTACTAAGCATACAAAAATAGACAGAGCTCTTTCTTGATAGCTTATACTAACAGGAATTAGTTATCATTCAGTAAAATCTAACAAACACAAACCAGCAAATGAAAGTGAAGGTTATCCTGGTCTGCATGGACAAAAGTTGTATCAGCACTAAATCCACAAAAAATAGAAAGTACCTTCTTCTCAGCTTCTATTGTTGCATGAAAGTTCTTAACTGCACGTTCTAAAGCTCGTATCGTATGATTTCTGTTCCAAAATGATGCAAACATGTATTTGACTCTCCCTAAGTGGTAGAAATGGTTGGTGGTTAGATTTAAATTTGATCAATAAAGAAGTATAACCCGTTGACACAAGTATAATTGGAGGTTCTGAAAGAATTTTATCTTAAATATGAGGAATAATATATAGCATGGTAAACAGTCAATCAGAAAAGGTAAAAGAAATCAGAACTGAATGACTAATTAATAGACAATGAATTATCATGATAACATTAATATTTCACCCAAATAAACAATGAGTGAATTAACAGAAAATGGAAATGTAATACATATTTTAAATTGCTATCTAGAGCTACAGTCATCATCAATCTATCTGCAATCATGATTCATTAACATAATTTTCTAATCCATAAGTTCTAACTTATATATGATTCCCAGTAACATTTGTAATTCAAACATCAAGTGATAAGAAGAGTTTTTGTATGCAATGCAATAAGCCATTGCTAAAACTTGGGTGCTACAAACGTTCAACTGGATAAGTAGTTTACGAGGAGGAACCTTTAAGTTCTGTCAATTGAGGTGGATGTTGCCTTCTTGGTTCCTCCTTCCTCCTAATCAATACCATCAACACCACATCGTCACACCAATATGGCACTGACACAGTCCTATTCTTATCAGGAATCAATACCCTGGGTTGCAACAGACTTTAATTTTGGTGCTAACAAAATTCCTCCATAGAAATTAGAAATCCTAATAACGTGTCTGATCTACTATATACCATTACCACCTCTGATTATAAGATTTGTGAAGCATGCAAGGTACAGTTATATCTAAAAAATAATTCTCTCACCAATGTTAAGACAATTAAACACATGGGGTAAAAAAATGGAACTACCACTGATTCCTTAAACTTAAGTATAGAGCTAGAAATGAACCACTAGTGGCAATTGTTCCTCTTATTCATTTACAAGATGTATAACATTGCATAAAGTAAATATTCCATCAGTCTTTTGTGGAAAAATCACCAAGAAAACTATATATTCATATGAAAAGATCAAAAGAGTAGAAAAAAAAATACTCAATCTCTCAAACTTAATAGTCATCACTCATTATCATATGCAATTATAAAGAAATGACTCTTGTGTGAACCAAAAGCCCAAGGCATGAAATATTTATGGAGGAAAGAAAGAAGAATCGATGCCCCTATATTCGGTACCAACCATCTGGACTTCCTAAAGGTGGTACCCCTTGTCCACCAGCACCCACTTTGAGGACAATCGTAATTGCAGGGTTGATGACTGCATGTTGGCTTCGCCGTATCTGCATTACTAATATAAAAGGCAATTGAACACATATACAAACTAAGATTAAAAATGAATATCAAGTACCTCTTCAATGTCTCCAAAAGAAATGATGACCTATCAATGAAATTGAATTATGATTTAGTTAATGAGCATATAAAACTTCTAAAAGTATGATGTATTGAAACTTCGATAACATCTCCAAGCTATATTAACAAGTTGAATGTTTCTATTTGTTATAACAAGATTGTCCAATATTAAAGTAAAATATAGGATCTAACCATCTAAAGCAAATCGGCAAGAGGTGGCCATCAAAATGCCTCAATATTTCTAATCGAAAAAATTATCGTAAATATTAATAATATAAATATGAATCATATAGGACAGTCTGCACACCAAAGGATGTAACTACAATCTAGACCCAACATGGATAGATTCCAACATATATGATTGTTTAAAGGAATTAGTCTTGGAAATTGAAACTATTTCAACAAAAAAAACAAAAATCAGTCACAATCAGATTCCGGTTTTTCAAAAAATATACAATGCTTATCTTGATTTTAGTATAAACATATCCTTATTTGGCCACAATATTTTCCCTCCTTGATTGTCTAATAACCAATTTCTAAAATTCCGAAACACCAACTTGAAACAAAAGCACTATAATTCGTCATACATGTTATCACCTTAACATTGACTCCTGTTGCTGTGTAATAAAGTTGCAGAAAATAAATCAAAGATATATTTTCATAATAACTAACAAAATTTCCAGAGTACTTTAGGCTATCAGTGAACTAGGCAAACCAATATAATTATCCTAAGACATCCTTGAATAATCTTAGTGAGCTAAAAATCTATTGATAGATGAGTAGGAGAGGAGGAAACAATGGTTCGAAAACAAGAAGAAAGGTCGACAAGCAGAGGAGACAACCAGAAAGAGATGGGATTGTGTTGTGCTAGGCTGCCAATGTATTGTGCTAGGCTGCCTATGTACCAGGCAACAAGAGAGGCTCATCTCAGGGCTGTATGTGTTGTCTGTTATAGAGGAGATGCTACCGAACTCCACTTGTTTGTGGGAAAGGCAAATCTCATTGAAAGTGAGAAAAACATGAGTGATGATGGTGTTGATCATAAGGGAGGATGAAAGGTGTAGACGGGAGAGGAAACAACCATAGATCTACTGATTTGTACTAAGAAATAATGAAGGAATATTATTCAACAGAATAGAATATTGCATCCATATATAGGATACAAAAATTAAATAATATATGTGGCTTCTGAGACTAAACTATATATTCTAACATTTGGGAGATGACCTAACCTATACATCTATAAAATTAATAGTTTTGGGAGAAAATGATAACCGAGTTAAAAGTCACACATATTTCTGCACACATTTCAGTATCATAATGAGCAGAACCTTGGACGTAATTTTCTATGAAGAGAAAAAACAGTTATATTGGTTACCTTGCTTGAGACTGCAGACCACAATAAGTCCACTTATTAACAACATGTAAAAGGGAAAAAAAAAATCTCCAACATTAAGAGGTGAAATGCAAAATTAAATAAATATAGCACCTCATGAGAAATAATAGTTTTTTTACTAAACATTCTATATTGCAGGAAAAAAAAAACACAATGGACAGTCGGTGCCGCCACAAAAAAGAACTATTACTTCCAACTTATCTAGTCATTATATTATTATTTCCAAATTCAAGTAACTATATGAAGAAATAAAGACACAAGTTTGTCACTAAATAAAATCAACCAGATATCTTGATAAAAATGGCCAAATTCATGTTATCTA